>NC_071624.1:18685453-19338342 GCF_014839835.1 Dryobates pubescens | reverse complement strand
GGCTGCAAAGCTGTGGGTTTCTGCTCTGTGCTGCATTTCCATAAGCAGAGGTCAAAGGGTTTGCTCTCTCCCTTGTGGAGGAGAATGTGAATTGAGTGTGTGAGCTCCAGTTTTTGCTGTCTCTTGGTTCCCTCCCAAGCAGCTCTCCCAACTGTGGCTTCCCTTGGCAGGGCTGGGAGGAGACTCGGCGCCGTGGTTTCAGAACAGAGAAGGACTACTGCTGGGAGTATTTCCTGTCTGCAAATACACTGCAGGTAAAGCCTGACTGAGGGAGGGAAGCATGCCTGTGGGGGGAGGAGGGACAGCCTTTTTAGCACTGCATCACTCTGGGACCGTTTTTGTCTCCTAGATGCTACATAACATGAAGGGGCAGTTTGCCGAGCATCTCCTTGCAGCTGGGTTTGTGAGTAGCAGAGATCCCAAGGATCCCAAATCCAATACCAACTCAGGTGAAAATGGAAGGAAATGAGACATGTGAGATGGCTGGAGCCTGTTTGCAGCACTGCATTATTTCCTCTGCTGTCTTCCACAGATAATGAGAAGCTGCTCAAAGCAGTCATCTGTGCTGGCTTGTATCCAAAAGTTGCAAAGATCCGGCCAAGCTTCAGCAAGAAGAGGAAAATGTAAGGGTTTGGTTTGATGAACTCAGCACTGCTTAGGCCACACCTTGAGACTCTGTCCAGCTCTGGGCTCCTCAATTTAAGGAGGACATTGAGACACTCAAATGTGTCCAGAGAAGGGCAGTGAGGCTGGGGAGGAGTCTGGAGCACAGCCCTGGGAGGAGAGGCTGAGGGAGCTGGGGTTGCTTAGCCTGGAGAAGAGGAGGCTCAGGGGGAGACCTTGCTCTCTGCAGCTCCCTGAAGGGAGGTTGTAGCCAGCTGGGGGTTGGTCTCTTCTCCCAGGCACCCAGCACCAGAACAAGAGGACACAGCCTCAGGCCTAAAATAACCTCCCTGCCATTTTTATTATATATTGATAGATAAAAATATGATGTTTGTTTGGTTGCTTTTCCATAAGGGTGAAAGTTTGCACCAAGACAGATGGGACAGTTAATATTCACCCCAAATCAGTGAATGTGGAAGAAACAGAGTTCCACTACAACTGGCTGGTGTACCACCTGAAGATGAGAACTAGCAGTGTAAGTGGAGGGTTTCTCTGGGTGTCACTGACCTGCTGCAGCTCTTTGCTAGGCTTGGATCAAGGTTCAAAGGGGAGGTGAAGAGTCTCTTCTCTTTTGAAGCCTTCCTGTCTTGGGTCACTCCTCTTACATGCCATCAGATGGTGTTCTGTGTGACACTGGTGGTATTGTCCCACAAATGACTCTCTCCTGAGGGTTTGTGGTTGGTTTTTTTCCCTGGGGGGGAGAGGGGCAAAGTGTGGTTTAAGGTTCAGGCCATAGCAGCTGTGATTTTGTTTCATTTCAATCCAGCCTAACACTTCTGAATGTGCAGAGGTTTATTCATTTCCTCTGACTGCTATGGAGTGGTTGGTTTGATTTCACCATGCTGCAGGAAGGGCTCTGTGGGACTGTTCTTTGCTCCTGTTCAGTCTGATTTCCTGTACCTTCTCCAGCTGGGCTGCTCCATGTCTTGCATCTTCATGCAGGGTTGAATAATCACCTCCTGGAATTCTGTTAGGAGGTTCCTGAAGGCCTGCTGATGCCACTGGAGGTGTTGTGAAGGGTAACTGGGCAGCTTTGTCTTCCTGCAGATTTACTTGTATGATTGCACAGAGGTCTCTCCCTACTGCCTCCTCTTCTTTGGGGGAGATATCTCCATTCAGAAGGATAAAGACCAGGACACCATCGCCGTGGATGAGTGGATTGTCTTCCAGTCCCCAGCAAGGATAGCACACTTAGTTAAGGTGACTGCTGCCTCATCAGGGTGGGACACTGAGTGCTCTTGGAGGTTTCTGTGGTGGCGAGCACTGTGTAGCTGCTGACTTCTCACTGCAGGCTGAGGAGGCTCAGGGGAGACCTTCTTGCTCTCTCCAGCTCCCTGAAGGGAGGTTGTAGCCAGCTGGGGGTTGGTCTCTTCTCCCAGGCACCCAGCACCAGAACAAGAGGACACAGCCTCAAGCTGTGCCAGGGGAGGTTCAGGCTGGATGTTAGGAAGAAATTCTTGCCAGCAAGAGAGATTGGCTATTGGGATGTGCTGCCCAAGGAGGTGGTGGAGTCCCCATCCCTGGAGGTGTTTAGGAAGAGACTGGATGGGGTGCTTGGTGCCATGGTTTAGTTGGTTAGATGGTGTTGGGTGATAGGTTGGCCTGGATGATCTCCAAGGTCTCTTCCAAGCTGGTCAATTCCAGTCTGAACTCGCTGGAGCGCTGCTGTTGTCCGTGGGTCTAACCGCTTCTGCCCTTTTCCCTTCATTCCAACCGCTGCTGCAGAATTTAAGACAAGAGCTGGATGATCTCCTGCAAGAGAAAATAGAAACCCCCCATCCTGTGGACTGGGCTGATGTGAAATCCAGGGAGACAGCAGTGCTGACAGCCATCATAGACTTGATCACCACCCAGGAGAACGAAAGCGTCCGCAACTTCGCTCCACGCTTCCAGAGCGAACGCTACAGTTGACACACTTCCCTCTCTGTCCACCCAGCCAACCCTCTTCCCCTCTCTCTCTCTCTCTCCTCCTCCTCCTCCTCTTTTGTTTTTTTTATAGCCTTTATTTAGCTAGAGGGGAAAAACTTTTTGTTTTTTTAGGGTGAGTTGCTAATTGCCTCCTGCTGGAGAGCAGCTCTGGCCGGGTAGCTGCTGTGTCGTCTGTACGTGCATGGGATTCTGTGTAGCCTTGGGCAAGCCCCGGAATGCAGAGCTAGCAGTGGTAGTTGATGTGTGGTCCTTGTCCTGCTGTAGCTTTTGGGGCCTGGTGGTTGGGGTTGGTTTTTTTTTGTTGGGTTGGGTTAGGTTTTGTTTTTTTTTAACCCAGAAATGCAAAATAAAGAAAGAAACCCCCCCTGCTAAAGTGCTGCTTAACAACCCTTCAGCTGTTCACCTCCTCCTCCTCCTCTTGACTGGGCTGGCTGAGCAATTACAGGCCCTGTGTTTTCCCAGTCTCCTTACCCACACTTCCCCGGAGTGGGGTGATTAGGGCTTCATTAAACTCCACTTGAAAACCCTTGTGACAATTTGGGCTGTGGGGGGAAACAGCTTCCAGAAATGCTCTCTTCTGCCACCCTGTTTAGCCCATTAAGTTCATCTTTCCTTCCTCCCCCCCTCCCCCCCACCCCGTGCCCATCTGTCTTCAGTTCTGCCTAAAACACTTCAGGCTGCAGAAGATGGTTAGGTAAGAGTCATGGTGGGATACACCTTGAGTTTTCATTGCATTGGAGTTATTTTTGGGGGGGCGGGGGGGGGGGTTGGGGGGTTCAAAAAACCCCCAGTCCACGTGTGGGGGATGATACTGCATTAAAAGCAATGCCTTTGAGAAGGTTATTTCCTCTGTTCTTAGCTCTTGAGGAGTTGTTCTGAATGCTTCCCACTGTGCTTGGGATTTCACTGTGCTCTGTTTTCTTTCAACCCTTGGAGGGAAGGGGAGCATGGATGTGGGGTCGATCTTTGCTCCTTGCAGCAAAGGAGGAGGAGAAGGAGGAGGAGGAGATGGAGCTAACAAACCGGGGGTGGACGTCAAGTGCTGGCCCTCGGCGGCTCTGCTTCGATTTTCAGGTTTATCCTTCAGGAGCAAACTTGGCACGGGTTTTCCCCCTGCGAAGTGCAGCCTCTCCTCGGTGACTTTGTCCCTCGTGCTTTGCAAAACGACCCCAACAAGCCACCGAGCCTCAGTCCCCGAGGAGGAAATCGGTTAGGTTGGGAGAGCCCCGACCGGAGCCGCCTCCGGGACCGTTGCTTTTCCGTTCGCCCGCAGGATGCCGAGCTCGCTCGTTCTGTGGCACAGCTGCGAACAATAAGCAGTTCAAGCACCCTCCCAGCCCTAATCAGTTTGGTTTAGCCTCAGGTGCTTCGCTTGGTGTTTATGAGGGGGGAAAACAAAAGCACCGGGAAGGGGGTGGGGGGTCGGGCTCGGGGGCCGGCCGGGAGCGGCTGCTCCCGGCCGGCCCCCGGGCCCGACCCCCCACCCCCCTCCGCTGCTCCCCAGAGCTGCCCACGGTTGTGTGGGGGGAAAAAAGGGCTGCAAGAACCCACCGGGACCCGCTGGGAGCTCAGGTAAGAGAGGGAAGCATCGGCTCCGACCGTCTCAACGGGGAGCAGAGGCCTGGGGGAGGGGAGGGGAGGACTCAGGGCACGACTGTTGAGGGCTGGAATCGAAAGGGAGAGGTGGAAGGGGGATTAATTAATGGTGGTTTGTGGGGGAATTAAGTTGAGCATTTACTCTAGGTTTGTTTCTAGCAGTCCTGTTCTGCCCACTTGACTGTGGTGAGCAACAGGGTGTTCACACACACACACACTTGGTTCCCTGTGTATGTTCTGTGCTTTAAGATATGCGAGGTCCTGCAGCTGGGTCGGGGCAATCCCAGGCACTGATCCAGGCTGGGCAGGGACTGGCTGGAGAGCAGCCCTGAAGGAAAGGCTTTGGGGGTGCTGGGGGAGGAGAAGCTCAACAGGAGCCAGCAGTGAGCACTGGCAGCCCAGAGAGCCAAGCAGAGCCTGGGCTGCAGCAAGAGAAGTGTGGCCAGCAGGGCCAGGGAGGTGATTCTCCCCCTCTGCTCCACTCTGCTGAGACCACAGCTGCAGCTCTGGGGCCAGTTCTGCAGCCTCTGTGCCAGGAAGGCTCTGGAGGTGCTGGAAGGTGTCCAGAGCAGGGCCACGAGGAGGAGCAGAGGGCTGGAGCTGCTCTGCTGTGAGGACAGACTGAGGGAGTTGGGGTTGTGCAGGCTGGAGAGGAGAAGGCTCCAAGGAGACCTCATTGTGGCCTTCTAGCATCTGAAGGGGCTCCAAGAAAGCTGGGGAGGGACTTTTGAGGGTGTCAGGGAGGGATAGGACTGGGGGGGATGGAGCAAAACTAGAAGTGGGGAGATTGAGCTTGAATGTTAAGAAGTTGTTCCCCATGAGGGTGGTGAGAACCTGGCACAGGCTGCCCAGGGAGGTGGTGGAAGCCTCCTGCCTGGAGGTGTTTGCAACCAGGCTGGAGGTGGCTGTGAGCAACCTGCTGTGGTGTGAGGTGTCCCTGGCCATGGCAGGGGGGTTGGAACTGGCTGAGCCTTGAGGTCCCTTCCAAGCCTGACAGTTCTGTCAGTCTGTGTTGTTCATGTTTGATGCTGCACAGAAACTGCTTCTTGAGGCTGAGATGGGCTCAGGTGGAGCTGCTTTTACCTTTTGTGTCACCACATGAGCTTTGTGCAAGGAGAACAGAGGTGCTCTTTGAGCTGGAGGACAATGCTGCATTGTGGCCCTGCTTTTCTGCCCACCTGACACCATGTGGGCTGAATTGCATCATGTGAAATGAAACTCAGGCCACTGAGGGCCTCTTGGTTTTGTCAGCTTGCTTAAATCCTGATCAGAGAAGTGATGTAAGAGAGGGGTACAGAGCCCAGGCCCTGCACAAAGGAAGGTGGATTTCATGGTAGGAAACTCTCAGCTGCATTCCAGCTCTGCTGGGCTGTTGGATTCAACGGGAGAGGCTGGTGTCACATCCTCCTCCCTGGGGAGGAGAGGAAGAATGTGTGTGCACATGGGTGGAAGTAAGGCCTGTGGGTTTAGATCACTCCCTTATCTTAGAGCAGGGCAGTGAGAAGATCACTTCTGTGTTTTATTGGCTGAAAAAATTGTTGTGGAGTTGCTGGAAGGGGGGAAAAAAGCAGCACACAAACCCTTAGCCTTTGCACATCTGTCTGGACAAATGCTAACAGAAGAGAGCAGAGCAGGAGAAGCAGTTTAGAGCTCCAAGAGCTGTTTGAGCTCTGCTGGACTTCAGCTCTGCCATTCTACCCTGGAGAGAGGTGAGGCCAGGGGGCCTGGGCTGTGCCTGCCAGGGGGCCTGCTGACACTGCACTGAGCAGAAGGTGCTGCAGGGCCATACTGTGTAGTGCAGACTGGAGTGGTGTAGCCTGGAAAGCACTCGTGGCAGCAGCTGCTCCAGGAGAGCCACTGCTCCTCAGGGTGCTGCTGCTCACCAGAAGCCACCTCCTGGGGTCTCCTCTGCTCAGGCTTTGTGCAGGTGGGGCAAACACACCAAAGAGTGAATGGTTAGCTGCTAAATGTATCCCAATGCCAGCTCAGGGCTGCACTGTGAATCACTGCGACAGTTTAGCAGCCGTTGTGACCAGCTTGATGTCTCATGCAGCTGGCATCAGCACAAGGGTCCTGGGCCTGCTTCTGGGCCCCTCAGTTTAGGGAAGATGTTGAGATGCTGGAAGGTGTCCAGAGAAGGGCAATGAGGCTGGGGAGGGGTCTGGAGCACAGCCCTGGGAGGAGAGGCTGAGGGAGCTGGGGTTGCTTAGCCTGCAGAAGAGGAGGCTCAGGGGAGGGAGGTTGTAGCCCAGGAGGGGGTTGGTCTCTTCTCCCAGGCAAGCAGCACCAGAACAAGAGGACACAGTCTCAAGTTGTGCCAGGGAAAATTTAGGCTGGAGGTGAGGAGAAAGTTCTCCCAGCAAGAGAGATTGGCCCTTGGGATGTGCTGCCCAGGGGGGTGGTGGAGTCCCCATCCCTGGAGGTGTTTAGGAAGAGCCTGGATGGGGCACTTGGTGCCATGGTTTAGTTGATCAGCTGGTGTTGGGTGACAGGTTGGACTGGATGATCTCTGAGGTCTTTTCCAACCTGGTTAATTCTATTCTAAGAGTTGGATCCAACAGTTCCCCTTCACCAGGGCTCTCAACAGGGCCTTGCCTCAGCCTTCTCTCCTGGTTATGGGATTATTTTCTGCAGTGTGCCCCTGGACTGGATGCCAGGGTCTTGGAAGCTGGAAGAGGACAGCACAGCTGGTGAAGGGGGGCAGGCAGGTGCTGGGAGGAGCAGCTGAGGAGTTGGGGTTTGCATGGGGTTCAGAGAGGAACAGGCTCAGGGGGGACTTCCTTGTTCTCTGCAGCTTCCAGAGCTGTGGAGAGAGGTGCAGATTCTTCTCCTGGGATCCAGGGACAAGATGCTGTGTCTGTCAGGGGAGGGTCAGGCTGGCCATGCAGAGCCATTTCTTTACTGAGATACTGGCACAGGCCCCTGGAGTGGGGCTGAATGCCATGAGGGGGCCAGCAGGCAAGAGCCACTTGGACGCTGCCCTTCCTAACATGCTGTAGTTCCCTCCCCACTGCAGCCATGCTCTGTCAGCAGGGGAGGCAGCAGAAGAGCCTTCTGTTCTTGGCCCTTTCCCACCTCCCTGTCACCAGCAGAGCTGCAGAGGAGATGCTCTCCTGAGCCTCCACTTCAGGTGTGGGTTCAAGGGCACACAGGTGAAGTGCCTCTAGGAGAGCAGAAGCAGGAGCTGTGGCACTGCTGCTTTTGAACGTAGAATCCCAACAGTTAGTGCTGGATGGACATTAGAATCAGAGAATCAATAAGGGTGGAAAAGACCTCAGAGATCTCCAGTCCAAGCTGTCACCCAACACCTCCTGGCAACTAATCCATGGCTCCAAGTGCCACATCCAAGCCTTTTAAGAACACCTCCGGGGATGGGGACTCCACCACCTCCCTGGGCAGCACATCCCAATGGCCAGTCTCTCTGGCTGGGAAGAACTTTCTCCTCACCTCCAGCCTAAACCTCCCCTGGCACAGCTTGAGACTGTGTCCTCTTGTTCTGGTGCTGGATGCCTGGGAGAAGAGACCAACCCCTTCCTGGCTACAACCTCCCTTCAGGGAGCTGGAGAGAGCAAGAAGGTCTCCCCTGAGCCTCCTCTTCTGCAGGCTAAGCAACCCCAGCTCCCTCAGCCTCTCCTCCCAGGGCTGTGCTCCAGACCCCTCCCCAGCTTTGTTGCCCTTCTCTGGACACCTTCCAGCAGCTCAACATCTTTCCTAAACTGAGAGGCCCAGAGCTGGACACAGGACTCCAGGTGTGGCCTGAGCAGTGCTGAGCACAGGGCAGGATGACCTCCCTGCTCCTGCTGGCCACACTGTTCCTGGTGCAGGCCAGGGTGCCCTTGGCCTGGAGTTTGAGAGTATTTCTTTTTGCCCTGCAGTCTGAGAGCATTTCTTAAGCAAAAAGATGAAGCTGTTTTTAGTAAGAATTTAACAGTGGTTTATTGATTGTTGTCCTATAAAATCACAGAAGTCTTTCATTCCTGAAGAACTGTGTCCAACCACAGGGGAAAAATAAGAGAGGGGTGGGGGGAACCCAAAAGTCTTTACAAAACCATTGCAGCATTTTGGGGGGGGGGGAACCCCTAGGCGTGACAAATATATACAGGGGCTTAAAAAACATCTGCATACCATTAATGCCAGGATTTATACATTCAGCTGTTAACCACCTGCCTGGGGACAAGGAGATTGGTTAAAGGATTAGCAGTTATTTGCCCTGTGTTAAAGAAGTCTTTGCTGCATTTACACTTCCTCCGTTGTTTTAGCGGTCTGCTCTCCATAAATTAATTTACATGGCTGGAGAGCCACAGCCAGGCTGCCCAGGGAAGGCTCCTGCACAGGGTTGCTGCCTTCCTCTTCCTGCTTTGTCGCAGGTGCAGCTGGGGAAACAGCCACCTCAGTCAGCAGGTGGTGTGCAGCAAGGTACAGCAGCAAGGGGAAGCTCTCCCCTCACTGCTCCTGGGCACGGAGCCTGCACTGTAGCTGCTGAGCTCTCAGCTGGTGCTGGAGGAGGTGGGGGGTGGGGGTCTATAATACAAACTCACACCTATGTACAGAAAGGAGGCAGGGCCTTTGACTTGGTGGTGAGTGCATCTCCTTCACACAACAGCCAGTGGTGGTGGTTGGTGTGCAAAGCCCACAGCTAACCTGGGGCTGCCCAGGTTGGGTGGGTGCTGGGTGTAGTGCAACCGTGAGGAGTCTCCTCTAAAGCAGAGCCAAGCAGGTGTGAGGCGGCACCGAGGTGAGCTCTGAAAGCAGTCTGAGCCCTCCTGGAGTCCTCTTGCAGCCTGGGGCAGCTTTGTCAGCATCCCTCAGAGTCTGGGGCAGGCAGCTGGGACTTGTGCTGCAGAGGTAGAGTTCTGTGTGACCCCCAGGGCATTCTGCAACTGGCTTTTCCAGCTCAGCCGAGGCACAGATTGGGACACAACCAGGAGGTGTCCCTGAACGTGCTCTGGTACAGGGTCTAACACTGGACTTCCCTAGGCACTGCTGCTGCTCACCTCCAGCTCAAAGGACTGGGTGAGGTTCTGCTCCTCAGTCTCCTACACTGAGTTTGGCTGCTGGAGGAAAGGCTCAAAATCAGAGAGAGGAAGAATACACAGAGGCAAGGATGGAGGAACTAGGTGAGACAGAGAGGTGCATGGCTGATCTCCAGTGCCTGAAAAACTCCTCCTAGCTGAAATCTCTGCCTGCCTGAGCCCGGTGTCAGTTCAGAGCTCTCGCCACACAAACCAGAGAGGGGACAGAGTGTCTGAAGCTGCGCTCTGGGAGCTGTTTCTGCCCCGGTGCCCCACGTCGTCCATCCGCAGCGGTGGGGCCCTGCCCCGGCGGGCGGCGCACAGGGCCCCTCTAGACGTTGGTCTCCAGCCCCAGGAGGCGTCCCATCCGCAGCGGTGGGGCTCTGCCCCCGGCGGGCGGCGCACAGAGCCCCTCCAGACGTTGGTCTCCAGCCCCAGGAGGCGTCCCATCCGCAGCGGTGGGGCTCTGCCCCCGGCGGGCGGCGCACAGAGCCCCTCCAGACGTTGGTCTCCAGCCCCAGGAGGCGTCCCATCCGCAGCGGTGGGGCCCTGCCCCCGGCGGGCGGCGCACAGAGCCCCTCCAGACGTTGGTCTCCAGCCCCAGGAGGCGTCCCATCCGCAGCGGTGGGGCCCTGCCCCCAGCGGGCGGCGCACAGGGCCCCTCTAGACGTTGGTCTCCAGCCCCAGGAGGCGTCCCATCCGCAGCGGTGGGGCCCTGCCCCCGGCGGGCGGCGCACAGGGCCCCTCTAGACGTTGGTCTCCAGCCCCAGGAGGCGTCCCATCCGCAGCGGTGGGGCCCTGCCCCCAGCGGGCGGCGCACAGGGCCCCTCTAGACGTTGGTCTCCAGCCCCAGGAGGCGTCCCATCCGCTCCATGTTCTTGTCCAGCGTGGCGCGGCAGGTGATCTCCTTGGCGCACTCGCGGGGGAACCAGCCGCGCTCCCCGTCCCGCAGCCGCTCCCCCTCGCACCACCCTGCGCCGAGCACAGCACAGGCCTCAGCACAGTCCTGCCCTGCACCAGGCACTGCACCACGACAAGGGAGGCCTGGCAGATTCTCTCTGGACAGCAGTCTAAGGACAAAGCAGGCTGGAAAAGGCTGCCTGGAGGAAGTGTCACCAATACAAACACTGCACCTCGAAGCCAGTCTGAAAGGATCTGAGGCCCCTAAGGGCAGTGCAGGGAAAGCAGTGCAGCACACTCTGGTTGCATATGGAACAAGCCAGAGTAAGTTAGGAGTTAGCACTTGCTGTGCTGACAGCTTCCAGCAGCCCTGAGGGTCCAGCAGAGGGCTACCAGGATGATTAGGGGACTGAGCACTGCCTGGTGAGGAGAGGCTGAGGGACCTGGGGCTCTTTAGTCTGGAGAAGAGCAGACTGAGAGGGGATTTAATCAGTCTATCAGTATCTGAGGGCTGGGGGTTGGGAGGGAGGGGACAGGCTCTGCTCACTTGCTCCCTGGGATAGGCCAAGGAGCAATGGATCCAAGCTGCAGCGCAGGAGGTTCTACCTCAACACAAGGGGGAACTTCTTTACTGTAAGGGTCACAGAGCACTGGAGCAGGCTGCTCAGAGAGGCTGTGGAGTCTCCTTCTCTGGAGACTTTCAAGGCCTGTCTGGATGTGTTCCTGTGTGACCTGAGCTAGATTGTATGGCCCTGCTCTGGCAGGGGGGTTGGACTGGATGATCTCTTTGGGTCCCTTCCACCCCCTGACACCCTGTGATCCCAGGCAGTGAGCAGAGCATGCGACACCACTCCCACCCTGTCTCTCTCTCTCAGGGAAACCTGCTGCTCACTCACTCAGGTGTCTGAGCTCCACTTTCTCAGGCAGCACTCAAGCTGTCTGTGCCACATCTGCAGGCCAGCACATCCTTCCTGCAGCTATGATCTCTAGGAAGGGGGCCAGGCCCTGAGTTACTTTGAGCAGCTGTTGCCTGAGCAGAGACTGCTGGAAGCTGAGCTTCCTTTCACTGTAGGGCCAACACTATCAGGAACAGGATGTTTGTAGCAGGATTCCCCTGCAGAGGGGACAGATGGCTCCCAACAGCAAAACTCTCACTCACCATCAGCCACTTTCTGATAAACCAAGACAACATCAGCAACCTGGAGAGAGAGTTCATCAGACTGCTTGGCGGTGTAGGTCCGGGTGATCTCTACCTGAGTCAGAGCTGTGCAAAGACAGGCTCAGTTAGGGTAGCACACAGCAGCTTGAAGTACATCTCTACACTGTCCCACAGGCCCCCCCCTTGCTCCCATCCCCTCTAAGGGGCAGTGCATCTCTGCTGCCCTGGCAAAGCTGCCCAGGATCTCCTCAGCTGTCACTCACTGGTCCTGTCCGTGGTCTGTCCGTCTCTGTCCTGGCCCAGCGCCGTGATCCAGCGAGCTCGGTCGCTCCTGCGAACAGCAAAGACAGCTCTGGCTCCCAGCTCAGGCTCTCAGCTGCTCCCAAGAGGCTGGCTTTCCTTTTGCCTCTGTCTTACTGGCTACAGAAAGAAGCAAAATCTACTTTCCCCTCTTCTCCCATCTGGCCAGAAGGTGTCACACTACTGCTGCTAATCTGCTACTCAAACGAATATAGACCAGGTTGGAAGAGACCTTCAAGATCATCGTGCCCAACCTCTCATCCAACACCACCCAACCAACTAACCCATGGCACCAAGCAGCCTGTCAAGCCTCGCCCTGAACACCCCCAGCGATGGCAACCCCACCCCCTCCCCTGGCAGCCCATTCCAGTGGGCAATCACTCTGTGTAAAACTTCCTCCTAACCTCCAGCCTAAACCTCCCCTGGTGCAGCCTGAGACTGTGTCCTCTTGTTCTGGTACTGGCTGCCTGGGAGAAGAGACCAACCTCTGCCTGACTACAACCCCCCTTCAGGTAGTTGTAGAGAGCAAGAAGGTCTCCCCTGAGCCTCCTCTTCTGCAGGCTAAGCAACCCCAGCTCCCTCAGCCTCTCCTCACAGGGCTGTGTTCCAAACCCCTCACCAACTTTGTTGCCCTTCTCTGGACACGCTCCAGCGAGTCAACCTCCTTCCTAAACTGAGGAGCCTAGAACTGGACACAGGACTGAAAGTGCAGCCTAACCAGTGCAGTGTACAGGGGCACAATGACCTCCCTGCTCCTGCTGGCCACACTGTTCCTGATGCAGGCCAGGATGCCATTGGCCTTCCTGGCCGCCTGGGCACACTGCAGGCTCATGTTCAGCCTACCATCAACCAGCACCCCCAGGTCCCTCTCCACCTGGCTGCTTTCCAGCCACTCTGCCCCCAGCCTGTAGCACTGCACTGGAAAAACTGACAGCCTGGGCTTTGCTCTCAGCATTTAGAATAAGCCTGAAAGGAGCTACAGAGCATGAAGGAGGCCTGGAAAAGATCTGACTGTAAAGCCAGCAGATGATTCAGGCTTGTCTGGGACCGGGGCAGCCAATGCAGAACTTCAGTACTTGGAAGCCAAGTGGAGTAAGGGAAAAGCTTACAAGCGTGACAGACCCCAAGGCCTGAGGTCTCATATACCTTTAAGTAATGCAGGTGAACTGCATCCCTCAAGTCTGTGACCAATGCTTCTTACTTAGCTCAAAAAAAACCAAACCCACCCATCTGATGTATGGAGTGTCTGATAAATGCAGCAGGGTTGCTGGGAGTGTCCTCTCAGGGCCCAGGCCAGGCTGTCTCCCAGTTGCAGCACATGCTGATCCATAGTCCATGTGCTGTGTATCTTATCTGCTGCCCTTCCTGCCCCAGCACAGATAGTGGGACCCACGCAGGCAGCACAGCAAGCGCCCACAGAGGAGCAAACTGTGCTGGAAAGCTTGGTGTCAGCAAGAACACTGCAGCTTCCCTTGTGCAAAAGGTGCTCAATGAAGCAGCCAGCCTGGCCCTGCAGGTTCCCTTCCCGGCCTCCTCAGGCTGAGGATTTCCTGCACCTAGAGTGCTGAGGGAGCTGGGGTTGCTTAGCCTGGAGAAGAGGAGGCTCAGGGGAGACCTTCTTGCTGCCTACAGCTACCTGAGGGGAGGCTGTAGCCAGGTGGGGGTTGGTCTCTTCTCCCAGGCAAGCAGCACCAGAACAAGAGGACACAGTCTCAAGCTGTGCCAGGGAAAGTTTAGGCTGAAGGTGAGGAAGAAGTTCTTCCTAGCAAGAGAGACTGGCCCTTGGGATGTGCTGCCCAGGGAGGTGGTGGAGTCACCATCCCTGGAGGTGTTTTAAGAGCCTGGCTGAGGCACTTGGTGCCATGGTTGAGTTGATCAGATGGTGTTGGGTGAGAGGTTGGACTGGATGATCTCAAAGGTCTTTTCCAACCTATTCTATTCTAATTTACAAAGCAGGTAGTTTTCAACTAAAGCCATTCTTCTCAGCAGCTTTTCCCCTGCCCAACAGTGCCAGCCTGCTGCTGCTGCTTCAGTGTCCAGCAGGTCAAGACTACATCTGCAGAACAAGAAGTCCCTTCAGCAGCAGCCCAGACAACTGCAGATGGACTGCATTGGCTGCCCCGGTCCCAAACAAGCCTGAATCATCTGCTGGCTTTACAGTCAGATCTTTTCCAGGCCTCCTTCATGCTCTGTAGCTCCTTTCAGGCTTATTCTAAGTGCTGAGAGCAAAGCCCAGGCTGTCAGTTTTTCCAGGCCCTGTCTGGAGCACTGTTTGATCTCCCCTGTCCCAGGGCCAGCTCTGCTGGCGCAGATGCCAGCGGCCGCTCTCGGGGCTGGGGGGATGTGAAGGGCAGCACAGAGCGGGCATGGCTCTTGGGTACGTGCCCCCCACACAACAAGACACTGCTTGTTGCTGCTTCCTAAAGCAGAACACTCCAGTGCTGTGCCAGGCCAACAAGGCCCAACTCTACCCCAGCACAGCCATCCCAGGCACTGCCAAACTCCTCCTCCCATTTAACCCAGCGCTGGTCCCACCGCCGCACCACCCAACCAGTGCAGTCACTGACACAGGGCTGCAGCAGGGCACCCTGCACTGGCACCAGCGTGCCCCAGGACACCCCTGGGCCTGACTCCTCCAGCTCGTAACTGTGCTTGTGGCTATTAAAAAGTTAGAATTGCTTCCTGGAGGTGAGGAAGAAATTCTTGCCAGCAAGAGAGATTGGCCAATGGGATGTGCTGCCCAGGGAGGTGGTGGAGTCGCCATCCCTGGAGGTGTTTAGGAAGAGCCTGGATGAGGCACTTGGTGCCATGGTTGAGTTGATCAGATGGTGTTGGGTGATAGGTTGGACTGGATGATCTCAAAGGCCTTTTCCAACCTGGTTAATTCTCTCCTACTCTCTCCTACTCACATTCTTCTGTATATATTAAAGCTATATTGTTAAAATAGAACATTATAAATGATACCAGGATGATAAACTAAGCTACCTCAACAGCTCAGCTGGCCACAAAACCTGTGTTGGACTTCCAGCTCTGGGGCTTCCTAGAGAAGCATTTAAACCAACCCTAGTGATGACCTGGGGACTTTGGTGCCACTTGCAGTTGACATGAACCACCAGGAGCCCTGCAGAGTGCAGTGTGTGACCCTTAGGGTGTGTAGCTTACTAGCAGCTGTGCTCTGCAGCACAGCTTTGATTATTTGTTTTACTATGAAGCCATTTAAACTGAAAAGAAAGGAAAGAGGAATTCCTTTCACAGCTCCCCTAAACCCCATGAGATCCCCAGGACTGACCCCTGCCCTGCTGCTCTTGTTTGCCTCCCCACTAACAACCAGAAGAAAATTCAGAAGTCCCTGGCTGAGGATCTGCCACTCTCCAAGGCAGAGGTGTGGGGAGTTCCCAGCCTGAAGACCTA
The DNA here is from genome assembly GCF_014839835.1 of Dryobates pubescens. NCBI lineage: Eukaryota > Metazoa > Chordata > Aves > Piciformes > Picidae > Dryobates > Dryobates pubescens. The sequence goes on along the minus strand of NC_071624.1, from coordinate 19,323,372 downwards.
CAGCACCTACCACTGGGCTCTGCAGGTGGCAGGGCTGCAGCACATCCACTCCTCCACCAGTCCTACAAGTGTGACCTCAGGGAATGACACCCACAGGACACTGCCACTGCTGAGTCCTCTCTGGAGGACACTCCACTAGAGAAACTGAACTGGGTGTGGAGACACTCCTGCATTCCAGTGACTCTGGTGGCTGGGGGCCTCACACAGCTGCACCCTGCCCTGCTGTGCCACTCGTTATTGATCAGCAAGGCTGATGAAGGCTGGAAGTGTTCACTGCCCTCCACACAGTGCAGGACCAGCAGCTCCCAGGTGGCAGCGCACCACAGCAGGACACCAGCGCTGCCCACTGCAGGCAGAGGGTTGTTTCACCTTACCAGACAGAGGCTGGGCTCTCTGCACTGCCCTGAGCAGGGTTAGGGTGAGAGGTGGCGGCAGCAGCAGTCACCCTGTACTCACTGGGTCTCCGTCCCCAGCAGCAGCTCCACGCGCTCCCCGGCGTGGTTGCTGAGCGCTGCCAGCCGGAAGAGGTGAGCGGCGGAGCTCTGCCGCGAGTACAGCATGGTCGAGGTGTTCTTCACGGGGGAGGAGGTCAGGTCCTCGCTGTCACACTGCTGCACCACCAGCTGGTCCCTCAGGGAGTAGTCTGTCACGTTGTAACTCTCCTCACTGCAGAGCAAAGAGGAGAGGGAGAAGCCCAGCAGGTGAGCGGTGCGGTAGGCATGGCCGCGAAGAAGCTCGGGCACAGAATCCACTTCCAACTACAGCCCCCAGCGCCTCACAGCCTGAGCCTTTCTGTTCATTGGGGTTTGGAAGCACCAGTTTTCCAAGAGGGAGGGCAGACCAGGTTTTGAACTCTGTAGAATGTTATTTAGTGGCACAGGTAAATGACTTTGGTCTTGAGATGGTGTGAGCTCAACTCAACCACCCTGCACTAGAGACCGGGCGCAGCATGGGGACAGAACTGAACTGTCCTCTTCTGGGGCTTCAAGTGACCAACAGCCTCTGCATTTTAGCCTGCTACAGGGGGGAAAAAAACATCTGACATTTCCCTTTTCCTGTGCCCAAAACACAACCTCAGTCAGCTGTCCACTTTGAGACTAGCCAAAGGCTCCTCTAGAGTAACAGAATCATAACATCAGGTTGGAAAGGACCTTCAGAGGGCATCTTGTCCAACCCCCCTGCAGTAAGCAGGGACATCCCCTTGCAGAATCCACTGTGCCATTTACCTCTTTAAAAGCCCTTGGTAAATTGACACAGCAGCTCTAGGTGCTAGGAGCAAATATGGCTACATGGACTGAACTCTTCTAAGTGACTAGAAAGAGTTCCAGGGAAGGATTCAAAGCAGAAGCTTTGCTTATGGTTGAAGTGTTGAGGGCTGGCCATACCATCAGCCATCACCAACCAGAACATTTAAGAGCAGCAGGACTTGAGGACACAAACACTTCCCTCAGCAGCAGCTTTGCATTTCTCAATGCAGAACCAGCTCATCAGCATCTCCTGCCAGGTGAGAACAGGCAGAGCAGAGGCAGCAGGTCTGGAGAAGGCCTGTGCCACTGGCACAGCAGGGAGCTGGGCCCTCAGCCCCTCCTCTTCCATCCCTGCCAGGCTTCAGCTTCAGCCACGCCAGGCATCCTAACCAGAGCTCTGCCCTCAGCCTGAGTCCAACCCCTTAGCCTAGCTCTTGATTTTGCTGCCTACTTGTGCCAAGGCTCAAGTGGTGCTTCAGGTCGTGAAATCCAGTTACAGAAATCACTTCAGCAGCAGAAATTGATCACAAGGAAAGAGAAGCAGCTCAAGAGGCTGTTTCCATGGCAGCTTGCAAGTGTGCTTCCCAGACTGCCTTAGCTGCATCTGCCCAGTTCACCAGGAGACCTCAGCACAGCCTGCAGGCTTGCAAACTTCTTCAGCTGTTGTGTCCTACACTGGTACAGCAAGGAGAGGCAGGCAAGAGCCACTTCCATAGGCATAAAGCCAGTTCTGCCTCCCAGCCCACACCTGCAGGGTGAAGCATGCTCCTCCCTGCTGACTGCTCAGGTGTGAGAGGAAGGCAGAGAGCTCAGAACTGCCTGTCTGGCGGGGGGGACACGTTCTACTCATTCCCTGGGCTGTCAGACACACCTGCAAACTCCTCAGGAGCTAAGAGAATGCTCTCATTCCTGTGTTTCACCCTTCAGAAGGCAAGGCTAAGCCACAGTGACTCAACCCCAGCTCTCGCTGCTTTCTGTGACTCACAGCAGTGCAAGGATTTGTCTGTTGAAGCGCTGAGGGCTTTGCAGAGCACATTGTGTTTGTGGGGTGCATCTGCAGTGAAAACAAAGCTTTTCCTCCAGCTGTGTGGGCTGTGCTTTTGCTTTTTTTCCTTGTCAATTAAGTACTTGAACATTTGTCTTCCCTGTTTGTTTTTCTCCAGGTCCCCAGCCAGTACCAAAAGTCCTCCCACTCTGCTGGTGCTGTCCCCTCTCAGGCCTGGAACCACAGCTCCCTGCTCAGGTACCACTGACACAGGCACAAACACACCAAACCTCCCAGCAGCACTGCTCCTGCTGCTTCAGGGATCTTTAAAGCCTCTCCACACTCAGTTTTGTTGCCAGTGAGATGTTTGTTCAGGGGGTCTTGGGACAGTGACTGAGTCTGGGCATGAACATGAACTGCTCTCAAGTGCTGGCTGCTGGGCCCAGTTAGGACATTCCCATCCCAACAGCTGCAAGCTGTTAGAAATGAAAAGCTCCACAGCTTCCACAGCAAATCCTCTCCAAACCTGATTTATGAGCTGGACAAGCAACCATCACACAGGAGCCTACCACAGGCTAAGCACACAGGGAACAGACTCTTCACTGGTGGCCCTTTGATCAGCCACCAAGGCAGGGATGTGGCAGCAGTCCCAGGAGGAGAGAAAGGGCTAAATGGGTGTGGTACTCTGTGCTGCCAGGGTGGAGCCAGGGACCCTCACAGAGGCACTTCAGCTAACATGGAATCTCAGAAAGATCTTCACCTCAGCCAGGTAGCTGGGGAGGAACCTGTTGCTGCTTCTCCTCCCTTTGCTTCAGTGTTTTTCCCCCTTCCATTTTCATTTGGCCTTCCCTCTGCTTAAGTATCAGCACTTTCTTCCCAGGTTTGGTATCATTCCTCCAAATGTAAACTGTGGACTGGAGGTTTCCCAGCAGGGCGTCTTTAAAACCAGCTGGTGTTTGGCTTAACTGGCCCATCTAGAGGTGAAATAATTGTTCTTCCAAACAGCTTTTAGCCTCAGGAATAAGGTTTATCTGTCAAGTGTTCTCCCTTAGCACCAGCAGGGCATGGAAGCTCTATTCCAGTGCTGTGATAAAATACACCAGGCTGGGGAGAAAAATCACTGCTGGAAGCCATCTCCCATGCAGCAGCCTCAGGAGCAGCCTCTCTGTGGGAAGCGTGGAGGCCACTGCTGCTTTACCCTCCCAAAGCCTCTCCCTTGGCTCAGGCATCAAGGATGGACTTAATTCGTTTGACAGTTAGGAATTTCAATCCTGTCTGCCAGAACCAAATCCTGTGTAATGAGTGGTTACTTGTCACTGCCAGCACAGCCTGAGAGAGCAGCCCTCCAAACTCTCTAACTCCTCCATTTGCCCTGGCACAGCTCAATCAAACTATCAATGGCTTCACAAGTGTTCCCTGGACTTGGGTTTATGCCCTAATTCCTCCTCTTCTGTGCTGCAGGTGTACCAGGGACACTGACTTCTCTAGCTCCTTCTCTTCCCAACAAGCCAGTGGCTACAAAACTCTGTTCAAGTGCTGTGGATGGGACCAGGTTTGCTGTTCCACAGCCACAGCTTTGGGTTTCCTTCCCACTTGGGTGAGGCACACACAGAGCCAGAGCAGCAGGAAAAGGCAGTGACAACCCAGCTGTTCAAGGCAGTTGTGTGTTGGTGAAGCTCTTACCTCTTCTTCTTGGTGATGATGAGGACATCATTGAAGAGGAAGAAGTAGAGCTGCTGCTTACAGGTTCGCTTGGAGAAGAGCCCAGGCTCCTCCACGTAGGCTGTCAGCTCGCCCCTCTTCACCAGCCAGCGTGAAGAGGACACCAGGGGAAAAGGCTGCAAAGCAAGCAGGCAACATCTTGAGCCTTCAAAGAGAGAGGGTTTGAAACATCAGGTAAGAGCATGCTAGAAATGCCTGAGTCACTTGGAGCTCAGGAGCAGGAGCTCAGCACAGGGGTTATCAGCTTCACCTCACACACAAGTAGCAGCCTGCAAACTCTTTTCAAACTTCCCTGAATTCTTTGCTGCTGCTCAGATTCATTCTGGGTCTTGCAGGATTAGGCTAATGAAGAAAACTGCCCTCATTTCCAGCACCTCTCACATGCTTGTGAGCAGGAGTTCCTCATGCAGTTTGGCAGCTGTCACCTCCATTCTGCATGGGCTGTCTCCTTCCATCCTTCCAGCGCCCCAGCTGCCCCTGCCACAGCCGGCCCCAGCCTGTCTGTGCCTGCCCCAGACCCACACCAAAACCACATCCCAAGCCCAGGGATCTGCTGTTGGGAGAACAGATCATGGGCTCCTGATTTCACCTGCTGCCACCCCCTCATCTGAGCCCCAAGTGGGGTTTCACAGTGCCTCTGACGCGGCAGCACCACAGAACAGATCTCCCAAAGGTGCTGTTTCTGCCCCCAGTAGCACCACAGAACCCTGTGCCTCCTGTCCAGGGCAGGAGAAGGCTGCCCCACACTGCCCTGACAGCTGCATCATTGCACTCTTCCTGCCCTGACCAACCAGGGCTGGATTCTCCTTGGCACCCCAGTCACAAATAAATCTGTTTCCCAAACACAAAAGCAGATTTGCAGTGGGGGGGAACAAAACCACCACCAAAACATCATTTTTCTGGTGCTGAAGATGGAAAATGTAAGAATAAAGCCTCCTGAATATTAAAAAGGCAACTCTACAGCTCAGTCATGTACAGAAGTGCTCAGAATGGAGCAGCTCTTGGTGCTGCCACGAAGCACTGCACAGCTCCACCTGAGCCACACACAACCCCCAACGCCGAGGCTCAGCGAGAACACAAGTACTTTACCCTCGCTTCAAGCTGTTACACCCCAGAATTATAGCACCATGGTGACTGCTTCACAGACAAAACCCATTTGGGAGAGTGCCTGGTTGAGGATGAACTACAAATTCCTCTGCTCTGTACTGGCAGGGAGGGAGTCCATCCCCTGCTCCTCGCAGGCTACTCCAGCTCGTGCTCACGGAGCAGGCCGTCAGGGCTTCAGAACGCACTGACATGGGGCCAGAGCAGCCCTTCACACGCCAGCTGGCAGGCTCTCAAACCACACAGCAGGTCAACACCACTCAAGGGGCAGAGTTAAGATGCAGAAAGGGAAAAATCTGCATTAAAACCCAAAGAAATAGAGAAAGCCAAAGCCGCTGTGGCTGCCTCGCAGCTCCCCGAGAGCTGCTGGCTGCGGCACGCACAGGGAGGATGGCACAGGGCCTCCTGCTGTGGCAAAGCGGCATCAGGAGCGGGCACCCCCTTCCCACAGGGAGACTGAACACTGCTGGGTGCTTCTGGAGGTGTGAATGTTGTGAATGAGGCCACCCAAGGGCCTCAGACCACCCAAAGGCTAGAGACTCATCACCATGGTCAGCAAACACAGGCAGGTCACTTGCCCAGTGCTCTGCTGATTGTTGTAAGCACACCGCGTCCCTGTTGGCAGGCTTGGTTCAGTTGGAAAAGAAAAAGACAAGCTGAAAAACACCCTGTGGTCCTTCATAAGCCACAGACAGGTCTGCAGCCCTCTACCTTGCAGAGTAAGGTATGAAGAAACTGGAACCAACTAGGAATTGAGTGTGAAAGCAGCTGAAGATTGACCAAAGCAGCAAGGGGAAGCGGACAGCGAACTGTTCTTACTTCATTGCCTCGGAGTCTGCCTTTAACTGCATGAACCTCCCCGTGGTACTAAACCCCTCTTCTCCCCAGGGAGCACTGGCTCAGTGAGGGCACAAAGGGTCCTACCTTAATCTTGAACTCCAGCTGGGAGTTGATGGTGTACATCATCTCTGTCCTTTCCATCTTCCGGGCGCCTTCGTTGCAGAGCCGCACCAGCTGGGAAGGAGAGGCTGCTGGAGCAGGCTGGATGCACTCCAGCCTCACAAGACAGGCTGCTGCTCCTTTGTGAAGTGCAGTTCTGCACACACCACCCTCAGACTGACACAGCTGTGCACGTGTGCCTTGCCCACCCTGCACGCCCAGCTCCCTCCCAGCAGCCTGGGCAGCATCCCAGGAGCAGTCTCACTGGGCTGGCCTTGGGGAGGCCGTGTTACAGCATGGGACAGCTTCCCTGAGGTGTGGATGGGGGGTGGGAACACATCATAGAATTGTTTGGGTTGGAAGAGACCTCTAAGATCAGCAAATCCAAGCATCAACCCAACCCCACCATGGCCACTAAACCCTGTCCCCAGGTGCCATGGCTGCAGGTTTCTTCAACCCCTGCAGGGGTAGTGACTCCACCACCTCCCTGGGCAGCCTGTGCCAATCCCTGACCACTCCTGCAGCGAGAAAATTCTTCCCAATACCCAACCCAAAGCTGCCTTGGCATAATTTCAGGCCATGAGCAAAGAGGGAAAGGCCTGAAAATACACCCCCTGAACCCCACAGCATCCTGCTGGATCCACCAGCCTCCACCAGGCCTTTTCTCCTCTTGCCACACAGCACCTATGCCAGGGACCCCCACCTGTGCTGGCAGCAGCAGCTGAGTTTGGGGTCTAATAAACAGTAATTTAGGCATAAAAACAACTTCTAGTGGCCTGTCTTAAACCACCAAGAGGTTTTAAGCCTTCTGTGCTCTCCCCCTCTGCACTATTTATGCACAAACCCCTCTGGTGTTGCCTTAAAGCAGCCAAGCATGTGCTGGGCCCAAGGCAGTGTCTGGCCTCAACATGCAGTAAAAGGGTTGTAAACACCTCACATTTCACAGCAGCCTGACACTACAGGTCCTGAAATTGGCATCCTGGAGGCAAACCTCAGCCCATCCCTAGACCTCTAGGTGCACTCAGAAGACTCAAGGCTTAGTCTCTGCTGCTGGGCAGTGTTGGGCTTGTTGGTCATGTGTGGGATGTGGAACAGCCGGCAGCGAGCACAGCGAATGTGTCCAAGCCCACAGCGAACACCAGGAGTGAGAAACAGGAGAATCCATTCCCAAGTGACTGATCAAAACCCCAAAGCAGCCACTTCTCAGTGTGGCCATGGAAGTGTCAGAAGCACCCAGGGAGGAAGAAACCAACAGCAGATGAAACTGTGCAGCCAGCTGAGCTTTGAGGCCCATACCTTGCTCACTTCCTTCAGAGCTCGCTTGCAGTTCTCATATTTGGATGAGTCCTTAGGGGTTTTCTGGCAAATAGTCTGGAACAGAGCAAATGTCAGTTACTGGAGAATCCCAGCCTGCAAAAGAATCACAGAACTGCACCAGCTGTGCTCACTGAAACCAAAGAGATGCAGTCACAGCTGTGGACTGGGCCAAATGAGGGAACACAAGGCCACCTCTTCAGAGCGCTCTGTCACGGTAAGGGCTTCCCCCCCCCGCCCCAGTGTCACAACCCCTTTGACCCTTTCCTGCACCATTTTTCTTTCAGTCTCTCAATGTCTGACTGCTGAAGGAGGGAGCAGGAAGCCCCTGGCATAGCCAGGGGACAAATGCTGCAGTTCTTCATAACCCAGAGACCAGGATCTGCAGCCCCCAGCCTGCTACAGGTGAGATGTGAAGAGACAGGAATGAGCTAGGAGTTGAGTGTGCAAGGAGGTGAAGACTGAGGGAAGAGCAGCAAGGGGGGCAGCAAGGGGGGCAGCAGGTGACTGTGCTCACATCCATCAGCAGGGGCAGGCGAGTCACCCTCTGCATGGGCAGGATGAGGAAGGAGATCATGGGCAAGCTCCGGCAGTCCTCGTGGGCCTCGATCCGCGACAGCACCTCCTTGAACGCAGGGTTTGTGGCTCTGGGGGGCACAAGAGGAGAGGCTTCCATGGCACCTTTCACCAGAGCTGCTACATTTCAAATCACCACGATTTTCTTGTCAGGCATGTGTGATCTGAAGGAGCCTTATCAGCTAAGCCTCCAGCCTGAGCTACTTAGCTGTGCAGGAGCAGCGCCGCCATGCACAAACCTCCGCTTCTGGCTCTGAGCAACCTGATCCAGTGTGAGGTGTCCCTGCCCATGGCAGGGGGGTTGGAACTGGCTGAGCCTCGAGTCCCTTCCAACCCTAACAGTTCTGTGATTCCCCCCAGCAGAGCACAGGCTCCTCTGACACAGCAGGGGTCTGAGGTGAACTGCACTGCCCTGGGAAGGGGCCTGCAGCGTGGCCACAAGGACTGCGCAGCCCCAGGCACACCTTCACTCTGGGTTACTTCAGAAGGAACCTGTGCACTAAGGAAGCCCAAGCATGTAGCTACATGCTTGGGTGGAAGCCATGGGAGGTTCTGCAGCAACCCTCACAAGCCTCCTACTGGCTCCCACTGCAAGGAGGTGGTTTTGCAAGCCTGTTCCCAGCGGAGCTCTTACAGCAGCTTCTGCAGTGTTCGCTGCTGGTAGACTTCGTTGGTGCAGTACTTGACGTAGGGGTCAAAGGTGGAGGAGGAGTGCTTCTCCACTATGTCACTGATGTCATCAATGAAGATGCTGTTCTGATGCCTGGCCTCAAGCTCTGTGAAGAACCTGTGAAAAGAGAACTCAGTTACTAAACCTGCAAACCAGTGACAGGGTTCTGTGCACTTGCAGCCCAGAGAGCCAAGCAGAGCCTGGGCTGCAAGAGAAGTGTGGCCAGCAGGGCCAGGGAGGGGATTCTGCCCCTCTGCTCCACTCTGCTGAGACCACAGCTGGAGCTCTGGGGCCAGTGCTGGAGCCTCTACTACGGGAAGGAGCTGGAGGTGCTGGAAGGTGTCCAGAGCAGGACCACGAGGATGAGCAGAGGGCTGGAGCTGCTCTGCTGTGAGGACAGACTGAGGGAGTTGGGGTTGGGCAGGCTGGAGAGGAGAAGGCTCCCAGGAGACCTCATTGTGGCCTTCCAGGTTCTGAAGGGGGCTCCAAGAAAGCTGGGAAGGGACTTTTGAGGGTGTCAGGGAGGGATAGGACTGGGGGGGATGGAGCAAAACTAGAAGTGGGGAGATTGAGATTGGCTGTGAGGAAGAAGTTGTTCCCCAGGAGGGTGGTGAGAGCCTGGCACAGGTTGCCCAGGGAGGTGGTGGAAGCCTCCTGCCTGGAGGTGTTTGCAGCCAGGGTGGAGGTGGCTGTGAGCAACCTGCTGTGGTGTGAGGTGTCCCTGCCCATGGCAGGGGGGTTGGAACTGGCTGATCCTTGAGGTCCCTTCCAACCCTGACAGCTCTGTGATTCTATGATGCTGCCTTTCTAAAGCAGTGCCAGCTGGGATGCTTTGTGCCAGGCTGAGCTCATCCCTCTTCTGGCAGAGCAGCCAGGGGAATCTTCACAGACACAAGCCAAAGGGTGCTGGTGTCACCTGGCAGAGCTCTGCACAGGCAGCCCTGGCAAAGCTGCTTCCCCTTCTCCAGCTGCCAGCAGCCAAAGCAGCATTGCTGATCTGGTTGGACTGGAATGCCCAGGAACGGGGTGGAAGAGAAACAGAGCAGTTTCAGGCGCACATTAACTCATTTCCTCTCGCACCAAAGGTGCAGAGTGCCAGAAAGGAACACTGAAATAGCTGTGCCAGCTGCTCTGCTGAGAACAAAGCAGACCCAGGAGGCTGAGCTCAGGAGGTGCTCACAGAGCTTCAGCCCTCCCCTGACACCAAGCACAGAGTGGGAGTGGTGAACAGGCCAACGGGACCCGAAGCCTCAGCTGACTCCTTCCCCTAAACATGCCTCTTCTGAGAGCTCCCCCACTGCCCATCCTCTGCTCCACATGCAGCTCCCTGCAGCCTCTGAGAGCTTTCTGCTGCTTCTGGCACTGCTAACCTCCAGCAAACAGAGGCCTTTGTTTCTGCAAGGCTCATTACAAGCCTCTGACTGCTGGGTGCAGGAGCTGACACAGCTCAGCTACCAGAGGGCATCAGAATCACCTGCACTGGCAGCAGGGAATCCTTGAGATGTCCAGAGGCTGCTCCAAACCTTTCACCTACCAGCCTGGTCTGCAGCCTGTATGCAACCTGATTCACTCCCAGAACCCTCACAGCTCCCCTGAGCAACTCAGCTAAGAAAAGAACCCTCCCAGAGCACAAAGCAAGGCAAAGCTTGGAACCTGAGCTCTCCACCAGCTCAAACAGCTTGAAAGGTTTCACTTTCTTTCAGCCCTTTATTTCACAGAATCAATTGTCAGGGTTGGAAGGGACCTCAAGGCTCAGCCAGTTCCAACCCCCTGCCATGGGCAGGGACACCTCACACCACAGCAGGTTGCTCACAGCCACCTCCACCCTGGCTGCAAACACCTCCAGGCAGGAGGCTTCCACCACCTCCCTGGGCAGCCTGTGCCAGGCTCTCACCACCCTCCTGGGGAACAACTTCTTCCTCACAGCCAATCTGGATCTCCCCATTTCTAGTTTTTTTTTCATTCCCCAGCCCTATCCCTCCCTGACACCCTCCAAGTCCCTCCCCTGCCCCATTTTCCCCCTTGTTCCCCTCAAACCCACATCACCTGGGCTCTGTTGGAGTCTCCTCCCACCCCAGGTGTGGTCACTCTGCCTTCCCCACCCACTCCCCTATTTAATCCCCAGCAGGAAGGGCAGCAGCCCCAAGCTGAGCCCATCTGGGCTGGAGGATCCTCCTCTCATCTCTGGTGAGTGCCCCTGGTGCTCACTGGGTGCTGGTGGTGGTGACTACAAAGGCCGGGGGGCCTGGTGGCCCCCCGGTCGTTAGGGCAATCCTTGATGACTGCTTCAATGTCACCCAGGGGTGCTGGCTGGGCCTCCTTGCTGGGGCTGAGCTCCCCTGGGTGGTATCTTGGCTGGGGAGGGTCTTGCCCCCCAGCCCTGGGATGGGTGCACAAATGGTGGTGGTGGAGCAGGAGCTGTTTAGTGAGAGGATGTTTTGCTAATTACCCCAGCCCCCCACACCACAGCAGGTTGCTCACAGCCACCTCCAGCCTGGCTGCAAACACCTCCAGGGGTGAGGCTGCCACCACCTCCCTGGGCAACCTGTGCCAGGCTCTCACCACCCTCATGGGGAACAACTTCTTCCTCACAGCCAAGCTGAATCTCCCCACTTCTGGTTTTGCTCCATCTCCCCCTGCCCCTATCTTGCTGGGAGATCTCACCCAGCTCACAGACAAGCTCTCAGCTTACAGTGCCCTCAAACTTCTCTGGAGTCCAAGAAGGAAATAAAATGAATGAAAAGAGTCTCCCAGTCCCCAGCTACAGTTTCTCACGAACCACCCAAGCCAGACTTCAGCTCCTGGCCACTGGAAGTCCTTCCTGCTCCACTTAGCCATGTTTACAGCTGGGAGAGCTCCTCAGCACGCTGCCAAGTTGCTGTGCTGAGGGAAGCAGGAAATGCAGCAACTCTTCCTGCTGTAGCTTATGGCTCCCTGACGAGGCCTTGGGCCATTCTGGGCTGCAGCTTCCACTTCCAGAACTTATCTGGGGGCTTCATCATCAACAACATCATCAGCCAGAGGCATTGTAAGAACAGGAAAAACCTTGGATCTTTAAACAGGAAAGAGGTGCTGAAGGAAGCAGCACATCCAGCTCCCAGCCCCACAGCACAGACTGTAAGACAACCAGGCACCCAAGCTGGACTCAGGTTTGCCTCTCCTTTTGCATCCCATCTGCTAACTGCTGCACACAAGCAGTGAGCCAAGCATCACCCAAACCTTTAACTGCCAGGTTGAGGCCAGATTCTGTCAGAGCTCAGCACTGAGTGGCTGCACTAACTGCACTGAGTGGCTGCCTTTCTTGCTTAGCTCCAGAAGGATTTATGTGAGGCACTTGTCTCTGTCAAATCCAGGCCCTTCTGGGCAAAGTTAGATCCATGACAGCATTTCATTCCCCTTCTCTTGTTTCAGGGAGGTCCAGCCTGCAATGCCCTCACCCCCTCTGCCCAGGCTGTGTGCAGGCTTCACTCATGTCCTGCTTGCTCCTTTTTACAGCACAAGAGCTGCAAACACCAGAGGTCCCTCCAGCAGGCTGCCCTGGCTCCATGTTTCCTCCTCAAGGTTTTGGAGGCTTTGCTTAAGGGTCTTCCCATGGCTTCAGGCAGCTCATGTACAGGCTGATCACCACCACTACCAACTGCCTCCTAACAGCTGCTGAGGCAATTTTCTTCAGCCTCTTTTCCCTTCTCAGTGGTCCTGCTTTAACCAGTGACTGACACCCACAGGCTTCTCACAACTTGCACAAGCACAGCTGCCTGGTGGTACTGAACCCTCCACACCATTCACCTTACAGGGCCTGGGCCATGTCTCACTGACAGCTCCAAAGTCTCATCCACAGCTTGCTGCAGTTGGTGGTGTCCCTGCTCACTGCAGGAGGGGCCTGGACAAGATGACCTTTGAGGGTCCCTTCCAAGCTGATGCATTCTGAGTGCTACTTAAACAGAGGCCAGGACTCATTTTGGTCAACATTTCCCCTTCCTTCAGCCCTAAATAAAGGTTAACCAAGCAGGACTTATCTCACCATGCCAAAATTAGATGGCACTGGGTTCAAACAAGTCTAATTGGGCAAATGAGAGTGAGAAAATTGCTTCTGTAAGGCAACTGTTTATGATCCTGGAGCAAACAGCATAAAAGAGGAGTATCCAGAGAGGTCAAAGTCTGAGTTGGTGAATTACATCAAGCACCACAATGGGAGCCAAGAGACAGCTCACTGTGGAGGGTGAGGTCAGAGTGGGTGGAAGAGCTGACAGTGCACTGAATGTGGGACACCTGAAGTCACCAGAACCAGGTGATCAGCACCCAAGAGAGCTAAAGAGGGAAAGAACCCCTGATAAAGTCACTCTGAGGTCATGTCATTGTGTGCAGAACGACAGAGCACACAAGCCAGGGTGGCTGGCTGGCCACAGGGCCAGTGGGGTGGTGTCACTGCTGGCTGCATGGCACAGTCAAGGCTCTCAAATATTTAGCTGACTTTCTGCCTACTCATGTTTTATCTCCTTGCAGGTTCATGCACCTCTCCACTGCTAGCCACTCTGGGCAGGGCTACTGTTCCTCTTGTCACTGCAAACACCACTGTGTCACCACCAAAGCCACTCTCTGGGGGGCGGTGAACTGCAGTCTGGCTTGGAGATTGCTTCTTTCAAAGTTCATTGCTAGTCCTGCTTTGTGTTTTTGATGTGATACTGACCTACATCCCTGGCATGAAGAAGACTGTGATGCAGATTAAGCCTCCTTGAGGTGATGCTGCTGCTGACATCACCATCCAGTGACAAAACCAACCCCACACTTTAGCTTCCTCCTCTTAAGAGAGAAGGCAAGGGGGAAACAGGCAGCAATTTCAGGTTAAAGCCGTGAAATCTGTGATTAGCCTCTCCAAGTCTGAACCCTCTCATCAGGAGGAGAAGCTTATCATCTGCAGCACAACTGTGTTTTTCTGAAGGGCAAGGAGTAACTTGAAATAGCAGAAGATGGAAGAACTGCACCTCTCCTTCCACCTCCCCTGGCAAAACACAAGAGGCAGAGCTGCCAGCCTGCTCCCTCGCTCTGCAGCAAACTGGAAGGCCTCTCAGCAGCCCTACCCACAAGTAACTGGGCTGATGGGAAGCCACTTGCCTTTTCCACTCTTTACAGCCTCTGGCAGAGATCCAGCCCAGCAGCAAGGCCAGGAGAGCCCTGCTCTGGGCAGAGAGATTCCTGAGCTGGCGAGGGACCGCTCGTAGCACCCAGCTCACTGCCGCCCAGCTCACGACACCTCCTCCCGGCTCCCCCAGCCAATGCCCCTGACAAGTGCACCCCCAGAGAGCACTCTGGGGCACCAAGGATGTAAATCCTTTTGCTGCATTATGGAGACATCACAAAGGGAGCCTTCACTTTCAACCCTTTCCCATGCTGAAGGCTTTTTATAGCAGGGAGAAGCAGCAGAGTGCCTCTGCCTGCCCGAGTCTGACAAGTTACCTACACACTCGTCTGGCACAAAGTGGTCTCTGGTGTCATAAACAATGCATTTGTAAAGCACTTTGTGCAGCTTTCTGCCAGCAGGTCTGAGGCCATTCCCATGGAACATGCTTGCTGGAGCAGCCAAACCCAGGCACGGGGCCAGCACAGGAGGTGGAGCACAGAGAACAGCCAGGCATGGAAGGTTTCTGCTCTCTGCAAGCCTGGCTTAGCATCTGCAGCCCCCAGCTTCACCCCCACCCAGGCCTCAGCACTGCCAGACACTGCTGCTGTCCCTGGACACAGGGGAGCTGATCAATCCTGACCTTTGAGAAGAAATATGGGTTACTATCAACATACACACCATACACAACGTGCATTAAGCACTTGTGGATCAGCCAGGGAATTCTCCACCACCATCCACAGACAAGAGTGGCTGAGTGTCCAGGGTCCCCTCCAGAGGGAGCCTGGCATTTGTCATTTCCTTTTGAATGGCCAAACTCCCCCGGAGGCTCCTGGCCTGCTGGCCCAGCAGGCAGCAGCACAGCGCACGCCTCCCGGAGGCGGCACCAACGCTCCCAAGGGCACCTGTGCCAAGGTGGCAACCACCAGAGCTCCCCAGCCAGAGGAAAGCGAGTCCAAAGTGCAAGCTGACTGATCCCCATCAAGCTGCTTTACAGCCTGGGAGGCAGAGCAGCAGCCACCTGGCACAGAAGGCCAAGGGGCAGGATGGAGAGCTGGGAGGTGACAGCACGGCTCCGAGTGCTGGTGGCCGCTTTGTGCCAGCACGGCCACCTCAGCCCACACACCTGCAGGGGAAGCTATCCAGGGCAGCAACCTACCAGACATGGCCACAGGCAGGGAGAAAGCTGCAGGTTTTGCTGCTGCTGCACATGAAGCTGCTTCTCCTACAAACCACTGACAACTGCACTCAGGATCTTCAGGCTGGGACAGCCACAAGCCCAGCAGAAGTCACAGCAGAGCCACCCAGGCCCACCCTCAGCAGGCAGCTCCCTAGGGGTGACACTGCCCAGACCAACCCCACTGCTGTCCAGAGAGCAGGCAGCAATGCAGCCTGCCTCTCACCCAGCTGCTGGGAAAGCTTTCAGCTGGTGAACTGGAGGTATAAAATTTCACTTAAACAAAGCAGCCTGACCCAGTGATGCCTGAGAGGAGCCAAGGAACAGACATACATCCTCCCACCCTGACAGCCCTGCTAAACACAGACTCCTGCACTCACTAACAACTTGGGGCCTTTTCAAAGCCACAGAGGTTTTTTTTTCCTGCTAGGCAAAGGCAGCTCTCTTGGAGACAGATCACAGCCTCAGCTAAGACAGGCTGCTTCCCCCTTCCTCAGCAGCCTCTGCCCAAGGAAAGCAGAACTGCAAGTTCCAAGAGCTGCTCAACCACCCCTTTGCCACCAAAGGAACAGGCGGCACCTCCTGCAGCAACCAAGGAGAGGGGTGGAAGATTCAGAAGCTGCCCCTAGAACAAACCCTCCAAGGCCCAAAGCAGGACTGCTCCAGAGGATTGTGTGGGCACCAAGTTTCAGCTGCTGAGATCAGTGATGCTCTGCAGGGAAGCACACAAACACCCAGGGGATAAATAGTTTTGGGGTGACAGCTGGAAGGCTTTACAGTTTAGGTACTTTTGCCCCTAAAACACAAACACCCACCTAAGTAACTCTCCATGCAGGAGCTAGGCCACAGGAGGAGAGCCAGAGGCTCCAAGAAGGCAGCTACCAGTGCTGCTGGGGGATTCTTTTGTTGCTCTGCTGTTTGGGTTTTTCAAACAGGATGTTTACCTAATGTCCAGGTGGGTTTCAGGACAAGGAAATGTGGCAGATGGCAGCTTCATGCCATGCTTCTGGTGGTGCCAGTTTCCTTGTCCAACTGAGCAATTCCTTTCCTCACCATGGCCTTGCAGGTAAGCCACCACAACTGCAGTGACCAACATTTCATGCTCTGCTGGGCAGACCAGCATGGAGGCAGAGAATCAGACACATGGCTGTGTGGTCAGCAAGGGGCCCAGGGACACAGCAGCACTGCAGAAGGAACAGGAGTTTTATGCAACTCATTGTTTGCTTCATGCATCCCATGCTGGAGGAAATAAGATCCCTAAAGACAGTGTGAGTTTGATGTTCTGCTGCTGCTCCCTGAAGACACTGCACAGTCTGTCAGTGACAAAGTAAAGCAAGGTTAGCCCAGCTTGCAGTCCCATCTGGCTTCCCTGCCTAGCTTCAGGCTCAGGCTGGATTCATTGCTAACAGATCCTCAACTGCAAATGCCCTCCACTCACACCCTGCTGCAGGCAGCCTTATGGAAGCCTCTCAGGCAGCCTCTCCTGGAGGTGTTGATCTGCTCTGAGCAGGTGTGAAGGCAGGGAAGGCAGGGGCTGTGAAATCTGACAGCAGCTATATTTAATTTCTCAGGGATCACACAAGTCAGAGAGAAGCAAACTGGGAATAGATTCAGCTCTCTTCATGATCAGCTGGCATGCCTTCAGAGAGGGAGCTGAAACTGAGGACTGAGGCACAGACCCAAGAGGACTGCACACAGGACAAACTGAAGGTACTGAAACTCACTTCATTTCTCCCCACTACCCCCAACCAGTGCTGCATTAAAACTCTGACTGCTCTCAGAAAATCTTGTAAGAGTTAAAGCCCACCCCAGTGGCAACCTCCCCACAGCCCAACCTCACTTTGGGCTGAGAAACTTCCCCACAGGCACTGGCCAGAAAAGTGCTTCCCTGCTCTGGTCACCACCACAACTGCAGGTGGCCCATAAGAGCTGCAGGAGAAGCAAGCTCTGGGAAGCCTGCAGGAGGGCAGGGCAGCAGTGCTGGGAAGAACAGGCTCACACCATCCTCCAGTCTCCGTGGCAGAGCCACTGCCCAATTATCTTCCTGTGACGTCCTTCTCCTACCCTTAGCAACTCCCAGTCTGGAAGCACACCCTGAAGGTGCAAATCTCTTGAGTGAGAAGTTTCAGTGTGGTTCAGTGGACACTTCATAGCCAAAGGCTTCTTTTCTTGCCTGAAAAACCAGGTGTTTCCTTCAGGAACACCTTCTGCAGAGGTAACTGCAGGCATGCACTGCATTTTGTGCTTCAACAGGGCACAGATACTTGGATCAGCATTTCCCAACTCCTCTGAACCAAGCATTCTTTCTCTTGAGCCCTGCTCCCCCAAGAACATGGGCTGAGGGAGGTAGGATTCTGTTTAGATTTGCTGTTCCTGGGCATTGAGGTCATATCTAATCTTGTCTCCAATAAGGAAGCTGAATTATGAAGGAACAATCAGTGGAGGGCCAGTGCCAAGTGCCCATTATTCTCAAGCTATGTTTACCAAGGCTGCTGCTCCTTTGCAGAGAAACAGGGCAGAGTTATTTCAGCTGCCAGAAGCCTCTAGACAAACAGCTCCTAGATATTAAAGGCAGAGGGCTCAGCAATGTCTGAGCAAGCTATGGGAGAGTTTGCAAGGGAAGCAATGAGGAAGCACAAGGGTAAATGCACAGCTCCAGCTCAGCAGCAGGATATAAGTGCATGAATGTGTTCTGTGGGCAACTAACATTTAAAGAGAAACAAAGAGAAAGGTCCTCCATAATCCCTGGAAGCTCCTGACCACCAAAACAGGTGCCACAGGCAGTAAGAGCACATCATGCAGCAAGGCTGGGGGAACGGCAAAGCCCCCAGTGGTAAATTTAGCAGTGCTCTGAGCCACCTCCAGAACTCAGCACCGTGTAGGGTCTGAGTGCCCCCCAGCACCTGCTGTGGGTCAGGGCAGCACAGCAGCTTCTGCAGAGCTACAGCTGCCTCACATCCTGCTTCTACCACATCACTTGGGAGGGGAGTTTTCCATCTTGTTCCCATTACTCTGTCCATCACATCCAACATAAGCCCTCAGCCTTACTCGTCTCCGTCTCTGCCTCAGAAGGTTCACCCTGCCCAGTTTCCTTTGTCACCCAGCTCAGGGCCACCTCTCCAAGAGCACAGCCACACTCAGCTGGGTGCCCTGAAGACAGGACTCAGCTTTCCTCAGGAAGTGCCAATGGTGACAACTGTGGTAAAACAGAGAACACAACCCAAGCCCACAGTGAGCCCCAACTCCTGAATGATTGGACACTTGAAGGTGTCCAGAGAAGGGCAACAAGGCTGGTGAGAGGCCTTGAGCACAGCCCTGCGAGGAGAGGCTGAGGGAGCTGGGATTGTTTAGCCTGGAGAAGAGGAGGCTCAGAGGTGACCTCATTGCCCTCTCCAACTCCCTGAAGGGAGGTTGTAGCCAGGTGGGAGTTGGTCTCTTCTCCCAGGCAACCAGCACCAGAACAAGGGGACACAGTCTCAAGCTGTGCCAGGAGAGGTTTAGACTGGAGGTGAGGAGAAAGTTCTTCACTGAGAGAGTCATTCATCATTGGGATGTGCTGCCCAGGGAGGTGGTGGAGTCCCCATTCCCTAGAGGTGTTCAGGAGGGGATTGGATGTGGCACTTGGTGCCATGGTCTAGTCATGAGGTCTGTGGAGACAGGCTGGACTCGATGATCCTCGAGGTCTCTTCCAACCTTGGTGAGACTGTGATTCTCCTGCACTGCAGCTCACCTGAAGCAGCCAGGCTCTGCTCACAGGGCTGACATTTCAGTTGCTGCTTTGTTATATGCAGCTTCTGAGGGGGGCTTTTAATCTTTCAAGGGAAGTGAGCAAGAGAGGTCTGCATTCCCCAGAGCAATGTTTGGATGCCTGGGTAACTGATTCTGCACACACACACACACTCCTTACATGACAGCTAGGACTGTATTCTTCCCCTGGATGAAAGCTGAAGCTTCTTCATTCCCAGCATGCTGGGAAGAGGTGAAACATTAACCCCACTGACAAAGTGCTGTGAGAAAGCTCACCTGGTCCTCCACACATCTTCACACAGACACAGAGGAGGCTACTCAGGGAGGATGTTAACTAACCTCCCAGCCCCACTGGGCCTCTCCACCAAAAGCAAGACAGAGTTTTTAAAACACAGTCAGAACCTGTCAAAACATTTTTGCCTTGTGGGACTTCCACCCCCCCCCTGCTAATGTTAACCTGAGAGGTATTCTATAAGCCTTTTGCTGGCCTAATGGCAGAGGGAAACAGAACACTCAGGCTTTCCTCTCCCCTATAAATTTGGTGATCTGACCTGTCAGACCAATTACTCTTCAAGACACTTCACTCATTTTCCCCCTGGAACTCCCCCTTCCCAAACCAGGCTCTTGGGAAAGTGACCTCTGCTGCGGCACGGGGGAGACTGGAGAGAGGTTTTCTTCCTGGTGAGATTGATTGCACAGCATTCTCAGACCACACAAGCTTTTGTTTCTGAGCAAGCTGCCCCCAGGACATCCCTCAGCTCACAGCTCAATGCAGCACTGCCTGGGGTTGCAGGGTGTGTGTGTGTGTGTGTGAGATTCTGTGCTCTGGCAGTCAGTAACTCCAGCTCACCACCACACAAGGCTGAGCTTTCTGAGCCACCTTACAGGATGTTTCCATGCACACACACACACACACACATCATTCACATCAACTCCTCTTTGTTAGAGACATTCCAATGAGCTCCCAAAAGCAGAGATGGCTTTGCTGTCTGCACTCTGCTGCTAACAAAGGCAGCTTTGTCCCAGCAGAAATGGCCTTGTCATGCTTTAGGAGCCTATCCTGGTGTGCTGGAGAGTTTCCACTGAACATGTTCTAAGTCAAAGTTCCCTTGATAGGAGCTTTAAGCAGTTTTGACTGAAGATAGCACTTTTATCAGCTCATGGTCACCAAGCTTTTGCCTGAGCACCCAAACTCACTGCTGCTCAGCTGTTGTATTTATAAAAGGCAAGGCTGCTTAAAAATCCAACCCTGCAGAGAGCTGCCTACTCTCAGCAGAGTTTTACAACACAAAGTTGGGAGTTTGCTGCCTTGAAAGACCTTGGAAAGGGTAAGTGAGAGAAAGAAGCCTTCCCTCTACAGAAAATCACTTTCACTGCTGTACACAAATGAGGCTGCAGAGAGCCAGCACCAAGCTTGGTTACAGCTCCACAGTATTGCATAACTGAGGAAATAAAATATGGTTTCATTTAAGCTCAAAAAGGAGTTCTGAAGGCTGTTTTTGCTCCAAGTTATAAAAAACACAAGCTCTTAAACCATTGGACTTTCCAGACAAGAAAGACTATGATAATTTTAGGCTCCTATGGTAGTTTTCCATCTTCTTCTTGGCCTCTTTCCCCTCCCCCCCTCCCCCCCCCCCACTTCCTCTGAGGACTCTTAAATCAAAAGGGTTGTAAGAATTCCCCTAAAAATATTGCTCTCCCCACCCCCATCTCTGCTTCCAGTGTTTGAAGTGAGAAGTGTAGAAGAGGCTGTGATGCTCTGGGAGGTGTGCTGAACACAGGGGAAAGCCAAGGCCACCCTCCTCACACAGCTGCCCTGTGTGGTCAGCTGTGTCTTCAGAGCAAGAGGCCAAGGGCTGCAGAGTAATTCAACCTTTCATCAAAGCTTTCACTTCTATTAAGCCAGCTAAAAACATGGCATTGCCCTCTAAGATGTGATGCTTCTGGGATACCAGCATGTGTCTAGCAAAACTGGGCTTGTGACACTTGGCTGTTAGAGTTCACATTTCCTGTAAGGAGAAACCTTTGCCAAGCACTGCTCCTTGGGGAGAAAAGAAAGGCTTCAGACAACATCCAACTGCTGGCAAAAGACTTCAACTTGTGTGAGGGGGAGAGAAACAGAAGGAATAAGAGGATGGAGGAGAGAGGTAGACTGACCAAGTCCAAATATACACAGCTCCTGCATTCAGGTTGCACTTGACCCCAATGTATTAGGAATCTGCAGCAGGAGCAGGGTGTGCAGCAGGAGCAGGGAAGTCATTGTGCCCTATGCTCAGCACTGCTCAGGCCACACCTTCAGTCCTGTGTCCAGTTCTGGGCCCCTCAGTTTAGGAAAGATGTTGAGATGCTGGAAGGTGTCCAGAGAAGGGCAACAAAGCTGGGGAGGGGTCTGGAGCACAGCCCTGGGAGGAGAGGCTGAGGGAGCTGGGGTTGCTTAGCCTGCAGAAGAGGAGGCTTGGGGGAGACCTTCTTGAAGGGAGGTTGTAGCCAGGTGGGGGTTGGTCTCTTCTCCCAGGCAAGCAGCACCAGAACAAGAGGCCACAGTCTCAAGCTGTGCCAGGGGAGGTTTAGGTTGGATATTAGGAAGAAATTCTTCCCAGAAAGAGATTGGCCCTTGGGATGTGCTGCCCAGGGAGGTGGTGGAGTCCTCATCCCTGGAGGTGTTTAGGAAGAGCCTGGATGAGGCACTTGGTGCCATGGTTGAGTTGATCAGATGGCGTTGGGTGATAGGTTGGACTTGATCTCAAAGGTCTTTTCCAACCTGGTTAATTCTATTCTATTAGGCTTTCACATGTGTGCTCCACAAAACCATCAGCTTCAAAAGGCAAAGTCTAACTGCTGCACAGCAGATGTAAAATTCCACAGGCTGTGTGGGCATGCAGAGGAGCAGAAGGCAAGAAAGGCCATGACCACAGCTGGGAACATGGAAGTTGACAAGGTCCCCAGTGGTAAACGTGGGTTTAATGCTACAGAATTCAGTGCGTCGATTTCTGCAAGGAGGAAACCAAGGGGACAAAAGGACCCAGCCAAACAAAACAAGAGCTGTCCAGGTGGGAAGGGCTGCCTCCAGCAATACTCCCAGTCTGACAGCTGCTTTCCCAAGCCACCAAGCCCCATTTCTGACATGAGCTGTCACTATCCTGTTCACAGGTCAGGGAAGGTATGTGTAAAGCTGTGCAGTGCTATGGTTTAGAGCAATCAGCATCCTAACTGGGCCAGCTGCATCCTTTAGCCATTGTGCTTGACTCCAACTGCCAACAAGGTGTAAGAAAAGCAGCAGCTTGATGGTTTTCAGTGCTGTGGATCACAGCAATTCAGCTGCTTGATACTGCTGTGAGCCAGGGCAGGAAAAGGAAGGAGCCATACAGCAAAGCCTCATTCGACAACCCTCCTGCAGCAGTGGTGGTGGCCCTGAAAGCACAGCAAGTACACACAGCTCTGCATGGTGGGATCAAACTATGCTGGCAGCAGTCATCACTAGGAGCTTTGCAGCATTTGTAAACACCTGCCAAGGTTTCCTTTTCATTAGGCACGGGTTTACTGTGTCCACTCTTCTTGTTTGGACTGGAGAAACTGACCAAAAGCCCAGCTCAGCAGCTGTGTCTGTACCAAAAATCCCAGCCTGGGGTTGCACAGCGCTGTCTCAAGCAGTGGAACCCTCTGCTGTCAACACTGACCACACCAGGCTCAGGCAGCACACCAAGTACTGCAGCAAGTAAACACCAACTCCCTGATTGAGGAGAGCACTGGCAAGAGTCAGCCCTGCAGGGCAAGTACAAAACCCTTGCTCAATTTAACACTTTAATAAGGACAGACTAAACTTAGCTTGCTGGATGGTAAGAGGAGCTATGAGTGCTGGATGTACCGGCTGTAAAGAGGAGCTATGAATGCTGATGGATCAACAGGTAGCTGAGGACCTGTTGGGTTTTGAGAGCAGCTTATTTCTCCCACACTGATGTTCTTCTCTCCCCTGGCAATTCTGAGACAGCAGTGCCATGCCTATCCCAAAGGTGAGCTCACACACAGCAGCAAGGTGAGCCCACCAAACCCAGTCATAGAATCAATAAGGTTGGAAAAGACCTCAGAGATCATCAAGTCCAGCCTATCACCCAGCACCTCCTCATCAACTAAACCATGGCACCAAGTGCCTCATCCAAGCCTTTTTGGAACCCTCCAGGAATGCTGACTCCACCACCCCCCTGGGCAGTACATCCCAATGGCCAATCTCTCTTGCTGGGAAGAACTTTCTCCTCACCTCCAGCCTAAACCTCCCCTGGCACAGCTTGAGACTGTGTCCTCTTGTTCTGGTGCTGGCTGCCTAGGAGAAGAGACCAACCCCCAGCTGGCTACAACCTCCCTTCAGGGAGCTGGAGAGAGCAAGAAGGTCTCCCCTGAACCTCCTCTTCTCCAGGCTAAGCAACTCCAGCTCCCTCAGCCTCTCCTCCCAGGGCTGTGCTCCAGACCCCTCCCCAGCTTTGTTGCCCTTCTCTGGACACCTTCCAGCATCTTAAACTGAGGAGCCCAGAACTGGACACAGGACTGAAGGTGTGACCTAAGCAGTGCTGAGCACAGGGCAGAATGACTTCCCTGCTCCTGCTGGCCACACTGTTCCTGATGCAGGCCAGGATGCCATTGGCCTTCAGCTACTATCAACCAGCACCCCCAGGTCCCTTTCTGCCTGGCTGCTCTCAGCCACTCTGACCCCAGCCTGTAGCACTGCCTGGGGTTGCTGTGGCCAAAGTGCAGCACCTGGCACTTGGACTTGCTAAATGCCATCCTGTTGGCCTCTGCCCATCTGTCCAGCCTGGCAAGGTCCCTCTGCAAATGCTAACACTAAAGAGTACTTTTGTGTCCTGCATTTCATTACTTGCTCAATGTGGTATTTTGAGTACCAGGAATCACTCCTCAGGCTCCAGCTGTGGAAATCACATTGCAAAGCACTGACACCGATCACGTCTTGGGTGTCTCTTTTCAATGCACACATGCACTGTGCCACTTACTTCTTGCTGGCTTCATAGACATCAGTGATGTTGGAGAAGAGGTGGTGGCTCTCTGTTTTGGTCATTGTGAGGCTCAGCTCCCTGGAATTTTTAAACATCCGGATCAGAATCTCCAAGCTCAGCAAATAAGAATGCTCAGAAGAAATCACTTCAAATATGGCCTGCAAAGTGCAAGGGGGAGGGGGGGAAAGAAACACTTACTATTGGCCAGGCTGCTGTTGGTTTGTCATGCAAATGGGGAGGAGAGGTGCAAGGTTACTGCATGTAAGCTGGAGATTACAAGATGTCCATTTCCATGGGAGTTGCATCAGTTACTTATTCCTAAGTGATTTAACACTAGGAAAATAAAAACACTTAATCCCTCCTCTGTATTCAGCCTTCTCTATTGCAGTCAGAGTTTGAAGCCAAAACACCAAGTGTGCTCATGCCCCACTCCTGCTCCTGAGAGGTGGTTTTTGGGGTTGTGGTTTCATGTCAATCCCAACCCCAGCAGGTGTGTTTCCTGTGGTCCAGCTGGAAACCTCTCATCTGCCTCAGTGCTGGGAGCAGCTAGTGTCTGCTTTGGCTCTTTTTAAAGAGAAGCTGCTCAATTCTTTACTTGGCTAACAGAACTCTGCTTGCCCAAGCACCTGCAGAAAAGCAAAAGCCTTTGCAAAACTGAGGGCTTGGCCACAGCTCAGCAGTGATCCCTTTGATACTTCTACAAGCCAGGCACAGAGAAGCTGAGCTCTCTGCAGCAGGGACAAAGCCTGCAGACAGGAGGTGTGGCAGTCACTGTCCCCTTCAGTGATGAGTGACCAGGCTCCAGGGCATCCCCCACCTCCCACAAGTAACTTCTCTGTGTTATCAGCCTCCCACTTAAAAAGCAGCCACTCTATTTCCACCAGCTGGCTGAGGTACAAAGCAAACCTGGACTTTGAAATCTAGATACTTGCCCACTGGGTTTTCATCTCCTGTAGAAACCTAGGCAGCTTTTAGACACCTTTCACCTCTCCAGTCTCTATTTGCTGTTAATCTACTGGGGTTTTCTCCCACTATTTTAATGAACCCTTTTGTCAGGAGCTCCACCAAGCCCCACTTTGTCATCAGTGCTGCCATCCAGGCACTGCTAAGACAGACTAATGCCATCAGGCGAGGCAAAAGAGCTTTGTTCTCAATACAACTCCTGTTACTGCTGGCATCTTCAACTGCCTTAGTTATCTGCCACTAACTTCTCCAAGCATTCTCAAAGGAGAAATCTGTACTTGAAATGCAACAGTGCAGATCTGTGTATTTAGAAGGGCCAGGGCCTGAGGCTCTGCACACATCAGGAGAAGAGACAGAGGGTCTCACAGCTGCCAGGCCTCAGGAGGAGTTCACTCAGCTGCTCTGATGTGTGTGCTCTAGAGGAAGCCTGCTCTCCCAGCACCAGGTACACACAGAATCACTGAACAGTTCTGGCAGGAAAAGACCTTTAAGATCACTGGAGTCCAACCACTCTCTAACTCCACTGAGTCCACTGACATTTAATCAGGGTGGAACACAAACAAATCTGTTTTTCTGCAGTGACAACACACTGTGATGGCAAAAAATAGTCTAATAGCTTCTGAAAAGCTATTTAAAGTATAGAGAGCAACTGATAACAGGCAATTTAAAAGAAATAGAGCAAAAGCAAGGCTTGGCAGTACAACTACATCTTAAGAGTATTTATTTAGGTTCCCTCTGAAAGGATGAGCCTCTAATATTCAAATTTTAGAACCCTCAGGCTTGAAAACATTTTTTGGTGGCATTAAAGGTTTTACATTTAAAAGGCATCCAAGGAACTTGTACTCTTTGAAGGGATGTAAATATGACTCCAGGAAACACAGACTGAAGGCTCCTAAAGGATATGACTGAAGTAAATGCCTTGTGTCTGAGCTTCCCAGCAGGAGACAGGAGAGCAGAACACATGGCCCAAGCTGCTGCACAGCCTCTTCCCCCCAAAAAAGTTGAAGAGAGTGCAGAAATGGAGCAGTAAACAAAAAAAACAACCCCAAACTGTTGTCTAAACCTCATGTATGCAATGTAAGACATTCCTATCTCATGTCTGAAGACAACAGCTGCAGGTCACAGCTCAATTTGTATTTGATGCCTGCCACCCACATCTGTGACCTTCACAGGTCTGACTGGGCTTGTAGTCACTGAGGTGTGTCCTGAAGTGAAATGAAGGCAGTGGAACAAGTTACCATGGGGCAGGTAATGCTGCAGTGTTTCCATGGGCAAACACTTGGGTTTCTCTAGGGAAAGACATACCTCCAGAAGTGCAGGTATGTAGCTGGCTAGGTCAGGCTATTCTGTTCAACACCTCTCATTCATTTTGATATAGCCCCTGTAAGTGAGGAAGGAGGGTAAAGTAGGTACAGTGGACAAAAGGAGCAGAGAGGAAGAGGAAAGCAGAGAAGGAGCAAAGGGGGAAAAAAAGACAGAGAGAAAAGATAACTACATGAGTAACTGCTGCTGTTGTCTGTGCTGTAACCTACTCCCTTTCAGTGTGAAAGGCAAAGGTTAGTTACACCACAGTGCTGCAGTGTTCACCACTGTTCACAGCATTAGTTACAACTAAGGGCTCTGTAAAGAGCTCTCTTTGTTCCTCGCTGCCTTTAAAAATTCATGTGCCACCTCCTGCCCTGTGCAAGCTCCAGGTTAATCTTACACCTCCCCTGGTTCACTGCTGCATCTGTTGGAGCCAGCACAGCCAGGAAGCACTCCTCCAGAAAGGAGGCTGGCAGGGCAGCCGTGGCAGGGACTTGTGCACACCAGCCACAGAGAGGTTTTGTTTATTTCTTCTCCCCGGGGAGAGCAGACATTTCACTCCGGGCCAGGAAGCAGTGTGATGAACTTGTGTCCTTATCAACAAACAGAGCACTCCATTAGGCATGAAGTGCATCCCTGAACCATCAGCAAGACAGAGTGTATCACTTCAAGAGTACCTCCTGTCTTTTTCTTTCCTCCTGGCTGATGGCTTCTGACAATCCATTCTTCTTTACCTAAACATAAAAGAAACAGAATTGTTCACATCTCCTGTAGAAGAATGCAACTGAAAAACCAGGGCTATCAAAACATCACACAAAAACATCCCCCAAAATCAGCTGAAGAATCTGCCCAGTTCCTTAAAGACAGCAAGGAACCAGCAGCAATACAACCCAGAAGTCAATAGTGTCTGCCATGTCACTTGGCAAAAGAACTAAGTCATTTCACTGAAAACTAGCAGGAGACACACACAGAGAGCTACTGCTGCAACAGCAGACACAGCTGAATCCTCCTGCACAGCCCCCATGGATTTTACACACACACAGAAGCATGACAACTGCTCCCTCCTTTCAAGTTAGATTCCCAACACGTGGACGTCACAAGGTTCATTTTCTGAGTAAGCCTGAAAAACCTCAGTGCTGTCATTTGTGAAGGCACAGAGAAACTGCCCAGACAGGGAGCTTGTTGGCCAAAAAAACTACAGGGTAAAGCCTGAGCTCCTCCAGAAAGCAGACATGGCAAGGTCCCCAGTCAATACCCTTGTTATTGCCATCCTCAACCCAATGATGAGCTGTCTCCCAACTCTGCAGCCCACGGCCAAATAGGCCCAGATGAGCTTGCCCCAGCTCTCCAAATATAACCATCCTGAGCTCCAGTCAAAGCCTCATTTCCCACAGTGTTGGAATTACCTTACCTAAAACCTTCTAAGACTTCTGGATTTGGGGTAGTACCAGCTGAATAGCTGCAAACTTGTCCATCAAAATAAACACTAAGACACCTTGCATTTTGGGAGGGAAAAGATTCACAAAATGGTTTGGGTTGGAAGGGACCTTCAAGATCATCTAGTTCCAACCCCCCTGCCACAAGCAGGGACACCTTCCACTAGCCCAAGCTGCTCAGGGTCCCATCCAACCTGGCCTTAAAACACCTCTGGGGAGGGGGAAAATCCACAACCTCCCCGGGCAGGTTGTTCTAGTATCTCCCCACCCTTCCTTTCTAACATCCATATCTACTTTTATCTATCCAACATCCAGCTTCCAGCTGTACACAGCCAAACCTTTAGCCAAGAACTCCTCTAGCCAAAGACTTGCTGTGCCTTTGGCTGCACAACAACCAGACACTCACCACCGACAGCTGACTCCACGTCGATCTCAGAGGCTTATAGCGAAACACAACCTTCTCATCCGATTTCTGCTCTCGGGGCTCAGACTCTTCATCAGAATCTATGTCCAGTGCTTTTTCTTTATAGTTCTGATACAGCACAGCATTTTCTGTAAACAACAACAGCATGGCTTTAATGGCTGCAAAGTTTGCTTAGCATTGAAACACTGAGAGGAGCCGAAGCATGCATGTGCCGCTCGCAAACGCCAGGAGACAAAGGCAGCATCTTGTTTCGGGTGGACAATGGTGCAGTGCAGCAACAATGGATCCCTGTACCACCACCGAGGAGCCACACTGACTGAATTAAAGAACAGATGTGGGCTTTGTTAGGGAAAAACCAGAAAACAATTTTTTTTCTTCCTTGGTTTGCTGTGTGATGCTTCAGAAGTAGCCCAGGCTTTCAGAACGGGAGACGCCTGGCGGCAGAGCAGGCACTGATGCGGAGCTCTGGCTCTTTTCACCTCCAAGACCATCAGAAACCCACCACCCATGCCAACTTTGCTTCCATCAGCTTTAAATACCATCTTCAGACCTCAGGAAATGATTCAGATTTCAGAAATGGGAGGTCAGAATTAGAATGGTCAGGGTTGGAAGGGACCTCAAGGATCAGCCAGTTCCAACCCCCCTGCCTCATGGGGCAGGGACACCTCACACTACAGCAGGTTGCTCACAGCCACATCCAGCCTGGCCTTAAAATCCTCCAGACAGAAGCTCCAAGCTTGTTTCAACAAACATGAGGCCTACGAACCCTCAGACAAAACACCCCTCAGAGGCTCCAGTGCTGCCAGCAGGAATTCAGCACCACCAGCAGCAAAGGAACTTAGGTGTGCTCACCACCTCCCAGCCTCCCTGACCACAGACCCTTCTCAGAAGCAGACAGACAGAGAAATCCCAAGTGCAGAATAACCTACAGAGGGATTAAGCTGTTAAGAAAGCAAACCCTAAAAGCTATTTTAGAGATGGGCCAGGCTTTGGGCAATATCCAATCTTCCCTTCCAAGACAAAGGGGAAAGTAGTGAAGGGTTTGGCTGCTTCATGCAGCTGCAGCTCCTGAGGTCCCTCACCAGGCTGGGCGCATCTGTCCCACCCCACAGAGCACAGACAAGGTCTGGCCTTTTCTGTCTGATCCTTGGGATGTGTCCATAGAGTTTAGACTCTTCTAAGCCAGGAAACTGTGTACAGCAATTGAATTCTGAGAGGCATCACAGAGAAAATCATTAGCTGGGATCAGCCCAAGAGAGAAGAAAGCCATTGGAAAAGAATCTAGGAAATGTCACCAGGAGACAGTGTGAGAAAAGATGAAGAAATAAGAGTGAGATTGGAGGTGATGAAAACACAACAGTGGGAAGCTCTGAAAATAGAAACCAGAGTTAAAGGAAGGTAGCAGCAGCAAAGATGACCATAAGGAGGCATTAAGAGAAAAGCCAGGAGAGTAGCAGTTATCAGAATGAAACTTCCATGGACTCACAGCCAGGGAAGGATTTTTCTTGTTGAAACACTGGGAAAAGCAGCAAGCTTGGCCAAGCCCAGTGAGCAACACACAAGAAAAGCAAATACAAGGACAGTGTTTTTCTGACACTTCAGCTTGAAGCCTAGGCAGCAAGAAAACAAAGGATTACAAAGTCAAAGAACTCACCCCAGCATTCTTGCCTTATGAGGGAAAGAAGAATCGCTGCATGCTCAGAGCCTGCTTGCTAGTGATGACCCCAAACCCATGAGCTGGTCCACAACAGCTCATCTTGCCCCTGGAAGGAGTCACAGGGAACAAGTCCCAGCTGGAGGAACACACCTCACCTGTCTAGCTCTCTGCTGTCTGGGCTGAGATAGACACATCAACCAGTTCATCTTTTAGGAGGGGCAGGAGCTGAAGCTGCAAAGAAGCCCTTCAAACCAAGCCCATTTTTAACCTGCCATTATATATCCTTTAAAACAGAATGTCTAATGCCAAAGCTCCTGTCCCACATCTTCAGTGACAAGCAAGGTACTTTGCCTATGGACAAAGGAAGCATGCCAAGGGACCCTGGCCCTTTATTTCTCTGGTGCCCCAGCATATGACCAAGTCTGCACAGAATATGGCTTACCTTCCCCATCAAACGTCCCTTGTCCCTTCAGCATTTTCTTCTGGCAATTTTGACAGAGAGAAACAAACACACATTAAAAGCAGAACACAAAATAACCAACTGCAGCAGGAATTTGTTTTGCCTGATGCTTAGGCACCACATCAACAGGCCTGAATCCACAAACTCCTGACACCGGGCAAGTACTCACACCACCAACTGTTTCATCACAAAAAGGGGGAAGCTGCTCTCTCACACACACTATTGATATGTATTTGCCCCAAACATGCTTCATTTTCCCTATGCTTCAGGAGGCCAGCACACCAGCTTCACAAGAGTTCAGTGAACTTTTTCAGCTCCCCCCACCGTCACTGGGCTTTTCCAGGAGGATGCACGACCCAGCAGCTGCCTCCTGCCACACACTCTGCGAGGCACAGCCACATGAAGCACTTTGCAAACTGGCGCTGGGAGAGCAAAACAAACCTTTGAAGTCAAACAGCTGTTTCACTGCAGCCAGTCACAGGGTCTGAGAAGTCGATTTGCAAAGGAAAGTGCTACCAGCAAAAAGAGTTTTGTGTCTCAAGGACAGGACCTCCTCACGTCCTCCTCTTTCAAACTGCTGAAAAGTCCCTTGCCCAAACCAAACCGAAACCAACCACCTTCCCACCCGGCACTCATTCACTCTTTGATCGCATTCCCTGTCTCACCCCTCGCAGCACTTCCACAAAAGCCTCCTCCAAACCCACGTTTTTGACTCTGGCTGAAAAGTGTCACGAAGTTGATAAATATTTAAGAACTACAGCACTGGCCCCTAGCCTGGAGTACTTAATTACACAACTCCAGGCAGCTCCCCCTCCCCCCAGGAATCTACCCAGATACTTTCAAGTAACATCTTTAAACAGAAGGAAACACGAAGAGGACAATGTGGGATGGCCAAGATTATTTTCAGTTTAAATGCACTAACAGACAATATAAATCTACTGTTCCCCTAAGGGATTACAGCCAAGAATTAAACCCAGGGCACTCTGCTTTCGTTTGCAGGCGACAGAATGAAGCTACGAAGAGATACCCCCAGTAGCCTCTATCGTCTTAAAACTCTTGATCGTTAAAGCCAGTATAAAAAGTAACGACTCAGGAGCACGACAGAAAAGTGAACTTTCTCCCCGTCTGTCCAGCAGGCAGACTTGAAGTCAATGCCCTTTTTCCCCTGTTTACTACTTTCTGGGAAACAGGTATTAAAACGCTAATTCGACTGTGAAAGCAAAGCTCGGCGCGCTGGGGAACCCAGCAGGAAATGCAAGCGTGGGGCTGCCACTAACACTGATTTCAATAGAACCACGTCCCTGACGCCTCCACCGCTGTACGTTGAAAACAACACTGGTAAAGCGAGCTGCGAGACTCAGCAACTACGGAAAGTCTTGTGGTAGCACAAAGCAAAGCGAAAACAAAACAAAACAAAACCAACCCAACCCCAAACCTGCGTTTATAGAAAACAGGGAGCGTGCAAATCACGCTCCTGCGAGGCTACACCATTCAAACCAGTGACACCGAGCAGCACAACTCACCTTTATCCTCCCGAGGCTGGAAAACTTCTCTTTGTCTTCCACAACCGCTTTAAGGACGGGCTGGGACATTCTGTTTTTTTTCTTAAAGTTCAAAGCGCTGTCGAAGTCCACGCCGCTCACCACGGCTCTGCGGTATGAGGTCGACCTCAGGCCTCGCCGCAGGGTCCCCGGGCTGTCCAGCTCGCCCTCGGCCTCCTCCTCAGCATCGGCCACTAAAGGCAGGCTGAGGCTCTCCACCATGCTGCGAACCTTCAGCACCCTCTTGCTGGTCTCCGCATTCTGGCCGCCGGCTTTGCTCGTCACCTTGATTCCAGAAGCCAAGCCCTTGGGAATGATCTGCTGCGTGCCCACTTTGAGAGCGGCGGGGCTGTGGGTGCTCAGCACCACGGGCTGCTGCTCCGGGGGCTCCTCCTGTGGGGACGCCGGGCTCGAAGGGGTTACTCCTTCCTCTGGGGTCACGGCCCGGGACCCCGCGGGGGTCGCCGGCGGCATTTTCTCCGCTGGCTTGGCCAGCCGGCTGCATTGCGAGGGCAGCGCGGCCGCCTCGCCGTGCCCGGGGGATGGCGAGGGCTGCGGGCTGGCTGCAAAAGCGATCTGCTCCTGCTGCGGGGTGAGCGCGGACTGGCTGCAGATCCGCGGGGGGTGAGCCGGCCGGCTTCCCGCCGAGGGAAGGGTGCCGTTGGCAGTAAGCCCCACAGAGCCGTCCGAGACCAGAGCGAGCGGCTGGGAGCGCCGCTCCGGAGAGCCCGCGTTACGGGCTGCAGGCCGCACCTCGCCGTTGGACACCGACCCCTTGCCGGTGCTGAAAGGCGAGGGGGCCCCCCGCAGCGCTGCGCCGCCCGGGCAGGTGCTGACGGTGCCGGCGGGTTGAGTCACGGTGAAGGTGCACCTGTCCTCCACGGGGAAGTCGGTGAAAAGCACCCCGTTGGGGCTCTGGTACGACTGCGGCCGGGCTTTGCTCCAGGCGAGGGGCTGCGCCCGGGGGGTCGACCTCCTCTTCAAACGCGGCGCCACTGCCGCCGCCTTCTCGTCGGTGAACAAGGCCTCGCCATCCATCGCCCGCTCCTCGGGCCCCGGCAGCGCCTCCCGCCCCACGCCGCTCCCCGCCGCCCGCTCCCTGCAG
Organism: Dryobates pubescens; assembly: GCF_014839835.1. Classification (NCBI taxonomy): domain Eukaryota; kingdom Metazoa; phylum Chordata; class Aves; order Piciformes; family Picidae; genus Dryobates; species Dryobates pubescens. The sequence continues at coordinate 19,290,881 of NC_071624.1, read as the reverse complement.
CTCGGCGAAGGGGAGAAGCAGACGGCAGAGCGCTCGTCAGGCCGCGCCAGCCCCACCGGCGCCGGGCGAGCGCGGCCCGGGCGGCGGCGGCGGAGGGGCGGCAGCAACACCCGCGGCTCGCACCCGCCCCCAGCCCGCGCTTCCCGCCCGCGGCCTGGGGCTCCGCTACCTGCGAGGAGCCCGCGCTGGGCGGCCTGGAGAGGGGAGAGGAGGGGAGGGCAGGGCCCGTCCCCGGTTCGTCCCGGTCCCGCCCGCAGCGCCCCGGGCCTCACCTCATGGCAGCGCGCCCAGGGGCACGGCCGCCGCCTGCCCGCCACCACCTGCGGCTCGGCTGAGGAGCGAGGAGCTGCCCCTCTGCAGCGCTCCGCCACCGGCGCGCCGCGCTGCCCCGCCACGGCCCGGCCCCGCCGCACGGCCACTCCCCTGCCCTCCGCCCCCAGGTAGCGGGCGGCGGGAAGGGCAGGGCAAAGCAAAGCCGAGGCGGGAGCTGCTGGGGCGGCCCCGTCCCCCGCTTCTTGGCTGCGGGGAAACGGGAGCCAGGCGGAGGCGCTGGGGCCGCGGCGCTGGGGCCGCCGCTGGAGTCACACCGCGGCGAAGTTCGAACCACTTTGCCGCGGTGCTGACAGAAATTGCTGCGCAGGGCGGGCAGCAGTCACATCCAGGCCAGCTCGGGGAGGTTTTGCTGGCCGTGCCATTCCTAATCGCGGCTGCCCTGGGTGTTTCGCATAAAAACCCTCCACGCAGGGAAAAAGTTTATGTCCGTGGCAGGACTCTGCCCTCGCCCTGTGCCACCTCTGAGGCTCTCTCCCAGCACCTGCTGCCCAGCGAGAGCCGGGTCTGAGAGAGGGCAGCGGGGGCTGCTTTGCCGCCTGCTAACCGAGAGCTGGGGGAAAGGAGCAGCTATTTTGGCTAGGAAAATAGGACATCAATCTGCTGGGAACTGTGACAAACTACATCACCCTGCAAATCGTGGGCCTCAAAAAATGTCCCCACCGCAGCCCCTGGCACTGCCAGGAGGGGAGAGGCTCAGAGTCCCCAAATTAAGTTATTGCAGACACATTTGCTAACTGCTGCATGCGGCACACACCCTCCTCACCTGCTTCTCCACAGTTACAAATTGTCGCCACCTGTGTTTGAGAAGCCATCCTCAGAGCACTGAGCATTTAGCCTGGGTAGATATTTAGCTCCATTGTTAAATGCCACATTGGGTGTGAAGGTAAAATGTCATTCAGAATGCTTTGCTGGTGTTGAAACAGACCACGCTTATCTGCCAGGCTCCCCTGAAACACATCAAAGATCAAATGCAGGTGGGATTTCTGCCCTTGTGTCGTGCATCCGATGTGGATCAGCGGGACAGAAGTACCTGCGATACCTGAAGATGCTCCTGGGAGGTTTGGAGCTTGGACAGCAAGGCACTGGGAAGCCACGCAGCACTTAACTGTTCCTGGCCTTCACCCTCGACTTCTCTGCCACCCAAAAGGGTGGTGAAGCATTTGGGTCATTTGCATTTCAGTGACCGCCAGGAAATGGCTGAGCTGCTATGCAGAGGGAAAGCTTTCTTAGGCTCCAGATGTTTCCTCACACCTGGCTGAGAGGGCACTTCCCGGCAAGAGGCGGAGATGATTTCTCCACAGGCTTCAGCTGAAAGAGAGCGACACAAAAAGCTTTGTTGTGGAGACTGAGCCTGCAGCACACTAAGCAGTAGAGGGTGGCTGAGGCCTCGCTAGTGGAGCCCTGCCTTCATTTTAGGAGGCCTCAGAGGGCTTGCTGGGGGGGGTTGCAGGAGGGGGTTCTATGGGGTGAATTTGGGCTGGAGTCAACTGGGGGGTTGTAGGAGAGTTTTGGGGGATGCTTTGGGTCTGGAGACCAACTGAGAAGTTGTAGGAGAGGGTTCTGTGGGGGTGCAGAGCTCACCCCATGCTGCCCATCTGTGACACAGATGGTTCCTAAGAGCAATGAGAGCCCTGTCCCTAGGGTGGAAAAATCCCAGGGATGCAGAGAAGTGCTCCATCACTATGGATGGTAGGAGCAGGGGAGGCTCATTCCCCCAAGAGTGTCCAGCCAAAAAAACCCCACTGTGTTTCTGTTTGGCAGATGCCAAATCTCCTTGAACCGGTACTTAAGCAGTCTGAAAGCTGAGGTGATGATCCTGTTTGCCCCAAGAAAGGGATTTCATTAGAGAAGTGGCCCAAAGAGAAGGGCTGTCATCAGACTTGGTGGCACATTGTACTGCAGGGCTTCTAACCAATCCCCCCAACCACACACCTGAATATGGAATGAGAGGAGACAGAACCAGGCTAGCCTTGCAGGGGATGTAATCCTCTCTGGTGCACCAACACGTGCCTGTTGTGCACATTTCCCAGCTCAGGCTCAACACCATAACTTGCTTGGTTAAAACCAGGCACCCACTTAAGCTCCTGGCTCAACCTGAAGGTCCAAGGTGGGGAAAAAACCAAAACATAAAATACTGGATGGATTTGTAATTGCTCTCTCCAGGCTTGCAAGACTTCATCTATCACTGAATTAAATAACTAACTAAATAAATAAATAAATGCTTTAATATCTTTTTTTAAGGTGTAAAAAGAAAATATTATTCATGCTAAGCTTGATGAGTAAGAAGTAAACAATCAGAAGTAATTAAACAATCAATCAGAAACAGGAGAAGAGCTAAGAGCCAACCAGTTGTACATGCACATAAACTTCACCCTGTACTCAGCACTGGTTAGGCCACACCGTGAGCCCTGTGTCCAGTTCTGGGCCCCTCAGTTTAGGAAGGACATTGAGACACTTGAAGGTGTCCAGAGAAGGACAACGAGGCTGTGGAGGGGTCTGGAGCACAGCCCTGTGAGGAGAGGCTGAGGGAGCTGGAATTGCTTAGCCTGGAGAAGAGGAGGCTCAGGTGGGGGGTTGGTCTCTTCCCCCAGGCAGCCAGCACCAGAACAAGATGACACAGTCTCAAGCTGCCCCAGGGGAGGTTTAGGCTGGAGGTGAGGAGAAAGTTCTTCCCAGAAAGATTAGTTGGCCATTGGAATGTGCTGCCCAGGGAGGTGGTGGAGTCCCTGTCTCTGGTATTCAAAAAGGGATTGGATGTGGCACTTGGAGCCATGGCTTAGTTGTCAGGAGGTGTTGGGTGATAGGTTGGACTTCCCTGTGATACTTGATGATCTCTGAGGTATTTTCCAACCTTATTGATTCTATGCTTCTTTGAGTCAGATGGATTCATTCTTCTGACAGAAGAATTCCAGACAAGAAAACAAACAAACCAACCAACCCACAATTCACCACCCCACCCCACCCCCCAAGAATCTCACTAAGAATGAAATTCATGAACTTAAAATGGACAGATTTGTACATCTCACCCGTGAGCCAAGATCATGTACATTGCCACAGCAATTTCAGCCAGCCAAAGCACACACAGAGAAGCCACAGGCATCACCTAAATGCCAGCTCAGTTGTCACTTGGGATTCCACAGCCTCATACCTTAACTAGAAAGAGAATTCCTTCTCCCATTTATTGCTCAGCTTTCCAATGAAGCTGCTGAGGAACTGGGCAGAGCTGCAGCGTGTTACTTAACTCAGCAATTCCTAATTATTAATAACTGAGCTAATCAGCTTGTACAAGATTATTTTCCTACACACACTTGTTAACTGGGATGCAATTGTGGGAGTCGTTTTGGTTTGTGAGCAGCCACCTCTGTGTTCAGTCTCATACACAGTGGGGGGAAAAAATAAAAGCCTCACAATAAAATTGCCATCAGAAGAAAAGTAAAATCAATTCCAGAATAATTTAAGAGAAGGAAGAAATTTAAGTGTGGTCATTAACTCCCCATGCACTGCAAACTCTTGGGATAAAGGGGCTTTCCTAGTAGCCAGCAGGGCCAGGGAGGGGATTCTGTCCCTCTCCTCCGCTCTGCTGAGACTCCACCTGGAGCACTGTGTCCAGTTCTGGAGCCTCTGATCCAGGAAGGATCTGGAGGGGCTGGAAGGTGTCCAGAGAAGGGCCACGAGGAGGAGCAGAGGGCTGGAGCTGCCCTGCTGTGAGGACAGACTGAGGGAGTTGGGGCTGTTCAGTCTGGAGAAGAGAAAGCTCCCAGGAGACCTAACTGTGGCCTTCCAGGATCTGCAGGGGGCTCCAAGAAAGCTGGGGAGGGACTTTTGAGGGTGTCAGGGAGTGATAGGACTGGGGGGGAGTGGAGCAAAACTAGAAGTGGGGAGATTGAGATTGGATGTGAGGAAGAAGTTGTTGCCCATGAGGGTGGTGAGAGCCTGGCACAGGTTGCCCAGGGAGGTGGTGGAAGCCTCCTGCCTGGAGGTGTTTGCAGCCAGGCTGGATGTGGCTGTGAGCAACCTGCTGTAGTGTGAGGTGTCCCTGGCCATGGCAGAGGGGTTGGAACTGGCTGATCCTTGAGGTCCCCTCCAACCCTGACAATTCTATGACTATGCAAGAAGGAATGAGACTCTTACTGTCTCACATAACCACTACCAGAACAGGAGTGGCAGAGGTCACCCCAAGCTGCTGTTAAAGGAAGTAATTTCTGGAGAAGGTTATCAGACCTTCCAAGTTGGTCCAGTGACTGAATTTTGAAGGAGAGCTGTGGAACTCTGGAACTTGTTCCCTTCATCTCCAGTTTGCTTACACACCTTGTTTTCCCAGTTTTAGGATTCCACAGTGGATTCCATCTCAGTGCTTCTGAAAAGATCCTTTCTATAGGAGAACAGCTAAGAAAAAGGCTGTGAAAAATGAGGACAAACTCTTTTAAACTGCTTCCTATAGTTCTTAAGATGTTGCTATTTAATCAGTTCAGCAGGAAGACAAGGTACTTCAAACACTTGCTAACAAAAGGATTGAAGCCCTGCTTGCCATAGCTGAGGACATTTGGTGGTTGCTATTAGAAACTAAAGAAAGCTTTGGGAGCCTGCAAAAACGTGTCTCTGCAGTTAAAGGATGCTATTTTCTCTCTGCTTGCTCTTCATTCTCTTCCTTTGTCTGCATGTGGCAGGGAAAATGCCTGAACAAGTGACAAGAGGAAGAGAGGAGCATGACTCTGGGCCTGTCTACAAAAAGCTGCTTCTGGGAAGTTTGGGCTTTTCTTTTTTAAAGGAATGAGCGTTCTGCTCATACAGAAATAAAGCAAAAGTAACTGGAGAGCCACTGTGTTCCTGCTCTGCTTTCTTAATGACAGCTCCTGGGTGGGTCCGAGTCCCGCTGCCATTCTCTGCAGTTGGAGCAGGAGCCACCTGCTCTGCAGCTCCTTTCAGGCTGGGGCTCTCCAGCCTCTCTGTGTCACTGGACTTTGCAGTCTGCCCTGCAGCTCCCAGTGAAAGGAGCTCCCACTTCCCCACTGCTGAACCTCCACACCACTCAGGCTCACTCTGAACTCACAGCCTCCCTAGAGGAGGCAGCTGGCAGAAATGGAGATCTGCAGAGCTGAATGTCTCAGGTAGATGTCCCTCAGCTCTCTTTAATGCCCTGCCTAAACTGGGCTGCTTTTCAGCAATGCTGACCCTGGGCTGGTTTCACACACGCAGGGAACTGATGAACCCAGAGTTCTGCCCCAGATTTCCCCTTTGCTGCATTCAAATGCTGGAATTTTATGAAAGCCATGGCAACAGAGTCAGAAAATGGAAGCTTGTATCTCTTTTTCTCTAATGAGCTGAAACTCTGAAGTGTGCCTTTCCTCCTTAAATTCAGCTTTCCCACTTGTAGTCTCCACGTCCAGATTCCACGCTTCACTTGGCTTCTTGGCTGAGGCTCCTCCAGTGGAAACTATGCCCCAATGTGTGTGTAACAGTGAGCTGCTGGCTCCCTGACAGGCTGTGGGGCTGTTCCTGACTACAAGCAGACCATGATTTGGTTGCAGGAGGACTGATTGGACCTGAATAAGGGGGAGTTTGATAGAATTCCCCAATCTTCTTGGTGAGAGGCTCCCATTTCCCCAGCCCCTTCCACAGGGCAGTGTGCTGTGCAGAGTGTATTGTCCAAATAATCAATAGCTGTTTATGTAAGACTGCTCCTGGCCTAAACATTTCCAAAACCTGGCACTATCTCTCCTCTTTGAGCTATTAGAAGTGTTCCTAATTTGACTCTGAGCCCACTAATTAGCTCAAATACATTTTAATTAGTGGGATTTACTCTGTTGTTGTCTGTGCCAAAATGCAGCTATACAGCTTCCCTAAACTCAAATCTTCTGATGCTGTCTCCTCTCCTACACAAAGGAGATCTCCCTCTGTCCTTTACAGATCCCCTGTCCAGCAGCCTGTGCTCAGTGAAAGCCACAGCAGAGGAACTGGGTTTATTTCATACTTGATTATCTCTCCCACTGCAGCAGAGGTGCCTCCTGCAGAAAGAAAGCATGGGAGAGAACCTCTCAACAAGACTGAGAGGACAATGTGCTTGCCCAGGTCTCAGTAAAACAAAGCCTGGCAGAAGCACTGCTGATGAAGCACATGGATTGCAGGGCTTGTAAATGGCAGTTCTGGCAGCTGGACTTCTAGGACTGATAGGTGCTGTCATGAGGAAGACAAAGAAGGAGAGGGGGGATGTAAACCAGAGCATTGGAGGGGAGAAAAGAAAGACTTTCAGCTGGCTACCACAGCAAGCAAGAAGTGGAAGGCTGAGAATTCATGCAACATTTCTAATGAGACTAAAAAGAGAGGGGGGAAGAGAAGATGGGGGCAGAGACACTGAGCCAAGAGCAGAATCCCAGAAGAGAGCACTGGAATCAAAAGGAACCGGGGGTGAGGAAAGAAAAAAGTGGCTGGACCAAGTGTGGCTTTGCCAAGGGCCTGGTGTCTGGAGCAGAGCAGCTCATGGGCTCTGCAGAAGCAGAGCACTTGGCTGGGAGTGCTGCTGTTATCTGTGGAACAAGTCCCCTCAGACAAAACAACCATTGGTGCTTCTCACCCGCTCCCAAAAATTAATCACGGGCTAATTTTATCCCTGAAATCAACCTGAAGGTGATCAAGACCTTGGAGGAGGCATTCTTTCCAGAGAAGGCAGTGCTGGACCCAAAATAAGCAGAAACCTTGCCCAGCCCAGCTGCTGTGGAGAGCAGGCAGCTTCAGAAACCTGAATCCGGAGTTCAAAGGCTTTTCAAGTTGCTCTGCAAAGGCTCTGCGTGAGGGTGATGTGAACACAGTCGCACGCCTGGGCCTACAGCTGCAAACCCACATACCTTACCTACTTGGGAAGAGCTTTTACAAGCCAGAGCCTTCCTCAGAGGACGAGGAGGGCTTGCTCAGCTGAGTTCCAGCGCCTTTGTAAAGGCCTTACAAGTACCTGGAGCTGGAAGCCAGCACGGCGCTGGCTCGGTGGTTGTGGAAACAAAACCTGAGCTGCCCTGAGCGTGCTGGGGCAGCCCCTTGGACATTTTTGTGATCCATCAAGCTGGGCAGCAGCTGTGAGCAGTGCTGGCTTACAGCCAGGCTTGGGGGGAGCTGGGAAGAGCCATCTGAGCTCACACACAGGCTGGGACTTCTCAGGGGTCTGATTTTACAGCCTCGGTGACAGTGCTCCGTGGGCTTCTGCACGATGAGAAGGAGCTCTGTGGGTTGTGGTTGCAGCACTGCTCACATCTGAACGTGGTCCCACGGTGCTTTGGGGTTTTACTTTTACAGGCTTTTGCGTGGAGGGGCTTTAGACGCTGAATTATGCTCCTGTGGGTTATAGAGGGGGGAAAAAAGGCAAGAGTGGCTCAAGGTTCACACACATGCAGCAAGAATGTGTCCTTGCTGCGCTCAGAATATTTTGCCTGGCTCCATAGAGGTTGTGGAGTCTCCTCTGGAGACTTTCAAGATCCATCTGGATGCATTCCTGTGCGACCTGTGCTAGATCCTATGGTCCTGCTCTGGCAGGGGGGTTGGAGAAGAGAAGCCTCTGAGGAGACCTTCTTGTGGCCTTCCAGGATCTAAAGGGGGCTCAAAGAAAGCTGGGGAGGGACTTCTGAGGGGGTCAGGGAGGGATAGGACTGGGGGGGATGGAGCAAAACTAGGAGTGGGGAGGTTCAGATTGGATGTGAGGAAGAAGTTTTTCCCCATGAGGGTGGTGAGAGCCTGGCACAGGTTGCCCAGGGAGGTGGTGGAAGTCTCATCCCTGGAGGATTTTAAGGCAAGGCTGGATGTGGCTGTGAGCAACCTGCTGTGGTGTGAGGTGTCCCTGGCCATGGCAGGGGGTTGGAACTGGCTGATCCTTGAGGTCCCTGCTGAACCTCAACAATTCTATGACTCTAAAACAATTTTGCAGTTTAGGTTGGACAACCTGGGCAACCTGTTCAGTGTCTCACCACCCTCATGGGGAACAACTTCTTCCTAACATCCAATCTGAATCTACTCATTTCTGGTTTTGCTCCATCCCCCCAGCCCTATCCCTCCCTGACACCCTCCAAGTCCCTCCCCTGCCCCATTTTCCCCCTTGTTCCCCTCAAACCCACAGCACCTGGGCTCTGTTGGAGTCTCCTCCCACCCCAGGTGTGGTCACTCTGCCTTCCCCACCCACTCCCCTATTTAATCCCCAGCAGGAAGGGCAGCAGCCCCAAGCTGAGCCCATCTGGGCTGGAGGATCCTCCTCTCATCTCTGGTGAGTGCCCCTGGTGCTCACTGGGTGCTGGTGGTGGTGACTACAAAGGCCGGGGGGCCTGGTGGCCCCCCGGTCATTAGGGCAATCCTTGATGACTGCTTCAATGTCACCCAGGGGTGCTGGCTGGGCCTCCTTGCTGGGGCTGAGCTCCCCTGGGTGGTATCTTGGCTGGTGGGGGTCTTGCCCCCCAGCTCTGGGATGGGTGCACAAATGGTGGTGGTAGAGCAGGAGCTGTTTAGTGAGAGGATATGATGCTAATTATCCTGTTTTTCCCTGGAGCCCCCTTGGATCTGCTCTCATCATTCAGTAAATCTCTGCTTCTGTGCCTCATTTACAGACTCTTTCTTCTTTTCAGAAACAATGGAAGGGGGGGAAGCAATAAAGCACATCAGGAAAATACATTCACTTATCAATCAGCTCTGAAAAGGAAGCCTTCAGGAAGAGGAGCAGGTTGGGAAGGGAGAATCACTTCTTATGAATCACAAATTGAACAGAGAGGCTAAGACTGCATCTTCTCCCTTGTGGTTATGCTTCATGGTGGTAAATGCAGAGGGGGAAAAAAAGTGCAAGCTGGCTTGGAAGTCTCACACTTCTCTACAGAAGCAGTCACTGAGAAAGGGACACTGTGAGAAGTGAATCCCCATCTTTCATACAGAATTCACCAGGTTGGAAAAGACCTTGATGATCATCCAGTCCAACCTGTCACCCAACACCATCTGATCAACTAAACCATGGCACCAAGCACCCCATCCAGGCTCCTCTTTAAAACTTCTAGTGCTGGTGACTCCACCACCTCCCTGGGCAGCACATCCCAATGGCCAATCTCTATTGCTGGGAAGAACTTCTTCCTAACATCCAACCTAAAGCTCCCCTGGCACAGCTTGAGACTGTGTCCTCTTGTTCTGGTGCTGCTTGCCTGGGAGAAGAGCCCAACCCCCACCTGGCTACGACCTCCTCAGGACTGTTCATTGACACACCTGACGGTAATAAAGTTCACAGAGTCAGAGTCTCACAGCTGCTTTCCCTGCCTGCGGGAATGCTGCAAGGATAATTGCACTTGGTGTTAATAGCCATCATTTATTTTACTGTCCGGTGACAAACTCTGTCCCTTGGGTGTGGATCACCACCTTGTTCTGGTAAGAATCATAGAATCAAGCAGGTTGGAAAAGACCTTAGAGATCATCAAGTCCAACCTATTACCTAATCCCTAACACCTCCTGACAACTAAGCCATGGCTCCAAGTGCCACATCCAAGCCTTTCTTGAACACCTCCAGGGGTGGTGACTCCACCACCTCCTTGGGCAGCACATTCCAATGACCAATTCCTCTTGCTGGGAAGAACTTTCTCCTCACTTCCAGCCTAAACTTCCCCTGGGGCAGCTTGAGACTGTGTCCTTTCAGGTAGTTGTAAAACTAAGTTACAGACTCCTTGATAAGAGCAACTATATTTAAGACCTATCTCAGAGATGTTAAATATCAGATAAAAGCCTCCAGGAGGTGAACTCTCATGTGCCCAGTGGGAGAGAGTGACCCTTTCTGTCGAGCAAGGTGCTTCCCCAAGCAGACAGCAGCTGCTGGGGACCTTACTGTACCTTTGTGTGTGCCTTTGTGGACTCTTGTGACTTGGCAACACCTCCAGAGCAGAGCTCAGGGGAAAGGAATTTGGCCTGAACCAGGGCACAATCCACACCTCCCGACTTGTGTAACGACTCGGTCTTTATGAGCCCTTCAGGTTAAGCCTGTCCAAACTCCTTTGTCAATGCTCCTAAATGAGTTGACCGATGGGGAATTCATTTTTAAGCTCAGTTCCTACAGGCCATGTTTGATGAGATTTAAGGGCATCCAAGGGAGGACACCATAGAAGTGAAGAGTTTGCTGTGTACAGCTGGGATGGGGAGGGGAGCCCTGCAGCAGCCTGGACACCGAATTCAGGCCACCTAGAGCAACAGCCAAGTGCAAACAGCCCTCAGCCCCTGTGAACAGTCTGATAGCCTTCCTTTTTCACTTCATTTATTTTAAGTGGAATCAAAATAAAGAACTTTTTAGAGGAAATAACAAACTGGGAAGCAAATCCAAACACTAAATAAATGCAGGAACACTTTCTGCAGAACACAGAGACAGGCACATGCCTTAGGGCACCAGACACAGGATCCTTCCTTCCTTGCCCTGGCTCTCTCTCTCCCATCCTTGCTGCTGATGTTTAACTTGGTTTCTTTTAATGATGTAATGATGCTCAGAGCATGAGCAGACCCATCCTGAGGTTTAGTTGAGGCATCAAAGCCTCTTCACAGGTTCTGCTTACAGAATGAGAGGAAATGACCTGAGACTGTGCCAGGGGAGGGTTAGGTTGGGGATTAGGAAGTTTCCTTGCTGCAAGAGTGGTCAGGGTTTGGCACAGGCTGCCCAGGGAGGTGGTGGAGTCCCCATCCTTGGAGGTGTTCAAGAAACCTGTGGCCATGGCAGTTGGGTACATGGTTTGATGGCCATGGTGGTGTTAGGCTGAAGGTTGGACTGGATGATCTTGGAGGGCTTTTCCAGCCCAATTGCATGATTCTGTGATGTTTCTATGATTCCAACAGGTCCTGCAAGGCAGCCTTTTGCCTGGTGTCTGAACAGCCTGTGAGGTGTCAAGCTGCAACTCATCAGTAACTTAAAGCTTAAAAAAAAGCCATTCCCAAATCTCCTGAGAACTCCCAAGAGAAATATTTAAGCCAGAAGGAAGAGCACAGCCAGCTGCAGATGTTCTTATCCTTATGAGTGAGAACCTAGAAATGCTTGAAATACTCCAGATAGTTATGGCTGGCCTGCAAATCTCTGTCTTTGGTTTAAGTAAACCATTAACAGAGCAGTCCAATCACAGTGATAAAAACCACACTAATGTTCTTGGACTGAAGTACTTCACTGCAACCAGCCATCCAAGACCAACACTGCACAAATGGAGATGCTTCCAACAGAGGGGGAAAAAACAGTGTGTCCAGAGCTTGCTCCTCTGATACAGAGGGGTGGAAAGATGATCTTTGACACACAGGAGATTCATTATTAGTATAGAATCATAGCAGGGTTGGAAGGGACATCAAGGCTCAGCCAGTTCCAACCCCCCTGCCATGGGCAGGGACACCTCACACTGCAGCAGGTTGCTCACAGCCATCTCCAGCCTGGCTGCAAACACCTCCAGGCAGGAGGCTTCCACCACCTCCCTGGGCAACCTGTGCCAGGCTCTCACCACCTTCATGGGGAACAACTTCTTCCTCACATCCAATCTCAATCTCCCCATTTCTAGTTTTGCTCCATTCCCCCCAGTCCTACCCCTCCCTGACACCCTCAAAAGTCCCTCCCCAGCTTTCTTGTAGCCCCTTTCAGATCCTGGAAGGCCACAATGAGGTCTCCTTGGGACTGGAACTAGATGATCCTTGGGGTCCCTTCCAACCCTGACAATTCTGTAATGTACAATTATTTTCCCCACCATGTCTCAATTAATTGCAAAGTCTTCAAATGATCAGAGCAGCTCCCCTGCACCTTACACTAGGTGATAGCTGTGTGAAAAGATCAACTCAAGCTGTCTCAAATCTTCTCATTCACCTTTGTTTGTTTGTTTTTCCTAGAGTAAAGTCTAGTTCCTCTTTCCCTTGGAGAAAAGCACCACAAAATTATGGCCTTAATCCACTGAAAACATTAAATCAGAGCCTTTGGCTCTGTCCTGGCAAGTGGAAGCTCATTCATGTGATAACACATGCCCTGAGATCTGGCTGGCACCCTCCCCGTGCCCAGGATAGGCCAGCAGGAGCCAGCTGGCAGGGGCAGTTCCCTGTCCCTGTTCCATAGGTGTGTAACCAGCAGGGGCCACAGCCTGTGCCAAGGATGCTGCACAGAGGCAGGAGGGAGGGCTGCAAGGGGTTGGGAGGAGCACTTACACACTGCTTTTATTCCACATACTTCCAGAAAGGAATTATTTGCCACACATTACTCAGTCTTTATGCTCAGCTCTAGAAATGTCCTTTTCCCCCCCCTCTTTTTTTTCCTGTCCCTGCTGATCCATCTCCTTCTGCCCAGTCACCAAACACATCCACAGCTGCCTGCCTGCCCCAGACCAGCTCCTGAAGCGCTTTTTGCCCAGACATAAGAGAAACCCAGACTCAGATAAAGGCACACAGGAGTGGGGACAAGGAGAGGAGCTCCTTGATGCTTTCAGAGATGCCCCCAAAGCTGTATGGGCAGAGCAAATGGCCACAGCCCCCTCAGCAGGGATGGGACCATGGATGGAGGCCAGGAGGGAGAAGCTGGGAGCAGGCTGTACAGGAAGGACTCAAGAGGCCCTTGGCAGGGCTGTTAGAAGCATGTGAAAAGCCTCCTGAGGAATGATCCAGCAGTCCCAAGGGGAAATGGAGCTGAGCAGGGGAACTCTGGCTCCTGGCCCATTCAGCTCTTGATCTCTTCACTCAGACTGGTAGGAGAGGTGCAAAACCACGCCAGGCATGTTGCTGAGCAAGCTGGAGCCCAAGCAAGCTCTCTTCTCCTGCTAGCATGTGTGTTTTCAGTAGGCTCACACCTGTAGCTGCCCTTACACTCACATGCACCTTTCTTCACAAGCCAGTGAGCTTAGAAATTACTCTGCAAGCACAGACTGAGGGAGCTGGGGTTGTGCAGGCTGGAGAAGAGAAGGTTCCCAGGAGACCTCATTGTGGCCTTCCAGGATCTGCAGGGGGCTACAAGAAAGCTGGGGAGGGACTTTTGAGGGTGTCAGGGAGGGATAGGACTGGGGGGGATGGAGCAAAACTAGAAATGGAGATATTGAGATTGGCTGTGAGGAAGAAGTTGTTCCCCAGGAGGGTGGTGAGAGCCTGGCACAGGCTGCCCAGGGAGGTGGTGGAAGCCTCCTGCCTGGAGGTGTTTGCAGCCAGGCTGGAGGTGGCTGTGAGCAACCTGCTGTGGTGTGAGGTGTCCCTGCCCATGGCAGGGGGGTTGGAGCTGGCTGAGCCTTGAGGTCCCTTCCAAACCTGCCTGCTGGGCAGAGCAGCTGAGGTGAAGGCCCTTTGAGAGCCCATCAGCACACGTGCAGTACATGCTGTGGGGGGAAATGCAAACACTGCCAGCTGACTTGTCACTGACAAGGAGTCTGAGGGCTCTTTGGGAGGTTGCCCTTGCCCCATCCCAAGGGGAGCAGCTGCTTCTCTCATTTGTGTGAAGGGAGGACAGGCAAATCACCAATCCCAAGATGGGTTCCTCCTTCTACCACCAGCTCCTGGTAACCAGAGGAGGTGCCAGGATGGCAGGGCTTGCTGTAAAGCACACAGAGCTCTTGGCCAGGACTGAAGAACCAGATAGCAAAGGGAAGGCAGCCCCTGCACACACACAAAAGCTCTTGTCAGGGTGAAAGAAAAGCTCAGCATGGTTTTAGCCCTGTATTTAAAACATACAGTATGAAAAGCTCGTCACAAAGCTGAGCAGAGGCAGCTGAGCTAGCAGTTCCAACGGAGCCCATTAACAAGCAGGGAAGCAGGAGGCAGCTTCAGCATCCAGGAAAAGAGATTTTGAGGTCCACTTTCTGAGCCAGGCTGGCCAGCAGCACTGCCCTCACCCAGCCCTCACCTTTTGTCCTTTCTGGTTTTCTCTTGGGAGAAGTGAAAAGGCCATGCTGAAAACCCAGGGGGGACTGAAATGTGGATTTGTGATAAACACTGCTGTGGTGGGTTGGAATTTCCCTTCCCTCCCCTCCCCCCCCTCCCAGCATTAAACTACCACAACTGTCAAAGCCTGTTCATCAAAAGTGCATTTAGGAAAGGAGCCCTTTGAGCACACAGGATAAATGTGAGGCAGGGACAGTTCCTGGGATGCTTAAAGCAAAACACCCAACAACAAAACAAGAAAGAGGGAATTATCTTCCTACATTTCAACACCTCTTAAAGGTAAGACAAAGAGCTCAAGTGTTGTGTCTTGGGGATGAATTCCTCTCCTACAGCCCTGCTCAGCAGACACTGTGTCCTTACAGGGAAAAGGATGTGGATGGAACAAAACATGATCAGAGGGAGGATGTCCAAGGCAGGGACAAACAAGAGAGGAACAGGCAGTTCCAAACTCTGTCCACAGGCCAAGACCCCATCAGTGAGATGAACACAGGACTTAATCATGTTCATAAATGAGGCCTCTGTTTGGATTTCCATGCTCTGAGAGAATGTTTCTGCCAGGCTCCATCTGCCCCCTGCCATGCCTGGCAGCAGCAGGGCAGCAGTTACAAGGTCCATGGGCAGCTCCAAGGCTTGGTTGTCCATCACCTCCCCAGCTCAGCTGCCGTGTGGCTCCTGCTGCCACTGTGCCAAGGCCATGGAGCCTTGGCCCCAGGCAGCCAGAGGTGCTGCTCATCCTCCAGTCAAATCTGGATTGTGTTCAGGGCAAGCCTTCTGCATCCCATCCAGGACCTCAGTGGGAATGCCAGACCTTTTCCCAGGAACCACCAAATTCAGAGAATCATAGAATGGTCCAGGCTGGAAGGGACCTCCAAAGGTCATCCAGTCCAACCCCCTGCAGTCAGCAAGGACATCCCCAACTAGATCAGGCTGTCCAGGGCCTCACTGAGCATCACCTTGAATATCTCCAAGGATGGGGCCTCAACCACCTCCCTGGGCAACCTGTTGCAGTGTTCCATTACCCTCATAGTGAAGAGCCTCTTCCTCACATCCAATCTAAATCTGCCCTTAGAATACAGAATTAACCAGGTTGGAAAAGACCTTTGAGATCATCCAGTCCAGCCTATCATCCAACACCATCTGATCAACTAAACCATGGTACCAAGTGCCTCATCCAGGCTCTTTTTAAACCCTTCTCTAGCTTGAAGCCATTGCCCCTCATCCTGTCCCTGCAGGCCTTTGTAAACAGCCTCTCTCCATCCTCCCTGCAGCCCCTTTCAGGTTCCTCAAGGCCTCATCCAACCTGACCTTGAACACCTCCAGGCAGAAGGCATCCACAGCCTCCCTGGGCAGCCTGTGCCAGTCTTTCCCCACCCTCACTGGAAAGAATTTCTTCCTAGTCTCCAGTCTCCATCTGCCCTCCTGAAGGTTAAAGTAGGGATGTCCTCTCAGCTGCTTCCTGCTGGTGGCCATTGGCTCACCAGTCTGCAAGCAAAGATGAGCACAGCCAACAGGGCAGAAGTGGGCACCACATCTGCTCTGCAGGGCAGGTCTGTGCTGTATACACAGGGGTAGGCAGATGAGCTGAGCACAAGCTCAAGTCCCTGCTATCTCCCTCACCTCATGGGAAAATCAGCAGGTGCAGAAGGGCTTATGAAGCTACAGCAGGACTTCAGAAATGGCCTCACTGCTGCTCTTGCCTTGCTGGAAAGGAAAAAGGGGAAAGATTCTCTCCTGTGCTCCTTCCTCACCCAGTGTCCAGCACCCAGCTCATTAGTGCCTAACCCCATTCCAATTCTGCCCACAGAAGAGCTGCAGCTAGGACACCTCGTGTGACAATTGCTGTTGGACATTAATTAATAGCTGGGTTTTTTTCCAGATCAGAATGGCACAAGCAAGCAAATCACTCCAGAATCAAAGCCACACAGCTGAGGCAGAGAAACCCAACCGACACTTTGGGCAGGGATTGATCGGCAGCTGCCAGCATTCATCCAAGCAGCAACAAACCCGAGTTTGGAAGAGAGAAATGAATTGCAAGGGCCCCAAGGAGCAGCTCATGGAATATCTGCAGACACAGCAGCTGACCCTGAGCTCCAGACACTGTTTTTTCTCACAGTGCCTTTGACTCCCGAGGTGCCTCCGCTGCAGGCTGCCCTTATCTGTCCCAGCCTCCATCCTGCATTCCTGCTCCCTGTTCTCTGGGTTAGTGCCTGCCAGGAAGGACCACAACAGCCCCATGCAGTGCTACAGGCTGGGGGCAGAGTGGCTGAGAGCAGCCTGGCAGAAAGGGACATGGGGGTACTGGTTGATAGTAGGATGAACATGAGCCAGCAGTGTGCCCAGGGGCCCAAGAAGGCCAGTGGCATCCTGGCCTGCATCAGGAACAGTGTGGCCAGCAGGAGCAGGGAGGTCATTCTGCCCCTGGACTCAGCACTGCTTAGGCCACACCTGGAGTCCTGTGTCCAGTTCTGGGCCCCTCAGGTTAGGAAAGATGTTGAGCTGCTGGAAGGTGTCCAGAGAAGGGCAACAAAGCTGGGGAGGGGTCTGGAGCACAGCCCTGAGAGGAGAGGCTGAGGCAGCTGGGGTTGCTTAGCCTGCAGGAGAGGAGGCTCAGGGGAGACCTTCTTGCTCTCTCCACCTCCCTGAAGGGAGGTTGTAGCCAGCTGGGGGTTGGTCTCTTCTCTCAGGCAAGCAGCACCAGAACAAGAGGACACAGTCTGAAGCTGTGCCAGGGGAGGTTTAGGCTGGAGGTGAGGAAGAAATTCTTGCCAGCAAGAGAGATTGGCCATTGGGCTGTGCTGCCCAGGGAGGTGGTGGAGTCCCCATCTCTGGAGGTGTTTAGGAAAAGCCTGGATGGGGCACTTGGTGCCATGGTTTAGTTGATCAGATGGTGTTGGGTGACAGGTTGGACTGGATGATCTTGAAGAGTTGGTAGCACATAAGACCTTTAATGGGGAAGGTTGTGAGTTCAAGCCTGCAGTGGGCACTAGTGTCCTCCCTACTCTAGTCATGAGGTCTGTGGTGACAGGTTGGACTCGATGATCATTGAGGTCTCTTCCAACCTTAGTGATACTGAATACTGAATATCCAGGATTCAGGTGATGCTAAGGCCACTTCTGAATCTTTTCCAACCTGGCCTGGCCTATCCTATCGTATCGTATCGTATCGTATCGTATCGTATCCTATCCTATCCTATCCTATCCTATCCTATCCTATCCTATCCTATCCTATCCTATCCTATCCTATCCTATCCTATCCTATCCCTTTTCCCGGGATTCTCTTTGCATACCTCAGCAGCCATCAGCCACCCACTGCGTGTCCTGGTGCCCTGCCGCTGGTTTTTCCCGAGGACCGTGGCCGGGCGAGCAGAGCCTCCCAGCAAAGCCACTGCCCCTTCAGATTCCTCCCCCCAGCAAACGCACGGTTTGCTTCCAGGACCTGTCTGCTTGCTCCCTTTGCTGTGGCTGCCGCAAAGAGCTGATCCTTAGCAGAGTGCTTTGCGCCCAAGCTTTGTTAAGCGATGGTTGCACTTAAGAGATTAGGCTATCTTCAGTTGCAGGAACAAAGAGATGAAAGGCAGCTTACATGAATGGCTGGAGAGCAGGACCCTCAGAAGTACTTTTCTCCACTCCAGGCACGGTTCCCTCGGTGTTCACTGCGCTGTTTCAGGCCTGATGCACACATCTGGCATTAATAACAAACGTAACAAGACTTGAACAAGCATCCCACTGCTGTCGGCTGCAGCTCATGAGGGCGAATAGAAAACAGCCATTTATAAACCCCCTAAATCATGAAGAGAGCATTCAAGAGTCTGCAGCAGAGAGATCTGCACAGTTTAGCGCTGCACTTCAGCTTATCTGATCCCTAAGGAAATGAGAAACAAACCTCCTGGCTGCTCAGCCTGTAGGAGCTGTGCTACCTCCCAGCCCCGGGAGTGTGTCAGACAGGTCACTGTGACTGCCGCAGGACGCTGGCCCTGTAGCCAGCAGCACAGCTCACAGGGCCACCATTTGCCCAGCATGAGCCTGAGCAGGTTTGAGCTCAGCTCAGGGCACTGAGTGCTGCTGGAGGATGTGTTCCAGCAAGCGTGGCTGGAGGGTTTGTAAAAGGCAGCCTGCATGGGGGGACACCTTCAGTCCTGTGTCCAGTTCTGGGCTCCTCAGTTTAAGAAGGACATTGAGAGACTTGAAGGTGTCCAGAGAAGGGCAAGGAGGCTGGGGAGGGGTCTGGAGCGCAGCCCTGGGAGGAGAGGCTGAGGGAGCTGGGGTTGCTTAGCCTGGAGAAGAGGAGGCTCAGGGGAGACCTTCTTGCTCCCTACAGCTACCTGAAGGGAGGTTGTAGCCAGGTGGGGGTTGATCTCTTCTCTCAGGCAAGCAGCACCAGAACAAGAGGACACAGTCTGAAGCTGTGCCAGGGAAGGTTTAGGCTGGAGGTGAGGAGAAAGTTCTTCCCAGCAAGAGAGATTGGCCCTTGGGATGTGCTGCCCAGGGAGGTGGTGGAGTCCCCATCCCTGGAGGTGTTCCAAAAAGGCTTGGATGTGGCATTTGGATCCATGGTTTAGTTGATCAGGAAGTGTTGGGTAATAGGTTGGACTTGATGATCTCTGAGGTCTCTTCCAACCTTATTGATTCTATGACTCTATGACTGCTAGACCCCAGCTCCTTCTGCCTGCTGCAGAAACAGCAGCTCTGGGAGCACAGGCTGTGGGTTTCTGCCTGCACAAACACTGTGGGTGGGCAGAAAACCATAGAATGGATATAGAATGGAAGCTGTGTTTGTAAATACAGACATGCACTTGTGTGTGTATGTGTGCAGACATCCTTACCCAGGCAGTTTGATGAGGGAAACATTACTGCTACAAGAGAGGTTTCAAATAGCTAACCAAGTCCTAAATAGCAGATTCTGGCGTGATCAGTCATAGAAGTGATCAATACCCTCCAAATTCTTATGCAAAACAGGCACAGGCAGACAGATCTGATGATCAGTGTGTCTGTCTTGTCTGTCAGTGCAGCTTGGTTCAGCTTCATGGATGACTTAATGATTCTCATAGATTCATAGAACATTTTGGCTTGGAAGGGACCTTCAAGAGCATCCAGTTCCAACCCCCTGCCCTAGGCAGGGACACCTCCCACCAGCCCAGGCTGCTCAAGGCCTCATCCAGCCTGGCCCTGAGCACTTCCAGGGAGGGGGCATCCACAACCTCTTCCAGTGTCTCCCCACCCTCACTGGAAAGAATTTCTTCCTAATCTCCAGTCTCAATCTGCCCTCCTCGAGCTTAAAGCCATTCCTCCTCACCCTGTCCCTACAAGCCCTTGTAAAACGTCCCTCTCCAGCTCTCCTGTAGCCCCCTTCAGTACCTGAAGGCTGCTCTAAGGTCTCCTCAGGACCTTCTTTTCTCCAGGCTGAAGAGCCCCAACTCCCTCAGCCTGTCCCCTCTGATCATCTGCCCTCTGATCATATTCATGACCTCCTCTGGACTCTCTCCAGCAGTTCCCTGTCCCTCTTTTGCTGCAGGCACCAGAAGTGGATGCAATGCTCCAGGTGGGGTCTGAACAGAGCAGAGGGGCAGAATCCCCTCTCTTGTCTGCTGGGTCACAGTGCTTTGGATGCAGCCCAGGGTACAGATTCTCACTGGCTTAATTTCTCAGTCCAGCACATGCTTGTTGCAACAGAGCAAGTACCCTGCAGAAAGTCAAGGCTGGCTTAATACATGGAGAAAGAAGAGGTTCAGTCTGCAGAGCAGATTCATTAGTGAATGTCCATATGGCCTGGCTACAGAAATGTATAAATAGATTAATGACTAACACAATATTGCAGCCCAGGGATGAGCCAACAGCTTCCCTCCCCATGTGTGTGTGTCACTGTGTGGTTGTGGTAGCTGTCATTGCCAAACAGGATGTGAGGAATTGCTGCCCTGATACTGCAGGGTAGGAACCAAGCCTGCAGCAAACCTTCACCCAGCTGCTAAGGTCTGGGCCAGACTTTTCACCTGTGCTGGGGCACTTTCACCTACAGACTGGCAAGTTCTTCTGCAAGCATGGATGTAGTCCTAGATCCACTGGGTTAGTCCCTTCCTGTGCCCCTGTTTCCCATGGAGATAGAAGGGAAGGTGTGTGAGAGAGAGAGACTGTGACCATTTAATGTTCTAATACTCCACTTTGGTTTAGATGCTACTGATAGCCACGCTGTTGTTATGCATAAAGCAGCCCAGGCAGCCAGCTGATACCAACTGGAGCCACAGGAACAGCCACAGCACTTCAGAGCAGCAGTGACTCGAGGGGAAAGGCTTTGAAATGGGGAAGGGAAGGGGAATAGGGGAGGGGAAAAGAGAAGGGAATGGAGGAAGGGAAGGGGAAAATGGAAGGGGAAAAGGGAAGGGAATGGGGGAAAGGGAAGGGAAGGGAAGGGAAGGGAAGGGAAGGGAAGGGAAGGGAAGGGAAGGGAAGGGAAGGGAAGGGAAGGGAAGGGAAGGGAAGGGAAGGGAAGGGAAGGGAAGGGAAGGGAAGGGAAGGGAAGGGAAGGGAAGGGAAGGGCCATTAGCGAGAAGGTACAGATGGGAAGGGTTTATTTGCTGTGCTTGTTTTCAGGTCTGCAGTACTTCTCAAAGTGCTGGCATATAAAAAATGCCAGGATTTCTTCTCCCCTGTAAGCTGACAAGCTTCTCTCCCTCGGCTGTGCATGACTGGTGGTAGGAAATGTCCTTTACAGGGAAGAGGAAGAACGGAATAAATCTGCCAGAAGAATGCTGGCTGCCATCCCTTCCCCAAGTGTGTCAGCAGGCACCTGTGGACCATTGGAGGACATCAAAACTCTGGGCTTTGGTTACACACAGACCTTGCTCCTTCAAGGGAGAGCTGAGAGAGCCTTGCCCTTTAAATAAAGCCTCCAGGAACACATTCAAGCAGCGCTCTCCCCGCCAGCCTTCTGAGCTCAGCCTGCTCCAAGTCAGGCTGCAAAGGAAGATTCTTCTTTGCCTTGTGCCTAGAACTGAGTGCAGTGCATGGCCAGAGGAGAAATGATTAGAAAGGTGAACAAGGGAAAGGAAATGGAAAAGGGAAAATGTCTCCAGAGAGCAGATCCTCGAAAGGCTGCAGTTTAGAGTCTGAGAACTGGCAGGGGGCCACCAAACATCCTGAGTGCAGGAGACATGGGGAATTGCAAGGAATTGGCAGGCAGACATCAGGGGAGATGCCAAATGAGAGCACACAAAGAGAGTGAAATGAGTCAGAACTTAGGAAAGGAGAGAGAAGAAAGAAAACCCTGTGCAAGGGGAGCATGAGAAAAAGGAGGAGACCTGCAGCTTTCAAATGCTGGACAGAAGTAACTGCAAAATCTGTCACCAGGATTCAGTCTGTGACAGAGAGAGGAGACAACCCCCAAGTGATGGGGCACAGCGTGGAAACCTCTGCCAGGGACCTGGGAGAAAGGGATAGTGCAGAGAGAGCCTTGAATCAAAGTCCAGAATTGCTCCTGGGCAGGGCAGCCTGCAGGTTTCTATTGCCATTTGTCCCTCCTTATCTTCAGCCTTTGCCTGTGCAGCCAGGAGCCCAGGTGCTGGGGTGGGGGTGCTGCAGATGAACAGCAGTGCTCTCCTCTGAGAGGGGCCTGGGGGCTCCACTGGAGATGTCAGGCAAACCTCTAAGTGTGGCCTTCAGATGGAAGCTCTGCTGCAGCTAGCCACAGCTCTGCTCTATCTCTGCCTCCTTGCCATGAGTAAGAACTTGCAGCCCAGAGAGCCAAGCAGAGCCTGGGCTGCAGCAAGAGAAGCACAGCCAGCAGGGCCAGGGAAGGGATTCTGCTCCTCTGCTCCACTCTGCTGAGCCCACAGCTGGAGCTCTGGGGCCAGTTCTGGAGCCTCTGTGCCAGGAAGGATCTGGAGGTGCTGGAAGGTGTCCAGAGAAGGGCCACAAGGAGGAGCAGAGGGCTGGAGCTGCTCTGCTGTGAGGACAGACTGAGGGAGTTGGGGTTGTGCAGGGGGCTCCAAGAAAGCTGGGGACGGACTTTTGAGGGTGTCAGGGAGGGATAGGACTGGGGGGGATGGAGCAGAACTAGAAATGGGGAGATTGAGATTGGATGTTAGGAAGAAGTTGTTCCCCAGGAGGGTGGTGAGAGCCTGGCACAGGCTGCCCAGGGAGGTGGTGGAAGCCTCCTGCCTGGAGATGTTTGCAGCCAGGCTGGAGATGGCTGTGAGCAACCTGCTGTGGTGTGAGGTGTCCCTGGCCATGGCAGGGGGTTGGGACTGGCTGAGCCTTGAGGTCCCTTCCAACCCTGACAATTCTATGATTCTAAGAACCAAAGCCTTGCCTGCCCAGGAAAAGCAGAGTCCTTGTTTCAAGAGAGTTTTAAATATGCAAGGATTGTGCCACTTGTTCTGCAGCCTCTGCAGCATCTGCTTTGGAGCCGCAACCTCCTACTGCAGCACAGCCCTGCTGGCATCTCTGGTTTGGGGTGTGAAGTGCATCTGAAAGCTTAAGTACCTTCTGCTGAGCTCCCCCCTCCCATCTTTTAGGCTGCAACCTTGGATTCAAGTCTTCAGACATGGAGAGCAATGGTGAAGCTTCACCCCCAGAGGCTTTGTGCAGACTCATTTGTGCTCACTTCTCGCTGCCCCACCAGCAGCGGTAGGCAGCACCCTGCACGGCTGCTGATGCACATCCACAACACAAACATCCCATTCTGATCCCAACAGCTCCTCCCCTCACACCCATTTCCCCTTTTGACAGAAGGTGTCTGGGTTTGAGGGGTTTTTTCCCCCCTCAGCATGGTAGGTACGAGCAGGCTTTGAGTCATCCCGGGAGGACGAATTAGAGCAGCTAAAGAGTGGGTGGGAGTGGAGGAGGGCAGTGGGCTGGCTCCACCTTCCCCAAAGCTCTCATCTCCATGAGCACACAACTGGGTATGGCAGAGCAAGAAAAGCAAGACCCAAGCAGGTGGGTGTCAGGCTGATAAAGCTTTACAGACCAGAGATGACAGCTTAGCACCTGGGGGCTGCCGAGGACCAAGTGCAAGGAGTATCTGCCCAGCATGCCTGGCTGACCTGGCAAGCTCCCTCTGTGATTCCATGACTCCATGGATGTGCTCTGCTCCCCAGCCAGCACTCACACTGGCTGCTGACTGCAGCAGTCCAAGTCATCTCCAGTGGGGCACAGATGGACTTTAAGCAGCTGATGTCTTTAACTGAACCTCAAGGCACTCAAGCAGCCTCAGCTCCTCACCTGGTGGCACACAGAGCAGGGATGGTGCTTTAGGAACGCTGAAAAGGCTTCTGCTTCCTGCAGCACTGCACAGGCAGCCTGGAAGGGGAAGCAGGGCTCTGAAAGGAGCCCTTCCCAGGCTTACAGATCTTCTAGTGGGGCAACTTGAGAAGGCTGAGAGGGGATCTGATCAATGTCTATCAATAGCTGAGGGCTGGGGGGCAAGTGGAGGTGGCCAAGCTCTTTTGGGTGGTGCACAGGAATAAGCCAAGGAACAAGATGTTCAAGCTTGAACACTGAAGGTTTCAGCTCAACATGAGGAGAAACTTCTTTGCAGTGAGGGTGCCAGAGCCCTGGAGCAGGCTGCCCAGAGAGGCTGTGGAGTCTCCTTCCCTGGAGGCTTTCAACCCCCACCTGGATGCATTCCTGTGCAGACTGCCCTGGGTGACCCTGCTCTGGCAGGGGGGTTGGACTGGGAGGATGACCTCTGGAGCTCCCTTCCAACCTCTAATCTGATCTCCATCCCCATTTTCTGTCAGGACCCAGAATGATCCACTGCTTTCTGTGGTTCTATTAAGAACTCTGTAGGGAAGTATGATGGAACTTGCACAAGACCCAAACCAAAATGACATCTGCTCCTGCAAAGCAGCCCAGCTTGTGAGTGTGGAGAATAGATCTGATGGAAGAGCAACTGAAGGAGCTGGGGATGGTTAGTTTGGAAAAGAGGAGGCTGAGGGGAGACCTCCTGGCTCTCCACAACTCCCTGAAAGGAGGTCGTGGAGAGGCTGCTGCTGGTCTCTTCTCACAGCTGACTACTGATAGAACAAGAGGGAACAGCCTCAAGCTGCCACTGGGTAGGCTTAGACTGGACATCAGGAAGAATTTTTCCCATCAAGAGTGGTCAGGGACTGGAATGTGCTGCCCAGGGAGGTGGTGGAGCCCCCAAGGCTGGCTGTGTTTCAAGGTGGTTTGGCTGTGGTGCCTGGGGCTGTGGTTTAGGGCTGAGCCTTGCAGAGCAGGGTCCTGGGTTGGACTCGGTGCTCCTGAGGGTCTGCTCCAAGCTGAATGATTCTGTGAGATGGATTTGAACACCCAGCACAGAGGGCAAAGCACAGAGCCTCACAGATCACAGGAAGGGGAAAGGCATCAGGGATCTGGGGGCAATTAAAACAAAGGCAGCAAATCTCCTACAGGAACTAGCAGCAAGGGATGGCAGGGTCTGGCCTCACGTGTTTACCCAGCATCTCTGCACAAGGCCTGGGAGCTTTGGCTGTGTGGAAAAGCAGCCAAGCAGCTATTTTTAAACTGCCTTGATTCAACACATATGGGCTGGATGCTGGTAGGGATAACGACCTTCTGATGCAGTTAGTGAAGCTTGCCACTAGACAGAGCTCTTCATCTTATTTTTAACCTCAGGAGCATTTCTAAGGCTGCTCAGCAAGCCAGGAGGGGGTTTGTCTTACAGCCTCCTCCAGAAGAACGGACCTGAGCAAAGCCTTCGACACTGTCCTGCACCACATCCTGGTCTCCAGGCTGGGGCAGGATGGGTTCCATGGATGGAGCAGTCAGTGGGTACAGAACTGGCTTGACTGCTGCACCCAAAGGGTGGCTGTCAATGGATCCATGTCCAAGTGGAGGCCAGGGACAAGTGGAGTCCCTCAGGGATCAGGACTGGGACCAGGCTTGTGTAACATCTTTGTTGGTGCCATGGAGAGTGGCACAGGTTTGCTGATGACACCAAGCTGTGTGGTGAAGCAGACAGCTGGAGAGAAGGTTCCATCTAGAGGGACCTGGACAGGCTGGAGGGAAGGGATCCATCCAGAGGGACCTGGACAGGCTGAAGGGAAGGGATCCATCCAGAGGGACCTGGACAGGCTGCAGAGCTGAGCCCATGACAACCTCAGGAGGTTCAACAAGACCAAGGGCAAGGTCCTGCAGCTGGGGCAGGGCAATCCCAGGCACTGATACAGGCTGGGCAGGGACTAGTTTGAGAGCAGCCCTGAAGGAAAGGACCTGGGGGTGCTGGGGGAGAAGCTCAACAGGAGCCAGCAGTGAGCACTGGCAGCCCAGAAAGGGGCTGTTCAGTCTGGAGTAGAGAATGCTCCCAGGAGACCTAATTGTGGCCTTCCAGGATCTGAAGGGGGCTCCAAGAAAGCTGGGGAGGGACTTGTGAGGGTGTCAGGGAGGGATAGGATTAGGGGGAATGGAGCAAAACTAGAAGTGGGGAGATTGAGATTGGATGTGAGGAAGAAGTTGTTCCCCAGGAGGGTGGTGAGAGCCTGGCACAGGCTGCCCAGGGAGGTGGTGGAAGCCTCCTGCCTGGAGGTGTTTGCAGCCAGGCTGGAGGTGGCTGTGAGCAACCTGCTGTGGTGTGAGGTGTCCCTGCCCATGGCAGGGGGTTGGAACCTTGAGGTCCCTTCCAACCCTGGCAGTTCTATGTCTCTATGAGTGGAACAACTGTGTGATGTGTGCAGCAGGCTGCACTTTCTGCACTTCACTAGATACAAGCTGGTCAGCAGAGCTGAGGGCTGCATCTGTGCCTCATAAATCCTCCAGTCCTTCACCAAGAGCTGGTGAGAAGGAGATGACAGATGAGGGGGAAAAAGAAGAAGAAGAGATAAATCATTTTTTATCTTGATTGAAGCACAGCCTATGTGTTGGGCTTGAAAATAAGCAAAACATCTGGAGAGCCTGAAAGCCCTGAGCCAAGTCCCTGGTTGCAGAGCTTGCTGTGAAATGCTCTCTGCCAGAGTGTTGGGAAGGATGCAAATGGTCCCTCTGAAAATCAGAGCAGTTTGAATTCCAGGTGGGTATCTCAGACAGCCTTGAAGTGAGAGTGCCAGCAGATGGGACTCACTGATTGAGACAATGCAGAGCTGTTCACAGAGTCACAGAATGATCTGGGCTGGAAGGCACCTAAAAGCTCATCCAGTTTCAACCCTGTGGGCAGGGACACCTTCTGCTTGCTCAGGTTGCTCAAGGCCTCATCCAGCCTGGCTTTGGACACCTCCAACAACCACAACCCCCCTGGGCAGCCTGTTCCAGTGTCTCACCACCCTCACTGTCAGGGCTTCCTTTCTAACATCCATGTCTAGTTCCATCTATCCAACACCCAGTTTCCAGCTGCACACAGTCAGACCTTTAGCCAAGGAGTGTTTGAGTGCTGCTGCCAGCAATGGCCTCTCTTGGTCTCTTTAGCTTTACATTGTAGAAATCCATTATACAATGCTTGGGAGCTCTGCCTCCAGCACCAGGGCAGTGTATCTCTGGTGGTGTTTCAAGAGCTGTCCACAGCTCAATGTCAGAACAAAAGCTGACTCCGAGGGGAGTTTGTATAGGGAATGACAGAATGGCTCAGGGTGGAAGGGACCTCAGAGATCATCTACTCCAACCCCCCTGCCATGGGCAGAACCACCCAGGGCAGTCTGCACAGGAATGCATCCAGGTGGGGCCTGAAAGGCTCCAGAGGAGACTCCACAACCTCTCTGGGCAGCCTGCTCCATGCTTCCAGCAGCCTCACTGGAAAGAAGTCCAACCTGTTGCTCCTTGTCTTATTACTGTGCACCACTCAAAAGCAGACTCAGCTGCTCAAGGCCTCTTCCATCCTGGCCTTGAGCACCCCAGGGCGGAGGCATCCACAGCCTCCCTGGGCAGCCTATTCTGGAGTGCTTTGTACTGAAGAGCTTCTTCCCCAGCTGCAGTCTCACCCTGCCCTCCCTCAGCTTCCAACCATTCCCCCTTGTCCTGTCTCCAGACACACCCATGGGCAGGGAGGTTGGAACTAGATGATCTTTGAGCTCCTTTGGACACCTCCCCCTAGAACAGGCTGCTTAAAGCCTCATCCAACCTGGCCCTGAACACCTCCAGGGAGGGGGCATCCACAGCCTCCCTGGGCAGCCTGTGCCAGTGTCTCCCCACCCTCACTGCAAAGAATTTCTTCCTACTCTCTGGTCTAAATCTGCCCTCTTCCAATCTAAATCTCCCCTCCTCACACACAGAATTGTGCTTTCCCCACCAGGCAATGTCCTGTCCTGCTGCCCATGCTGTAGCAGCCACATCTCCTGCTGCCCAGCACAGAGCAGCAGCTCCTCCTCCTGCAGCAGAAATTACCCTTGTTCTGGTGCTGGGTGCCTGGGAGAAGAGACCAACCCCCTCCTGGCTACAACCTCCCTTCAGGGAGTTGGAGAGAGCCAGAAGGTCTCCCCTGAGCCTCCTCTTCTGATGCTGCAGGGAACGGAGTTCCCACCAGGGCTGGCTCCCACCAAGCCCGCTGCAGACGTGGGCTGTGCAGGAAGGCTGGCCTGCAAGAGCTGCTGGAGCCCCAGTCCCCAGATGAAATCAGTGCTGGAGCTACAGCTGCAGAAATTCCTGAAATTCCTGCTCTGGGCTGCCTGCAATGCAAATCAGGCTGAGAGCCTGGAGAGCCTGGGCTCAGGAGCAGGGAAGTCATTCTGCCCTGTGCTCAGCACTGCTGAGGCCACACCTTCAGTCCTGTGTCCAGTTCTGGGCCCCTCAGTTTAAGAAGGACATTGAGAGACTTGAAGGTGTCCAGAGAAGGGCAAGGAGGCTGGGGAGGGGTCTGGAGCACAGCCCTGGGAGGAGAGGCTGAGGGAGCTGGGGTTGCTTAGCCTGGAGAAGAGGAGGCTCAGGGGAGACCTTCTTGCTCCCTACAGCTACCTGAAGGGAGGTTGTAGCCAGGTGGGGGTTGATCTCTTCTCTCAGGCAAGCAGCACCAGAACAAGAGGACACAGTCTGAAGCTGTGCCAGGGGAGGTTTAGGCTGGAGGTGAGGAGAAAGTTCTTCCCAGCGAGAGAGATTGGCCATTGGGATGTGCTGCCCAGGGAGGTGGTGGAGTCCCCATCCCTGGAGGTGCTCAAAAAGCCTGGATGTGGCACTTGGAGCCATGGTTTAGTTGTCAGGAGGTAATAGGTTGGACTTGGTGATCTCTGAGGTCTTTTCCAACCTTACTGATTCTATGGTCAGGGCTGGGCTCTTAGGTCCCATCTCAGGGGCAGGCACAGTTAAGTGCTGAGGCAGGGCAGTGCCTCTGCCAGGGGTTCTCTCTGAGGACATGTAAAGGCTACAGCAGGGCTTAAACTGCTTACACATCACACTTCAGAACCTTAGGTAATGCATTTGTGACTTAAGAACATACCAGGAAAAGCTTTGGCTCTTCTTGCTTGCTCAGCTCCAGCTTACTTCCACCCTTGGTTGCTGTCAGTCTTTGCCTCGGTCCCAGCATGAGTCACTGCCCTTTGATACGACCCTGCATGAAGCTTTGGGAGCTTCAGGACTCCAAACCACCCCTGCAGTTTTAAGCCCCAACCTAATGTGACCTCCTACATTTGTTTCCTGAAGCTTTAGTGTAAAGGGGTGTGGGGTTTGGGAGGCTGCTTCCTGCAAGGCTGCAGCTCTGCTTGCATTTCAGATGCCAGACACAGGCTTCTTCCTCATTTATCCTTCTACACCTCAAGCACTGCCTTCAGTTTTGGGCCTTTCACTCCAGGAAGGACACTGAGGAGCTGGAGCAGGGCCAGAGAAGGGCAATGAAGCTGGAGAAGGGTCTGGAGAACAGGGCTGGGGAGGAGCAGCTGAGGGAGCTGGGGGTGTTCAGCCTGGGGAAAAGGAGGCTGTGGGGAGACCATGTGGCTCTCTACAGCTCCCTGAAAGGAGGTTGGAGCCAGGTGGGAGTTTTCTCTTCTGCCAAGGAACAAGTGGTAGGATGAGCCTCCAGTTGCAGCAGGGGAGGTTTAGGTTGGATATGGAAAGAAAATCCTACACTGGAAGGGTTCTCAAAGCCTGGGACAGGCTGCCCAGGGAGGTGGTTGAGTCCTTCCCTGTGCCTGAAGAGGTTAAAAAAGGCAGAGCTGCGGTGCTGAGGGACAAGGGTGAGCACCAGGCTTGGTGGAGTTAGAGAATGGTTGGACTGGATGAGCTTAAAGGTCTCTGGGATCCTAAAGTCGTGCTCAGCAATAACCAGCGGTGAGATGAAAGTGCCTTGTCTGCCCTGGGGCTCCTCATTCACCTTGAACAATAAACCAGGCTCTGAACACAGCCTTTGCTTCTGCTCTGTCATCACTACTGTCCCCTCAGAGACCCTGGAGAGCCGAGGCCAAGGCAGGCACTGCTGCCCGGGGGGCAGAGCAGGGTGAGCCGAGCAGCGTTCACTGCCCACGGGGAGCAGCAGGGCAGGGGGCAGGCAGCAGCCCCTGCTCCCTCTGCCCACGGCTTCTGCTCCCTGCCCACACCAGACACAAGAGCTGATCTCCACCTCCAGCCCGGGGCAAAGAGCAGGGGCACAGCCCTAGCTATTAGCACATTCAACCAGGCTAATTTAGTGCCTGCAATTTCCAGCACTAATTATTTCTGCAAAGCTTCTGAACTCGGTGGCATTTCTGGCTCCTGCTGGCTCCTCAGCTCTGCAGTTACTGCAACAAGGCACCAGCCAGAGCCAGGTGGAGAATAACAACTGAAAAAGGGGGAAGGATGAACCCTTTGCCAGTTCCTCTGATGAGCTTTGGAGGGTTTCAGATGCTGAGGATGTGTAAGGGAGAAAGGAACACTGCAAGAAGGAGGCAGAGGTGGGGACACAGCCCATGGGTTCAGGAGGCAAAACTGTTGCATGGCCCAGTGCAGGAGCCTGGGGTGTTCTAGGTGGACAAAGGCTGGATAAGGCTGGATGAGGAACAGAAGAAAATCCATTCTGCAACAGCAGAACTTCAGAGCCCCTCAGAAAAGGCTTCACAGAGCACTGTGAGCTCCTTTCTTCCCTGGCAGCTTTTCCTCCCCGGCAAGAACTCGAGAACAAGAAATGAATTCTCTCTCCTGGTCCTTTACTTCCTTTCCTCCAAATCCCAGCAAAACTCTGCTACTGAGCTGGAGCTTGCTCCTGTTCAGCTCTAACATGAGTGAGAAGCTTGCTGTGATGTCAGCTGGCTTTGGTTCTCCTCTCACATCGCCACTGTGGGCATGGCCAGAATGGTATCAGGCCTTGGACACTTCTCCCAGTGCAGGGATCCAAATGATTTGGCTCCCTTTACAATCCCCAGATGGGATTGCTCTTTAAAAAGCCATCAAAGAGCTGCATTGTAAAAGAGATCCATGGCTTGTAATGAAATCAGAGGCCAAGGTCAGATGCAGGAGACCTGTCCTGAGGCAGATCATTCTGACCTGTTGTCTAGAGAGGACAAGCAGAGGAGGTCTCTGCTGCAGTGACTCTCCTACAAACCTCTTCTTATTAATAGAAAACAAATATAACACCACTCCCTCCACCAACACATCCTGGGAAGATCTATCTGGCTCTGGGCAGGGTCCTGAGTCTGGGCAGGAACAACCCCAGGCACCAGGATAGGTTAGAGGCTGCCCTGCTGGAGAGCAGCTCCATGGAGAAAGACCTTGGAGTGCTGGTGGGCAGCAAGTTCTGCATGGGACAGCAAAGTGCCCTGGTGGCCAAGAGAGACAATGGAATCCTGGGGGGCAGCAAGAGAAGTGTGGCCAGCAGGGCTGGGGAGGTTCTGCTCGCCCCCTGCTCTGCCCTGCTGAGACCACAGCTGCAATCCTCTGTCCAGTGCTGGGCTCCCCAGTTCAAGAGAGACAGAGACCTGCTGGAGAGAGTCCAAGGCACAGCCAGGAGGATGCTTAGGGGATTTGAGCAGCTCCCCTGTGAAGAGAGCCTGAGAGCCCTGGGGCTGTTCAGTCTGCAGAAGGCTGAGAGGGATCTGATCAATGTCTATCAATAGCTGAGGGGTGGGGGGCAAGTGGAGGGAGCCAAGCTCTTTTCAGTGGTGCACAGTAGTGAGGCAAGGAACAGTCGATACAAGCTTGAACACAGAAGGTTTGAGCTCAACACGAGGAGAAACTTCTTTGCAGTGAGGGTGCCAGAGCCCTGGAGCAGGCTGCCCAGAGAGGTTGTGGAGTCTCCTTCCCTGGAGGCTTTCCAACCCCACCTGGATGCATTCCTGTGCAGACTGCCCTGGGTGACCCTGCTCTGGCAGGGGGGTTGGACTGGGAGGATGGCCTCTGGAGCTCCCTTCCAACCTCTAATGTACTGTGAGGCTGTGAAGCTCTTGTCTCGCTGCTCTGCCCAGGAATGATTTGGCTTCAACTCTGCAATTTGCCATTTCCCCATAAGGAGCCCTGGTCCCCACTCTGCTTCCTGGCTGGATTTGCACTTCCCCCCTGCCAATGAGTAGCTCTTGATGTCTCTCGGCTATGGATGAAACCCTCAGCCACTGCCAGGAGCTGGGAGCTGCTCAGATGGCAACCTGAGGCTGAGCAGACTGAGGTGGAGTTCAGCCACGTTCCCTCAGAGGGATCATCTCTGTTCCTTCTGCCTTCTGCCCAGAGTTCTTCTCTCCCTGTTTTTATCTCTCTCTGCCACATCCCTGTGGAGGCTTGTGATAACACCTTTGAAAACTGCTCATCAAAGCCATGTGCACATCAAACCACCTGAAGAACACACTGACAAAAGCACCACCTTGGAGTGGGACTCAGATATTGCCCCATGGACATGAGGAGGTCATCTTCTGCTTACATCCCCCAGGACCTCAATTATGATGATAAACTTCAAGGAATTTGGGGTGGGTTTGCCTCTAAAAGGTCAAAGCAGGAGGTTGTTTATTCTCATCCCTTAAAGCAGTAACTCAGGGGTGAGAATTAACTTCACCTCACCTGGAACATTTCTCATTCTCTAGTTGCTATTTGCTGATCAAAACCTGCTCACAGAATCATTCAGGTCCTTCCCTGCCATGCTGCCCCAGGGAAGAAGTGCCCTGCTGTCCTCCATCCTCAGGGGCAGCTCACCAGAACTGTGGCAGCAATTCAGCATTCCCCCTTGTGTGCCCAGAACTTGCCTTCCTGGAGTACAGCTCTGCTGCAGGACTTCTGTGAGGAGGCCAAAGCTCCTGATCCTCAGATCTCAGTCACAAGGACCCCTGTAAAAGCACAGGAGGAGACTGAATCACAAGATGGTAGGGGTTGGAAGGGACCTCCAAAGCTCATCCAGTCCACCCCCCCTGCCAGAGCAGCATCACCTGGAGCAGGTCACACAGAAACACATCCAGGTGGGTTTGGAATGTCTCCAGAGACAGAGACTCCAAGCTCAAGCTCTAAGGGCTGGAAATGTCCTCACTCTGAGAGCCTGAAGGGTGGTGAGAGCCTGGCACAGGTTGCCCAGGGAGGTGGTGGAGGTGTTTGCAGCCAGGCTGGATGTGGCTGTGAGCAACCTGCTGTAGTGTGAGGTGTCCCTACCCATGGCAGGGGGGTTGGGACTGCCTGATCCTTGAGGTCCTTTCCAAGCCTGACAGTTCTGTGATTCTATGATTCTGTGAAGGGTGATCCTCTGGAGGAGTCAGTAGTGCTGTGAGATCATCTACCCCCTCTGACTGAAGCTTTTGGAGATCACCTGCGGGTCAAAACCTGGCACCCTCTGGGTGCAGACCCTGGGGAGGTTGCTGGGCTCAGAGAGCAGAGCAGCAGGGTGCCCGAGCTGAGCAGTGAACGCCCGGCCCTGAGGCTCAGCTCCTCACCTCTCCGTGTGGGAAGTCCGAGGTGTTTCTGTTCCTCAGGCTCACCACAAAGCGGCACTACAGCAGCTGCCATTCGCTGCGGGCAGAGGCTGGGGAGGAACCTGCCACGGCCGGGCTTGGGGCTTGCTCCTGCACCGAGTCACCCTCTGCCCAGACCATAATAACCCTTGAACCACATAGATGGGACTCTCCTGCCTCCTTTACACGGCAAAAGCATCCTGCAGAACTTTCTGCTCAGTCCATCTTTTGGCTAACCTGAACTGAGAGAATCTCTTTGCTTAACAGAGTCCCAGAGGGTCAGAGTCGCCAAGGGCTGAGCAGGGAAACAAGACCCTGAAGGAGTCCCTCCCAATCTTTCCTTCTCTGAAGACTGACTGCTTTGGGCCCACTGAAACCCTCACCAAGGTCTCCACTGATGGCTGCATCAGGTGAAGCTTGGCACAGTTAGTCTTTGGTGGTTGCTGGTGGGCAGCACTCAGCACCTGAGCTGTGTAGTAAAGGCAAACCACAGCTCTTCCTGCAGTCCAACCGTCAGGAGCTTTGCCCACTTCCAAACCAATGTCAAGGACAGGTAGAGTGCCTGGGTTTCAGCTCCCCCCCTCTCTGTGCACCTGCACACATATGGATAACATCTGCACTGGAAGGGGGACACCAAAGCAGCTGTCCAGCTGCAGAAATACCCCCACAGAGCAACCCTGAGAGCTGAAGGAGCAGGAGAAGGAGGAAAGCCATCCAGCACCTCTGCTGCAGAGCTCAACAGGGAAAAGAAAGCAAAAGCAAATACTGCCTAGGAAGGCACAGTGAGGACTTCACCCCCAAACTTGTGCTCAGCCCCTGGGCTGCACCTCCCAAGCTAAGCTACCCCCTGCTCAGCCCCTGGGCTGCACCTCCCAAGCTAAGCTACCCCCTG
Source organism: Dryobates pubescens (assembly GCF_014839835.1). Taxonomy (NCBI): domain Eukaryota; kingdom Metazoa; phylum Chordata; class Aves; order Piciformes; family Picidae; genus Dryobates; species Dryobates pubescens. Next base: position 19,257,054 of record NC_071624.1, on the reverse strand, counting down.
CTCAGCCCCTGGGCAGCACCTCCCAAGCTAAGCTACCCCCTGCTCAGCCCCTGGGCTGCACCTCCCAAGCTAAGCTACCCACTGCTCAGCCCCTGGGAAGCACCTCCCAAGCTAAGCTACCCCCTGCTCAGCCCCTGGGCAGCACCTCCCAAGCTAAGCTACCCCCTGCTCAGCCCCTGGGCAGCACCTCCCAAGCTAAGCTACCCCCTGCTCAGCCCCTGGGCAGCACCTCCCAAGCTAAGCTACCCCCTGCTCAGCCTCTGGGCAGCACCTCCCAAGCTAAGCTACCCCCTGCTCAGCCCCTGGGCAGCACCTCCCAAGCTAAGCTACCCCCTGCTCAGCCCCTGGGCAGCACCTCCCAAGCTAAGCTACCCCCTGCTCAGCCCCTGGGCAGCACCTCCCAAGCTAAGCTACCCCCTGCTCAGCCCCTGGGCAGCACCTCCCAAGCTAAGCTACCCCCTGCTCAGCCCCTGGGCAGCACCTCCCAAGCTAAGCTACCCCCTGCTCAGCCCCTGGGCAGCACCTCCCAAGCTAAGCTATGCTCTGCTCACAAGCAGAGTACCAGAGAATCTATCTGGCTGGCAGAGACCTCAGACATCACAGACTGAAATGCAGCACTTAACCAAGGGGAAATGCTGGGACTAGCTGCTTGCTATTCTCTGAGCTAAAGCAGACAGTTCAGCAATGCTGGAGCCCTTTCTGCCTGAGCCATCCACATGGATGTGTCTGAACACACTTCAGCCTCTTACTGGGAGTGCTCTAAAATGAGTCTGAGGTAGAGAGAAGGAAGCAACCAACAGAGTTCAGCACCAAAAAGCATTCTTCTAGGGCTGAAAACTAGGAGCTCATCTCTGAGTTCTTCTGGAGTGCAGCACTTTGCAGTGACCAGAGTGTCTGGAACAGAAGATGCTTTGTGTGGGCTCATCCTCCCATGCTGCAGTGAGAATATAGCAACACCAACAGAGCAGGCTCCTTAGGAACCAAATCCAAGGCTGAAACCACAAGGCCTGGCAGAACGTTCCTAGCAGGGCTCTGACCTCTGGGTCTGCCCAGCTGATGAGGAAGATCACAGAAGCTCTGAGGCTGCCGTGTCCCCAGGAGGTGTTGGTGACAGCAGGACACAGGGACAGCAGCCACACAGCTCCATCCTGACAGCCAGGCTGTCAAGCTGCACCTCCAGCCTCAAACAGGACACCCTGCAGAATTCCCTGCTCACAGCAGCAGCCCAGGAGGAGCAGTCCCCAGCAGCCACTCACATCTCATTTGTGACCTCAGTCCTCCCAAACAAGGAAGATCTGCCCTCTGAAAACCCTGCACTTAGAAATGGGTTACAAAGCAAAGGGTTTCAGGAAAGCAGAGTCTCAGGGATGTGGCTGAGGCTGAGGACTCATTCAGGGTCAGTCTGGATGGGACCATGGGCAGCTGGGTCTAGTTGGAGATGTCCCAGCTCACTGCAGGGAGGTTGAGCAGGATGATGACCTTTGAGGGTCCCTTCCAACCTGATGCAATCTGTGGAGCTGTGAACTGAAAGTGATCACCCTGGTGCTGGGGGAGGGAGAAAGGAAACATCACCCTGGTGCTGGGGGAGGGAGATGGAAACATCAGCCATGTGCCTTCTCCACTGTCAGTTCTCAGGCTGAGCAGTCTCAAGCTGGGCACCTTGCAGGGCAAGCACAGATAAGGTGACTTCTGTTCCACCTTCTCTTGCCAACCCAGGAGATCATCTCATTAAAACTTAACACAGGCTGGCTCAGACCCATCTGGGGTGGGCTTCTCCATTGCTTGGCAAGAGAAGTGAAAAGGACTAAAGAGGTGCCAGGGAGAACACAGACAGTGCTGAGGGGTCCCAAAGCCTGAGTGCTGCAGAGGTTGGGACACTGGCATGGCTGAGAACTTGACAAGTTCCACTGATGGAGGCTTTTGGTGATGATGTAGAGAGCTAAGACCATTGGGGTGATTCCCCTGGAGCAGCTGAAGAGCAGTTCTGCCTGCAGTGGTGACCAGGTGTCACAGCCTCACAGTACATTAGAGGTTGGAAGGGAGCTCCAGAGGTCATTCCCCCAGCCAAAGCCCTCTGCCAGAGCAGGGTCACCCAGGGCAGTCTGCACAGGAATGCATCCAGGGGGGGTTGGAAAGCCTCCAGAGGAGGAGACTCCACAACCTCTCTGGGCAGCCTGCCCCAGGGCTCTGGCACCCTCACTGGGAAGAAGTTTTGCCTCATGTTGAGCTCAAACCTTCTGTGGTCAAGTTTGTGCCCAATAGTCCTTGGTTTATTACTCTGCACCACCAAAAAGAGCTTGGCCCCCTCCGCTTGCCCCCCAGCCCTCAGCTACTGATAGACATTGATCAGATCCCTCTCAGCCTTCTCTTCTCCAGACTGAACAGCCCCAGGGCTCTCAGGCTCTCTTCACAGGGGAGCTGCTCAAGTCCCCTAAGCATCCTCCTGGCTCTCCCTTGGCCTCTCTCCAGCAGGTCTCTGTCTCTCTGGAACTGGGGAGCCCAGAGCTGGACAGAGGATTGCAGCTGTGGTCTCAGCAGGGCAGAGCAGAGGGGGAGCAGAACCTCCCTAGCTCTGCTGGCCACACTTTCCTTGATGCAGCAAACCAGCTCAGCAGGAAAACACTTCCAGGCAACCAGTGTGAGTGAAGAACAGAGCTCTGGAGGGGTTCAGAAAGGGATCTGAGAAAGAGAAAGAGGAGCTTTGGGTGAGCTCTGAGCTGGCATCAAAGGCTGCTGTTGCTCAACAGGCTTTGAAGCTGTTGGTGTTGACTCAGTTTCTCATAGGAATGAGAAAAGCAATATTAATTTTACTTGCTGTTGCTTTGTTGCACTTGATTGGTGGCAATCCTTTTACTACAGCCATCTGCCAACCTGCAGTGAATGACTCAGGGTGTGCTGAGCCTCTCTGGTTGCACCAGAATGTTCATCTGAACCACCTAGGCCTGCTTGCCATCAGCAAGGGCAGGGAGTGCACTTCCAATGTCACACAGATTGCCCCACATGGACCAAAGGGAAGGGCCTGCTGTGCCAGGCTTGGCTTGTGATCAGAGTGTCATAGAATTGTCAGGGTTGGAAGGGACCTCAAGGCTCAGCCAGCTCCAAGCCCCTGCCATGGGCAGGGACACCTCACACCACAGCAGGTTGCTCACAGCCACATCCAGCCTGGCTGCAAACACCTCCAGGCAGGAGGCTTCCACCACCTCCCTGGGCAGCCTGTGCCAGGCTCTCACCACCCTCCTGGGGAACAACTTCTCCCTCACAGCCAATCTCAATCTCCCCACTTCTAGTTCTGCTCCATCCCCCCCAGCCCTATCCCTCCCTGACACCCTCAAAAGTCCCTCCCCAGCTTTCTTGTAGCACCCTGCAGATCCTGGAAGGCCACAATGAGGTCTCCTGGGAGCCTTCTCCTCTCCAGCCTGCACAACCCCAACTCCCTCAGTCTGTGCTCACAGCAGAGCAGCTCCAGCCCTCTGCTCCTCCTCGTGGCCCTGCTCTGGACACCTTTTACCCTTCCATTCTCAGCAATGCAGCAGACCCCTGGGATACAGCATCCTGATTTTGTTTAGCTGAGGCCAGATGTGGCTTTAGCTCCAACTTCTTGCCCATTTCTGTGCATAAACATCCTTAGGCTTTGGTTCTTTTCTCCTTCATTGCAAAGCAAGAAGGATTTGCAAGGCTTTCAGGACAAACCCAAACAACGCTCTGGGTACTTAAACTCCTTTGCTGTGCAGGCAGTGAATGAAAGTGCAGACCCATTCCTGAAGTTGCATCTGGCTCAGAGCCTGCTGTGCCTTTGCCTCCTCCCTCATTTGGACAGAAGCTGATGACTTCCATCCCTGGAGAAGTGGGGAAGATCTTTTCTTGTCAGCTTTTTGTCATCAGCAGTTGGAGACAGTTGGGAATGGCATGAACCCTCTAAAGAAAACAAAGAGTTTGCTCGTGTCAAAACATGGCCAAAACTTTGCTGCTGATTAAACAGATGTCTTCCACATGAAGAGGGTCTTCAGAGCTGGAGTGGTAAGTGAAGATTGTCTTGAGGAGCAGCGTGCCAAGAGCAGAGCTGACATCTGGAGCAGGGCTGCGTGGGGCCAGCTTTGTGCTGTCAGCACAAGGGTGACTGAGACCCATGGCTGCATTCCTGCAGGACCAGGAGGCAAGGACAGCCACTACTCACAGCTGCACTCCTGCAGGACCAGAAGGCAAGGACAGCCACTGCTCACAGAGGCACTCCTGCAGGACCAGGAGGCAAGGACAGCCACTGCTCACAGAGGCACTCCTGCAGGACCAGGAGGCAAGGACAGCCACTACTCACAGCTGCACTCCTGCAGGACCAGGAGGCAAGGACAGCCACTACTCACAGAGGCACTACTGCAGGATCAGGAGGCAAGGACAGCCACTACTCACAGCTGCATTCCTGCAGGACCAGGAGGCAAGGACAGCCACTACTCACAGCTGCACTCCTGCAGGACCAGGAGGCAAGGACAGCCACTACTCACAGCTGCACTCCTGCAGGACCAGGAGGCAAGGACAGCCACTACTCACAGCTGCACTCCTGCAGGATCAGGAGGCAAGGACAGCCACTACTCACAGCTGCACTCCTGCAGGACCAGGAGGCAAGGACAGCCACTACTCACAGAGGCACTCCTGCAGGATCAGGAGGCAAGGACAGCCACTACTCACAGCTGCACTCCTGCAGGACCAGGAGGCAAGGACAGCCACTACTCACAGAGGCACTCCTGCAGGACCAGGAGGCAAGGACAGCCACTACTCACAGCTGCACTCCTGCAGGATCAGGAGGCAAGGACAGCCACTACTCACAGCTGCACTCCTGCAGGACCAGGAGGCAAGGACAGCCACTACTCACAGCTGCATTCCTGCAGGACCAGGAGGCAAGGACAGCCACTACTCACAGCTGCACTCCTGCAGGACCAGGAGGCAAGGACAGCCACTACTCACAGAGGCACTCCTGCAGGACCAGGAGGCAAGGACAGCCACTACTCACAGCTGCATTCCTGCAGGACCAGGAGGGAAGGACAGCCACTACTCACAGCTGCACTCCTGCAGGATCAGGAGGGAAGGACAGCCACTACTCACAGCTGCACTCCTGCAGGACCAGGAGGCAAGGACAGCCACTACTCACAGCTGCACTCCTGCAGGACCAGGAGGCAAGGACAGCCACTACTCACAGCTGCATTCCCACCTCTCTTGGGTTAGCTTTCTGATCTTGAGCCAGTTTGGTACAGGGTGGTACAGAATGGGTTGGCTTCATTTAATCCCCAGGCAACACAAGCTCCAGTGGTAGCCCAATAAATTCATCCTCAGCTGAGTTCCCAACCCCACACAAAGGGAGGCTTTGGGCACCCCAAAGAGCAAAGCAGCTCTGGCCCAATGGGTGAGACAAACTGGCCTCGTTAGCTGTGTCTTTGTGTGTGCTTCTAGTGGTGGTTTCTGTGCCAAGCAGCATCCAGAGATGCTGTCAGAGTCTGAGGTTAATCCTGAGCAGCCTCCCCCCGCCAGCTTTGGGCAGGGGGTGCTGTTCACAAAAGCATTTCTCTCCCTAATAAAGCCATTGCTAACCCCAAGCAAATCAAATTGAGCAGGCAGGAGTGCCCAAGAGGCTGAGCAAGAGAAGCTGCTCAGCTTCAGTTCATGGCAGGGATTACTGACACATCAGGGCTGTCTAAATGGCTTAACACACCCTAATGCCACCCAAACCTCACTGAGGCCTCCACAGATGCCCATGATGGGATTTTCAGAGGGGGGAACAAAAGGAAACAGCAAATGCCTTCCAGCTGGTGTAGCTGAATGCTCTTCATCTTCCTCTGAGACATGGGCAGGCCAGCTTCAGCTGATGCCAGAGCTCTGGCCCAAATGCTGCTCCAGAGAACAGGATGTTGGTTTACTTTGCAGTGAACTTCAACAAGGGAACCCTCTTAAATTCATGGCTGTAAGACTGCAGTCATAACCTACTTAAACATATTCAAGGGTTGAAGCCACTGCCTTTCACAAAGCAAACCTCCCAGCGAGGCACTGAGGGAGTTAACACCTCTGAGCCATGCAAGCCACCTCCTGCTGGTTGCAGTGAGGAGAAATGGGCTGGCTGCTCCAGCCCAGTGCCAGAGACCATATGGCACCAGGGCAACACACAATTAAGAATAATACATAAACAGCAAATTGATGCCTTACAATTGCCAGAGGCTCCCCATGCACTGAGGAGCAATTAGAATGGACCCCAGGGGCAGTTTGGTCCTGGGGTGCAGCAAGAGAAGTGTGGCCAGCAGGGCTGGGGAGGTTCTGCTCCCCCTCTGCTCTGCCCTGCTCAGACCACAGCTGCAATCCTGTGTCCAGTTCTGGGCTCCCCAGTTCAAGAGAGACAGAGACCTGCTGGAGAGAGGCCAAGGGAGAGCCAGGAGGATGCTTAGGGGACTTGAGCAGCTCCCCTGTGAAGAGAGACTGAGAGCCCTGGGGCTGTTCAGTCTGGAGAAGAGAAGGCTGAGAGGGATCTGATCAATGTCTATCAATAGCTGAGGGCTGGGGGGCAAGTGGAGGGGGCCAAGCTCTTTTTGGTGGTGCAGAGTAATAAACCAAGGACCATTTGGCACAAACTTAACCTCAGAAGGTTTGAGCTCAACATGAGGCGAAACTTCTTTGCAGTGAGAGTGCAGAGCCCTGGAGCTCCTGGCTTGAACAGCACTGCACCTTTGCTACAACCTTCAGCTAATATCTCCAGGGAGGTAGAATGGCCTGGGACCTCTGATGGTCATCTACTCCAACCCCCCCTGCAGTAAGCAGGGACACCCTCAACATGGAAAGCATCCCAACAGCTAAAGCATGGAAAAGAGCTGAACATAGGAAAGCTGCACACAGTGCTTCCCAGCTGAGCCTGCTCACAGGTGACTCACAAAGCAAAGTGCCAGTGGGCTCCAATTGAGGTCACAGCTCACAGGATGTTAGGGGTTGGAAGGGAACCTCAGGATCATCCAGTCCACCCCCCCTGCCAGAGCAGGAGCAGAGAATCCAGCACAGGTCACACAAGAATGCATCCAGATGGGGCTGGAAAGTCTCCAGAGAAGGAGACTCCACAACCCCCCTGGGCAGCCTGCTCCAGGGCTATGGCACCCTCACAGTGCAGAAGTTCCTCCTGATGTTGAGGTGGAACCTCCTGTGCTGGAGTTTCCATCCATTGCTCCTTGTCCTATCCCAGAGTGCAGCTGAGCAGAGCCTGCCCCCTCCCTCCTGACCCCACAGCCCTCAGATATTTATAAACATTGATTAAATCCTCTCTCAGCCTTCTCCAGGCTAAAAAGCCCCAGGTCCATCCTCTGGAGCAGCAGAAGCTGGAGCACAGAGCTCTAGCTGGGGTTAGCTGGCTGAGCAGGACTGTGGCTCCTGGGGAAGGAGCAGCTTGCCCAATTCCCACTTCTGTCCCGCTCTTCACTAATTCAGGAGCCGTGTGACACCATTTGCTTGCTTTAAGATGAAAGGACCGAACGAGCCGCCCGAGGCCAAAGCAATATTGCAGGATCCCCCGGGTGCCCCTTCTGTGACCGCAGGGCATCAGAGCTGCTGCTGGGCAGCCCCGTGTGCTCCGGTGCCCCAGCGGAGCCTTCGGTGGGTCGAGCCTGACTGGTGACTCCATGGTGATAAGTGATGTGCTCCAGAGAATCTGGCGTCCACAAAGGAAGCAGGATGAGCATCTTCCTGGCTGCCCGAGGTGCCGGACGTCCTGAGCACCGCTGGGGAATTCCCCTCATTGTAGTCAGGCAGGAGGACAAATGACATCATTAAGAGGAATGCAGATGCAGCCCCGAATGGCTCGGGGGCTCGAGAAGGGGGAGAGGAGCTGGGGTGATGTGCCCGGTGCTTTGCCCACTGCCAAGCACTCCTGATAAGGAGAAAAGGTTGGGAGCCAGAACCTCCAGACGCTGCTAGATCTGCCACGGACACCTGGCAGACGCACAGCAGCCTGCCTGGCTGTTGCTGCCTGGCATGGGGAGCGGGCAGCAGCTCAGTGCCCTCCTGACAGCAGCAGCAGATGTGAACTGGGAGGCTGGATTCTCCTGAGAGCCACTGTCCTGTGCTGTCCCTTGCCAGGGGAGACCACCTGAGATCCCAGGCTGTGCTCTGTCCCAGGGCATGAGGGGCAGCAGATCACACAAACAGAGCTGGGGAGCAGGTGCAGCACTTCACTACTCTGCCCTGGGGAGACCTCATCGGAATACTGTGTCCAGTTCTGGGCTCCCCAGCTCAAGAAGGACAGGGATATACTGGAGAGTGTCCAGGGGAGGCTGGGAGGATGATGAAGGCACTGGAACATCTCTCTGCTGAAGAAAGGCTGAGAGCCCTGGGGCTGTTTAGTTTGGAGAAGAGAAAACTGAGAGGGGATCTTATGAATGTTTATAAATGTCTGAAGGGTAGAGGGCAAAGGCTCTTCTCATGGTGTCCTGTGACAGGATGATAGGCAATGGACACAGAGTAGAACCCAGGAAGTTCCACCCCAACATGAGGAAAAACTTCTTTCCTGTGAGGGTGCTGGACCTGAGTCAACAAGTCCAAGGGCAAGGTCCTGCAGCTGGGTCAGGGCAGCCCCAGGCACTGATACAGGCTGGGCAGGGACTGGTTTGAGAGCAGCCCTGAAGGAAAGGACCTGGGGGTGCTAGGGGAGAAGCTCAACAGGAGCCAGCAGTGAGCACTGGCAGCCCAGAGAGCCAAGCAGAGCCTGGGCTGCAAGAGAAGCACAGCCAGCAGCGCCAGGGAGGGGATTCTCCTCCTCTGCTCCACTCTGCTGAGACCACAGCTGGAGCTCTGGGGCCAGTTCTGCAGCCTCTGTGCCAGACAGGATCTGGAGGGGCTGGAAGGTGTCCAGAGAAGGGCCACGAGGAGGAGCAGAGGGCTGGAGCTGCTCTGCTGTGAGGACAGACTGAGGGAGTTGGGGTTGTGCAGGCTGGAGAGGAGAAGGCTCCCAGGAGACCTCATTGTGGCCTTCCAGGATCTGCAGGGGGCTCCAAGAACGCTGGGGAGGGACTTTTGAGGGTGTCAGGGAGGGACAGGACTGGGGGGGATGGAGCAAAACTGGAAGTGGGGAGACTGAGATTGGCTGTGAGGAAGAAGTTGTTCCCCATGAGGGTGGTGAGAGCCTGGCACAGGCTGCCCAGGGAGGTGGTGGAAGCCTCCTGCCTGGAGGTGTTTGCAGCCAGGCTGGAGGTGGCTGTGAGCAACCTGCTGTGGTGTGAGGTGTCCCGGCCCATGGCAGGGGCTTGGAGCTGGCTGAACCTTGAAGTCCCTTCCAACCCTGACAGTTCTATGATTCTACCTTTGCTCCTACTGCATCTTAAACTGCCAAAGCCACCAGAGAAAGAAGCCACAGAGCTGCTACTGAAGCTCCTCTCTGCCTGACCAGTACAGAGAGAAGAGCCAGCAGCTGATGAAGTTCATTAAGAGGAGGAACTGGGCTTGATTAATTTCCTCATAACACTGATTGACTTGGACAGCACATTTCACTAACGTTTATGCTGCAGTGAAATCTAACGAGGATCTCCCTGAGTGACAGGGGAGGATGACACAAAACACACAACCCCATTTGGAGAGGGCAAATGAGGTGGCTGTAATTGCTGCTTATTACTCCCCTGGTGTTGCCTGAGCAGTTCAATAGATACACAATCAAAAGGAGACCTGGGGCTGTGTCACTCCACATCACTCCAATGACATTCTTGCACTTCATGTGTCACTGTCTCCCCTGCCTCCAAGGGATCACAGCCTGGAGCTGTGGATGGCTCATTCTGGGCTGGAACTCAGCTGGTGTTGAAGAGTCCCCTGCTAGACATGCCCTGGGGCAGCCTTTGGCTGTGTTCCCCCAAAGCATTCACTTCTCTAATCCTCCTGTGTGCTTGGCTCTGATACTGAGGATTAAAGCACCACTTAGCCCATCAGGCCAGCAGGAGAGACTCTTCTCTACAACCTGTAACCACAAATTGATAGCCAGGACAATAACCATAGAACGGCTTAGGTTGGGAGGGAGCTCAGAGATCATCTACTCCAACCCCCTGCCATGGCCAGGGACACCTCCCACTAGACCCAGGTGGTTAAAGCCTTGTCCAACCTGGCCTTGAGGCATCCACAACCTCCCTGGGCAGCCTGTTCCAGAGTCTTATCACCCTCATACTGAGGAGGAAGGTTTAGGCTGGGGGTGAGGAGAAAGAGCAATTGGCCATTGGGATGTGCTGCCAGGGAGGTGGTGGAGTCCCCATCCCTGGAGGTGTTCCAAAAAGGCTTGGATGTGGCACTTGGAGGCATGGTTTGGTTGTCAGGATGTGTTGGGTGTCAGGTTGGACTTGATGATCTCTGAGGTCTTTTCCAACCTTATTGATTCTATGATTCTGTGATTCTGTGATTCTTTGATTCTATGATCCTTTGATTCTATGATTTCATGATTCAATGGTTCTATGACAGGCACATCCATGGGCCTGGCAAGGAATGGTCCAAGCATGGATTTGTGCTGCCTTTCCCTTAAAAGACTGAAAACACAACAAAAATAGCAGCATGCCTCTTTCCCACCCCCCTTCTCATTCCCCTTCCTGCTTGCTTGACAAATATCACCATCTGCCATGCAGCCCAGAGCTCCTCTCTGTCTCAGGAAGGGTTTCATGTGTACAGTTCATGGTTAAAAACTGGGCTGCTTTCAAGGCTCTCTCTCAGATTTGAACGAATCTCTGATTCTCTCTCGCAGGCTGGGATCCTATCAACAGTGAAAGCTTTCAGCTGGAAGCAGGAATCAAACTGCAGTTCTCCTGCTGCTTCAGAAGGGGTAGAAAAGGCCAGGAGAAGGAGAGGGTGCCCAGAGAGCAGTGGTGTGGTGTGGTGTGGAGGAACATGACTCCAGCAGGAGCAGGGAGGGGATTGTCCCCTGGCACTCAGCTCTGGGGACGCCACACCTTGAGGACTGTGTCCAGTTCTGGGCTCCTCAATACAAGAGAGATGTGGAGGTGCTGGAGCCAGGGCAGAGCAGGGCAAGGAAGCTGGGAAGGGCATGGAGAAGAAATCTGATGCAGAGCAACTGAAGGAGCTGGGGATGGTTAGTTTGGAACAGAGGAGGCTGAGAGGAGACCTCATTGCTGTCTACAGCTACCTGAAAGGACCTTGTGGAGAGGCTGCTGCTGGTCTCTTCTCACAGCTGATTAGTGACAGAACAAGAGGCAATGGCCTCAAGCTGCCACTGGGTTGGTCCAGGCTGGGCAGTAGGAAGAATTTTTCCCCATCAAGAGTGGTCAGGGACTGGAAAGTGCTGCCCAGGGAGGTGGTGGAGTCCCCAAGCCTGGCTGTGTTTTGAGGTGGTTTGGCTGTGGTGCTTGGGGCTGTGGTTTAGGGGTGAGCCTTGTAGAGCAGGGTTCTGGGTTGGACTTGGTGCTCCTGAGGGTCTGCTCCAAGCTGAATGCTTCTGTGGGTCTGTGACCTAAGCTCTTCTCTCAGAGGCCAGAGAGAATGACTGTGGCTGCAGCAGCCCAGCCTGCAAAGGGACTGCTGGGTCCAAAGGCTGCAGTGGAGGCACAAAGCAAAGGAACCAGCAGACTTGACTTCACGAGTGGTGGCAAAGAGCTGCTTTGCACAAGAGAGATCAGTGCCTGCATGGTGGGATCCTGGGATCATGGTGTCATCCTCATGGATGATGCTGTAGCACTGCCTTAAATCCAGGCAGAGCAATGGGAGGGAGGATTCCATGTGTGAGGCTGAGGGGGAGCTGGGCAGCCCTTCCTCTCCCCCCAGGTCTCTCTCTGTGGAAGTGTCTCCTGGAGATGCAGACCGTGCAGGTTCACCCCAGGATTTCTGTCCCCTGAACAGAGACCATTTTCCCTAAGCCAGAGATTCTCTCCCACCAAAGACTTTCCCTTTGTTTGTTGGTTTTCCTCCTTTCTGGCAGATGTTGGGCAGATGCTTTTGATTCTAAGCAGATGGGAAAGATTCTTCAATCCCCAATGATTCCAAGTGACACAAAAGCCTGTTGCATAACTGAGAGATGACACTGGGGTGATATTTGTGCACACTGAAAGAGAACATTAAAATCATATCATTAATCTGGACTACCCCTCTGTGGTAGCATGCTTGAGATGCTGTCCTGTTGCTCCAAGTGGAGTACTGGCAGGCTGAGGATATGGCAGCAGCACAGCCCCACGGCGCAGTGGGGGGCTTGGTCTGCTCCCCTCCAGCCTCAGCTGGGAACAAAAAGTCAGGCTTGGCTCTTCCACAAGCTCCTGGCAGTGCTAGAAAGCCAGAGATCTTAGGGCTAGAAGCAGCAGTGCTGAACACCAGGACAGAATGTTCTGACTAGGACTGCAGCTCCAAAGCAGGAGCCCAGTACCCAACTCCAGAAGTTCTGAGGAGAGCAAAGACAACTGGAGAAGAGAAGGCTGAGAGGGCACTTAATCAATGTCTATCAATATCTGAGGGCTGGGGGTCAGGAGGCAGGGGACAGGCTCTGCTCAGCTGCACCCTGGGATAGCACAAGGGGCAATGGATGTAAGTTGCAGCAAAGGAGGTTCCACCACACCATGAGGAGGAACTTCTTCACTGTGAAGGTCACAGAGCCCTGGAGCAGGCTGCCCAGAGAGGTTGTGGAGTCTCCTTCTCTGGAGACCTTCCAGCCCCATCTGGATGTGTTCCTGTGTGATCTGTGCTGGATTCTCTGCTCCTGCTCTGGCAGGGGGGTTGGACTGGATGATCTCTGGAGGTTCCTTCCAACCCCTAACATCCTGTGATGATCCTATGAAATCCTGACTTAATGTGAGGCAGCAGGAGGCTCCCTTCCTTCTGTGGCAAGCTGTGCAAAGGAGCAGGCAGCATGCCAGGCTTGTCACCTGAGCCTGGCTGCAGGGGGCTGCAGGTGCAGGTCCAAAAGGGAGCACTCACCATGCTGACCTGCAAAGCCAGGTGCAGGCAGGAAGGGTCTGTGAAGCAGCACAGCCAGTAGAGAGAATCAATTGGAACAGACATCCAAGATCCCCCAGTCCAACCTTCAACTTAACACCACCATGGGCCATTAAACCATGTCCCAGAGTGCCTCCTCCACACACTTCTTGAGCACCTTTGGGGATGGGGACTCCAGCAGCTCCTTGGGGAACCTATTCTAATGCCAATTCCCTGAAGGGAGGTTATACTCAGGTGGGGGCTGGTCTCTTCTCCCAGGCAGCCAGCACCAGAACAAGAGGACACAGTCTCAAGCTGTGCCAGGGGAGGTTTAGGCTGGAGTGAGGAGAAAGTTCTTCCCAGCAAGAGAGATTGGCCATTGGGATGTGCTGCCCAGGGAGGTGGTGGAGTCACCATCACTGGTGGTGTTTAGGAAGAGCCTGGCTGAGGCACTTGGTGCCATGGTTGAGTTGATCAGATGGTGCTGGGTGCTGGGTTGGACTGGGTGATCTCAAGAGGTCTTTTCCACCTTGGTTAATTCTGTATTCTGCATTCTGATTTCCAGCAGATTTCTTCTTCAAATGTTGCAATGAGATTTTCCTCTTAGACTTCAGAGGAGAATCACAGGCAAGGCTATTCCTGGCTATTCAAATCAGCTGCTAGAAATGTTGTCTCCTGAAGTGTTTAGAAAATATGTAAACCATCTGCATTCTTTGGGATCCTTTGTCAGGGCAGATGCCATGACAGACCTCAGGAAACAGGAGCAGATGTTCCTCTGCACACTCTTCACTTCAGAGCCTTTAGAAATTCATGAGGCCTTTTGTAGGTTTGATGAATCTTCTAATAAGAGAGCAGCTGTTCAGTTCAGAGCTGCAAAGATGTCCTCCAGACTGCAGGCAGCACTGGGAATGGTCACCTCTTGGAGGTCTGCAGGACAGGATCACAGCTCACAGGAGGTTAGGGGTTGGAAGGGACCTCCAGAGATCATCCAGTCCAACCCCCCTGCCAGAGCAGGAGCAGAGAATCCAGCACAGGTTGCACTGGGATGCATCCAGATGGGGCTGGAAAGGCTCCAGAGAAGGAGACTCCACAACCTCTCTGGGCAGCCTGCTCCAGGGCTCTGTGAGCCTCACAGGGAAGAAGTTCCTCCTTGTGTTGAGGTGGAGCCTCCTGTGCTGGAGTTTATATTCATTGCTCCTTGTCCTATCCCAGGGTGCAGCTGAGCAGAGCCTGTCCCCTGCCTCCTGACCCCCAGCCCTCAGATATTGATAGACATTGATCAGATCCCCTCTCAGTCTTCTCTTCTCCAGGCTAAACAAGCTCAGCTCCCTCAGCCTCTCCTTGTGCTCTAGGTGTGCTCTAGATGCTCTGATAAGCTGGGGAGGGGTCTGGAGCACAGCCCTGTGAGGAGAGGCTGAGGGAGCTGGGGTTGCTTAGCCTGCAGAAGAGGAGGCTCAGGGGAGACCTTCTTGCTCTCTCCAACTCCCTGCAGGGAGGTTGTAGCCAGGTGGGGGTTGGTCTCTTCTCCCAGGCACCCAGCACCAGAACAAGAGGACACAGTCTGAAGCTGTGCCAGGGGAGGTTTAGGCTGTTCTTCAAAGAGTTACTGGCCATTGGAATGTGCTGCCCAGGGAGGTGGTGGAGTCACCATCCCTGGAGGTGTTTAGGAAGAGCCTGGATGAGGCACTTGGTGCCATGGTTGAGTTGATCAGATGGTGCTGGGTGAGAGGTTGGACTGGATGATCTCAAAGGTCTTTTCCAACCTGGTTAATTCTCTTCTACTCTATGTTCCTGTAACTGCTGGTGTTGTGATACCCCTCTTAACAACTAACTGCTCGGGAACTGCCAGCCACTGTTTCATGGCTCACATCATTTGTTAAACCATCAATTCCCAAGCTGTAGGCAGCTGGCTGCTCTTGGCCAAGGGAGCTGTGGCAACTCCTCTGCAGCTTGCACTCTGCAACAGAAAGCTGTGTGAACTTCTGGGTTCCATGTGGCTGTGCTGTTGGTTCACCACAAGTGAACCTACAGCTTCACAACCACTGCTTCACACATGAGATGAGGCAAGGTCTTCAGCTTGAAGAAGGCTCTAAGGAGACTCATTGTGGCCTTTCAGTACTTAAAGGTGGCCCACAGGAAAGATGTGGAGTGGAACATCTGCCTTATGAGGAAAGGCTGAGGGAGCTGGGGCTCTTTAGCTCAAAGAACAGGAGACTGAGGGGTGGCCTCATTAGGGTGAGTGTCAGGAGGATGGAGCCAGGCTCCACTCAGTGATGTCCAAGGACAGGACAAGGAGCAATGGGTGCAAGCTGGAACAGAGGAGGTTCCATATGAACAGGAAGGAAGACAAAAAATGTTCACTGTGAGGATGGTAGAACACTGGAGCAGGCTGCCCAGGGAAGCTGAGGAGTCTCCTTGTCTGGAGACATTCAAACTCCTCCTGGACATGTTCTGCTTTGACCTACTCTAGGTGATCCTGCTCTGATGGTGGGGTTGGACTAGATGATCTTTCAGGTCCCTTCCAACCCAACCCATTCTGTGATCCTGTGATGATGAGGTGGCACAAAGTCTTCAGACTGCCTCCCAAGTGTTTCTTACTCTTATGCAGCTGGAGCCAGCCACCACTAGTCACAGCCACTGGAAATCTGCTTGGCTTGTCCTTTCAGCTGCACCATGGAATCTGCAGTGTGCACAGACGAGACAGGCACAGGATGAGCAGGAAAAGTCATCATCCTGTGTCTGTGGTCTGGCTTCAGATACACCCAGTGACACGAGACAAAAGTCAACCAGTAACCAGGGTGTCCTTTCCCCTCACTAAAAGGGATTCACAGCAACCCAGGAGTGCTCCAGTAGCAGCTGTGCACAGGGGCTGCTTGGCAACTAGCTCTTCATTCTCAACAGCAAGAGACCTAATAGCAGCCTGCCAGTACCTGAAGGGGACCTACAGGAAGGCTGGAGAGAGACTGTTTGCAAAGGCCTGCAGGGACAGGACCGGGGGCAATGGCTTCAGACTAGAGAAGAGCAGATTCAGATTGGATATCAGGAAGAAGTTCTTCACTATGAGGGTGGTGGAACACTGGAACAGGCTGCCCAGGGAGGTGGTTTGGGCTCCATCCCTGGAGATATCCAAGGTGATGCTCCACGAGGCCCTGGGCAACCTGATCTAGTTGGGGATGTCCCTGCTGACTACAGGGAGGTTGGACTGGAGGACCTTTGGAGGTCCCTTCTGGCCTGGACCATTCTGATTCTCTGATGCTTGCCACAAGAAGAGCTGCCCAGGGGTTTCATGTTTCTCTGGCTTTGCACCAGTAACTTTTTTTTGGGGGTGTGTGTGCTTGGACTTTCCTGTCTCTTGACCTAGGCTCTTTCAAACACTGTTGGACAAGACAGCAGTTCAACTTCTCTTTCAACAAGACAAACTGTGCTTGACTTTCACAGCAGTATAGACCACAATGGTAGCCACACAGTGGGCTTGGGAATGTCAGTTAAATGTGAATGCTCTGTGAGGTGGGGAGGAAAGCCTTGGGTGTTAGCCAGTTCCCTGCAGTCCCAGGTGACACAGTCATGCTGTGTGCCAGGTACCAACACTAGGCTCAGTCTGATACCTCTGGCAGTCTCCACAAGCTGATGTATCTGTCAGCCTAAGCACCTTCAAACAATTAGGTATAAAAGCCAGACCCAGCCATTCCAAAAGCCTGAGCTTGGAAAACATAAGGACACCACAAACTCTCATGAGGAGGCATTGAAAGGAAGGAGAAAAGATGTTTTCTTTTCTTCTGTAACCATGAAGTGAATGTTAATCAGGAGAGTTACCTTTTCCAGCTCCACTCCCATCAGGGTTCAGAGAAAGTCCATTGCTGCTGGGCTCCAGCACCACTAATCCAAGCCAGTATGCCACCAAGGAGCTTGCTCTTCTGGGCAGCAGATCTAGGAGGATAGGAGTTCTTAGTGGCCAGATTTGCTTTCCTTCCCTTCAGTGCCTTTCCTGCAGAGCAGTGGAGCTGCTGGGCCATGCTCTCTCAGAATCATAGAATGGTTTGGGTTGGAAGGAACCTCAAGGATCAGCCAGTCCCAACCCCCCTGCCATGGGCAGGGACACCTCACACCACAGCAGGTTGCTCACAGCCACCTCCAGCCTGGCTGCAAACACCTCCAGGCAGGAGGCTTCCACCACCTCCCTGGGCAACCTGTGCCAGGCTCTCACCACCCTCATGGGAAACAACTTCTTCCTCACATCCAATCTCAATCTCCCCATTTCTAGTTCTGCTCCATCCCCCCCAGTCCTATCCCTCCCTGACACCCTCAAAAGTCCATCCCCAGCTTTCTTGTAGCCCCTTTCAGATCCTGGAAGGCCACAATTAGGTCTCCTGGGAGCCTTTTCCTCTCCAGACTGCACAACCCCAGCTCTCTCAGTCTCTCTCCATGGCAGAGCAGCTCCAGCCCTCTGCTCCTCCTTGTGGCCCTTCTCTGGACACCTTCCAGCAGGTGAAGAAGTTTCTCACAGTGATCCCTCATGGGAGCTCAAAGCTGCAAAGCAAAACAGCTGCTGCCAGGCTGTCTGACACCGGTAGCTGTCACCTGGAACGAGTCACCTGCCTGCAGGGCATCTCTTTGTGCTTGTAATCGACAAATTGCTGCAAGAAAATCTGCCTGCCCATGGGACAGCAAGGCAGGAGAGTGCTGCCTGGGTCGCTGCAGGGGAACTGGGGGAAGTCAGCTGTGACTAACTGGGAAGCAGGAACAAGGCAGGGCTCAAAGGCTGCAGGAGTCTGAGGCTGTCAGCTGTCATTTCAGCAGGCAGGCACCCCGACAGTTTTGGGCTAGCCAGCAAAGCTAAAGCCAAGGAGACGAGGAGACACACAGGTAATTCCAGGAGGTGCTTTTCAGTCAGTGCTGCTGATGGGTGTAACATAGAATAGAATAGAACAGAACAGAATCACAGGATCACCAAGGTTGGAAGAGACTCCAAAGATCATCAAGTCCAACCTGTCACCACAGACCTCATGACTAAACCATGACACCAAGTGCCACATCCCGATGGCTAACAACTCTCTCAGTGAAGAACTTTCTCCTCACCTCAAGACTAAACTTCTCCTGGCACAGCTTGAGACTGTGTCCTCTTGTTCTGGTGCTGGGTGCCTGGGAGAAAAGACCAACCCCTTCCTGGATACAACAATAGAATAGAATAGAATAGAATAGAATAGAATAGAATAGAATAGAATAGAATAGAATAGCATGGCATGGCATGGCATGGCATGGCATAGAATAGAATAGAATAGAATAGAATAGAATAGAATAGAATAGAATAGAATAGAATAGAATAGAATAGAATTAACCAGGTTGGAAAAGAGCTTTGAGATCATCTAGTCCAACCTATCACCCAACACCATCTGATCAACTAAACCATGGCACCAAGCACTCCAGTGGGCTCAGGGTTGGACTCCCAGCAAAGAGAAGCAGATGATCAGCAGAGAGGCCCTCAGCAGAGGAGAGGCTCTCTCAGGAACCTATTTCAACGCTGCAAAGGCAGCAGCTGAGAGTGCTGGAGCTGCTGCCTTCCTTCCCTCTTCATCAGCCTGAGAGCAAGGAGGGATGGGAGGCAGGGCAGGGATGTGAGGCAGGGCAGGGATGTGCTCTCCTGCACATCTACCCTTGCCCCCTGGCTCCTTGGCCTCGTGGATGTGCTCCTGCCTGCAGCTGCTTCTTCCACACTTGCCAGACAGTTCTATGCTCAGCAAGAGAGCGGTGCCCAGGGAAGCTGAGCCTCCCCTTCTTCAAACACACTGGAAAATACCTGACATTCCTCTCTCCATGCAGAGGGGCACCCACCCCATGGCACTCTGTGGTGCATGTGCAGGCCCTTCAGCCTGCCACATCATCTAAAAGCAAAACTGAATGCATCTCCAGGCAGTCAGAGGCCACTGCTCAATAAGAACCGGTCTGCAGTGTTTCAGCTGCAACATAAGTGGAGATTAATCTAACCAAGAGGTTGCACATTAAGCCTCTGAGCAAATTAAAACTGCTGGTAATCAATGAGGAGAAGCAGAGAGCCATTGAGCCAATCTATTAGCAAAACAAGCTCTAACCACATTAGGCTGCTTTTAAACTTATCAGGGCTTAATAAAAACAAAGCTCCTAGCTCTCAAGCCAATAAAACCAAACCAGCCAGGCAAAGCAGCTTCATCTCCTCAGCTAAGCAAGCAGGGCACCAGCTACGGCCCTAAGGAAGCAGAGCCTGAAGGAAGGAAAGCCCTAAGGAATGAAAACCCTGAGGAAGCAGTGCCTGAAGGAAAGAGAACCCTGAGCAAGGAAAACCCTGAGGAAGGACAGCCCTGAGGAAGCAGAGCCCTGAAGAAGAGCCTGAAGGAAAAAAACCCTGAGGAAGGACAGCCTTGAGGAAGCAGAGCCTGAAGGAAGCAAGGAAAACCCTGAGAAAGCAGAGCCTGAAGGAAGGAAAGCCCTAAGGAAGGAAAACCCTGAGGAAGCAGAGCCTGAAGGAAGGAAAGCCCTAAGGAAGGAAAACCCTGAGGAAGCAGAGCCCTGAAGAAGCAGAGCCTGAAGGAAAGAGAACCCTGAGGAAGCAGAGCCTGAAGGAAGGAAAGCCCTGAGGAAGAAGGGCCCTGAAGAAGCAGAGCCTGAAGGGAGGAAGGAAAACCCTGAGGAAGCAGAGCCTGAAGGAAGGAAGGAAAACCCTGAGGAAAGACAGCCTTGAGGAAGCAGAGCCTGAAGGAAGGAAGGAAAACCCTGAGGAAGCAGAGCCCTGAAGAAGCAGAGCCTTTAGGGAGGAAGGAAAACCCTGAGGAAGCAGAGCCTGAAGGAAGGAAAACCCTGAGGAAGGAAAACCCTGAGGAAGCAGAGCCTGAAGGAAGGAAAACCCTGAGGAAGCAGAGCCCTGAAGAAGAGCCTGAAGGAAGGAAAACCCTGAGGAAGCAGAGCCTGAAGGAAGGAAAACCCTGAGGAAGCAGAGCCCTGAGGAAGCAGAGCCTGAAGGAAGGAAAACCCTGAGGAAGCAGAGCCCTGAAGAAGAGCCTGAAGGAAGGAAAACCCTGAGGAAGCAGAGCCCTGAAGAAGAGCCTGAAGGAAGGAAAACCCTGAGGAAGCAGAGCCCTGAGGCAGGGCAGCACTAAGGAAGCAGCTGCCTGAGGAAGGGCAGCTCTAGCTCCAGCCCTGCCTTGCTGTCTGACCCCAACCCAGCCTCACCACAGACAGAGGCTCTCACTGCCTGCCCGAGGGGAGCCAAAGACAGAGAAAAGGGATTTTGGAGTACACAAAAAGGCCTCTGCTTCCATTTCAAGCCCACAGGAAGCATAACCTTTATGCTTCCAGAGCTATTTTCTGTTTGTGTGGGGTGGTTTTTTTTTCCCCTTCTTCTTCTTCTCTTCCTTTCTAAGAATGAAACCCTCAAAATACTAATGAAAGGCTCCCCAAACGTTTTGCAAGGGCTTTGTTCTGACTTTATTTCTGTGTAACAAGGACTGGCAAAGCTCCTCTGTAATTTTGATTTAAAAGGAAAGGGAGAAAAAAAAAAAACACAAACCAACAAAACCCCACCCAACATAAAATCAATCCAAATCCAAGCTATAAATAGGCTCCAAACGTGGCTGCTGAAGCCAGGCTTGCGTTGCCAGCACGGGCATCCACACAGCCAGGGGATAACAAAGAAACCCAAAAAGACTTCCACCCAGAACTCGCCCAAACGTGCTGTCGCTGTGCCTGGGGGGCTTCGGCTGCTGGCTCCCGCTCAGCTGCGGAGGAACTCCCCTTCCCCGGGGCAGGAGCCCGGCGATCAGACCCAGACTGCCCGCCGGTGGAGTTGGGAATTCACTCCTCCTTGTCCTCGCCTTTCATTGGAGGCGTGCCCCCCACCCACCCCGAGTCGCAGCCTCTGCGTCTCTCCGGGGCAGGCTCCGTCCTTCCTGCGGCGGGCAGAAAGCGCCTGCCCGGGAGGTGGAGGCACATCTGCTTCTTTGAGAGGCTATTCTTAGGCGCAGCCTGTCTTGAGCCACGCCTGGAGGAGTCGTTTGGGCGGCTTTTCAGCTCTGCTTCCACGTCCCAGCGGCTTGGATGGGTCTCCTCAGAGAGCAGGGCTCCATCCAGTGTCTGCTGGATGAGTTACTTACTGCTCTGCCTAAGTGTAAGAATTAAGCCTCGGGGACTTCAGGCTGTGCTCTCCCACTCCGAAGGGAACTCTTCCTGCTCAGCAAGAAACCCAGCAGCAACTGCTACTGGCTGGAACAGAGGAGGTACAGCTCTCAGCTGTCCTCTCTGGGGCTGTTCCAGCCTTTCAGGTCCGAGTGGCTGAGAGCAGCCAGGCAGAAAGGGACCTGGGGGTACTGGTGGACAGCAGCTGAACATGAGCCAGCAGTGTGCCCAGGTGGCCAAGAAGGCCAAGGACATCCTGGCCTGCATCAGGAACAGTGTGGCCAGCAGGAGCAGGGAGGTCATTGTGCCCTGTGCTCAGCACTGCTTAGGCCACACCTGGAGTCCTGTGTCCAGTTCTGGGCTCCTCAGGTTAGGAAAGATGTTGAGTTGCTGGAAGGTGTCCAGAGAAGGGCAACAAAGCTGGGGAGGGGTCTGGAGCACAGCCCTGGGAGGAGAGGCTGAGGGAGCTGGGGTAGCCAGGTGGGGGTTGGTCTCTTCTCCCAGGCAGCCAGCACCAGAACAAGAGGACACAGTCTCAAGCTGTGCCAGGGGAGGTTTAGGCTGGAGGTGAGGAGAAAGTTCTTTCCAGCAAGAGAGATTGGCCATTGGGATGTGCTGCCCAGGGAGGTGGTGGAGTCCCCATTCCTGGAGATGTTCAAGAGGGGATTGGATGTGACACTTGAAGCCATGGTTTAGTTGTCAGGAGATGTTGGGTGACAGGCTGGACTTGATGATCTCTGAGGTCTTTTCTAACCTTATTGATTCTCTGATTCCATGACCTGGCCAGATGAAGCTGGGAAAGAGGAGGATGGCTCTTAAGAGCAAGGGCTGAGGTAAGCCTTTGAAAAATAGACTGTGGTGGAATTCTTGGGTCTGAACGATTTGGTTTCTTTGCAAGAGACTCCTGCTGAGCTGATCAGAGCCAGGATTGTGTCCTGCTGCTTTGAAGGGGTGAGTGCCACAGCACAGAGGTGGAAGCACAGGCTCCAGATCCCTGCCTCCCCATGAAAAAAAAATGCTCCTTGTCATTCTGGTGTCTGAAAGCTTCTTCCCAGGTGGAATATTAGGAGGTTCTCAGTTGCATTCAGGTGTAACCAGCTCTGTCCCAGCCTGTGATAAGTGCCCTGTCAACTGAGTAAAAGTGGCTAAGCTGATTTATCTACCTGGGAAAGCAAAAAACAACAGCCAAAAAAAGGCTTTTGAATGTTAGTTCAAGCCCATAAAATGTAGGCTGCATCCATGCAGCTGGAGCAGGTTGGGGAAACCTCCTCTGTCCTCTCATGCCTCATGCAGGCAGCATTATCCCTTCCAGCTGGGCAGGACATGGCCACAAACACCACGTGTGCAGAGTCACCAGGCAAAGCACACAGCAGACAGCTACCAGCCGGGGTGGAAAAGAAGGGGAACAAAGCCCTGAGGAGGGAGGCTGCTCTGCTGGCAAAACAGGTGGACAAATGTGGCCATGAGCAGTTTGGCTCCCACCCAGAGTAATCCTCTACCATGTTGCCTGGTTGTAAAATCAGAGAATTGTCAGGGTTGGAAGGGAGCTCAAGGATCAGCCAGTTCCAAGCCCCCTTCCATGGCCAGGGACACCTCACAGTACAGCAGGTTGCTCACAGCCACATCCAGCCTGGCTGCAAACACCTCCCCGGGCAACCTGTGCCAGGCTCTCACCACCCTCACTGTCAAGAACGTCTTCCTCATCTCCAGTCTCAATTTCCACTCTTCAAGCTTCAAACCATTGTCCCTTGTCCTAGCACTCCTTGTCAAAAGTCCCTCCCCAGCTCTCCTGGAGCCCCTTCAGGTACTGGGAGGCTGCTCTAAGGTCTCCCTGGAGCCTTCTCTTCCCCAGATGGAACAACCCCAACTCTCCCAGCCTCACCCCACAGGGGAGTTTCTGATCACCTTCATGGCCTCCCTCTGGTCCTGCTCCAGCAGCTCCAGGTCCTTTTTATGATGCAGTGCTTCAGTAGCAGAGCAGAGCAGAGGGGCAGAATCCCCTCCCTGTGCTGCTGCTCTCCCTGCTCTGGCTGCAGCTCAGCACACAGCTGGCTCTGGGCTGCCAGGGACCAGTGCTGGCTCCTGGGGAGTTTGTCACCAGCTGACACCCCCAAGGCCGCCTCCTCAAGACTGCTCCTGAGCCACTGCTGGGCTCTTGATCCATTTGCAGCTAGGCAGCAGCGTTCCAAAGGTTGTGAACTGTGACAAGAATGGTTTCATCCCAAGGGGTCTGACTGTGATCCCTTCACGCTGGATGGGAATCTACACCCTGGGGATTTTCTGCCATTAGTTCCAGTTGGGTTCCTCACAGCACAGCCATGCCATGAACAAGGCTATGGCCATCAGCTCCACTCAGATCTGGCTTACCAGGGCTCAGGCTTAAGCTCTTTTAAGCAGTAAAAGGCACAGGTTGCAGTCAACTGAGAACTGGAGGCTGCCTTTTTTTCCCCCTTGAACTGTGACATGCAGAAAGAATTCTGTGTCTGCACACTCAGGCAATGTCAAAACATCCCCAAAGCTACCCAGGATATCAGGTATGTAAATGATCTGTCACTCTGATGGCTCATAGCAGTCAGGGTGTATAAGGCACTGAACACTGGGAGTGGATGTGACCTACTCCATGTAAGGTTGGGAGGAAGGATCACAGAGCCACAGGATGCCAGGGGTTGGAAGGGACCTCCAGAGATCATCCAGTCCAACCCCCCTGCCAGAGCAGGAGCAGAGAATCCAGCACAGGTCACACAGGAACACATCCAGATGGGGCTGGAAAGGCTCCAGAGAAGGAGACTCCACAACCTCTCTGGGCAGCCTGCTCCAGGGCTCTGTGAGCCTCCCAGTGAAGAAGTTCCTCCTCATGTCAAGGTGGAACCTCCTGTGCTGCAGTTTTCATCCATTGCCCCTTGTGCTATCCCAGGGTGCAAGCTGAGCAGAGCCTGTCCCCTGCCTCTTGACCTTCAGCCCTCAGATATTGATAGACATTGATCAGATCCCCTCTCAGCCTTCTCCTCTCCAGACTTACCAGCCCCAGGGCTCTCAGCCTCTCCTCACCAGGCAGTGCTGCAGTCCTCCATCATCCTGGTAGCCCTCCCTTGGACTCTCTCCAGCAGATCCCTGTCCCTCTTGAACTGGGGAGCCCAAAACTGGCTGCAATATTCCAGGTGAGGTCTCACCAGGGCAGAGTAGAAGGGGGGAGAACCTTCCTGGATCTGCTGGACACACTCCTCTTAATGCACCCCAGGGAAAGGGAAACCATTAGAAATCAACATTGGTTTTGAAACCCAGCACCTCCAGCACTGGAGTTACACCATGGATAGGTTGCACTTGATGACCATAGAATCACAGAGTTATGATTAGAAAGGGACCTCAAGGCTCATCCAACTTCAACTCCCCTGCCACGGGCAGGGACACCTCACACTACAGCAGGTTGCTCACAGCCACCTCCAGCCTGGCCTTCAAAACCTCCAGGGATGAGGCATCCACAACCTCCCTGGTCAACCTGTGCCAGGCTCTCACCACCCTCATGGGGAAGAGCTTCTTCCTAATCTCCAGTCTCAATTTCCACTCTTCAAGCTTCAGTCCATTGCCCCTTGCCCTAGCACTCCCAGCCCTTGTCAAAAGTCCCTCCCCAGCTCTCCTGTAGCCCCTTCAGGTACTGGGAGGCTGCTCTAAGGTCTCCCTGGAGCCTTCTCTTCCCCAGAGGATCTCAGTCATTCTGTGATTCTGTGAATCATTCTCCTTTCTCCCTTCCTCCTTGCTTGCTCCTAGGCTCTGAAGCAGCTCTCTGAGGCCGCGTAGCAGCGAGCATATGACAAGACTTAATTTTAGACTGGCCTCTCCTTTGCTGATTGCCTCAGATACTGTCAGGAAAACCAAAGCCCCACTGAAGCCCCATCTGGACAAGCCCTTTTACTCACAGAGGATGCAAACCTACAGCCATTAAACAGCAAGGCAGCCAAGACAGCAAGGTTCATTAATTAAAGCCAGCATTTCCTTCGCAGCATCCACCCAAAGCCTTGCATCTTCTCCCTGCTCCTTGCTGTGCAAACTCTGCAGCACTGCCACGTTGAGTTTATTGCTCTGAACTCTATCACAAGACTTTGTTTTCATTTCCCCCCCTCCCCCCCTTTTTTTCTGGGGGGTGTGTGTGGAAATTCAGCTCAGATTCTAGGCACAATGTAAACCTCAGCAGGCAGAGAGCCCTGCAGAGCTCTGAATAAACATCTTGGTGCATGTCCTCTGTATACACTCAGCATGCAAGCCATGGTTGCTACCTCATATTTCCAATATGCCTGGAAGTTATTGCTTAAACAAAATAGCTGGAGGAAGAACATGCAGTTCCCAAGGGGGTGTTCTGACAGCCACAGTGCTGCTCGTGAATGGAGCCATTGCCATGGAAAACAAGCATTGCCTTTTCAAATGGGATACTAATTTATCCCTCAGACTGTTGTTATGATCTGCAGCAAAGCAGGAAAAGCCCTGGCTGCTTCTAATGTTTCAGCTCCTTGAAGCAGCACCTTCATCTCCTCCTAATCAAAACTTAAATGAGCATCCTCTCAGAGAATGAAGCTGCTTGGATTTCTGTTTAATTGGGGTCCTGCCACCATCCCTTTCAGATGCAGATTTCCCTCTCAGAAAGGGATTGGAATCATCTTTTATGACCAAACACCAAAGGGGTAAAAGGAACTTGTGCTTGATGTAGATCCTGTGCAGTTCTGACATCTGTAGGATCATAGACTCATGGAATTGGCAGGTTTGGAAGGGACCTCAAGGCTCAGCCAGTTCCAAGCCCCCTGCCATGGGCAGGGACACCTCACACCACAGCAGGTTGCTCACAGCCAGCTCCAGCCTGGCTGCAAACACCTCCAGGCAGGAGGCTTCCACCACCTCCCTGGGCAGCCTGTGCCAGGCTCTCACCACCCTCCTGGGGAACAACTTCTTCCTCACATCCAATCTCAATCTCCCCACTTCTAGTTCTGCTCCATCCCCCCCAGTCCTATCCCTCCCTGACACCCTCAGAAGTCCCTCCCCAGCTTTCTTGCAGCCCCCTTCAGATCCTGCAAGGCCTCCTGGGAACCTTCTCCTCTCCAGCCTGCACAACCCCAACTCCCTCAGTCTGTGCTCACAGCAGAGCAGCTCCAGCCCTCTGCTCCTCCTCATGGCCCTTCTCTGGACACCTTCCAGCCCCTCCAGATCCTTCTTGTACCAGGGGCTCCAGACCTGGATGCAGTAGCTTTGTTTTCCTTCACCAGCTGCTTTGGAGGAAAGGGTTAACTTTTTCCTCTGTTTATCTTGTGAAACTAAGTGAAACTTGAGCCTGAACACTCAAACTGGAAGTGGCTTCAAAGAAGTTCCACTTCATGGAGCTGTAAAGCACTGCCCCTGTGGCCAAGTCCTGCTGGTCTCAGTGCTGAGGGTGGCCTCCCCTGGCCCCAACCTCCCATTTGCAGTGCCTGGTTTTAAACGGTGCTGCTCCTCTCAGCCATTCCATTTCCTTTTGCAGCCTCCGGATGTTTTGGGTAAGTTTTGAACCTTTCATTTTATGGCCTTACAAAGAAAACCCAAACAAACCCACAACCCAAAACACAAACACACACAGAAGGTTTGACAATAAAAGCTTCTTGCTGGAGGCTGGAGGTTCCCAGGCACATGGGAACAGTCTGTGGGCACCAGGCACATGCAGAACAACATCCCCTGGGCTATCACTGTCCAGACCAGGCAGCTGGGCTTGCTCAAGCAGTGATGCTGCTTTGGGCTCTCTGTTTGTTCTAGCAGCTATGAAGAGCTTTTGCTATTCATAGAAGTGACCTCCAGTGCCACCACATTTAGCTCCAGTTACTGACTGTGTAGTCATTGACATCTTACACCATGGAGCAGTCCTCAGGTGAGAGCCCTGTGTTCTCCCACAGCTACATCACCAACACTGCCTTCTCCCACAGCCACATCACCAGCACTGCCTTCTCCCACAGCCACATCACCAACACTGCCTTCTCCCACAGCCATGGCACCAGCACTGCCTTCTCCCACAGCCATGGCACCAGCACTGCCTTCTCCCACAGCCACATCCCCAGCACTGCCTTCTCCCACAGCCACATCACCAGCACTGCCTCCTCCCACAGCCATGGCAGAGTTTGGAGAAGAGAAGGCTCCAAGGAGACCTAATTGTGGCCTTCCAGGATCTGAAGGGGGCTCCAAGAAAGCTGGGGAGGGACTTTTGAGGGTGTCAGGGAGGGATAGGACTGGGGGGGATGGAGCAAAACTAGAAGTGGGGAGATTGAGATTGGATGTTAGGAAGAAGTTGTTCCCCATGAGGGTGGTGAGAGCCTGGCACAGGTTGCCCAGGGAGGTGTTGGAAGCCTCATCCCTGGGGGCGTTGAAGGCCAGGCTGGATGTGGCTGTGAGCAAGCTGATCTAGTGTGAGGTGTTCCTGTCCATTCAGGGAGGTTGGAACTGGCTGATCCTTGAGGTCCCTTCCAGCCCTAACAACTCTCTGATTGTATGAGAAGCCCTCTAAGACCATTGAGTCCAACCACCAGCCCAACACCACTGTGGCCATTAAACCATGTCCCAAAGTGCCATGGCCACAGGTTTCTTGAGCACCTCCAGGGGTGGTGCCTCCACCACCTCCCTGGGCAGCCTGTGCCAGTCCCTGGCCACAAACATTTCCATTAAAATATTTTCCCTAATCGCCAACCTCAGCCTCCCCTGGCACAATTCCAAGCCATTTCCTCTCCTTCTGTCACCTGATCCTAGAGAGAAGAGACCAACCCCCAACAAGGAATGAGTTTAGGATCGAGACATCACTTCCTCTTGCGCTGAACTCCTGATATTTGGAGCCTCAGAGGTGTCCTGAGATCCTTCCCAGCTCTCAGACAGAGTACAAGCAGCGTTGGCTGCAACCACCTGAGAGAAGTTCTTACTCAGGCAGCCACATTTCACACATCCTCCCATTTTCAGCCCATTTGTCTCTGTTTAGAAACTTGCATGTGCAAACCTTGCTCGTGGCACAGCTCCACTGCCATCTGTTCCCATGTCTCCAGAGTGAAGAGAGTGAGGAGCTCTGACAACTGAAGCTGGGACAGACGGAGTGTGTGTAGCACAGGAGTCAGCACATGGAAGGAGGCCTTGGGCAGAGGGTGAGGTGGCTTGGAGTGTCCTTCCATGCTCATCTCAGTGTCTCCTGCAGGTTTGGCTGAGTGCATTGAGTGCTGAGTTGAAAACCCAGCATAAAAAGGAAACAAACCCTTGCAGCTTGTTGTGTTGTCAAGCTTCTGCTTGGTGGAGAGTAAGACAAGCAGGGTACCTCCACTGGACCTTCCAGTTCTGTTGGCACAGGAGGTCGTTCTGACAGCTGCAGAACCTTTGGGTTGTGCCTGTGGAGCTCTCCTGCCCGAGCTGTGCATCTGCATTTAGCAGGGAAAGAGGCAGGGCTGTAACTCTGCCCTGCCACCACCCTTCCCAGTCTCTGGCACCAGAGCAGTGATCACTGCTGCACACAGAAGCAGGCTGATGTAGGTCAGCAGGGACCTCTGGAGGTCATCTACCACAGCCTTGTGGTCAAAGCAAGGCCATCTGAAGCATTAGTTTTTCCTTTGGGGAGGATCAGTGCTGTAAACAGCAAACAAAGCCCTCCCTGTCCCTTATCATATGCCTGACTTGTGAGCTCAGCCCTGCTCTCACACAGCTGTGGAGTGGAGAGCAGAGATGCTGCACCAGGAACAGCATTCCCTCCTTACAGACAGTGGCCTGCAGAGGCTGCTTGATGCCCTGCTGAAGGCCACACTTGTTCTTGAACAACCTCTCTGGAATGTTCTTCAAATGTCAAGCTGAAGAGCCTCAGAGAGGGAGAATATACTGCAGGGGAGAGAGATTCATTGCATTGGCTTCCCTGAGCTCCTTGCACAGTGCTCACCGAGCGTGGCCAAGCCCTCAGGTGGATTCTCCTGGAAAGCACAGAGCCCCAAGCAGCTAAAGGATGGGGGGACAGAAAGTTGAGCTGTCCTCTGCAGTGGCCACAGCTACCCCAACAGCTGTCTTGGAGCTTCCTAAAGAGCACCACCCCTTTTTAGTTCAGCTGTTACAGATCCTGAGTTCACCCCACACAGCCATGCAGGACAATGCCCTTAGGGAGACACTCAGGGATGGTATTTTGTGCCCTACGTGTCAGCCTTGTTCTCTTTACCAGGGGAAGCAGGTCTGGTCTGTTCCTCCCATACTAAGGCAAGGCAACCACCTTAACTTCATGCAGTCAGCTGCATGCTTCAGCCCTGGAAACACATTCATAGAATCACAGAATGGTCTGGGTTGCAAGGGTCCTCCAAAACTCACCCAGTGCAACCTCCTCTGCCCTCAGCAGGGACATCCCCAACTAGATCAGGTTGCCCAGGGCCCTGTCCAGCCTCACCTTGAAAATCTCCAGGGATGGGGCCCCAACCACCTCCCCAGGCAACCTATTGCATGTTCCACTGACCTCATGGTGCAGAACTTGTTCCTCACATCCAATCTCAATCTGCTCTGCTCTAGTTTGAAGCCATTGCCCCTGCTCCTGTCCCTGCAGACATTTGCAAACAGTCTCTCTCCATCCTTCCTGTAGCTCCTAGCAGGCTGCTATTAGGTCTCCCTGGAACCTCCTCTTCTCCAGGCTGAACACCCCCAGCTCCCTCAGCCTGTCCTCACAGCAGAGCTGCTCCAACCCCCTGAGCATTTTTGTGGCCTCCTCTGGACCTGCTCCATCAGGCCCATGTCCTTCCTGTGTTGAGGGCACCAGAGCTGGATGTGGTGCTCCAGGTGAGGTCTCACCAGAGGAAGGTGGCAGAATCCCCTCTCATTCTATCCATGCAGACAAGGTGGCAGTGACCCCCAAAAAGCAGAAGCAGTTTCCCCATACATCATCTGGGACACAAGAAGGTAAGGTGAGAAGTCAGGTAATCAGGAAGGAGCCAGCAACTGTGCAGCCACTGAGACAGGTCTGGCAGCTCTGTTAGCTTCTGAGAGCTCAGAGAAAGCATTCATGCTCTCCACAAACACTGCAGCCAGCACATAGACCTGCACCCCAAAGAGCCTGCAGGGGACTTTTCATGGGGGTGTCTAGCAACAGGACAAGGGGGAATGGTCTGAAGCTGAAGGAGAGTAGGTTTAGACTGGATCTTAGGAAGAAGTTCTTCAGTATCAGGGTGGTGAGACTCTGGACTAGGCTGCCCAGAGAGGTTGTGGATTCCTCCTCCCTGGACATGTTGAAGGCCAGGCTGGATGAGGCCTTGAGCAGCTGAGTCTAGTTGAGAGGTGTCCCTGCCCATGGCAGGGGGGTCGGAGTAGGTCATCTCTGAGGTCCCTTCCAACCTGAGCCATTCCATGATTCCATAATTCCATGATTCTGTGATTCCATGATTCTATGATCCCATAATTCTATGATTCTTTGACTCCATAATTCTATGATTCTATAATTCCATGATTCTATGATTCCACAATTCCAGGATTCCATAATTCCACAATTCCATGATTCTATGATCCCATGATTCCATAATTCTATAATTATTTGATTCTATGATTCAATAATTCCATGATTCCATGATTTCATAATTATATAATTATTTGATTCCATGATTCCATGATTCTATGATTGATTCAATGATTCCATGATTCCATAATTCCATGATTATTTGAGTCCATCATTCCATGATTCCATGATTCCATGATTATTTGAGTCCATAATTCCATGATTCCACAACTCCATGATCCCACAACTCGAGGGCAGAGTGTTCTGTAGTGGGAAGAGGCAGCAGGGGCTGCTGTGCCCAGGCCTCCCCTGTCTCATCCCTGCTCTTGAGCCTGGCCAAACCTCCTTGGGAGCAGAGAGCAGGGGGGAAAAAAACCGTGTCAGCGCTGCCCAGCTTCTGGAAGAGCTCCATCTGCAAATCATTTCTGAGCTGGAAGCAGGCAAGAAAGGACAAATGAACAGCTCTGACAGCCCCCTGCCTGACAACGTGCGAACGGTTTGCAAGCACTCCCAGGGCGCTTTCCAAACAGGCTTTGGAAGGCGTCGGGAAGGGAACAGACTGCGGCGTGTGCAGCCAGCAAGCACCCTGCCACGGCAGCTTCGGAGAGGCTGCTGCAGCGCTCGGCATTCTCTGACTTTGCAGGAACTCCAACAGTCTGTCTCTGGAGAGAGAGAGCCTGCAGGATGCCGAGGCAGGAAGGGAGTGCTGGAGGGGCCCCGCGGAGCTGGGGAGGTGCTGCGCCTGAAGGAAGATGCTTAGGAAAGGCTTTAGGATTGATGTGCTCTGAAAGGGAGGTTGCAGCCGGGTCCCACCTCAGTGAGGGGGACCTCATTGCTCTCTACAACTACCTGAAGGGAGGTTGCAGCCAGGTGGGGGTTGGGCTCTTCTCCCAGGCAACCAGCACCAGAACAAGAGGACACAGTCTCAAGCTGTGCCAGGGGAGGTTCAGGCTGGAGGTTAGGAGGAAGTTCTACACAGAGAGAGTGATTGCCCATTGGAATGTGCTGCCCAGGGAGGTGGTGGAGTCACCATCATTGGAGGTGTTCAGGAGACTTGATAGGGTGCTTGGTGCCATGGGTTAGTTGATTAGGTGGTGTTGGGTGATAGGTTGGATGTGATGATCTTGAAGGTCTCTTCCAACCTGGTCTGGTCTGGTCTGGTCTGGTCTATCCTATCCTATCCTATCCTATCCTATCCTATCCTATCCTATCCTATCCTACCCTATCCTATCCTATCCTATCCTATCCTAAAGGGCAGAAAGCTGGAGGGGATGGAATGGCACCAAGAGGTGTGTCTGTCACCCTGTGGCCATTGCAGAAGTCATCTTGACAGCAAAGTGCCCTGGTGGCCAAGAGAGCCAATGGGATCCCGGGGTGCAGCAAGAGAAGTGTGGCCAGCAGGGCTGGGGAGGTTCTGCTCCCCCTCTGCTCTGCCCTGCTGAGACCACAGCTGCAATCCTCTGTCCAGTGCTGGGCTCCCCAGTTCAAGAGAGACAGAGACCTGCTGGAGAGAGGCCAAGGGATAGGCAGGAGGATGCTTAGGGGACTTGAGCATCTTCCCTGTGAAGAGAGACTGAGAGCCCTGGGGCTGTTTAATCTGGAGAAGAGAAGGCTGAGAGGGATCTGATCAATGTCAGTATCTGAGGGGTGGGGGGCAAGTGGAGGGGGCCAAGCTCTTTTCAGGGGTGCACAGTAGTGAGACAAGAAACAAGAGGTTCAAGCTTGAGCATAGAAGGCTCAGCTCAACATGAGGAGAAACTTCTTTGCAGTGAGGGTGCCAGAGCCCTGGAGCAGGCTGCCCAGAGAGGTTGTGTGACTTTCCATCCCCACCTGGATGCATTCCTGTGCAGACTGCCCTGGGTGATCCTGCTTTTGGCAGGGGGGTTGGACTGGGGGTGACCTCTGGAGCTCCCTTCCAACCTCTAACATTCTGTGATTTGTCATCTGGCTTCTTTGGTTGCTTCACATCACCCCCAGGCCACAACAAGAGCAGCAGGGATATGCTAGAAACACGATTCAAGACTGAGGAAAGGGTTAAGAGTGCAGCAGCATTGGGTCATACCCAGACAGCTCGTTTCTGAGGCACACCAGCAGCCTCCAAGCACGGCCTCCCAGCTCCCAGACCCCTTATCAGGCAGCCCCAGCAGCTTGATCATTCAGGAAACCCAGCCATGTGTCCAGCTGGAAGAACAGCCAAGCAAGCCCTTCTGAGGCAGCAGCAGCAGCCTGCATCTCACTGCAGCACCTTTGTCAGTCCAGGAGGGTCAGCCAGGAAAAAACAAGGAAGCTAAGAGGAAACTTCCAGACAGGAGCTGATCCATGCCACAGTGACCCACCACTTCCTGCAGTGCTGAGGAGCTGCCTGTGTCTCCCCCTCACAGACACAGAAAAGCTGCCTCTGTACACAATTCACACACTCCAGACACCTTGGCTGCCCAAACACTGCTCAGCACTTACAGCAGAGTGCTCAGATGGGAACCAGAGCTCTGCCCCTTCAAGTGCTCAACAGCAGTGTGCCCAGGTGGCCAAGGAAGCCAAAGGCATCCTGGCTGGGATTGGAAATGCTGTGTCCAGCAGGAGCAGGGAGGGGATTCTCCCCTGTCACTCAGCTCTGGGGAGGCCACACCTGGAGTGTTGTGTCCAGGTTTGGGCACCTCAATCCAAGAGAGATGTGGTGGTGCTGGAGCCAGGGCAGAGCAGGGCAAGGAAGCTGGGAAGGGCCTGGAGAATCTCAATCTGATGCACAGCAACTGAAGGAGCTGGGGATGGTTAGTTTGAAACAGAGGAGGCTGAGGGGAGACCTCATTGCTGTCTACAGCTACCTGAGAGGACCTTGTGGAGAGGCTGCTGCTGGTCTCTTCTCACAGCTGATTAGTGGCAGAACAAGAGGCAATGGCCTCAAGCTGCCACTGGGTTGGCCTAGATGGACATTAGGAAGAATTTTTCCCCATCAAGAGTGGTCAGGGACTGGAATGTACTGCCCAGGGAGGTGGTGGAGCCCCCAAGCCTGGCTGTGTTTTGAGGTGGTTTGGCTGTGGTGCTTGGGGCTGTGGTTTAGGGCTGAGCCTTGTAGAGCAGAGTCCTGGGTTGGACTTGGTGCTCCTGAGGGTCTGCTCCAAGCTGAATGTTTCTGTGGGTCTGTGATCTCTAACAGCTGGACCACCACGACTTGAGGCAGCTCCACTTGAAACACATTCATTTGAAACACCTCATCACAACCATCCTGAGCTCTTCCCCACAGCCAGATCCCTCTGCAAACTTGGGTTTCATCAGGATCTTTCTGCTGTGACAGAGGAAGGTCATCCAGTCCAACTCCCTCTGCACTCAGCAGAGTCATCCTCATCTAGATCAGGTTGCCCAGAGCCCTGTTGAGCCTCCCTTGAATTCCTCCAGGCATGGGGTCTCAACCACCTCCCTGGGCAACCTGTCCCAGTGTTCCACCACCCTCATAGTGAAGAACTTGATCTGAATCTGCTCTTCTTCAGCTTAAAGCCATTGCTCCTGGTCCTGTCCCTGCAGGCCTTCACAGTCTCTCTCCATCCTTCTTGTAGCCCCCTTCAGGCACTGGCAGGCTGCTATTAGGTCTCCCTGGAGCCTTCTCTTCTCCAGCTGAACACCCCCAGCTCCCTCAGCCTGTCCTCATGGCAGAGCTGCTCCAAGCCCCTGAGCATTTCCATGGCTCTCCTCTGGACCTGCTCCATCAGGTCCCTGTCCTTCCTGTGTTGAGGCCACCTGAGCTGGATGTGGTGCTCCAGGTGAGGTCTCACCAGAGCAGAGCAAAGTGGCAGAATCCCCTCTCTGGATCTGCTGGGTCTGTTCTGCACCTGGGTAAGGGAACCTACAGAACCAGACACAGACTACCCAGCACGTAGGAAAGAGCAGAGGGAAGAGACCTCAGCACTGGTGCTCTGCTTCCTCTGCAGTGGGAGCTGGCAGAGCTGTGCAGAGGCTGCAATGTGACATCTTGGCTGTCCCCTGTGAAAATGCTGGGTTTCCTCTGAGTGATGAACTCTTACCTACTGCAAGCTGTGCTGCACACTGGTGGTGCAGTGCAAAGGGATGGATCCATGCCAGGCTCCAGCCACAGCCTGCTGGCTTCCCTCAGCAGATTGCCCAGGGATGGCACTCACCAGAGCTTCCTCACAGCCTGAGTTTTGACAACACTGCTTCTATTATCAGAGCAACAAACACAGCCATTTGTGCTCCTGTCAGTGCTGCAGCCACAGATTCATCCCCTCTGTTAAACTGTCAGTGACTTTGCACTGCAAGGGCTCTCATCTTCCAGACTCTGGCTGCCTTCCTCTGAGTGGAGAAATGGGGGAAGACTCACTGGGATCATAAAACTCACTGCATACCCATGGGTACACCTTCAGCAGTGCTTAGCTTCCTTCCCTCTCCCAAGAACATGTCCACAGGACTCTGCCTCACTCAGCAGATCAAGGGAGGGAGTTCTGCCCCTCTGCTCTGCTCTGATGAGCCTTCACTGTGTCCAGTTCTGGGGCTCCCAACACAAGGAGGACATGGAGCTGCTGGAGGGGTCCAGAAGTGGCCATGAAGATGATCAGAGGGCTGGAGCACCTCACCTATGGGAACAGGCTGAGAGAATTGGGCCCTCCTCTGGACCTGCTCTATCAGGTCCATGTCCTTCCTATACTGAGGGCTCCAGACCTGTGCACAGCACTGCAGGTGAGGTCTCACCAGAGCAAAGTGGCAGAATCACCTCTCTGGAGCTGCTGCCATTTGCCTTCTGGGCTGCAAGCTCACACTGCCTATTCATGTCCAGCTTCCCATCCATCAGCACCCCCAAGTCCTTTTCCTCAGGGCTGCTTTCTATCCCCTCATCCCCCAGCCTGTACTGATAGTGAGGATTGTGCTGGCCCAGGTGCACTTATTCTTGTTGAACTTCATGAGGTTCACCTGGGCCCACCCCTCCAGCTTGTCCAGGTCCCTCTGGATGACATCCCATCCCTCTGGATGACATCCCATCCCTCTGGTGTCATCTGCAAACTTGCTGCTGGTGCATTCAATCTCAGAATCACACAAACATTCAGGCTGGGAAACACCCTCAGGATCACCAAGCCTAACCCAGAGCCCGGATCTGCAAGGCTCACCCCTAAACCATAGCCCCAAGCACCACATCCAAACCACCTTGAAACACAGCCAGGGTTGCCACTGTCCATGTCATTGATAAGAGCATTAAACAGCACAGGAGCCAGTACAGACCCCAGAGAGACACCACTTGTCACTGCTCTCCCCCTGGGCTTCAAGCCATCGAGCACTGCCCTCTGGATGCAACCATCCAGCCAACTCCTTATCCCCTGAGCAGTCCACCCTTCAGAGGCAGATATTGGATGAAGCGATCAGTGAGTCACATCTGCAGCAGCTAACAGGCTCCACAAATGGCAGCACTGGTGGAAAATGCTGCCAAAATAACGAGGAGGCTATTACAAAAGGAGCAAAGTCAGACCCTGATCCATATTTAGCTGCTAAATTACACAGCAGCAGGGGTGGGGGGTGGGGGGGATGCCAGGTTGTCATCTTTTCAAGCTTTCTTCGGTGGAACACTGGCAAGAAGCAAGCCTGCATGGCTGGGAACCAAAGTCAGGGGCAGAGGGCAACAGCAGATGTCTGAGAAGATACAGAAAGCAAAGCTCTGAGCTCAGTGCAGTCTGAACGTCTGGGCACCGCCAGAGCTCCCAGGAGGCACTAAGGCAGCAGCTGGGGTGGCCCCCGGGGCGGCCCCGAGCCAAGAGAGGTTCTCCAGCCAGCCTGCAGCCCACTGCTGTGGCTCTGTCAGCGCTCCAGGAAGGAGCTGGAGGGGAGCACTTTGCACAGCCAGCTCGCTGGAGGATGTCTTAACCAACCAGCAGGCACAGCAGCCAAGGGGAAATCACTTCAGACAAGCAGAACTAATGCAAGGGCTTATCGCTGGCAGACGGTGACGGGCGGTCCCCGGGGGAACCACACATCTCCCAGGCTCTGCCCCGACTGCAGGGCTGTGGCTGAGCTGACAGCTTGTAAGAGCTGCATTTTGGTGTTACTAGAGATTCTGAATGGTAATTGTTTCCATATGAATACAGAATTCACCAGGTTGGAAAAGACCTCAGAGATCATCCAGTCCAACCTTCCTGCACTCCACAACTCCCTGAAGGGAGGTTGTAGCCAGCTGGGGGCTGGTCTCTTCTCCCAGGCAAGCAGCACCAGAGCAAGAGGACACAGTCTCAAGCTGTGCCAGGGGAGGTTTAGGCTAGAGTGAGGAGAAAGTTCTTCCCAGCAAGAGAGATTGGCCATTGGGATGTGCTGCCCAGGGGGGTGGTGGAGACACCATCACTGGAAGTGTTTAGGAAGAGCCTGGCTGAGGCCCTTGGTGCCATGGTTTAGTTGATGAGATGGTAGGTGAGAAGAGAAGAGAAGAGAAGAGAAGAGAAGAGAAGAGAAGAGAAGAGAAGAGAAGAGAAGAGAAGAGAAGAGAAGAGAAGAGAAGAGAAGAGAAGAGAAGAGAAGAGAAGAGAAGAGAAGAGAAGAGAAGAGAAGAGAAGAGAAGAGAAGAGAAGAGAAGAGAAGAGAAGAGAAGAGAGAAGAGAAGAGAGAAGAGAAGAGAAGAGAAGAGAAGAGAAGAGAAGAGAAGAGAAGAGAAGAGAAGAGAAGAGAAGAGAAGAGAAGAGAAGAGAAGAGAAGAGAAGAGAAGAGAAGAGAAGAGAAGAGAAGAGAAGAGAAGAGAAGAGAAGAATTAACCATGTTGGAAGAGATCCTCAAGTCCAACCTATCACCTGGCTCCTCCAGCAGTCACCCTGCACATCTTTATCAACATGAATGAGGTCACCTCTCAGGCTCCTCTGTTCCAAGCTAAAGAGCTCTCAGCTCCCTCAGTCTCTTCTCATAAGGAAGACGTTCCACTCCCTTCATCATTTTTGTGGCTCTGCGCTGAACTCTTTCAAGCAGTTCCCTGAGGTCCTTCCTGAGCACGTGTTCCAAGGCAGTTTACCCAGCCTGACACCTGCTTGGCTCAATACTGTAATTAATTAGTTCTTCAAGTAGCAAAAAT
This sequence comes from Dryobates pubescens, assembly GCF_014839835.1. Classification (NCBI taxonomy): domain Eukaryota; kingdom Metazoa; phylum Chordata; class Aves; order Piciformes; family Picidae; genus Dryobates; species Dryobates pubescens. The sequence continues at coordinate 19,219,477 of NC_071624.1, read as the reverse complement.
AACCCAAATCCAGTGATCTCTCCTCCTAAGGAAGATGCTTGGAATGGAATGGAATGGGATAGGATAGGATAGGATAGGATGGAATGGAATGGAATGGAATGGAATGGAATGGAATGGAATGGAATGGAATGGGATGGGATGGGATGGGATAGGATAGGATAGGATAGGATAGGATAGGATAGGATAGGATAGGATAGAATGGAATGGAATGGAATGGGATAGGATGGGATAGGATAGGATAGGATAGGATAGGATAAGATAGGATAGGATAGGATAGGATAGGATAAGATAGGATAGGATAGGATGGAATGGAATGGAATGGAATGGAATAGACCAGGTTGCAAAAGACCCTTGAGATCATCAAGTCAAACCTTGGAGATCATCAAGTCCAACCTCTCACCCAACACCATCTGATCAACTAAACCATAGCACCAAGCACCCCATCCAGTCTCCTCTTAAACGCCTCCAGGGATGGGGACTCCACCACCTCCCTGGGCAGCACATCCCAGTGGCCAATCTCTCTTGCTGGGAGGAATTTCTTCCTCATCTCCAGCCTAAACCTCCCCTGGCACAGCCTGAGACTGTTCCACTCCCTTCAGCCTCTTTGTGGCTGCTCTGCAGAGGAAGGAAGCCCTCTGTCTCTCACAGCTCAGCCCCACGGTGGCTGACCCTGAATGCATCAGCAAGGATGCCTGCATCGTTCAGCAGCACCAGCAGCAGCAGCAGAACTATTTGCATTGCCATCTCCCCAAAGCACAGACATGAACAGATGACAGCCCCACATCTTGGTTCGCACCCTGTTTCTCCTGCCTGTCAGCTCCTGGCACTTATCAATAGGAACTTGAAGGCAAAAAAAAAAAGTGCTAAAAATAACACAGAGCCATGCTCTGCCTCAAACACCCCATCCCCCCCCCCCCTTTTTTTTCCCCTCCCCCCCTCCCCTCCCATTCTGCCTTGATACTCTGCTTGATACTGCTAAAGCTGGTGTGAGTGATGAAATCCCTGCTGGAGTTCTCAAGTGACATAAGAAGTAGTCATGAAAGAGGAGCTAGCAGGCCTTAAAAGAAGAGATTGGATGTGGCCCTTGGTGGCAACCTTTAGCTGATGTCCTGGTGCTAGGTCATAGGCTGGGCTTGATGATCTCAAAGGTCTGTTTCCAGCCTCAATAACTCTGTGATTAACATCTAGAGATTAGTGACACTGGCCAGCTTCAATCATCTACAGCTTTCCAGGCAGCAGGCAGGGAGTTCCATATGGGCTTACTGCACTGCAGGTGGCTCTTTCCTCACCTCTATGACTCAAGGCATACCTTCCAAAGAAATTGAAGGCTGCTGACATACCTTGGGCTTGAAAACAGCCTGCAGTATGCTAACATCATTTTTAAGTGGCACATGAAGCAGAGGATTCAGTGAGCAAACCACAAAGACACCCAATGAAGAGTTTCAAATGGGCTTAGGGGAGTGACCCTCTGCCACCTTGCAGGGCTAGTTTGCAGGGTTAGAGTCCAGGCACTGCAAGAAAGGCTCTGCACTCACTCAGTGATCTCACAGCCCCCATTTTCGGTGCAGACATCACCACTGCCACCCCAGCCTGGGTGAACCCTGCTGGACAGCCACAATGCCCATGGCAGGACCTCACTGGATCTTTGCCCAATATCCCCACTTGGAGCAGGGAGCAACACGAGTTGCTTCTCCCCCTGCTCTTCACAGATGAAAGGGCAATGGTCACAGGCTCCTGCTGCTTGGCCTCTGGCTATGCCTCAGTGCCAGCTCTCCACAGGGTCCTCTGAGGCATGGCACACTGCCGAAGCAGCACAGCAGGCATCCCATGATGGGCACAGACAGCATCCAGGAGGGCAACACCTGGAATATTGTAGCCAGTTCTGGGCTCCCCAGTTCAAGAGGGACAGGGATCTGCTGGAGAGAGTCCAAGGGAGGGCTAAAAGGATGATTAAGGGAGAGGCTGAGAGCCCTGGGGCTGTTTAGTCTGGAGAGAAGAAGACTGAGAGGGGATTTAATCAATGTCTATCAATATCTGAGGGCTGGGGGTCAGGAAGGAAGGGACAGGGACAGCCTCTGCTCAGTTGTGCCCTGGCATAGGACAAGGGGCAAGGGATGGAAACTGCAGCACAGGAGGTTCCACCTCAACATGAGGAAGAACTTCTTTACTGTGAGGGTCACAGAGCCCTGGAGCAGGCTGCCCAGAGAGGTTTTCAAGGACTTTACCATGCAGCCTGTACAAGATTCTATGGTCCTGCTCTGGCAGGAGGGGTTGGACTCAATGATCTCCAGAGGTCCCTTCCAACCCCTAGCATCCTGTGAGCCTGTGAACATCCAGGGAAGCTCTGAACTAGCAGCCATGCAATGACATTTCCACTGAGTTAAGCCCCACTGCTGCTCAGGATTTTGGATACAGCTCTGGAGTCTTGATGTTCTGCCACACAGCAAATGGAACACAACCACACTGGGGAGAATGCAATCAGACAAAACACAGCCTCTGAAGCCAAAGTCACTGCTAGGAGCAGCACATGAGGAAGTGGGAAGGTCCCTTCCCACAAGTGACAAATCACAGACCCACAGAAACATTCAGCTTGGAGCAGACCCTCAGGAGCACCAAGTCCAACCCAGGACCCTGCTCTGCAAGGCTCAGCCCTAAATCACAGCCCCAAGCACCACAGCCAAACCACCTCAAAACACAGCCAGGCTTGGGGACTCCACCACCTCCCTGGGCAGCACTTTCCAGTCCCTGACCACTCTTGATGGGGAAAAATTCTTCCTAATGTCCATCTCAGCCTACCCAGTGGCAGCTTGAGGCCATTCCCTCTGGTTCTGCCACTAATCAGCTGTGAGAAGAGACCAGCAGCAGCCTCTCCACAAGGTCCTTTCAGGTAGTTGCGGACAGCAACCCTCAGCCTCCTCTTTTCCATACTAACCATCCCCAGCTCCTTCAGTTGCTCTTCATCAGATTTCTTCTCCAGGCCCTTCCCAGCTTCCTTGCCCTGCTCTGCCCTGGCTCCAGCACCTCCACATCTCTCTTGGATTGAGGTGCCCAGAACTGGGCACAATCCTCAAGGTGTGGCGTCCCCAGAGCTGGGTGCCAGGGGAGAATCCCCTCCCTGCTCCTGCTGGAGACAGCATTTCCAATCCCAGCCAGGCTGCCTTTGGCTTTCTTGACCACACTGCTGACTCCTGTTCAGCTGCTTGCCCATCAGCACCCCCAGGTCCCTTTCTGCCAGCAGCTTTCCAGCCACACTGCCCCAAGCCTGCAGCGTTGCAGATCATTATTGAAGTCTGCCTGAGGGAATCCTGAACTAATCTTATTGTTAAGGAAGAATAAACTCAGGGCAGATTAGCGACTGTCTCCTAAACAGCAGCGTTAATTTGGAAGGTTGATTGCTGATTGTAATGCAGAAGAGGAGCAGAGGTTATCTTCAAGAGCTTTGCTAGTTCTACACTGTCAGCTCCTGAGTGGAATTAGCATGCTATTAGTGTTTCTGTGTGTTAAAGCTCTTGTCAAAACACACTTTGAGCTCTTGAATGAAAACAGGAGGTAAATACAATGTCATTGTGGGCTGGAAATGAAAGATCTCCTCGCAGGGAAATATTTCCTAGGGGATCAGATGGGACACAACCTGTGCAGGCTGCCTCCTGCCCGACACCTGGGACAGCAACTGGATGGCAGCTCCTGTGGAGCCCCCAGCAAAAGGGAAAGGGGTGTGCAGGACTGAAGCTGCTGAATGTTTCAAGTCCTTCCCACTTCAGCAAAAAGCAGAGGAGTGTTTACAAATTGCCCCAAGAGCTGTTAAGGAGAAGGTTGCAGAAGGAAGTCCTGCAGCTGGGTCGGGGCAATCCCAGGCACAGATACAGGCTGGGCAGGGACTGGCTGGAGAGCAGCACTGAAGGAAAGGCCTTAGGGGTGCTGGGGAAGGAGAAGCTTAATATGAGCTGCCAGTGGACACTTGCAGCCCAGAGAGCCAAGCAGAGCCTGGGCTGCAGCAAGAGAAGTGCGGCCAGCAGGGCCAGGGAGGGGATTCTGCCCCTCTGCTCCACTCTGCTGAGACCACAGCTGGAGCTCTGGGGCCAGTTCTGGAGCCTCTGTGCCAGGAAGGCTCTGGAGGTGCTGGAAGGTGTCCAGAGAAGGGCCATGAAGAGGGCTGGAGCTGCTCTGCTGTGAGGACAGACTGAGAGAGTTGGGGTTGTGCAGGCTGGAGAGGAGAAGGCTCCCAGGGGACCTCATTGTGGCCTTCCAGTGTCTGAAGAAAGCTGGGGAGGGACTTTTGAGGGTGTCAGGGAGTGATAGGACCTGGGGTGGTGGGGTGGTGGGGGTGGTGGTGTGGAGCAAAAATAGAAATGGGGAGATTGAGATTGGCTGTGAGGAAGAAGTTGTTCCCCATGAGGGTGGTGAGAGCCTGGCACAGGCTGCCCAGGGAGGTGGTGGAAGCCTCATCCCTGGAGGTGTTTGCAGCCAGGCTGGACGTGGCTGTGAGCAACCTGCTGTGGTGTGAGGTGTCCCTGCCCATGGCAGGGGGGTTGGGACTGGCTGAGCCTTGAGGTCCCTTCCAACCCTAACAGTTCTATGGTTGTGTGAATCACATCAGCTGAAGCAGGCTGGGGAGAACACAATGTTCCTCCTGCTTAGAACGAGCTCTCCTTTGAGAGAGTCATGGATGCACTGATTTCTTTCACTAGAAATACTAAATGTGACTTACAGAAATGATACTCTGCCACCAGTCTTCACAGAAACAATGACTTCCTTTCCCTCTCCTGTTTTCAGATGGTTTGGGGAACATATCCCAAAACAGCCAAGTAAGGAGAATCAGTTCCCATGGCTTTGGGTGCAAAGCTGCACTGTTACCAACCTGCACATGCCACTGAATGGCATTGGCATCAGCATCAGCCAGTGCCATGGCCAGATTTATGCCAGCTTTTAGTACCAAATAACATGCACAGAGGTCAGATAAACATCCAAGAGCAGCTGGGCACCACAGTCATGATGAGCATAGAATGGTCTGGGTTGGAAGGGACCTCCAAAGGACATCTTATCCAGAGGATGTCCCTCTGAACTCAGCAGGGACATCCACCACTAGGTCAGGCTGCCCAGAGTCCTTTTGAGCGTCAACTTGAATATCTCCAGGCCTCAACTACCTCCCTGGACAACCTGTTCCAGTGTTCTACCACCCTCCTGGTGCAGAACTTGTTCCTAACATCCAATCTCAATCTGCTCTGCTGCAGTTTGAAGCCATTGCCCCTGGTCCTGTCCCTGCAGGCCTTTGTAAACAGCCTCTCTCCATCCTTCTTGAGTGATCCTCATTTAAGTGCCTCATTGCCCCTGAAAATCCCTCTATAAATACTTCAGGCTGGTAACTCTTCAAATGTGGTGGCTGGTCACTGATGTTAGGTCCTCACCACAGAGCCAGGGCTCTCCAAGCAAGCCATTTAGAGAGCAGAGCAGAGCCAAGAGAAGAGTGCCCTGCTGCAGCACCGCTCCAATCCAACCAGGGCATAACAGCAGTGCCTCCCAGTTCTGGCTCTCCCTGGCCTCTTATTGCTGCTCACTGCTGTGCTGTCTGCCAACAGAGAGCACATAAAGGCAATGAAGGGAGATGCTGGAGGGCAAAAATAAGCAGGCTCTGAGAGCTGCAGATATTACTGTGGGTATTCTGCACCTTGGCTTCAGCACATGAAGGCAATGAAGAGAGATGCTGGAGAGCAAAGCCAGACAGACTCTGAGAGCTGCAAATATTACTGTGGATATTCTGCACCTTGGCTTCAATTCATCACTGAAGCACACTTCAAAAGGCACCAATTTATCCCTTTCTAAGGGTGAAAGAGTCGCATAAGAATTAATTAAACATCTTGTTCTAACCTGAGGACAACCTTTGCTCTGCCTAGCAACTGCCACGAGGTATGAAAATCAATCATCCTCACAATTAATGGAACAAAAGTTGATGCCTGCTTAGCTCTGTGTCTGGAATTGCTGCTAGATTGGGATTTTTCTCTCTTTAGTTCACTGTGCAGCCTCACAAGGTACAAGGGACTCAAAGGCAGGAAGCTTCATCTGCTGTAACCTGCACAGCCACCAGTGGCTTTTACTGCAAGCTGCAAGAGCTACTATGGAAACTGACTTTGCAGCTCTGATAAAATTTGGTGTTGTGTGTACTGTTTCTCCAGCCTCCTCCAGGGAACACAGCACAAAACTCACACAGTGCGTTTTGTGGTTAATTATGATAATGCTAATTTATACTAATGGCACTCAGACAAAAGAGGAAGGCATCAAGAGGCTTTCGCTGGCGTTCAGCTCTTGACTCATCCTGGTGTCCCTGTTGTGCTGGATCTCTTAATAGAGCATACAAGATGCTGTAGGTTTAGAAAGAACTGGGGGAACTGGAGTGGCTGCTTTAATCCCAGCACCCCCAAGAAGAGAGGCTGAGGTACAGCTTGGTTAGAACAACCCATCAAGGCAGAAGGATATTGGAAGGGCATCTGGTTCAGAGCTGCAGCTGAAGAGCAAGAGGAAGGGAACCAGCTTGCAGAGAAGGGGCAGGGTGTGGATGGATGTTAGGACCTTGAAAGCTCATCCAGTCCAACCCCCTGCCAGTATCTGAAGGGGCTACAAGAAAGCTGGGGAGGGACTTTTGAAAGTGTCAGGGAGGGATAGTACTGGAGGGGATGAAGCAAAACTAGAAATGGGGAGATTCAGGTTGGATGTGAGGAAGAAGTTGCTCCCCAGGAGGGTGGGGAGAGCCTGGCACAGGTTGCCCAGGGAGGTGGTGGAAGCCTCCTGCCTGGAGGTGTTTGCTGCCAGGCTGGATGTGACTGTGAGCAACCTGTTGTGGTGTGAGGTGTCCCTGCCCATGGCAGGGGGCTTGGAACTGGCTGAGCCTTGAGGTCCCTTCCTACCCTGACAATTCTCTGACTCATGAGGCCCCTCCCAAGCCTGACAATTCTATGATTCTATGACATGGTTAAGCAGCAGACTTGGTAGTGTTGGGTTAACAGCTGGACTCCCAGGCTCACAGGATGTCAGGGGCTGGAAGAGACCCAAAGACATCATTGAGTCCAACCCCCCTGCCAGAGCAGGACCATACAATCCAGCTCAGGTCACTCAATGATCTGCAAGGTCTTTCCCAGCCTGAATTGTTCTGTGATTCCATGAAAGCTCCCCAGAACAGTGTCACACACCAAAAATCCACCACAATCCCCCTGTGTGCAGAGTGAGACCCACAGGTTCCAGTGCACACAGCCCATCCAGGGGCCAGGACCGAGCAGTGGGGGCAGCAGTCCTGGCTGCAGGGCGGCACTTCCAGGCTGCCTCTCCTGTGGCTTTCTCAGTGGCACACTTTCTTTGGTTGTTTTTTTTTTAAAGGGAAAATATGTTTCCTTCCCAGCAGAGATGCATTTCTTACCGAGGAAACCACCGTGTCAAAGTCTTCCTGAGCTGGCAGGAGCACAGGTTCAAGCAGAGCTGCACAAAGCTGCTCCTGAAACCGTTTGCGGAGCCGCTCGGAGAGAGAGCTCCTGACTCGAGCGGCTGGGGCAGAGGAAAGGGGCACTGCATCTTTAGAGGAAACAGATTGGCTTCAGAAAGGGGCAAGCTGAAGGAACATCTGTAAGGACTGATAATAGATCCACTTCCTGAAATTCTTTGAGCACTGCTGCTGTGAAAAGCAGGAAGCAGAGGCGAGAGAGGAAGAAAGTTACAGATGAGGGAAGAAAGCTCGCTCGCTCTCTCTCTCTTTCCCTCCCCCTGCTATAGATAGATTGGAGGTGGCATTAATGGCATCTCCTCACCCCAAGAACACATGCAAAGGCCCAGCAGTATTACTTCTGTCACCTGCCAGCTTGTCACCTCCACTTTAGGTTCCATAGCACAGAGAGGAGTGATGCTGCCCCTCTACCTTCCCCCCAAGGCAGCTCCCCTTCCCACAGCAGCTCATTGTCCTCCCAGGATCAGAAACCCTGCTCTGTCCCAGGGCTGTAGCCAGTGTTTCCCAGGGTGCACTTGGCCTCAGGCTACAGTCACCAAACTGGCAGATCACAGCATGCTAGGGGTTGGAAGGGACCTCAGGAGACACTGGCACAGGTTGCCCAGGGAGGTGGTGGAAGCCTCCTGCCTGGAGGTGTTTGCAGCCAGGCTGGAGGTGGCTGTGAGCAACCTGCTGTGGTGTGAGGTGTCCCTGCCCATGGCAGGGGGGTTGGAACTGGCTGAGCCTTGAGGTCCCTTCCAACCCTAACAGTTCCATGATTCTATGATTGAGTCCAAGCCCCCTGCCAGAGCAGGAGCAAAGAATCCAGCACAGGTCACAGAGGAACACATCCAGATGGGGCTGGAAAGGCTCCAGAGCAGCAGACTCCACAACCTCCCTGCAGAGCCTGCTCCAGTGCTCTGTGACCCTTAGAATGAAGAAGTTCCTCCTCATGTTGAGGATGCCCTTGCAAACAACACCAGCTTCCTGAAGCAGTTTGGATACCAGGGGTGAAGACCTGCTGAAGAAGACCTAACTTGAGATCCCTAAATACAGTGTGTCAGAGTGCTAGATGTGTGCAAAGAGCTACCCAGGGAGTGTTAAGTATTAGGTCATAGGTTGGACTTCGTGGTCTCTGAGGTCTTTTCCAACCTGCTTGATTCTGTGATTCTATGATCAGTGCTCTCAAGGCACACTGACTACTGCATTTAGCACTAACCCACTGCAGTAAATACCAGGAACAGCAGCACAAAGCATGTTGGATTTTACTCTGCATTTCTAAATGAAGGAAATTGATTAAATACCCTTGAGCCAGGCAGAGGGACATTTATTCATTAGTCCCAATTTAAGCAGTGTGTGTTCCAGCAGCTCTCTGGAGGCTCGAGTGATACCATTGGGAGGGAACAACACATCCACCCAAAGCTGGCTGCAGCAAGCTGGCTGCAGCAGAGATGTGCCTGCCTTCCCCTAGAGGAACCTTAGGCTGTCTCCACACTTCAGAATGCCTTGTGAGAATCCTCCCCCTCTACTCTGCCCTGGTGAGACCTCACCTGGAATATTGCAGCCAGTGCTGGGCTCCCCAATTCAAGAGGGACAGAGATCTGCTGGAGAGAGTCCAAGGGAGGGCTACAAAGATGCTGAAGGGACTGCAGCACTGCCTGGTGAGGACAGGCTGAGACCTGGGGCTGGTTAGTCTGGAGAAGAGAAGACTGAGAGGGGATCTGATCAATGTAGATCAATATCTGAGGGCTGGGGGTCAAGAGGCAGGGGACAGGCTCTGCTCAGCTGCACCCTGGGATAGGACAAGGAGCAATAGCTGGAAACTGCAGCACAGGAGGAACTTCTTCACTGGGAGGCTCACAGAGCCCTAGAGCAGGCTGCTCAGAGAAGTTGTGGAGTCTCCTGCTCTGGAGACCTTTCAGCCCCACCTGGATGTGTTCCTGTGTGACCTGTGCTGGATTCTCTGCTCCTGCTCTGGCAGGGGGGTTGGACTGGATGATCTTCAGAGGTCCCTTCCAACCCCTACCCTCCTGTGAGCCTGGGATTTCTCTGCCACACTCCTGTACAAAACCCAGTCCTAGCCTCACACACCAAGATGTTCTGAGCTATTCAGGTCCTCCACAGCAGGTCAAAATCCTTAGCTCAAGCTGTAGCCAGGAATGAGGCTGCAGCCAGTGTTGCCTAGTAAGCAGAGACAGGCTAATAGCAAGGAGAACAATTAGTAACTATCATGCAAATTCAGAATTGGCTTTTCTCTTCCAGCCACTTCTTTTGGCACCCATGAGGGCTGCTTTTGTTCACACCAATATTTGGGAGAGAGGTTTTATTTATGCAAATAGATGCATCTCTCTGAAAAAAAAACCAACCACCCCACACCCAAAACACACCAAAATTGCATGTAAATGAGCCTATTTGTGCATCAATTAGGGAGTCTGAGCTCTCCTCTGCTGCAAACACACAGCCATTTCAGAGCCTTGTAAATGGCTGGTGAGAGGGAAAGAGCAAACACAAATGAGTCCATTTTGCTGAGCACTTGACAGGTCCCTAAAATGCCTCTTGTAGGAGGGCCAGGGAAGCCAGGCAAATGTGGAGAGACAGCAGGACAAAGGCAGTGCAGGCAACAGAGCTGCAACTCCTGGTCAACCTCTTTTTAAGTCTTCTGAGACACACAAAGAATCTCAGAATCAGAGAATCAATAAGGTTGGAAAAGACCTCAGGGATCATCAAGTCCAAGCTGTCACCCAACACCTCCTGACAACTAAACCATGGCTACAAGTGCCACATCCAGTCCCCTCTTGAACGCTTCCAGGGATGGGGACTCCACCACCTCCCTGGGCAGTCTGTAGACAACCTCTGCTTAAAGCCAGAATCTGAAGAGCAGCCACAGCAGATTTTGATGAAGTATGGCTGGAGACAGAGTTATTCTGCTTGATAAATAACTGCATTCTCCAACCAGCCTGACAAGACAGCCCCTGCAGCCAAATGAGGTCTCTGATTAGCCAGCAGCCATTGGCTTCTGATAGTCCCCTGAACAACACAAAAAACCCCAACAGCCAAATCCAGCAGCACTGCCCTGGGACACTGGGACAGAAGACAGAATGCAGAATACAGAATACAAAACTTACCAGGCTGGAAAAGACCTCAGAGATCATTGAGTCCAACCTATCATCCAACACCATCTGATCAACTAAACCATGGCTCCAAGTGCCTCATCCAGGCTCTTCCTAAACACCTCCAGGGGTGGGGACTCCACCACCTCCCTGGGCAGCACATCCCAAGGGCCAATCTCTCTTGCTGGGAAGAACTTTCTCCTCACCTCCAGCCTAAACCTCCCCTGGCACAGCTTGAGACTGTGTCCTCTTGTTCTGGTGCTGGGTGCCTGGGAGAAGAGACCAAGACCCAGCTGGCTACAACCTCCCTTCAGGGAGTTGGAGAGAGCAAGAAGGTCTCCCCTGAGCCTCCTCTCCTCCAGGCTAAGCAACCCCAGCTCCCTCAGCCTCTCCTCCCAGGGCTGTGCTCCAGACCCCTCCCCAGCTTTGTTGCCCTTCTCTGGACACCTTCCAGCATCTCAATGTCCTTCTTAAACTGAGGAGCCCAGGACTGGGCAAACCAGTGCTGAGCACAGGGCACAATGACCTCGCTGCTCCTGCTGGCCACACTGTTCCTGATACAGGCTAGGATGCCACTGGCCTCCAAAGGAAAGACAACAACAAATCAACAGCAACAAACCCCACCACCAACAACAATCCCACCACAAACAAACAAAAAAAACCCAAACCAAACAAAACCCTACAAAGTTTATTGTGTGTTCTGCAGGCATGCTAAGAATACTTCCCTTGGAAAGGGTTTCAAACATGTAGCTAGAGAGACATTTCAGATGTGCCAGTCAGGGGACTGAACATTGCTGCTGAGAGCTTTTTGGGTATAGCATGGTCTAGACAAGCTGGCCCAGCCCCTTGCCAATCCAAATCTTAATGTGTCTGATGTTGGGGACTCCACCACTCCCCCAGGGAGGTGATTCCAGGGGCTGGTTGGTCTCACTGTGCACAGTTTTCACAGCATCTCAGAACGTTAGGGGCTGGAAGGGACCTCCAAAGCTCATCCAGTCCAAGCCCCCTGCCAGAGCAGCATCACCTAGAGCAGGTCACACAGGAACACATCCAGGTGGGTTTGGAATAGCTCCAGAGAAGGAGGCTCCACAACCCCCCTGGGCAGCCTGCTCCAGGGCTCTGTCACCCTCACAGGGAAAAAAATTCTCCTCCTGTTTCCATGGAGCTTCTTCTGCCTCAGCTTCCCCCACTGCCCCTGGTGCTGGCATTGGGCATCACCCAGCAGAGCCTGGCTCCAGCCTCTGGGCACTCACCCTGCACATTATCAACAGCAATGAGGTCACCTCTTAGTCTCCTGCTCTCCAAGCTCAAGAGCCCTCAGCTTCCTCAGGCTCTCCTCATAAGGGAGATGTTTTCCTCATGTCCACTCAGAATCTTCCCAGCAGTATCCTGCACCCTGAAGTATGAGGGCTTTATAAGGTGGTGGAAGCCTCATCCCTGCAGGTGTTTGCAGCCAGGCTGGATGTGGCTGTGAGCAACCTGCTGTGGTGTGAGGTGTCCCTGCCCATGGCAGGGGGTTGGACCTCGCTGATCCTTGAGGCTCCTTCCAAGCCTGACACTTCTATGAGTGCTTCTTCAAAAGAAGCTCATGGACAGCAGTAAAGGAAGAAGGAAACACACTTGGTTAACTTCCTACCTAGAGAGGGGCGTTAGGGATGAGACATGTGGAAGCCTTTATTTAATGAAATAGAGGTGGTGGAGTCCCTGTGCCTGGGGGTGTTCAAAAAGGCTTGGATGTGGCACTTGGAGCCATGGTTTAGTTGTCAGGAGGTGTTGGGTGATAGGTTGGACTTGATGATCTAGGATAGGATAGGATAGGATAGGATAGGATAGGATAGGATAGGATAGGATAGGATAGGATAGGATAGGATAGGATAGGATAGAATAAACCAGGTTGGAAGAGACCTTCAAGATCATCGTGTCCAACCTATCATCCAACACCACCTGAAAAACTAAACCATGCAACCAAGCACCCTGTCAAGTCTCCTCCTGAACACCTCCAGTGATGGTGACTCCACCACCTCCCTGAGCAGCCCATCCCAATGGGCAATCACTCTCTCTGTGTAGAACTTCCTCCTGACATCCAGACTAAACCTCCCCTGGCACAGCCTGAGACTGTGTCCTCTTGTTCTGGTACTGGGTGCCTGGGAGAAGAGTCCAACCTCTGCCTCTCTACAACCCCCCTTCAGGTAGTTGTAGAGAGCAATAAGGTCACCCCTGAGTCTCCTCTTCTCCAGGCTAAGCAACCCCAGCTCCCTCAGCCTCTCCTCACAGGGCTTGTGTTCCAAGCCCCTCACCAACTTTGTTGCCCTTCTCTGGATCTCTGAAGTCTTTCCCAGCCTGGCTGATTCTATGATCCTATGAAAATGGTCTGCATCTTGCAGGGGCTTTCTTTTGGATGCTGCACTCCCACCAAAGCAGCTGGTGAGCAACAGCCAGGTACTCCTGCCTGATTCCATCCACTGCCAGGGCAGGTTATCCCTTCAGAACCAAGCTCCACACCTCTTCAGTCACTCCTACAAAACACACAGTGGGTAGCTGAAAGGAAAAAAAAACCACCCCAACAAACCCCAAACCAAAGCAGCACCACCCCTGAGACTGCTCAGGCAGCAATATTCTCATCTGATCTTAATAGTGATGTTTAGGCAGCACATATAATTAAAAGCATTTTCAGTATCAGCTTAATTAATCTCAGAACTTCAGCATTCAAAAGGCAGAGGAAATCAGCTTCTGCTCCTCATTAGATATCATGCAATTATAGAATCAAGACATCCAATCATAATTATGTGCCACAATAATAATTCCCAGTCAGGAAAAGTTCCATGTGTCTGGAAGAAGTGGATAAAAAAAGTAAATGCCTGCAAGAGTTTGCCTCCAGGCCCAAAAGGGAGGCTTTCAGGGAGGCTCTAAATGCTGCTCAGACTCGAGGAGAAGGAAGGTTGGGCCTGGGGAGAGAGGAGAGAGGGGGAAGGATGCTGCCTCGGGGAGAAAAGAAAACCCTGTTCCCCCAGACAGAATCCCCAGGTGGTCACAGAGCAGCACAGCCAGAGGGATGGTGACAGACTGAGCTGGGGGGCTGCTGGCAGCTGTTGAATTTCTCTCTTTCTCTCAGTAGGGAGCAGAACAAACAGCACTGGGCTTGGGCGCTCCACCAGAAGGCTCTGGGGCCAAAACCAAACCAAAACCAAGCCCCAAGAGGCTTTAACTCTCCCTTGTTGTTCTCTCAAGAGATAAACAAAGGTGCTCCCAAGGTGCAGAGGAAGAACACTGAGCTGTCTGTCCTCCACAGACTTAAGCACCTTATCTGCATCCTAAGACCTTCAGAGCCTGGTCTGTGCATGAGTGGGACACAGGTCAAAGGCAGTGTCACGCCTGTTGCCTGTGTGGCAGCCTGCAGCTGGTCCTCACCCCAGGGCAGATCTCAGCTAAGGGAGGGGACTGCAGCTTTCCAGAGGATACCTTCTTCTTTCAGGGGCTGCAGAACAAAAGCCACCTGCAACCCTTTTCTCCAGAGCCTAAAGAGCATAGTTTCCTAGGGTGCCAGGTTACAGACACAGAGGTTTTTCCTTCTCACAGCTTGCTGATGAAAAAGTGACTCCTCCAGTTCTGGGCTCCTCAGTTGAAGAAGGACATTGGGACACTTGAAGGTGTCCAGAGAAGGGCAACAAAGCTGGGGAGAGGTCTGGAGCACAGCCCTGTGAGGAGAGGCTAAACCATGGCACTAAGTGCCCCATCCAGTCCCTTCTTAAACACCTCCAGTGATGTACCCTTTGTTCCTTGTCCTACTGCTGGGCACCACCAAAAAGAGCCTGGCCCCTTCCCCCTGACACCCACCCCTCAGCTATTGATAGACCTCCATAAGATCCCCTGGTAGCCTTCTCACAGCCCCAGGGCTCTCAGTCTTTCTTCACAGGAGAGATGTTCAAGTCCCTTCATCATCCTCAAAGCCTCCACTGGACTCTCTCCAGCAGATCTCTGTCTCTCCTGGATTTGGGATCCCAAAACCGGGCACAGTGTTCCAGGTGCAGTCTCAGCAGGGCACAGCAGAGGGGGAGGAGAACCTCCCTAGACTCTGCCAAGTATTCCACAGCCTCTCAGCCTGAAAAACACCTGGTTGAGGGGAACACAGAGCCCCACTGTCCTGTCTGAGAAGGTCAAGCAGAGCTTCCCCCCTCTCCTGGCTGCTGAGAAGGTAATGCAGAGCTTCAGACGCTGCTGCCCTGGGTACAGCTGCAGGGCTACGGGGCAGAGCCCACCCAGAGCTGCGCCCCCCCCCCAGGTATTTCCAGGCAGTGTGGAGAACAGTGGATCAGGAGCAGATAAATGCAGTCCCTGTGACAAATCTCATCACTGAACTCTCACTTGCAAGGCAAATGTGCTCTGTTAGAAAACAATTGTTTCTCCCCTTCAAATGCAGGCAGGCAGCGAGGTGATTAAAACAGAAGGGAGGCAGATTTTTACTTGGCTTATCAAGAACCCTCCCCCAGCTCTAAATTCCTTCTGTAAATACATTCAGTTGTGCTCCACTGGCACAGCCAAATGTGATTCATTCACAACAATTTATTCCATTTGTCAGCCCAAATACTGATAAATTGGAGCTGCAGGGATCCAAAGGAATTTCCACTGCAGCTTGGAGCTGCTTGCCTCTGTGCAGCTCGCAGCAAAGGGCCACTCATTTGCATGAGCTAATGATCAGTGGCAGTGTGAGGGCTGATCCAACCCCTCCTAGCCTGCAAGTTAGGGATTCTTTAAATGGTATCAAGAGGCCAAGAGCTGCTGGTTGGTGCCAAGAGCTGCTGGCTGATGTCAACACTGATTATCTGACGCTAATGGTTCCAATCTAATTCATACCATCATAGAATCAGCCAGGTTGGAAGAGACCTCCAAGATCATCCAGTGCAACCCATCACCCAGCCCTGTCCCAGACCATGGCACTAAGTGCCTCATCTAGCCTTATTTTAAACACACCCAGTGATGGTGACTCCACCTCCTCCCTGGGCAGCACATTCCCATGGCAAATAGAACAGAATACAAGTCATCAGGTTGGAAAAGACCTTTGAGATGATCCAGTCCAACCTCTCACCCAGCACCATCTGATCAACTCAACCATGGCACCAAGTGCCTCAGCCAGGCTCCTCTTAAACACCACCTCCACCACCTCCCTGGGCAGCACATCCCAATGGCCAATCTCTCTTGCTGTGAAGAACTTTCTCCTCACCTCCAGCCTAAACCTCCCCTGGCACAGCTTGAGACTGTGTCCTCTTGTTCTGGTGCTGCTTGCCTGGGAGAGGAGACCAACCCCAACCTGGCTACAAACCACTCTCTCTGTGAAGAACTTCCTCCTAATATCAAGCCTGCACCTCCCCTGGCACAAATTGAGACTGTGTCCCTAATCCCCACCTTAATATGTGGATCAATTCACCTCCTAGTATTTAAGTGATTAAAAGCCAAGGAAAGGCAGCTCCAAGGAGGACAGCAGTCCTGCACAGCAGTCTGTGTGATTCAGAAGCACACACTACATCTCCCAGCCTCACCAGAAGCTCTGGACTTGATGATCTCAGAGCACCTTTCATAGAATCATAGAATTGGCAGGGCTGGAAGGGACCTCAAGGATCAGCCAGTCCCAACCCCCTGCCATGGGCAGGGACACCTCACACTACAGCAGGTTGCTCACAGCCACATCCAGCCTGGCTGCAAACACCTCCAGGCAGGAGGCTTCCACCACCTCCCTGGGCAACCTGTGCCAGGCTCTCACCACCCTCATGGGGAACAACTTCTTCCTCACAGCCAATCTCAATCTCCCCATTGCTATTTCTGCTCCATCCCCCCCAGTCCTATCCCTCCCTGACACCCTCAAAAGTCCCTCCCCAGATTTCTTGGAGCCCCCTTCAGATCCTGGAAGGCCACAATGAGGTCTGCTGGAAGCCTTCTCCTCTCCAGACTGAACATCCCCAACTCTCTCAGTCTGCCCTCACAGCAGAGCAGCTCCAGCCCTCTGCTCCTCCTCCTGGCCCTTCTCTGGACACCTTCCAGCACCTCCAGAGCCATCCTGGCACAGAGGCTCCAGAGCTGGATACAGAGCTCCAGCTGTGGCCTCAGCAGAGTGGAACAGAGGGGCAGAATCACTACTCCACCTTCTCAGAGGGAGAATCTGCCTTGTTTCAGGACTACAGCAGTTTCCGCTCCCCACTAGGAGAGCAGTTTGCGCACAAAGTGGAGTTTGCTGCCGTTTCTCCTGCCTCCAGCTGAAACCATCACCAGCTTTATGCAGTATCTGGACAGCCCATCAAGCCAGGCTTCCATCACCCAGAAGGATCCTCATCTCTCCTACTGTAATGGGAGGGGGGGAAAAAATGGCATGTTTGGCTCCAGAGGAAATCTCTCTGAAAGCAACAGTTCTCAGTGCTGACACAAGGGGAGCCGGCTGGAATGCATGAATTAATCATAGGCCAAAGAGGCTGAAGGAGAATAACTTCGTCAATAATTAACTCCTTTTTGACAGCCACACCTTAATTATTGATTCCAGCAGGCTCCAGTGCACTAATGGACTGCAGCACACTTAGTGACTGAACCCCACTGATTAACTGGAGGATGCTACAGCTTTTGACACGCTAACTCTGTGCCGCGAGGGGAGGAGAGGCTGCCAGGCAGCTTCTGAGGGCAGGCATCACACAGGGCAGAGGGCAGAGAATCACAGAGCTGCCAGGGTTGGAAGGGACCTCAAGGCTCAGCCAGTTCCAACCCCCCTGCCATGGGCAGGGACACCTCACACCACAGCAGGTTGCTCACAGCCACCTCCAGCCTGGCTGCAAACACCTCCAGGCAGGAGGCTTCCACCACCTCCCTGGACAACCTGTGCCAGGCTCTCACCACCCTCATGGGGAACAACTTCTTCCTCACAGCCAATCCGAATCTCCCCATTGCTAGGTTTTTTTTTCATTCCCCAGCCCTATCCCTCCCTGACACCCTCCAAGTCCCTCCCCTGCCCCATTTTCCCCCTTGTTCCCCTCAAACCCACAGCACCTGGGCTCTGTTGGAGTCTCCTCCCACCCCAGGTGTGGTCACTTTGCCTTCCCCACCCACTCCCCTATTTAATCCCCAGCAGGAAGGGCAGCAGCCCCAAGCTGAGCCCATCTGGGCTGGAGGATCCTCCTCTCATCTCTGGTGAGTGCCCCTGGTGCTCACTGGGTGCTGGTGGTGGTGACTACAAAGGCCGGGGGGCCTGGTGGCCCCCCGGTCGTGAGGGCAATCCTTGATGACTGCTTCAATGTCACCCAGGGGTGCTGGCTGGGCCTCCTTGCTGGGGCTGAGCTCCCCTGGGTGGTATCTTGGCTGGGGAGGGTCTTGCCCCCCAGCTCTGGGATGGGTGCACAAATGGTGGTGGTAGAGCAGGAGCTGTTTAGTCAGATGATATGATGCTAATTACACCAGCCCCCCATACCACAGCAGGTTGCTCACAGCCACCTCCAGCCTGGCTGCAAACACCTCCAGGGGTGAGGCTTCCACCACCTCCCTGGGCAACCTGTGCCAGGCTCTCACCACCCTCATGGGGAACAACTTCTTCCTCACAGCCAAGCTGAATCTCCCCACTTCTGGTCTTGCTCCATCCCCCCCAGTCCTATCCCTCCCTGACACCCTCAAAAGTCCCTCCCCAGCTTTCTTGGAGCCCCCTTCAGATGCTAGAAGGCCACAATGAGGTCTCCTGGGAGCCTTCTCCTCTCCAGCCTGCACAACCCCAACTCCCTCAGTCTGTCCTCACAGCAGAGCAGCTCCAGCCCTCTGCTCCTCCTCGTGGCCCTTCTCTGGACACCTTCCAGCACCTCCAGATCCTTCCTGGCACAGAGGCTCCAGCACTGGCCCCAGAGCTCCAGCTGTGGTCTCAGCAGAGTGGAGCAGAGGGGCAGAATCCCCTCCCTGGCCCTGCTGGCCACACTTCTCTTGCTGCAGCCCAGGCTCTGCTTGGCTCTCTGGGCTGCCAGTGCTCACTGCTGGCTCCTGTTGAGCTTCTCCTCCCCCAGCACCCCCAAGGCCTTTTTTTCAGGGCTGCTCTCCAGCCAGTCCCTGCCCAGACTATATTATGGAATGGGCTGCCTGTGGTGGTGGTGGAGTCACCATCATTGGAGGTGTTCAGGAGGAGACTTGATGGGGTGCTTGGTGCCATGGTTTAGTTGATTAGATGGTGTTGGATTAGTTGATAGGTTGGACTCAATGATCTTGAAGCTCTCTTCCAACCTGATCTATTCTATTCTAGCCTGGGATTGCCTTGACCCAGCTTCAGGACCTTGCCCTTGGTCTTCTTCAACCTCATGAGGATGTCCTGGGCTCAGCTCTGCAGCCTGTCCAGGTCCCTCTGGATGGATCTCTTCCCTCCAGCTGTCAGCTGCACCACACAGCTTGGTGTCATCAGCAAACCTGCTGAGGCTGCACTCAATGCCACTCTCCATGGCACCAACAAAGGTTTTGAGCAAGCCTGGTCCCAGTCCTGATCCCTGGCCTCCACATGGACAGGGACCATTGTCAGAGAGCTAAATGCAGCTGAGTTTGGCTGTTATGATGCACAGAAGGTAAAAAATCCTGACAGCAGGCTCCCACTAAAATGTGAGCTCCTGTAATTATCCCAGCACAATGCCATAATGGTTTATCCCTTTCCCTCCTGCTCACCCCCACCTGACACCTTGCAGCCTGCAACTGCAGGGAAATCAATAACCAACCTTTCCCCACCGTGCTGGGCTGGTTGAGCCCCGGATTAGGACTGAACAGAAGCCACTTCCCAGGATGGATAATTCAAAGTGCCTAATTTTGAGCTTACACATTTAAGCCAAACACTCTCCAAGGCCCCTCCAGAAACTCTGAGGCAAAGCTGTGATGGTAAATTAAGTCTTCCAGCCCTACCAGTGGGCTTCAACAGCCAGGGAATCTATCCAGGACTCTGTGTGAGCTTAGTCCTCCTCCTCCACCACCAAGGAGCTTGGGGTTGCAATAGGAAGGAAAAACTCTGATTATAAACCCAAGGAAAAACTGGAAGTCATTGGATGGGAGACAAGGCAAAAATCCTGCACTTCCAGCACATAAATCAACAACTCACCCTCTGAACTCCTGGGTGAAATAACTGCTTCAGCTGAAATCACACTTCAGAGTACAGAGCACAGTTAAGACCATGGTGGGGAATAAAACCAACTACAAACCTGCACTAAAACCCCCACCGATAGCCCCTGAAAAAGGGAAGCAAGAGAGTCCTGAGCACTGAAGGTTGGAGCATTGAAAGATGGTGAATGGAGAGGCTTGCCCCATGCAAGGGACCATCAGCCCCTGACATTTCTCTTCACCTCAGGGCATGGCAACAGTGAGTTTTGCAGATGGGTAAGAGTAAGAGAGGTTATGTAGTGTGGCCGTTTGACGCTGTGCCTTTAAGAAAGGGGCACACTGGCTAAATGTTTGTAAAATATTTTGGTATTCTAAACGAATTTCATTGGTAGGATTGTGGGAGGTGAGATTGTTAGACCCAGGGTAGCTGGGACTTTCTCTCAGTCTTCCTTCCTTCCCTGTCCCTCTTGGCTGGATCTGCTTCTGGGATTCTGGCCAGCTAAGATAAGATACTAACTCCCTGTGCCAGGCCTTTCTTCCTTTCCTGCCCTGCTAACCGTCCACATCTCTTTTCTACCTCTTTTGGGGGAGAAGGGAGGTTGGGGGGTGAAGGGGGCGGCCCCCTCTGTGGGGGGTCTGGTTTCTGGTTGAGTTTGTCTGCTGTATATTCCTGTATATATTATAAAATACCTGTATTTGTTGTGTTACATATAATCTGTTTCATTGTAAAATATACTCTCATTTCTCCGACTGGGTTTAGCCGTGGTCTCTTTCTCAGTGGGGGAGGGAGAGCAGAGCCTTTCCTTTCAAACCACCACACTCCTTTTTTTTTTTATTGGCACCCAACGTGGGGCTCAAACCCACGACCCTGAGATTAAGGGTCTCATAGCTCTACCGACTGAACTAGCCGGGCCATTAAGTGATTCACTGAGCAGAGTTCTAATGGTCTCACAGAATTGTCAGGGTTGGAAGGGATCTCAAGGCTCAGCCAGATCCAACCACCCTGCCATGGGCAGGGACACCTCACACCACAGCAGGTTGCTCACAGCCACCTCCAGCCTGGCTGCAAACACCTCCAGGCATGAGGCTTCCACCACCTCCCTGGGCAACCTGTGCCAGGCTCTCACCACCCTCCTGGGGAACAACTTCTTCCTCACATCCAATCTCAATCTCCCCACTTCTAGTTTTGCTCCATCCCCCCCAGTCCTATCCCTTCCTGACACCCTCCAAAGTCCCTCCCCAGCGTTCTTGGAGCCCCCTGCAGATCCTGGCAGGCCACAAGGAGGTCTCCTGGGAGCCTTCTCCTCTCCAGCCTGCACAACCCCAACTCCCTCAGTCTGTCCTCACAGCAGAGCAGCTCCAGCCCTCTGCTCCTCCTCCTGGCCCTTCTCTGGACACCTTCCAGCCCCTCCAGATCCTTCCTGGCACAGAGGCTCCAGAACTGGACCCAGAGCTCCAGCTGTGGTCTCAGCAGAGTGGAGCAGAGGGTTTATCCAAGCCAAATGTTTGGAACAGCCAGGAGACAGCCTGCTCCTGAGCCACCCAGGCTCTGACCTGCAGGTATACAACTGCTCTTATCAGCCAGCTTGAGTTTCCTTCTCTCTTCTGCTCAAGCAGTTGAACCTATCCTCTAAGCCACCATCTCTCAAACCAGTCCACAGGGGCTACAGGCACACTGGAATGGCAGCTCCCTTATTCCCTAGTGGTATCATCCCAAACACCCCACTGCCTTTTCCCTCCTTGTTATTGCAGTTAGGGGCCACCCTTATCATCAAGCTATTGCTCCCTTAGGAAAGCAACAGAACGTGCCAGCTGCTGGAAGGCCTGCAGTGAACCAAGCAGAATCCATCCTTCCCTGAGCAGCCACAGTGTGAGAGTGACTTAGAATCATAGAGGTTGGAAGACACCTCAAAGATCATCAAGTCCAAGCTGCCACCCAAGACCTCCTGACTACTGAACCATGGCACCAAGTGCCACATCCAGTCCCCTCTTGAACACCTCCAGGGTCACAGAATCACAGAATCAACCAGGTTGGAAGAGACTTCAGAGATCAAGACCAACCAGTCACCCAAGACCTCCTGACTCCCAAACCATGGCTCCAAGTGCCACATCCAGTCCCCTCTTGAACACCTCCAGGATCACAGAAGCATAGAATCAGCCAGGTTGGAAGAGACCTCAGCGACCACCAAGTCCAACCTATCACTTGATGACTTGACTTCTGCTGGAAAGAAGCCATGGAGAAAGCCATCACCACCAGGTTTTATGAATTCCTGCAGAGACAGCAATCTCTTCAGCTTGCATCCACTGTAAGAGCCTTTGTGCTGCTTCATGCAGCTCTCTGCCACTCAAAACCCAGGTACTGCACAGCACTGAAGAGGAGGGGAAAGGTCTTTAATGCTTAGCCCCCTGCAGCTTAAACAGCTCCTTGAAAGCACCCCTGAGTTTCACAGGATACAAAGTGTTGCTATGAGCACAGCAGGCACCAGGTATGCCAGATAAATAAAAGTAATTTGCCTTGCCCTTGGGATTCTTAGGTCTCTATTCATAGCATTTAGAAAAGCAATTGCAGATCAGCTCTCTCTAAACCACAGAATGCCAGGTTGGAATGGACCCCCCCCCAGGATCATCTGCTTCCACCTTCCTAGGTGATGGTGCAGCTGAAATGAGCTGGCCCAGCACCCTGCCAAGCTGAGCCTTGCAGCTGTCCATTGTAGGGCACTCCACCACTTCCCCTGGGAGAGGATTCCAGTGCCTGACTGTGCTCATGGGAAAGATTTTCCTTTTGGAGTCCAATTGCTATCTCCTTGTCCCCATCACCCCTTGTCTTCTCTGTGGGACTCCTTGCACAAAGGGAGCCTCCATATCTGACACCATTTCTGTGCCATTCAAAGCCCACAGCTGCACCAACCTAAAGGCCCCTACAGCCCAAGACTGCTATACCACCTTTGGTACCTCCTTAGGAGTTCCTTGTCCCCATCACCCCTTGTCTTCTCTGTGGGACTCCTTGTACAAAGGGAGCCTCTCTTTCTGTGCCATTCAAAGCCCACAGCTGCACCAACCTGAAGGTCCCTACAGCCCAAGCTTGCTGTGCCACCTCAACATAAAACCAGGTTTCTGCTGAAAACCCCAACCCAAACAAAAAAGCCCACCCCCCCACCAACCCCACCCCCCAGGATCTGATGCTGCAAAGCAAGCACAGAAGCTGTGAGTGTCCACAGGCAGTCTCTGGGGTGGTGGATGTGCTATTTCAGGGTTGTACTGCATGTACTGTGCAAAGGAGGAGCTCAGCACTCCCACACACATCCCTGGCTAATGCACTGCTGTCTGAAACATTTCTGCAGGCACTGGGGACTCTTGCCTTCCTTACTATCAAATCTAGAGAGACACCTAACCCTTGCTGGTTAGAGGTGGAGTTTGCACTGGATGTACATCCATAGGAGCATTCCTGTGCTTGCCCACCAAGCCTCATGAATATCTGCACAGATGAAGTGTTAAATCTAAGCTGTGATCTCTAACCTGTTCCCCAGGGAATTCCCATTCACAGAGTCAGAAAACTGTCAGGCTTGGAAGAGACCTCAAGGATCAGCCAGCTCCAAGCCCCCTGCTACAGCAAGTTGCTCACAGCCACCTCCAGCCTGGCTGCAAACACCTCCAGGCAGGAGGCTTCCACCACCTCCCTGGGCAGCCTGTGCCAAGCTCTCACCACCCTCATGGGGAACAACTTCTTCCTCACATCCAATCTCAATCTCCCCACTGCTACTTTTGCTCCATCCCCCCCAGTCCTATCCCTTCCTGACACTTTCAAAAGTCCCTCCCCAGCTTTATTGTAGCCCACTTCAGATCCTGGAAGGCCACAATGAGGTCTCCTTGGAGCCTTCTCTTCTCCAGACTGAACAGCCCCAACTCCCTCAGTCTGTCCTCACAGCAGAGCAGCTCCAGCCCTCTGCTCATCCTCATGGCCCTTCTCTGGACAAGATCCACCACATCCAAACCACTTTGAAACACAGCCAGTCTTGGGGACTTCACCACCTCCCTGGGCAGCACATTGCAATCCCTGACCACTCTTGATGGGAAAACATTCTTCCTAATGTCCAGTCTAAGCCTACCCAGTGGCAGCTTGAGGCCATTGCCTCTTGTTCTGTCACTAATCAGCTGTGAGAAGAGACCAGCAGCAGCCTCTCCACAAGGTCCTTTCAGGTAGCTGTAGACAGCAATGAGGTCTCCCCTCAGCCTCCTCTAGTTAGTCTCAAACTAACCATCCCCAGCTCCTTCAGTTGCTCTGCATCAGATTTCTTCTCCAGGCCCTTCCCAGCTTCCTTGCCCTGCTCTGCTTTGGCCCCAGCACCTCCACAGCTCTCTTGGATTGAGGTGCCAAATACTCCAGGTGTGGCCTCCCCAGAGCTGAGTCCCAGGGGACAATCCCCTCCCTGCTCCTGCTGGACACAGCATTGCTGATACAGACCAGGACTGCCCTCCTACCAAACATGTTTGAATCTGCAGAGAGCTTCCAACAGCTCAGATGGAAAAGTCTCCATCTTCCTGAGGGCACTTGAGAGGTCCCTGGCTTCATCTGACCCCAGCACACAAGGCACTACCACATCCTTGAGCCCCAGAGTGTCTTCCCTGGGGCCCTGGGGGTATTTTTCCTGTTGGGTGAGGTATTGGTGTCAGCTCTGCCCACCTGCAGTGTGGCAGGAGGCAGGAGCATTCCACAGCACACAAAGCTCAGCACCTCTGTACTACTCAGCATGGGGTTAGCTCCTGCCCAAGCTGCTGTTTGACTTGAGCACAGCATTCCACCAGATTCTTCCTCCAAATGCACATTATCCCTGGAGTCAAAACAGAACTAGGTTATTCTTCCAAGACTTCCTTGCTTGTCACTAAATCTACTTGCACATCTTGGAGTGGGAGTAGGGTGGGGGAAGGAACATGATGCAGTGCCATTTGAGGAGAGAGCTACACTGATGTGCAGCAGAGGGAGGAGAAGGTGGGAAAGAAGCCAAGCAATGAGGAGAAAAAAAAAGGCCCCCCTCCTGTGAATGCCAAAAGCAGCCTGCAACAAACACTTTCTGTTTTCTGCTCAAGAATTCACTACACTTAGGGAAATTTTAGGCTCTCCAAGTTTGCATCCATCCAAGAGAGTCTTGAGACTGGCTGGAAACAGGCCAGTGAGGCCAGGAGGCCAGTCCTCAGCTTCTTGCCACCAGCAGATCTTGAAGCCACGCTGTAGTTGTCAGGAGGTTTTGGGTGACAGGTTGGACTTGATGATCTCTGAGGTCCTTTCCAACCTCACTGATTTTGTGATCTCTGGAGGGAGCCTGCAGTGCCATGAATGCTGCCACAGACCTGGGTTCCCAAGCAGCATCCTCCAGGGTCCTGATGTTGCTCTGGTCTGAGCCCCTGCTGTGTGTATCACATCTCACTGCTTGACTCACAGGGGCCACAAACTATTCCAGGCCTGGGTTTTGAACTTTGGAGGTCTAGGTGTAGTAGTGGTATAAACCAAAACTATTAGTTAATATTTGCAGCTTAAATGAAGTCTGAATCATTTCAGGTGTAAGCCCATGGCTTACAGGGGAGATGACCATGGAACATCAAGCTTAGGGACCTGAAGAAAGAGATGGTGGTACTCATCTGAGATGTGCAGGAAAACCCCCTCAATTCCATGGGTTCAGAGGGAGAGTTGGGGCTCAGGGAGGGGTAGGACTGGGGGGGATGGAGCAAAACTAGAAGTGGGGAGATTCAGATTGGATGTTAGGAAGAAGTTGTTCCCCAGGAGGGTGGTGAGAGCCTGGCAGAGGCTGCCCAGGGAGGTGGTGGAAGCCTCATCCCTGGAGGTGTTTGCAGCCAGGCTGGAGGTGGCTGTGAGCAACCTGCTGTGGTGTGAGGTGTCCCTGCCCATGGCAGGGGGGTTGGAACTGGCTGAGCCTTGAGGTCTCTTCCAACCCTAACAGCTCTGTGATTACAGAGGAGATGACCATGGAACCTCAAGTGTAGTGACTTGTAGGAAGAGAGGGTGGAGTTCACCTGAAACTCTGCATCAGAGCCTTTCCCTCTGGTCCTGTTGGGCTGTGAGGACTCCCTGGATGCAAAGCTGAAAAGATCTCTCTTCCCTGATTCACAAGAGCTGAAACTGCGAGGCTGAGCACACCAGCAGACCCCAGACCTCCTCTCCAGCCTGTCACCACCTTTCTCTGTAAGGCTGTCTTGATCCCCTCCCTCTCTGCCCAGGTAGGGGCTGAGCTGTGCCCCAGCTCCGCTCCGCGGCGGTGCCATTGGGTGACCTTGGCTCAGGCTGTGCTGAAAGCAGCTCATTTGTCAGAAGGAAACCTTTCAAAGTCACCAGATTTCCCTTCCCTCCCCATGAAAACCATGCAAGAAAGGGGCCAGGTTTCAGAGCCAAAGAATGACTGTCATGATGATCACAGCCAGTCCTCTGGCAAGCACGAGCTGGATTCTGGGCTGATAAGAAAATGTGAATCGTGTGAAATGTGAGGAGAATCTTGGCCTTCTCTGCTGGGATCCAGCTCCATCCTCCTCTTGGGTTTCCTCCAAATCTCTGCTCAAAAAGATATCAAAGAAGCACAGAATATAAGGAAAAAGGGGGAGAGATTGACTGGGCAGCTCGTTATGGCATCTTCAGAGCTCCTTCTCAGTATCTTTATTGATGATCTGGACCAGAGGATTGAGACCACAATTAGTAAGTTTGCAGATGACACCAAGCTGGGGGCAGGAGTTCATCTGGTGGAGCACAGGAGAGCTCTGCAGAGGGACCTTGCCAGGCTGGACAGAGGGGCAGAGGCCAACAGGATGGCATTCAACAAGTCCAAGTACCAGGTGCTGCACTTTGGCCACAGCAACCCCAGGCAGTGCTACAGGCTGGGGACAGAGTGGCTGAGAGCAGCCAGGCAGAGAGGGACCTGGGGGGTACTGGTTGACAGTAGCTGAACATGAGCCAGCAGTGTGCCCAGGTGGCCAAGAAGGCCAATGGCATCCTGGCCTGCATCAGGAACAGTGTGGCCAGCAGGAGCAGGGAAGTCATTCTGCCCTGTGCTCAGCACTGCTTAGGTCACACCTGCAGTCCTGTGTCCAGTTCTGAGCTCCTCAGGCTAGGAAAGATGTTGAGCTGCTGGAAGGTGTCCAGAGAAGGGCAACAAAGCTGGGGAGGGGTCTGGAGCACAGCCCTGTGAGGAGAGGCTGAGGGAGCTGGGATTGCTTAGCCTGGAGAAGAGGAGGCTCAGGGGAGACCTTCTTGCTCTCTCCAACTCCCTGAAGGGAGGTTGTAGCCAGGTGGGGGTTGGTATCTTCTCCCAGGCAGCCAGCACCAGAACAAGAGGACACAGTCTCAAGCTGTGCCAGGGGAGGTTTAGGCTGGAGGTGAGGAGAAAGTTCTTCCCAGAAAGAGATTGGCCATTGGAATGTGCTGCAGAGCTGCAGCAGAGCTGCTCTTGGGGCTGCACTGCACACATGACAAAGTTCTGCCTTTGCCCTTCCACTTCTGGCCCTTGGAGAGGTGGAGTGGGATGTCAGGAGGGTCTCTCCTAGATCATTCAGCTCCATCCTCTCTCTTACCACGCCAAACACCTGAATCCTCTACAGAAAGCCTGGATAAACTGGGAATGACCCAGGCTCAGCCTTCTGCAGAGGTGCAGCGCAGGAAGCATTTCCTGAGCAGGCCAATGCAGTTCAAGCTGATGTCAGGGTCGTTATTCCAAGCTTTTACCAAAACATCCTGGATCAGCACACACACAGAAAATTAAGAACCTCATTAAAAACAAGTGAAAGACAACTTTGGAACAGGAGGATGGCCTTTCCAGACACCCTGCTTTTGAACTCCAGAGACTTGAAGAGTCAGAGCGAGGGAGGACTGCCACTGGTCAGCACACACTTTGAGTCCTGTGCCCAGTTCTGGGCTCCTCAATCCAAAAAGGACATTGAGACTCTTGAAGGTGTGCAGAGAAGGGCAATGAGGCTGGGGAGGGGTCTGGAGCACAGCCCTGGGAGGAGAGGCTGAGGGAGCTGGGGTTGCTTAGGCTGGAGAAGAGGAGGCTCAGGGGAGACCTTCTTGCTCTCTCCAACTCCCTGAAGGGAGGTTGTAGCCAGCTGGGGGTTGGTCTCTTCTCCCAGGCAAGCAGCACCAGAACAAGAGGACACAGTCTCAAGCTGTGCCAGGGGAGGTTTAGGCTGGAGGTGAGGAGAAAATTCTTCCTAGCAAGAGAGATTGGCCACTGGGATGTGCTGCCCAGGGAGGTGGTGGAGTGGTGGAGGGGATTGGATGTGGCACTTGGAGCCATGGTTTAGTTGATCAGATGGTGTTGGGTGACAGCTTGGACTTGATAATCTCTAAGGTCTTTTCCAACCTGGCTGATTCTATGATTCTATGAAATCTTTCTTAGGACAGGTCCAGGGGACTGCAGCACTCACATTGTCCTTCCTCAGCCACCAGCCTCCCATGAAAGCTGTCCTGTACTCAAAATGTGATGGCCAAAGCCTCAGGAGCCTGGAGAACAATGCTGAAAGAGAGATCCCTTATTCAGCCTGATCACCACTTGCTTGTTTGGTGAAGGTAGGAGCTGGAAGTGCTGCCAGCTCAGGACTGTGTCCATAGCCAGGACCTGAGGATTAAAAATAGCAATGTATGAAGTGAATGCTTCTCCTCCCCCCCCTTTTTTCCCCCTTCTTTAGGCTTAATTTCTCTTTTCTAAATGTGCTTTGCCCATTGTTAGGTAGGTATCATATGTGGGGGCTGTATTGTTGGGGTTGCCATGGTTTCTCACTCTTAATGAGCTTGGAGACTTTCTAATCTAACCAAATACATTCATCATTACTACATCTCTTCCCACCCCCCCCAGCATCCTCCCTCCAAACCACTCCAAAAATTGCTGGGAGGGGGGAAAGCAAAACTAGTGATTTGAAAGACAATCAAACATCAGAAGCAATAGCCCACCCTGAAAGAGTTGGCAAACAAAAGCTGAGGGAAGTGAGAGGAGAGAATTAGCACCACCAGCCTGGGGGATCTGCTCCATGTCCCTGTTGCCACCTGAAGTCAGTGTGGTGCTTTGCTCTGCTGGCTGCTGGGGAAGGCCCCCAGCACACTGAACAGTGCTGGGGCCTTGTGCTACATCTGCTCTGTGCTCAAGGAATCAGAGAATCAACCAGCTTGGAAAAGACCTCAGAGATCCTCAGGTCCAACCTATCACCTAATACCTACAGCTCCTGATAATGAAGCCCTGGCTCCAAGTGCCACATCCAAGCCTTTTGCGACCACCTAAAGGAGACCCTGAGCATCTCAAAGGGTCTGTGGGCAGCTGTCTCCAGCAAGAACACAGAGCTTACAGCCTTCATCTGGCACAGCCAGGAGCAGCTGCCTGGCTTCAGACACAGGGAAATGGCTTCAGACACACCTGAAAAAGGTATCCCAAAAGCACAACTAAAGGAGCTCAAGGGAAAGGAAGCTGGGGAGGGACTTCTGAGGGTGTCAGGGAGGGATAGGGCTGGGGGGGATGGAGCAAAACTAGAAGTGGGGAGATTCAGATTGGATGTGAGGAAGAAGTTGCTCCCCATGAGGGTGGTGAGAGCCTGGCACAGGTTGCCCAGGGAGGTGGTGGAAGCCTCATCCCTGGAGGTTTTTGAGGCCAGGCTGGATGTGGCTGTGAGCAACCTGCTGTGGTGTGAGGTGTCCCTGCCCATGGCAGGGGTTGGGACTGGCTGATCCTTGAGGTCCCTTCCAGCCCTGACAACTCTCTGATTCCATGACCTGCATGGATCAGCTCAAGCTCTCTAAGGCATTGCCTTTTTGACTAATTCACTGAATTAGGAACCAAAACTGAAGAGGCAGAAACAGCATTTAACCATCAGAAGGAAAATCTATTTGCTCATCAAAGTGTTTTTGCTTCAAGTGCCAGGAAACTCCATCCTGATTCCTGTCTGGAATGGGACACATGGAGAACCTTTAGCTCTTTCAGTGCCAGCCCAAGATTCAGCCTGCTCACAGATTTTCATTAACACCTGCTAGAGCTCCAGGGCCCAGGAGACTCAAGACTTAATCTTCTGACTGGCATCTATGCACCCAGGACAAGCAGCAGCCACCCTCAGGTACTCATTCCTGCTCACTTGGTGTCACTTCATGATGGACTCAAGAGGCTTTGCAGCTTCCTCTGTCTTCACCAGGCTGGGGTGGCTTTCTCTACAGGAGCAGCACAGCACATCTTTGACTGCAGTAATTCCCCAGGCTCGTGGCAAGCTCCTGCTCCAAAGCACTAAAATGTCTCAATAGAGCTGTTGTAGTTTCTTTTCATGTGGTCAGGAGAATGGAGTTCTCCCCTAGTCTCATGCTCATTGATGTCTAACACCAGCATCAGACATCAAACTGGCTGTCAGATGATAGAAGGCTCTTCTGAAATGCCTTTGTACCCAGTTATTCAGAACAAGACAGTGACATTAAGGATGGCAGCTTGCCTGAGATCATAAAGTCATAGAACTGTTTGGTTTGGAAAGGACCTGAAGGCTCAGCCAGTTCCAACCCCCTTGCCATGGCCAGGGACACCTCACACCACAGCAGGTTGCTCACAGCCACATCCAGCCTGGCAGCAAACACCTCCAGGCAGGAGGCTTCCACCACCTCCCTGGGCAACTTGTGCCAGGCTCTCACCACCCTCATGGGGAACAACTTCTTCCTCACATTCAATCTCAATCTCCCCATTTCTAGTTTTGCTCCACCCCCCCCCCAGTCCTATCCCTCCCTGACACCCTCCAAAGTCCCTCCCCAGCGTTCTTGGAGCCCCCTGCAGATCCTGGAAAGCCACAATGAGGTCTCCTGGGAGCCTTCTCCTCTCCAGACTCCACAACCCCAACTCTCTCAGGCTGTCCTCACAACAGAGCAGCTCCAGCCCTCTGCTCATTCCTCATGGTCCTTCTCTGGACACCTTCCAGCCCCTCCAGATCCCTCCTGGCACAGAGGCTCCAGAACTGGCCTCAGAGCTCCAGCTGTGGTCTCAGCAGAGTGGAGCAGAGGGGCAGAATCCCCTCCCTGGCCCTGCTGGCCACACTTCTCTTGCTGCAGCCCAGGCTCTGCTTGGCTCTCTGGGCTGCCAGTGCTCACTGCTGGCTCCTGTTGAGCTTCATCTCCCCCAGCACCTCCAAGTCCTTTTTTTCAGGGCTGCTCTCCAGCCAGCCCCTGCCCAGCCTGTATCTACGAAGTAGAACACCCAAGTCTCTGCAAGAATGGGAAGGCAACCACTGCTTTCTCTTACAGACAGACAACAATCCTTCCTCCATATTAAATTGGATGTTTACAGCATTGTGAAAGCCAAACATGTAAAAATCAGCAGTCAGACCAAACAGATACAAACAACCAACCCTGACAGGCCTGATTCAGCATCACAAGGTTTTAGAACAACTCCTGCCTTCTTTGGCTGGTGGGAAATCAAAGGCTTGGTGAATAAACAGATCCTTGGACCAAACCATAAGAAGGCTTCCCAGATCACATTCACAGAGCCTGGTTTCCACCTCCCCCCTGGAAGCACTGACAACAGCCAGAGCAAGGCCATGCCATTTCCACTGCTCTTGCACCAGGGAGCTTTGGAACATTTTCCTACTGTTCCTGAAAGCAGAAGCCTCTCACATGTTCACATCATGGGCAGCAGGACACCTTCAGGAGAGCCAGACAGCCTGGTAGACTTAGGATGTAGCCAGCCCCATTGGCAAAGCTGTTTGGGTTGAATTTTAGACTAAAACTACTCTTTCTTTTTTTTTTTTTTTTTTTGAGATTAAATCTAGTGTATTTGTTTCTCACTCTCAGCTTTGTAACCAGACATTGCTTCACTCTGCCATCAGAAGGGACCAGCTTCAAGGAGGTTCAGCAAGACCGAGGGCAAGGTCTTGCAGCTGGGTCAGGGCAATCCCAAGCACTGATAGAGGCTGGGCAGGGACTGGCTTGAGAGCAGCCCTGAAGAAAAGGACTTAGGGGTGCTGAGGGAGGAGAAGCTCAACAGGAGCCAGCAGTGAGCACTGGCAGCACAGGGAACAAATCACACTCTGGGCTGCATCAAGAGAAGCAGAGCCAGCAGGGCCAGGGAGGGGATTCTGCCCCTCCACTCTGCTGAGACCACAGCTGGAGCTCTGGGGCCAGTTCTGGAGCCTCTGATCCAGGAAGGATCTGGAGGTGCTGGAAGGTGTGCAGAGAAGGGCCACGAGGATGAGCAGAGGGCTGGAGCTGCTCTGTTGTGAGGACAGACTGAGGGAGCTGGGGTTGTGCAGGCTGGAGAAGAGAAGGCTCCAAGAAGACCTCATTGTGGCCTTCCAGGATCTGAAGGGGGCTACAAGAAAGCTGGACACAAAGCTCCCAGGAGCTGCTCAGGACACAAAGGTGTGCTCTACAACATTGCAGTCACCCCTGAAGCAAAGGTAACATCTCCACAGATACTGCACACAGGACAATGATTCCTTCCCCTTCCTGCAGCCAGCTGTGGCACTCAGGGCAAGGATTCCTTCCCCTTCCTGCAGCCAGCTGTGGCACACAGGACAATGATTCCTTCCCCTTCCTGCAGCCAGCTGTGGCTCTCAGGACAAGGATTCCTTCCCCTTCCTGCAGCCAGCTGTGGCTCTCAGGACAAGGATTCCTTCCCCTTCCTGCAGCCAGCTGTGGCACTCAGGGCAAGGATTCCTTCCCCTTCCTGCAGCCAGCTGTGGCACACAGGACAAGGATTCCTTCCCCTTCCTGCAGCCAGCTGTGGCACTCAGGGCAAGGATTCCTTCCCCTTCCTGCAGCCAGCTGTGGCACTCAGGGCAAGGATTCCTTCCCCTTCCTGCAGCCAGCTGTGGCTCTCAGGACAAGGATTCCTTCCCCTTCCTGCAGCCAGCTGTGGCACTCAGGGCAAGGATTCCTTCCCCTTCCTGCAGCCAGCTGTGGCACACAGGACAAGGATTCCTTCCCCTTCCTGCAGCCAGCTGTGGCACTCAGGGCAAGGATTCCTTCCCCTTCCTGCAGCCAGCTGTGGCACTCAGGGCAAGGATTCCTTCCCCTTCCTGCAGCCAGCTGTGGCACACAGGGCAAGGATTCCTTCCCCTTCCTGCAGCCAGCTGTGGCACACAGGGAAAGGATTCCTTCCCCTTCCTGCAGCCAGCTGTGGCACTCAGGGCAGGGATTCCTTCCCCTTCCTGCAGCCAGCTGTGGCACTCAGGGCAAGGATTCCTTCCCCTTCCTGCAGCCAGCTGTGGCTCTCAGGGCAAGGATTCCTTCCCCTTCCTGCAGCCAGCTGTGGCTCTCAGGACAATGATTCCTTCAGAAGCTTTGACACAATTCCACATCCTGACTATGCCCCATGAGTATTTCTTCTCATCCTTTCCTGGTTTACACCTGAGGAGCAGCCCCACGAGGGGGGGGTGAGGGGGATGTGGATGGTAGCAGACCCAGGATCCATGTCAGTACTCCCCATTTCAGCTCCTCTTCATGCTGCCTAACTGTAATGGCTTTTTCATTTGCCAGGGCTCCATTAAAGGTCATTTTTTTGGTGTGTGACATTTGCATAACTAGTTTCTCTAATTATGCTGCTAACCATGTGAGGAGCTTTTTCCAGGAACAGTTCATTCTCCCTTGTCAAGGAGACAAAATTTAATTACAGAGTGGAAGCTTTAAATGACAGCTACATGAGGGGGGGGGACCCCACCACTGCTGTAAATTCCTGCAGTTTAGGGGTTTGAATTCTTAAAGGTCAGGCCCTTGGAAAGTTTAGAGGCTTCAAACAAACAAAAAAGGAGATCATGACTTAATTATGGATCATCACTGCCCACTTCAGCTGGGTTATCAGTGGACGTTGTTGATTCCCCTTTGTCACAAAGGTTGTGCTTTGAAAGGGATTCCCAGCTGCTGGTTGTGTTTTACTCAGCAGGGGAAGGATGAACCTGTGCAGGTGAGAGGCTGCCCTGCTGGAGAGCAGCTCCGTGGAGAAAGACCTTGGAGTGCTGGGGGGCAGCAAGATCTGCATGGGACAGCAAAGTGCCCTGGTGGCCAAGAGAGACAATGGGATCCTGGGGGGCAGCAAGAGAAGTGTGGCCAGCAGGGCTGGGGAGGTTCTGCTCGCCCCCTGCTCTGTCCTGCTGAGACCACAGCTGCAATCCTCTGTCCAGCTCTGGGCTCCCCAGTTCCAGAGAGACAGAGACCTGCTGGAGAGAGGCCAAGGCACAGCCAGGAGGATGATTTGGGGGCTTGAGCAGCTCCCCTGTGAAGAGAGACTGAGAGCCCTGGGGCTGTTTAATCTGGAGAAGAGAAGGCTGAGAGGGATCTGATCAATGTCTATCAACAGCTGAGGGGTGGGGGGCAAGTGGAGGGGGCCAAGCTCTTTTCAGTGGTGCACAGTAATGAGACAAGGAACAATGGATACAAGCTTGAACAGAGAAGGTTTGAGCTCAACATGAGGAGAAACTTCTTCCCAGTGAGGGTGCCAGAGCCCTGGAGCAGGCTGCCCAGAGAGGTTGTGGAGCCTCCTTCTCTGGAGGCTTTCCAACCCCACCTGGATGCATTCCTGTGCAGACTGCCCTGGGTGACCCTGCTCTGGCAGTGGGGTTGGACTGGGGGATGATCTCAGGAGGTTCTTTCCAACCTCTAATGTACTGTGAGGCTGTGCTCTCCTACCCAGCAACAGCAGTGCAGCTGAAGGAGCTGTTTTTGATGCTAGGCATTTATACTTCATTTATCTCTTCTGCCCATCAGAAGATGGGCAACACAGCCACAACTTTGTAAACCCAACTTATTTACAGCAGTGAGGTTGGCAAAACACAGCTCTCAAAACAGGAAGTCAGTCACTGACTTGAAAGATGATTATCTACACATGGCAGTCCTGTGATACCTCCATCCTGCTGCTTTCCCAGCCCACTGCTGACACCTCCAGCCACTGAGTTCTGCATTTTCTGGGGGATGAAAAGAAGCACTACCATGAACCTGATCATGGAGGCACAAGAATTACAGAATACAGAATTCACCAGGCTGGAAAAGACCTTGGAGATCATCAAGTCCAACCCATCACCCAACACCATCTGATCAACTAAACCATGGCACCAAGTGCCTCATCCAGGCTCTTCCTAAACACCTCCAGGGATGGGGACTCCACCACCTCCCTGGGCAGCACATCCCCAGGGCCAATCTCTCTTGCTGGGAGGAATTTCTTCCTAACATTCAGCCTGAACCTCTCCTGGCACAGCTTGAGACTGTGTCCTCTTGTTCTGGGGCTGGGTGCCTGGGAGAAGAGACCAACCCCTTCCTGGCTACAACCTCCCTTCAGGGAGCTGGAGAGAGCAAGAAGGTCTCCCCTGAGCCTCCTCTTCTGCAGGCTAAGCAACCCCAGCTCCCTCAGCCTCTCCTCCCAGGGCTGTGCTCCAGACCCCTCCCCAGCTTTGTTGCCCTTCTCTGGACACATTCAAGTGTCTCAACGTCCTTCTTAAACTGAGGAGCCCAGAACTGGACACAGGACTCAAGGTGTGGCCTGAGCAGTGCTGAGCACAGGGCACAATGACTTCCCTGCTGCTGCTGGCCACACTCTTCCTGATGCAGGCCAGGATGCCCTTGGCCTTCTTGGCCCCCTGGGCACACTGCTGGCTCCTGTTCAGCTGCTGTCAACCAGTACCCCCAGGTCCCTCTCTGCCTGGCTGCTCTCTGCCCCCAGCCTGTAGCACTGCCTGGGTATTAATGCATCTCAGCTTGTATCAAGCACAGAATTCAGACTTTAGGGGCCCTAGAACTGTCCCTAAAGCATTAGTAGGGATCCCTTTTCAGGACCAGGAAACACAGAGCAGTGACAGAACAAGAGGGAATGGCCTCCAGCTGCAGCTGGGAAGGTTCAGACTGGGCATCAGGAAGAATTTTTTCCCATCAAGAGTGGTCAGGGACTGGAAAGTGCTGCCCAGGGAGGTGGTGGAGTCCCCAAGCCTGGCTGTGTTTAAAGGTCATTCGGATGCAGTGCTTGGGGCTGTGGTTTAAGGGCATGAACTTTGTAGAGCAGGGTTCTGGGTTGGGCTTGGTGATCCTGAGGGTCTGTTCCAACCTGAGTGTTTCTGTGGTTCCACATCTATTTTTAGATGGCAAAAGAATGGTCAGATTCAGAGTCCACCACTACAATACAGAGCAGAATGAATCCCCATTGTCAGAGGGAGCTGACTGTGGCTCCTGGCACGTCCAGCCTCTCCCCTCTTGCTCCTCTGACTCTGTCCCCTCCTGTCCCAGGCATGCTGCAGTTACCCTTTGCTGGGCTATATTGAAAAGATCAGAGGAGTGGGGTGGGGTTTTGTCTGCAGTTAATACCACTGATGGCAAAAGGTTAAATTCTCTCACACTGTGACAGATCTGGAATTGCAGTTAAGCCTGGCTTCAAGTCAAAGAATGAATTAATCTAAAACTACAGAGAGAGCATTTGGAGCTGAGCAAAGAGCAGATCTGAAGGGGATGACAAGCCAGCTTTGTTGTCTTTTCTCTGAGCAGTCCCTATTAGCTTCACAGTGGAATTACCCCCTGGAATTTCAGCCAAGTCACATTAAAACCGAACCAAGCACTGCAAGTTAACCCTCCAGAAAAGATCTAATTAAGGAGATGCTGACAGTGGTTGCAGTCCCCTGGATGGCCACACCACTGCTGCCCAGGACAAAAGCCTTTGGGCTTGTCCCTAGAAAGATACAAACCAGTACTTTTCAGGCACGCTTGCTGGAAACTAGTAGAAGTTTACTCAGCTCCTGTGAGTGCTGGGTGCCATAGAATCACAGAACTGTCAGGGTTGGAAGGGACCTCAAAGCTCAGCCAGTCCCAACCCCCTGCCATGGCCAGGGACACCTCACACTGCAGCAGGCTGCTCACAGCCACCTCCAGCCTGGCTGCAAACACCTCCAGGGATGAGGCTTCCACCACCTCCCTGGGCAGCCTGTGCCAGGCTCTCACCACCCTCATGGGGAACAACTTCTTCCTCACATCCAGTCTCAATCTCCCCACTTCTAGTTTTGCTCCATCCCCTCCAGTCCTATCCCTCCCTGACACCCTCAGAAGTCCCTCCCCAGCTGTCTGTGATTCTATGATTCAACTAGATCAGATGTCCCTGCTGAGTGCAGAGGGGGTTGCACTGGATGACCTTTGGAGGTCCCTTCTGGACCCAACCATTCTTTCCTGCCAGCCACTCTCTCAGGCCACACAGCCCTGTTCAAATGCCATGGTTTAAACTGCTTTACAGTTCCAACTGCTGCTTCTCACACCACTTGGTGGAGTTCTAACAAGAGGTGGAGGTTAGAACAAGAGGACACCATCTCAAGCTGTGCCAGGGGAGGTTTAGGCTGGATGTCAGGAAGAAGTTCTTCATAGAAAGAGAGATTGGCCATGGGAATGTGCTGCCCAGGGAGGTGGTGGAGTCCCCCATCCCTGGAGGTGTTTAGGAAGAGCCTGGATGAGGCACTTGGTGCCATGGTTGAGTTGATCAGATGGTGTTGGGTAAGAGGTTGGACTGGGTGATCTCTGAGGTCTTTTCCAACTTGGTTGATTCTATTCTACTCTACTCTATTCTACTCCTCTCCTCTCCTCTCCTCTCCTCTCCTCTCCTCTCCTCTCCTCTC
Organism: Dryobates pubescens; assembly: GCF_014839835.1. NCBI lineage: Eukaryota > Metazoa > Chordata > Aves > Piciformes > Picidae > Dryobates > Dryobates pubescens. The sequence continues at coordinate 19,182,235 of NC_071624.1, read as the reverse complement.
CTCTCCTCTCCTCTCCTCTCCTCTCCTCTCCTCTCCTCTCCTCTCCTCTCCTCTCCTCTCCTCTCCTCTCCTCTCCTCTCCTCTCCTCTCCTCTCCTCTCCTCTCCTCTCCTCTCCTCTCCTCTCCTCGAGTCTCCTCTCCTCGAGTCTCCTCTCCTCGAGTCTCCTCTCCTCGAGTCTCCTCTCCTCTCCTCTCCTCTCCTCTCCTCTCCTCTCCTCTCCTCTCCTCGAGTCTCCTCTCCTCGAGTCTCCTCTCCTCGAGTCTCCTCTCCTCGAGTCTCCTCTCCTCGAGTCTCCTCTCCTCGAGTCTCCTCTCCTCTCCTCGAGTCTCCTCTCCTCTCCTCTCCTCGAGTCTCCTCTCCTCTCCTCTCCTCTCCTCTCCTCTCCTCTCCTCTCCTCTCCTCGAGTCTCCTCTCCTCGAGTCTCCTCTCTCCTATCCTATCCTACCCTACCCTACCCTATCCGAAAACCAACCCAAGTGCTTCCTTACAGTTTTGATTCTTTCTCCCCACCACCCCCCATCCCCAGACCCATCAGTTCACTAATCTGCTTCGCCTTCTGTGCCCACAGCCCTTTCATTGGCATGGCACAGGGGGCAGGAGTGAGCGGTCCCAGGCAGACCAGGCAGCCGGACACCCCTTCCGAAGGGCTGTGGAAGCACGGCCACTGCTCCCCAGCTGAGCTGAGGCCAGCACGGCAGAGGGGAGCAGCTTTTTCTCTTCGGAAACGAGCAGCTCAGCACTGTGCATTAGGAGGTTAAATCGACTCTATTACGGAACAAGCAGAGCAGCTCGTAAACAGTTTACACCAAACCCAAGCAGCGCTTTCAAATGCAAATGTCTCTGCTTTCTGAGCGCCCAGGAGCAGCACATCTGCAATCAGCTGTGTGTTACATGCAGATTTCTGCTTCTACAGGGGCTGGGCTTTGTTGGGCTTTGGGGTTTTTTGCACTGTCTTTTTACATCCTATTCAGTGTTTGCTTCAGTGTTTGCCTGCAAGCCACGAGGCTCAACGAGATAGCATCCACGGCAGAAGAGATGTACAGTACAGAATACAGAATTAACCAGGTTGGAAAAGACCTTGGAGATCATCAAGTCCAACCTCTCACCCAACACCATCTTGATCAACTCAACCATGGCACCGAGTGCCACATCCAGGCTCTTCTTAAACACCTCCAGGGATGGGGACTCCACCATCTCCCTGGGCAGCACATCCCAATGGCCAATCTCTCTTGCTGGGAAGAACTTTCTCCTCACCTCCAGCCTAAACCTCCCCTGGCACAGCTTGAGACTGTGTCCTCTTGTTCTGGTGCTGCTTGCCTGGGAGAAGAGACCAACCCCCAGCTGGCTACAACCTCCCTTCAGGGAGTTGTAGACTACTTGATAGTAGGTAGGTAGAGGGTAGGGAGGTAGATAGAGGGTGGGTAGGTGGATAGAGGGTGGGTAGGTAGAGGATAGGTAGATTGAGGGTAGGTAGATTGAGGGTAGGAAGGTAGAGGGTAGGAAGATAGAGGGTGGGTAGAAGGGAGGTACATAGAGAGTAGGCAGGTAGATAGAAGGTAGAAAGATAGAGGGTAGGTAGGTGCAGGGTGGGTAGATAGAGGGCAGGTAGGTAGATAAAGGGTGGGTAAATAGAGGGTGGGTAGATAGAGGGTGGGTAGGTAGGCATAGGGGGGGTAGATAGATGGCGGGTAGGAAGACAGAGGGTAGGTAGGCATAGGGTGGGTAGATAGAGGGTGGGTAGATAGAGGGTGGGTAAACAGAGGGTGGGTAGAGGAGAGGACATTTAACTCTTTCATGAATCCCAAACCAAACAACACCCCCTCTCAGGATCCTGCTGGCTCACAGAGCTGGTTGAAAAGCTGAAGGTAGCTTTAGGATGTCTCTGCACTTTGGTGCCTTTAAAGCCTCTCCCCAGCTCCCTGGGTCAGAGGCAGAGCCTCTGCACGGAGGCACAAGGCAAATTAGCAATTTTCTCTGCACCTCTGAGCTCACTGAGAGACTGAAATGTCACAATTAGACTCCTCGGGGTCAGAAGGGGAGCCAGGAGGGTTTGAGGGTGGGTTTTTGTTTGTTGTTGTTTCTTCTTCCAGAGACAAAAGCCAGAGCTTCAATAAAAATAAAATCCCTTGACTTTCATAAAAGACAAAGTAAAGGTCAAGGAAAGTCTCCTGGGAAATAAGAAGTTAGCCCTGCTCTCAGAGAGAAAGATAATCAGGGCCAGGCTCTACTCTGTTCTTCACTACCTTTCTTGCTCAGGAAGTTTTATTTCCCTCTCCCTTTTGCTTGTTTTCCCCACCCCTGATTATAACAGGAGCTACTAAAAACTGAAGGTTGCAAACGGATCCCACTGCAGTGAAATAGAAGAGAATGGAAGTAACCAGATAGGAAAAGACCTCAGAGATCATCCAGTCCAACCTATCATCCAGCACCATCTGATCAACTCAACCATGGCACCAAGGGCCTCATCCAGGCTCTTCCTAAACACCTCCAGGGATGGGGACTCCACCACCTCCCTGGGCAGCACATCCCAATGGCTAATTACTCTTCTGTGAAGAATTTCTTCCTCACCTCCAGCCTAAACCTCCCCTGGCACAGCTTGAGATGGTGTCCTCCTGTTCTGGTGCTGAGTGCCTGGGAGAAAAGAACAATCCCCTCCTGGCTACAACCTTCCTTCAGGGAGCTGGAGAGAGCAAGAAGGTCTCCCCTGAGCCTCCTCTTCTGCAGGCTAAGCAACCCCAGCTCCCTCAGCCTCTCCTCCCAGGGCTGTGCTCCAGACCCCTCCCCAGCTTTGTTGCCCTTCTCTGGACACCTTCCAGCATTTCAACATCTTTCCTAAACTGAGGAGCCCAGAGCTGAACACAGGACTCAAGGTGTGGCCTGAGCAGAGCTGAGCACAGGGGCAGAAATGCAAACAAGAGCAGTGCAAGAAGCCTCCACAAAGAGTTTCCAGTGGCTGGGAGGAGACAAGCAAGCAATGTGCACTCAGAGGACCACAAATCATTTAACCCCCTGATAAAGTTGAATCATCTCCTCAACAAATGCAGGAGTTCCCAACAGCTTTATCATGAATTATGTTGAAGAGACAACAAGAGAGGTGTGATGCTGCTGCAGTTGAAGATAAGAAGGACATTGAGACACTGGAAGGTGTCCAGAGAAGGGCAACAAAGCTGGGGAGGGGTCTGGAGCACAGCCCTGGGATGAGAGGCTGAGGGAGCTGGGGTTGCTTAGCCTGCAGAAGAGGAGGCTCAGGGGAGACCTTCTTGCTCTCTCCAACTCCCTGAAGGGAGGTTGTAGCCAGGAAGGGGTTGGTCTCTTCTCCCAGGCACCCAGCCCCAGAACAAGAGGACACAGTCTCAAGCTGTGCCAGGGGAGGTTTAGGCTGGAAGTGAGGAGAAAGTTCTTCCCAGCAAGAGAGATTGGCCACTGGCTCAGAGTTTGAGAAGACAACCCCAAGTCTGCTACAGTTCTGAGAAATATTCTGCTTTCATTTTGCAGCCTTTGCCTCAGGCCTTTAAATAAGACACAAAGGTGGAAAGAGAAGAAAATTCTTCGCTTAGGAAGAAATTTTTCACTTAGGATGAAATTCTTTACTTTAGGAAGAACTTCTTCACTACCAAGGTGGTAAACTCTGGGGAATGGATTATCCAGAGAGGTTGTGGAAGCTTCCTCCCTGGAGATGTTCAAGGCCAGGTTGGATGGAGCCTTGAGTAACCTGGGCTGGTTGAGAGGTTGCCTGCCCATGGCAGGGAGGTCAGGTTAGAGGATCCCTAAGCTCCCTTCCAGCCTAAGCCATTCTATGACAGAGCATCTCCATCTTTTTCCTGGGCTCCAAGAAAGAGCCTCAGAGCCTGAACAAATTAAGCTGTAAAGCTGCATTGTGCTTCTCTCCATAGTCTTCTTTACTGATCATTTCCTTATCCCAGGGAGAAATGCAATTAGTGAGACAAGGAGCCATACAATGGAACCAACTTTAATTGACAGAGGGGAACAAGGAGATTAAAACCCAATTAATTTCCTCCTTATTGCTTCAGAACCTGCAGTGACTTCTGTGCCAGCCAACAGCAGCATCTTTCATCTGGAAGCTCTTCCAGGCTAAGACATCTGTGCTTTCCTCTTCTGTTTGCAGATACTCACTGCCTTGTTAAGATCCTGATCAGATCATGGCACTTTCTGATTCTTTGGATGGTGATTCACCAAACCTCAGAATTGCTGCCACCTCCTCCCTGAGACACAGGGAACAGTCTACACAGTGGCAGAGACAGTAAAAGCTATTTTGGAAGGGACTAGCACTGGGTTTGCATCTCATGCAAATATTTAACAACCTGTTTCCTTTTTCTTTTGCTCCATTAAACCACAACAACTGCTCTTTTGCTTCTTTCTTGGAGGTATCCAGGTCACTAAAGTGCATTTAGCACCCTATAAAATCAGTGTCCATGGAGAGGTAAGAGGGAAATCCTTTACAAGTGAGAGCACACTGCTGTTTCCAGTGCTAAATCACGGATCCTTATGGAGAAGTATTCCCATTAAAACCAATCAGCTGCTCCAGAAGAAGTTCCATAGCAGCAGCATCCCAAATTCATTCACCATCACAGAATCACAGGGGCCGGAAGGGGCCTCAAAACCTCATCCAGTCCAAGCCCCCTGCTAGAGCAGCATCACCTAGAGCAGGTCACACAGGAACACATCCAGGTGGGTTTGGAATATCTCCAGAGAGGGAGGCCCCACAACCCCCCTGGGCAGCCAGCTCCAGGGCTCTGTCACCCTCACAGGCAAAAAACCTTTTCTTTCTGTTTCCATGAAGCTTCCTCTGCCTCAGCATCCCCCACTGCCCCTTGTGCTGGCATTGGGCATCACCCAGCAGAGCCTGGCTCCAGCCTCTGGGCACTCACCCTGCACATTATCAACAGCAATGAGGTCACCTCCTCCTCACCAAGCCAAACAGCCCCAGCTCCCACGGGACCACCAGAGCTCTGGATCACATCTCAAACAGTATTAATGCTGTCTCTTTCACAGGGGTGAAACCAGACTTGGGGGTTTGGCTGTGTCCCCCCCTGCCTTCCCCATGAGGGGTGACACACATGGTCTTCCAACATCTCAGCTACTTCTGTTGTATTATTTATACAGGGCAGGGACAAGCTGCTCACAGCCACCTCCAGCCTGGCTGCAAACACCTCCAGGGATGAGGCTTCCATCACCTCCCTGGGCAACCTGTGCCAGGCTCTCACCACCCTCCTGGGGAACAACTTCTTCCTCACATCCAGTCTGAATCTCCCCACTTCTAGTTTTGCTCCATCCCCCCCAGTCCTATCCCTCCCTGACACCCTCAGAAGTCCCTCCCCAGATTTCTTGGAGCTCCCTTCAGATCCTGGAAGGCCACAACTAGGTCTCCTCAGAGCCTTCTCTTCTCCAGACTGCACAACCCCAACTCTCTCAGTCTGTCCTCACAGGAGAGCTTCCACCAACCTGTTCCAGTGTCTCACCACCCACATGGGGAAGAACTTCTTCCTAACATCCAATCTCAATCTCCCCTCTGCTAGCTTGGATCCATTTCCCCTAGTCCTACCCCTACCTGACACCCTAACAAGCATGAGGGGGAGGAGAAGCAGCAGCAGCACAAGTTTCTTATCAGAACAAATCCTCCTGCAAGTAGCAGGAGGTGGAAAAATAAAGAGTGCTTTGCATTCCCTCAAGCTCTTTGGTTGCTTGAGTGTATCCATGGCAACACCTATCCTTCAGAAACCCTCATCTGCATCTACACACTTGTTTCAACCCCTCCCTAAAACATGAAGAGGATGGAGAGCATTGGAGTATCTGCTCCATTAATCTGCTCCTGCTCCAGCCAGACACAAGTGCAGCAGAAGCAGCTCCCTTCCAGCTACCTTTTAAACCAAGTTCCTCCAAACCACACAGCTCTCATTCCAGGGTGACTCAGCTCTTTGGCAACACCATTTGTGATCTGGCAAAGTGGAGAGGAGCCTTGGGTTTGAGATCATCACCCCAGGATCTGGGAGATCTTGAATGCTTTGTTGAGCACCAGTCACTGATGTCTGACCAGCACAGAAACATTTGGTTATATAGGAAAGATGGAAAAAACACAGAACCAGAGATGGTCAGGGTTGGAAGGGACCTCAAGGCTCAGCCAGTCCCAACCCCACTGCCATGGGCAGGGACACCTCACACCACAGCAGGTTGCTCACAGCCACCTCCAGCCTGGCTGCAAACACCTCCAGGCAGGAGGCTTCCACCTGGGCACCTCCCTGGGCAACCTGTGCCAGTCTCTCACCACCTTCATGGGGAACAACTTCTTCCTAACATCCAATCTGAATCTACTCATTTCTGGTTTTGCTCCATCCCTCCCAGCCCTATCCCTCCCTGACACCCTCCAAGTCCCCCTGCCCCATTTTCCCCCTTGTTCCCCTCAAACCCACAGCACCTGGGCTCTGTTGGAGTCTCCTCCCACCCCAGGTGTGGTCACTCTGCCTTCCCCACCCACTCCCCTATTTAATCCCCAGCAGGAAGGGCAGCAGCCCCAAGCTGAGCCCATCTGGGCTGGAGGATCCTCCTCTCATCTCTGGTGAGTGCCCCTGGTGCTCACTGGGTGCTGGTGGTGGTGACTACAAAGGCCGGGGGGCCTGGTGGCCCCCCGGTCATTAGGGCAATCCTTGATGACTGCTTCAATGTCACCCAGGGGTGCTGGCTGGGCCTCCTTGCTGGGGCTGAGCTCCCCTGGGTGATATCTTGGCTGGGGAGGGTCTTGCCCCCCAGCTCAGGGATGGGTGCACAAATGGTGGTGGTGGAGCAGGAGCTGTTTAGTCAGATGATATGATGCTAATTACCCCAGCCCCCCATACCACAGCAGGTTGCTCACAGCCACCTCCAGCCTGGCTGCAAACACCTCCAGGGGTGAGGCTGCCACCACCTCCCTGGGCAACCTGTGCCAGGCTCTTACCACCCTCATGGGGAACAACTTCTTCCTCACAGCCAAGCTGAATCTCCCCACTTCTGGTTTTGTTCCATCCCCCCCAGTCCTATTCCTCCCTGACACCCTCAAAAGTCCCTCCTCAACCCCAACTCCCTCAGTCTGTCCTCACAGCAGAGCAGCTCCAGCCCTCTGCTCCTCCTCGTGGCCCTTCTCTGGACACCTTCCAGCCCCTCCAGATCCTTCCTGGCACAGAGGCTCCAGCACTGGCCCCAGAGCTCCAGCTGTGGTCTCAGCAGAGTGGAGTAGAGGGGCAGAATCCCCTCCCTGGCCCTGCTGGCCACACTTCTCTTGCTGCAGCCCAGGCTCTGCTTGGCTCTCTGGGCTGCCAGTGCTCACTGCTGGCTCCTGTTGAGCTTCTCCTCCCCCAGCACATATGATTATATCACAGATAGAATCACCCAGGTTGGAAGGGACCTCTAAAGCTTATCTAATCCAACCCCCCCTGCAGCAAGCAGGGACATCCTCAGCTAGGATCAGATTATCTCCAGCATTTTCCTTTTCCTCTTAACAAGAGCCCTGTGCAGCATTTTCTCGGGGAACCTGACAGAGCTCACAACTTCTCCAACCCAGACTTAATCAAAGGCTTCTGGGGAGGGGGGGAGGAAAGCAAAGGCTTTTAAGATATTCTTCCTTCTTGGTGGCGCTGGAGAAGAAGATTACATTGGAATTTCAGATTTCTCTAGCATCAAGTGGGAGCCTCCTGATAACTTCCCTTAGATGATTTGCATGATTTCTTTTAACAGCACATCAGTGCACAGAGGAGGGGGGAAAAAAACCACCCCATATCTGCATGCCTCAGAATGCAAAGCAGTATCCTCAAGAGCAGCCTGTGAGGATGCTGAGGTTTTACTCCTGAATGAACAGAGCCGGGCTGGAGTTCCATTGAGGCAAGGGTGAGATTTGATGATGTCACTACAACTTTCAGCCATTGTAAGAGGAGAAAATGAAACAGATTCCTGCCCCTGGAACAAATGACCTCTGTGCTGCCTTTTGTTCTCCTCCAACAGCCACAGCATTGTCCTAAAGCCAGCGGTTTAAACCCAGCTCCTTCCCAGCCACTGCCAGGCTTCGCTCGATGGCATTCACTTCTCACACAGGACTCTGCTTCTCTGGCTTGCTTCAGCACATCAAGATTCTCTTCAAAATAAAGAGGAAAATAGATGGGTTCTGGTCTCAAGCCAACAAACAAACCAAGCCCAAAGAGCCAGCTCCAGACTGAAGCCACAGGGCATAAAGGAATTGTTGCTCCCTAAGGAACTTGTTTTGCTTAGCTTCGTTTCTGTGCTGCTCTTTAGAATCCCTGCTTGGCCACAGGGCCAGAAAATGGTAGGGCATGAGCTTGGGAACAAGGCCTGCAGTATGGGGATGCTGTCATCAGGAAAGCTCCTTCAATTTCAATCCATTTCTCCTTGTCTATCAGTCCTCTTGTAAGAAGCCCAGAGAAGGGCAACAAAGCTGGGGAGGGGTCTGGAGCACAGCCCTGGGAGGAGAGGCTGAGGGAGCTGGGGTTGCTTAGCCTGCAGAAGAGGAGGCTCAGGGGAGACCTTCTTGCTCTCTCCAGCTTTCTGGTTGTAGCCAGGTGGAGGTTGGTCTCTTCTCCCAGGCAGCCAGCACCAGAACAAGAGGACACAGTCTCAAGCTGTGCTAGGGGAGGATTAGGCTGGATGTTAGGAAGAAATTCTTCCCAGAAAGAGAGATTGGCCGTTGGGATGTGCTGCCCAGGGAGGTGGTGGAGTCCCCATCCCTGGAGGTGTTTAGGAAGAGCCTGGATGAGGCACTTGGTGCCATGGTCTAGCTGATTGGATATGGCTGGGTGATAGGTTGGTCTGGATGATCTTGGAGGTCTCTTCCAATCTGGCTGATTCCATGATTCTGAGGATACAACCACTGCTAACAGATGTCACATTCCACCTTGCCCTCTTCCCATGGCATCTTGGTCAGGGCTTGCACAATGAGATACTAACAGAGCAGCAGCCTTTCACCCCAGGCAGGCACACAGTAAAATGGCTTTCAAGTAACTCACCTGCAAAGTCACATCTCCTACATTTCTTATCAGAAAAGGTCTAAGTTATTCTTTCTCCTTTCTTCACCTCTTTATTAAAACTCTGAATATCCCCACTGGGGCCAGAATGGGGGGGGAGGAAATCAGCCTGATGCCTCAGAGTCAAGGCTTGAACTTGAGAATGCTTTTGTCTTTCAAAGCTGTCTGCAAAGAGGACTACAGAGGAAAATGAAAAGGAAAGGGAAAAGAATTCAGCAGGTCTGGAAATGTATTTTGATTACAGAGACTGCAGATAAGGGCAAAATTTGACAAGGGGCTGAGGGCAGGCTCCAAGCTGCAGGCAGGCTCTGGGTTGTGACAGGTTTCAGAGAGCTCAGGCTCCCTGGGCAGAAGGCAGTGAATATTTTATGCTGCTTGTTTTGAATATTTTAACTTGGGAGTCAGGCCTCCCAAGGTACAAAAAACACCCCCCAGAGAAGCGTTTGTGTTCATAATCAATCTTGATGGGAAGGCAGAGTGCAAGCCCCCTCCAACTGACCAGCCCCACCAACCTGAGGAGCTGGCTGTCAGACCCCACGCACTGCACACCCAGATGCCTGCAGCCAGCACTCAGCAGGCACAAGCATGGAAGGGCAGAAGGATCTCCTCAGCAGGGAGCAGCCACTGAGGACTCTCCTCAGCAGCTCACCTGCAGCCAGGCACACCACAGTGAGCTTCAGTCCTGATGTGATCACTGACATCAGGCCCAGTTCATTGAGCAGCCAACAGCCCCGTGGTGCTCAGCTGTGTTAAAGTCTTCTCTTTTTACTTCTGGTCTTTCAGAGGAGGTAAATCAAACTGTGAGTAAGTGAAATAAATTAATCCCCAGTTCTCCAGAAATTTGTTCTTATAGAACCATAGCGTTGTCAGGGTTGGAAGGGACCTCAAGGCTCAGCCAGATCCAACCCCCTGCCATGGGCAGGGACACCTCACACCACAGCAGGTTGCTCACAGCCACCTCCAGCCTGGCTGCAAACACCTCCAGGCAGGAGGCTTCCACCACCTCCCTGAGCAGCCTGTGCCAGGCTCTCACCACCCTCATGGGGAACAACTTCTTCCTCACATCCAATCTCAATCTCCCCACTTCTAGTTCTGCTCCATCCCCCCCATTCCTATCCCTCCCTGACACCCTCAGAAGTCCCTCCCCAGCTTTCTTGTAGCCCCCTTCAGATGTTGGAAGGCCACAATGAGGTCTCCTTGAAGCCTTCTCCTCTCCAGACTGCACAGCCCCAACTCCCTCAGTCTGTCCTCACAGGAGAGGTGCTCACAGCTGTGAATCCTGCTCACAGCTTTAAAGCTCCTCACTGGGACTCACTGCAGGCATCAACTTCTGAACACCAAACACTCCCAATAAACACTTGCAGAATACAGAATATGGACTTAACCAGGCTGGAAAAGACCTCCAAGATCATCCAGTCCAACCTATCACCCAACACCATCTGATCAACTAAACCATGGCACCAAATGCCTCATCCAGGCTCTTCCTAAACATCTCCAGGGATGGGGACTCCACCACCTCCCTGGGCAGCACATCCCAAGAGCCAATCTCTCTTGCTGGGAAGAATTTCTTCCTAACACCCAGCCTGAACCTCTCTTGGCACAGCTTGAGACTGTGTCCTCTTGTTCTGGGGCTGGGTGCCTGGGAGAAGATTCCAACCCCCACCTGGCTACAACCTCCCTTCAGGGAGTTGTAGAGAGCAAGAAGGTCTCCCCTGAGCCTCCTCTTCTGCAGGCTAAGCAACCCCAGCTCCCTCAGCCTCTCCTCACAGGGCTTGTGACTTCCCCCAAACCAGCCACACAGAGGAACTTAACAACTGCCTTCCAGGTCAAAAGAAGAAGAATCCAAATGTTTCCCATTGCAGTTAAAATAGTGAGAAGGTGCAAGAGGGTTAAGGTGTTTATGCACACCTGGCTGGTGTGATGGTGTTGTACCCTCCTTGGAGGGGCTGCCAGCAGCCCATTTGCACAGCTATTTGCTCCTCTCCTCACTCCTTCCTGCAATAACATCAGGCACAGACCTCTGCCTTCTTGTGGGTGCTGAGCTTTCATTCACATTCCCCTGTAAACAACTTAGCAGCAAATTACCTGTGCATTTCCATCCCACAACATCACCTTGGCAACCCCTGGGAGAACAAAAAACAAACACCACCACCAAACCATCTTCCTTCTTCAGAGGTTAAGAGGCACAGGGAGGTTTGACAGTCTGGACAGATGGGTAGAGTCCAACAGGATGGCATTTAACAAATCCAAATGCCAGGACTTTGGCCACAGCAACCCCATGCTGTGCTACAGGCTGGGGGCAGAGTGGGTGAGAGCAACCAGGCAGAAAAGGACCTGGGGGTACTGGTTGACAGCAGCTGAACAGGAGCCAGCAGTGTGCCCAGGGGGTCAAGAAGGCCAATGGCATCCTGGCCTGCATCAGGAACAGTGTGGCCAGCAGGAGCAGGGAAGTCATTGTGTCCTGTGCTCAGCACTGCTCAGGCCACACCTGGAGTACTGTGTGCTTCCCACCCATGGCAGCAACTTGCCCCATGTGCTCTTTACCCCTTGGCATAGCTGTGCACCAAAATGCTCCATGGAACTCTCACCTTGAAATGCTCTGGAGTTCTGATCCTCTCAGTGTCAGAATGCTGAGGGCTTGGAAGGGACCTCCAGAGATCATGGAGTCCACTCTGGAGTTCTGATCCTCTCGGTGACAGAATACTGAGGGCTTGGAAGAGACTCCAGAGATCATGGAGTCCACTCTGGAGTGCTGATCCTCTCAGTGTCAGAATGCTGAGGGCTTGGAAGAGACTCCAGAGATCATGGAGTCCACTCTGAAGTGCTGATCCTCTCAGTGTCAGAATGCTGAGGGCTTGGAAGAGACTCCAGAGATCATGGAGTCCACTCTGGAGTGCTGATCCTCTCAGTGACAGAATGCTGAGGGCTTGGAAGAGACTCCAGAGATCATGGAGTCCAAGCTCCCTGCACAGGAGGAGCACTTCGAGCGGGCACACAGGAATGCAATCAACTCAATGCAACTCAGCTGTTCCCTCACATGCAGCCCAGGTGAGAGGAACAATCTGGCTGGCCAGACCCCTCAGACACCTGGCAGAACACCAATAAATGAGGATTTCCCCCACCTGTGCACATCCCCAGGTGAGATTTTAGCCACCCCACAACTCTGTTTAGCTTATTCCCTACCACTGCCCCTGGGCCAGCTCTTGCTTTAGCTCTTTGATCACAATTGTCTCAGCTGGCTCTGGATAAAGAGGATGAAACCTGCAGGCTATGTCCAGACTGCTGAGGCCAGCTTTGTAATGAAACCTTCTCTGCAAGCCTTGGGGTGTTTTTATGGGTAAGTAATAGGAGCTAAACTTGTGTTCAGTTCAGCTCTCACTGGAATTCCAGGCAGCTGCATTGACCCCCAGCTAAATGAGCTGCAATGGTCACACCTGAGAGCATGCAGTACCTGCAGACACCAGATTCATCTGCTCTGAGCTGCCATAGCAGACACTTTGAAGGCAGGGCAGCCTAATAGAGCTGTTTCAATTACAGATCTAACTAAGGGCCCTGTTCCTGCAGAGTTCTGAGCACTGCTTTGAAGTCAGAAGGATGAAAGGGTGTTCAGTGCCTGCCAGCCTGGGGGTTCTGCTGTGGAGGAGCAGAAACCTCCAGCTCCCATCTGGCCTGGGCTGCTGCCTGCTGCAGGACTCCCCAGCTTTGAGCAAATGGGGGCAGGTGTTGATCTGTTAGAGGGCAGGAGGGCTCTGCAGAGGGACCTGGACAGGCTGCAGAGCTGTGCCCACGAAAACCTCATGAGGTCCAACAAGACCAAGGACAAGGTCCTGCAGCTGGGTTGGGGCAATCCCAGGCACAGACACAGGCTGGGCAGGGACTGGCTGGAGAGCAGCCCTGAAGAAAAGGACCTGGGGGAGCTGGGGGAAGAGAAGCTCAACAGGAGCCAGCAGTGAGCACTGGTAGCCCAGAGAGCCAAGCAGAGCCTGGGCTGCAGCAAGAGAAGTGTGGCCAGCAGGGCCAGGGAGGGGATTCTGCCCCTCTGCTCCACTCTGCTGAGACCACAGCTGGAGCTCTGGGGCCAGTTCTGGAGCCTCTGTGCCAGGAAGGATCTGGAGGGGCTGGAAGGTGTCCAGAGAAGGGCCAGGAGGAGGAGCAGAGGGCTGGAGCTGCTCTGCTGTGAGGACAGACTGAGGGAGTTGGGGTTGTGCAGGCTGGAGAGGAGAAGGCTCTCAGAGGACCTCATTGTGGCCTTCCAGGATCTGCAGGGGTCTCCAAGAAAGCTGGGGAGGGACTTTGAGGGTGTCAGGGAGGGATAGGACTGGGGGGGATAGAGCAAAACTAGAAATGGGGAGATTCAGATTGGACGTGAGGAAGAAGTTGTTCCCCAGGAGGGTGGTGAGAGCCTGGCACAGGTTGCCCAGGGAGGTGGTGGAAGCCTCCTGCCTGGAGGTTTTTTAAGGCCAGGCAAACCTGCTGTGGTGTGAGGTGTCCCTGCCCATGGCAGGGGGGTTGGGACTGGCTGAGCCTTGAGGTCCCTTCCAACCCTGACAATTCTATGACTCTATGCCATTGTAGTGGGGATCAGGGTGCAGTTAGCTTGGGATCTCCTGAGGAACCTCTCAATTTTCTGTCCCCACAACTTTGATGCAAAGTCAGAGAAACTCCTTTCTAACAATCCACCTGAAGCAGCAGCAGTAAACCTGTGCTCTGATGTTGTAAACACAGGATGCTTCCCAACAGAACTGCAATTATTTATTCAGCTTTCAGGTCCCACCAGGGTTGCTTTGGGGATTTTTGCTGGGAGTTTGTTTGTTTGTTTGTTACTGCAATACTATTATTTTCTGGTAGAAATGCCAGCAGGGCCTCTGCATAGCAACAGCAAAGCAATGCTAGCCCCGAGGACTTCCCCTTGGTAAACAGAACATGGGTTTTCATATTGTCTTGTCTATCTCTTTATCTGCTTGTTAAAGCTGTGAGCAAAAACCCACCCAGATAAACACCACAGTGCTAATTGCTGCTGCCTTGCCTCTTTTGCACTGAACACTGAGATTCACACTCTGGCAGCCAGTTCTTCAGGCACATTCTGTCAGAGGTGGGAGCAAACAATCCCTAGTAAGGGATTTAAATGAGCATAGCCTCTCCATCCCATTCACAGAATTGTCAGGGTTGGAAGGGACCTCAAGGCTCAGCCAGCTCCAACCCCCCTGCCATGGGCAGGGACACCTCACACCACAGCAGGTTGCTCACAGCCACATCCAGCCTGGCTGCAAACACCTCCAGGCAGGAGGCTCCCACCACCTCCCTGGGCAGCCTGTGCCAGGCTCTCACCACCCTCCTGGGGAACAACTTCTTCCTCACAGCCAATCTCAATCTCCCCATTTCTAGTTCTGCTCCATCCCCCCAGTCCTATCCCTCCCTGACACCCTCAAAAGTCCCTCCCCAGCTTTCCTGTAGCCCCCTGCAGATCCTGGCAGGCCACAATGAGGTCTGCTGGGAGCCTTCTCTTCTGCAGACTGCACAACCCCAACTCCCTCAGCCTGTCCTCATTTAGTCTGGATTACAGCAAACATCTCAGAGTATTTATTAGGCTTGGAATTAATGTTTCTCCCAGGCAATTTATTATCTCCTTTTAGAATTGTTTTGATGCAAGATCACACAGGACATTTTTTGGGGGTGGGGGGGGGGGTGGGTTAGGGGATCTCCAGAGTAAGCATAGCCACTGTTCCCACTCAGAGTCCTGATATTAAAGAAGGAAAGGCTCCCAAGAAAGCCTCTGAGGGTCACTGCAGTTCACTGGAACAGCCTAATTTCAGTTATTGCTTTGTGGAATGTTGCAGAAGATTAATGTCACCAAAAAAATCAGGTAATAATAAATAAATGCAAAGAACAGCAAAGAAGCAAAACACAAAGCTGCACCACACTGGCATGTCCAGGGCCAGCACAGCTAGAAGGGGTTGGACGTGGCACGTGGAGCCATGGTTTAGTTACTCATGAGCTGTTGGGTGACAGGTTGGACTTGATGATCTCTGAGGTCTTTTCCAACCTTATTGATTCTATGATTCTATAAACCTTCCAGACTAGCCACAGTCACTGCATAAGGAAGGCAAAGATCCTATGAGGATAGACTGAGAGAGTTGGGGGTGGTTCCATCTGGAGAGGAGAAGGCTCCCAGCAGACCTAATTGTGGCCTTCCAGGATCTGAAGGGGGCTCCAAGAAAGCTGGGGAGGGACATTTTAGGTAGTGATAGGACTGGAGGGTATGGATCCGAGCTAGAGGAGGGGAGATTCAGGTTGGCTGTGAGGAAGAAGTTGTTCCCCAGGAGGGTGGTGAGAGCCTGGCACAGGTTGCCCAGGGAGGTGGTGGAAGCCTCATCCCTGGAGGTGTTTGCAGCCAGGCTGGAGGTGGCTGTGAGCAATCTGCTGCAGTGTGAGGTGTCCCTGGCCATGGCAGGGGGTTGGAACTGGCTGAGCCTTGAGGTCCTTTCCAGCCCTGACAGTTCTGTGTTTCCATGATTCTATAGATGATTGTATCCCATTACTTTGCCATCCAAAAGCTTACTTGGGGTTTTCCTCTGGTTTTTAAAGCTTTGCTCCCCCAGACTAGCAAATGTGACAGCCAAGCTCTGTTATTGACACTTATTTATTCTGATGTGCTTCCAGTGGTAAACAGCTCACTGCCATCAATTACAAAGCACCGACAACTTTTCCTCAAGCACAGGAAATGTGCTTCAAGAGGGAAAGGGTTATCACAGCACTGATCTCACAAGCAAATGACACCACAGGATTCCTCCCCGGTCAGTTTCCTTTCTGCAAACACAAATCACAGTCAGCTGCCTGAAGCACCACACATAGACCTTCAAGGGAGTCAATGCTGCACACAACCTCTGCTGTGCTGACAAACTGATCATCTACTTAAGATTAAAGGAGGAAGTTTGAGTTTTGAAGCTGTTTCCTAGCTTTGAATCTGGTTGTATATTGGATGGGAAAATGGGGATGGAACCTGCCCCAGACTGCCAACCACAGCCTGGCTTCCACAAAGTATCCTGGGGTGCAGCAAGAAAAGTGTGGCCAGCAGGGCTAGGAAGGTTCTTCTCCACCTCTGCTCTGCCCTACTGAGACCACATGTGGAGTATTGTGTTCAGTTTTGGGCTCCCCAGTTCAAGAGAGACAGAGACCTGCTGCAGAGTCCGACAGAGAGCCAGGAGGATGCTTAGGGGACTTGAGCATCTCCCCTGTGAAGAGAGCCTGAGAGCCCTGGGGCTGTTCGGTCTGCAGAAGGCTGAGAGGGGATCTGATCAATGTCTATCAATAGCTGAAGGCTGGGGGGCAAGGTGCACAGTAATAAGCCAAGGACCAATGGATACAAACTTGAACACAGAAGGTTTCAGCTCAACATGAGGAGAAACTTCTTTGCAGTAAGGGTGCCAGAGCCCTGGAGCAGGCTGCCAAGAGAGGTTGTGGAGCCTCCTTCTCTGGAGGCTTTCAAACCCCACCTGGATGCATTCCAGTGCAGACTGCCCTGGGTGGTCCTGCTCTGGCAGGGGGGTTGGACTCAACGATCTCTGGAGGGGCCTTCCCGCCTCTAACACACTGTGATTCTAAGAGAGAGGTTGCAAGAGGAATAAAGGGCAGCATTTTGCAGTGGAGGTCTGTCACTGTATTCTGCTAATAAACACAGAGCAAGCTAGCACAGAGCCAGCCTGCCAGGGGTGGCTGCTCTTCACAAAGCAGCCAATTTCCATTTGTTATTAGTCAGGTCTTCTCACACCTTCCCTCATTAGATCACCACAGGATCGTTAATGTAATCTTATCTTAATTGCACCAAAACAAATGCTGTGGCTAGCATGGGCCCCTACAGCAACAATTTCCTGCAGTCTCTGCTTCCTTTGCTCACTTCCCTCAGCCAACCTTTCAGAGGTTGCTTCCAGCAGCCACCCTGCCTGGACACCATTAGTGGCAGCGTGCCCAGAGGGGCTCGCAGCAACCTGTCCCATGGACTGGAGCCCAAGCTGGGAGAATCAGACCCAAACATACAGAATTAACCAGGTTGGAAAAGACCTTTGAGTTCATTAAGTCCAACCTATCACCCAGCACCATCTAATCAACTAAACCATGGCACCAAGTGCCTCATCCAGGCTCTTCCTAAATGCCTCCAGGGATGGTGACACCACCACCTCCCTGGGCAGCACATTCCAGTGGCCAATCTCTCTTGCTGGGAAGAACTTTCTCCTCACCTCCAGCCTAAACTTCCCCTGACACAGCTTGAGACTGTGTCCTCTTGTTCTGGTGCTGGTTGCCTGGGAGAAGAGACCAACCCCCAGCTGGCTACAACCTCCCTTCAGGGAGCTGGAGAGAGCCATGAGGTCTCCCCTGAGCCTCCTCTTCTCCAGGAAGATATCCAACATATTAGAATCTTGCATCCAGTTCTGGACATCCTCCCCCCTCTCTCAAAACCACTGGGAAGCTTCTCTCCACTCAGGGTGAAGCACAACGAAGGAAATGCCATTTTTACTGCACTGCTGTCAGGCTCTTGTGGCTCTCTGTGGCCGGAGCAGTTGCTCCCTGCCCCGCTCTGTGTTTCTGTGCCTCCCACATTTCTTTACTTCCTTGCATTGACTTCTCTTTGTTTCACTTCTCACTCAGGTCCCTGAAGGACTCAGATTTATATCTTAATCCTCTTTCCTACTTCCTTCTTCAGATTAATCGTTCTCTGTTCAGCTGTGACCCCAAAGTCCCAGGGCTCCCCAGGCTGACCCCAGGCCACTGCTGCGCCTCTGCTCATCTCCTGCGCTCCCACCCTCGCCGCCTCCTGCTCAACCCCCGCTGGCCTTTTCCTGACCTGAGTTTGTAACCTCTTAATCAGCTATGACTCCACTTTCTCCACTTCTTTTTACAACCAGGCCTTGCCTAATTCCCACCCTTCCACATCAGCTCTCAAAAATTCTTCCTCCTAAACTTCACTGCCAAAATGATCCCCGCTGTGTTCATTTCTTGCCTCACTTCCTGTGGCTCCCTGAGCCCAGGTCATAGCATCTCTCTTCTTTCAGTGCTTCCAAAGGCAGCTGCTAAATTAGTTTGGGGCTTGTGTCCTTCTCTGCTGTGGCTTCCCTGCTTCCTCCAAAGAATCAGCAAGATTCTCTCTGCTGATTCTGCCTTGCTTTTTGTTTCCTGGCTGGCAAAACACAATCATAGAGAAGGAGATGAAATCATTCAGGCACACTCTCAGAGCCCCTCTCAAGCAGCAACAGCAGTCCATTCCTGTATGATTCCTACATTCCTGCTCTGGAGGTTCCAGCATTAGTGTGGGGAGGAACTCTTTAGAGGGAAAGAAATCTCCACAATCAAGCCTCTCAGTTTCATCAGGAAAAGAGGGGGTGGGGGGTGGAAATCTGCCGCTTCTAACCAATAAAGCACTTTACTCTTTGAATCTTTTATGTGAAATTCAGCTCAGGCTCTGAGAGAAAAAGCTCAAAATGTGCAATTGAAACTAAAGGTTGGTTAAAAACTAAAGGAGACTTTTCTCAGCCAACCTCTTCAGTTAATTCAACTTAATCTAAACTCAGCTCCTTTGCAGAGCAAACAGCTCTCACACACAAATCAAATCAACCTCTCCAGAGTCAGATTCTCTGAGGATGTTTGCTGTGATTTTTTGCCTTGGATAGGCTCACATTAAAAGGCACAGATGAGAGCACAGCAAAGTCTCCTCTTAAGGTAGTGATGGTGCCATTTGCAACAGGAAGCAGGCTGGAAGGGAAAAAAAAGAGGCACAATATTTGGGTCTCCTTATTGCTGAGCTGTTACCATCAGCTCTAGGAACCACTTAATAGTTGTTTGATCCAGGGAAACAACCACAGCAGATCCTGGCCTGGTACTTCCCAAGGTTTTGTTGATTTTCAAGCAACTTGCAGTTCCTCTTCCCCTTTCCATGCTGTTTAAACACAGACTATTCAATCAGCTGCCTTCCTGAGTTTATTTACTGGTCAGAGGAGGAGTTCAGTCACTGCACTCCGCGCTGAAGGGGTCAGGGGAAAGCCCAAACCTGCCTGCCTCAGAGCTGGAACCTCTCACCCACGCAGCTCTGCTGCCCTTCTGCAACCCCCCCACATGCTGTGGAAGGAGGTAGAGGATGTAAAAGGAAGAATTAGCTGGAGCAGTTGCTTGAGAATCAGGCAGAGGTCAGAGGTGTTTGCCAGAGGGCTGATTCGGTGCATCCATAACTAAACCCTTTGACTATTGCCCAGCTGCCTTCACCAGCAGCTTCAACAGAAGCAGGCTTTTAGCACTGAAAGGATTTTTAGAGTATTTGCCCTTTATTACAACCATATTTGGCCTTCCAAATACTCTGCATCAGTCCTCAAGTTTTCTCTTCAGCCCCTGTTGAGATGTTTAGAGCAGGCTGAGAGCCTGGCCAAGTTTAACAGCACTCCCAAGCGCCACTATGCATGAGACCAATGCCTTTCTTTTCCTCTGTTCTTAAACAGGATTTTAGCCCACTACTCATTCTTCCCAACAAGCCATCTTTGCTTTTGAAGGGCCTTTTGGTGCTTTGCAGGCATTTCTTCAAGGACTGCTGTGCTTTCCAGCCACCCCCTGTGGCTGAGTTGTCCTCTGTTAACTGGAAGTCCATTTCCTTTTTACAGGTCTGGGCCATTTCCACAGGCTAAAGATTCACCTGAAGTTGTCCTGTTGTGCTGCTCTCACTAAAAGATTCCCAACAGTAGCTTCTTACATCCCAGGATGCAATGCCTGGGTTTAGCCATCACAGAAAACACAAGGTCAAGAACCTCCACCCCACAGAACCACAGAATGGTCTGGGTTGGAAGGGACCTCCAAAGCTCACCCAGTCCAACTCCCTCTGCACTCAGCAGGCACATCCTCCACTAAATCAGGTTGCCCAAAGCCCTGTCCAGCCTCACCTTGAATATCTCCAGGGATGAGGCTTCCACCACCTCCCTGGGCAACCTGTTCCACTGTTCCACCACCCTCATGGTGCAGAAATTGTTCCTAACATCCAGTCTAACTCTGGTCTTCTCTAGTTTGAAGCCATTGTCCCTGCAGGACTTTGCAAACAGTCTCTCTCCATCCTTCCTGCAGGTCCCCTTCAAGCACTGTAAGGTTGTTATTAGGTCTCTGGCCCAACCTTCTGGTTTGCAGACCTGCATCTGAACTGATGTCGGTATAAGCTCAGCTGTGGAGAAAGGATGGATTGGATGTTGGCAGCTGGGGCAGGGCAATCCCAGGCACCAATATAAGCTGGGCAGGTACTGGCTTGAAAGCAGCCCTGAAGGACCTGGGGGTGCTGGGGGAGGAGAAGCTCAACAGGAGCCAGCAGTGAGCACTGGCAGCCCAGAGAGCCAAGCAGAGCCTGGGCTGCAGCAAGAGAAGTGTGGCCAGCAGGGCCAGGGAGGGGATTCTGCCCCTCTGCTCCACTCTGCTGAGACCACAGCTGGAGCTCTGGGGCCAGTTCTGGAGCCTCTGTGCCAGGAAGGATCTGGAGGGGCTGGAAGGTGCCCAGAGAAGGGCCAAGTGGGGAGATTGAGCTTGGATGTGAGGAAGAAGTTGTTCCCCAGGAGGGTGGTGAGAGCCTGGCACAGGCTGCCCAGGGAGGTGGTGGAAGCCTCATTCCTGGAGGTGTTTGCAGCCAGGCTGGATGTGGCTGTGAGCTACCTGCTGTAGTGTGAGGTGTCCCTGCCCATGGCAGGGGGTTGGAACTGGCTGAGCCTTGAGGTCCCTTCCACCCCTGACAATTCTGTGATCCTTCCTGGAGCAGAGGCTCCAGAACTGGACACGGAGCTCCAGGTAGGGTCTCAGCAGAGCAGAGTAGAGGGGGAGCAATACAAATGTGATAAATGCACACCAAGGACTTCAAGATGAGGTTTCTACAGCCTCCAAAACACAGCAGACAATCCCCTCCCATTAGGCAGTGAGCATTTGGAACACCTTGAGAGATTAGCTGCTGAGCTGACTCACAGCCTAGTGATAAGAAGTTAAACTTTGTATACTTAAGAAGCCTCTTCCATTTACATGACTCCAAGCAACCTTGCAGTCTCCTTAAGGGAAGCCTTATAAGGCTTAAGAAAATTAAGTTATTAAAATTGCCAAAGCCCAGGCAATTTCAGAGTGGTATAATGAGGTGGATTCCATGGATCCACAAGCTGGGGAGCATTAATTCTCTGCTGCCATTCTTTTACGAAGGTCCAGGCTCCCTCCTGGGGACTGATGCTTCACTTATGGCCTCAAAGTTTCTCAGCCAGCCTCTTGACTCACAGCACAGTTGTGCTAAGGATGCTCTTCCCTGAACTCCAAGGCTCACAGACTTTGGATTGAGGCCCTCAACCTCTTGGTGGTGTGTCTGACATCCCATTAGAATCAAGCCCTGTTGTGAAGAAGGGCCAGGAGCTGAGATCATGTTGTTCGTCACATCCAGGAGGAAGATCTTTCCTGCTTGTGTCTGAAGTACACCCAAAAGATCACCATTGGTGGATGGGATAATGATGCTGGGCGAGCCCTGCAGACATAGTTGGTCTGGAGCAAAGCTGCCCACACCAGGCTCCACACCAGGCTGTTTGCTGGGGCAGCTAGCACCATTCAAGCCCCATGTGGTGTCATCACTGCATGGGGCTTCTGCTGCTGCAAGCAAGGGAGAATGAGCCAAGGTCTTGCTCATCCAGGGAAACCCTTGAGCAGAGAGGGGCTGGAAAGTGAATGGAGTTGCTCCTGCTGGGTTGCTCAGGAGGAATTTATGGTCTGTTTGAGCTTGCAGGGTCTGCTTGGGGCTGGGCTGGGAGCAAGAGAGAGGTTGTGGGGGAGGCTCCGTGCAGCCACGCAGGGTGGAGCTAGGCAGACATCCAGGGACTGGAGAAGGTGAAGAAAGGATCAGCAGTCACAGAAAAAGTTGCTTGGGCTTCGCTGCTTTCTTCTTCTCAGTGTGAAAAAAGAAAACAATGGGAAGAAATCCTCGATGGGCACCGGGGCAGGGCTGCGAGGCAGCTCCCTACACGGAGGGGAAAAGCCAGGCAGCAGCTGGACGTGGAAGCTGTGGGGACATGCATTAGCCATGGAAGGACACCCAACAGAAGCCACTTGTGTGTGAAATGAGCTCTGACAGAGCTCACAGGGGAGAAAAATGGGAGGATTACAAATGCATCTGGAACACAAATGCCAGAAGAATTCAGATGTGGCAGAGGAGTGGGTGAAGAGACTTCAGGAAGCGCAGGTGCATCCTGAGGAGTCAGCCTCAGAAACAGAGCCAGGGGACAAGGAGCATGAGCCCTGCTCAGGAGCAGATTGGGCACTGGAATGAACAGGTAAAACAAACAGGAAAACTCAAGCCTGTGATTAAATAGTTCCTTATGGTCTTCAGAGAAATATAGCAAAGCCAGCAGGGGATTCTGCCCCTCTCCTCCGCTCTGCTGAGACTCCACCTGGAGCACTGTGTCCAGTTCTGGAGCCTCTGTGCCAGGAAGGATCTGGAGGTGCTGGAAGGTGTCCAGAGAAGGGCCACAAGGATGAGCAGGGGGCTGGAGCTGCTCTGCTGTGAGGACAGACTGAGGGAGCTGGGGTTGTGCAGTCTGGAGAAGAGAAGGCTCCAAGGAGACCTCATTGTGGCCTTCCAGGATCTGCAGGAGGCTACAGGAAAGTTGGGGAGGGACTTTTGAGGGTGTCAGGGAGGGATAGGACTGGGGGGGATGGAGCAAAACTAGAAGTGGGGAGATTGAGATTGGCTGTGAGGAAGAAGTTGTTCCCCAGGAGGGTGGTGAGAGCCTGGCACAGGTTGCCCAGGGAGGTGGTGGAAGCCTCCTGCCTGGAGGTGTTTGCAGCCAGGCTGGAGGTGGGTGTGAGCAACCTGCTGTAGTGTGAGGTGTCCCTGGCCATGGCAGCGGGGTTGGGACTGGCTGAGCTTTGAGGTCCCTTCCAACCCTGACAATTCTGTGATTCTGTTCTTTAGGTAAAGCTGGAAAATTCCTCTTTCAGCTGTGTTCACTTTGAACACATTCACCAGTACAGAGCCAGGGCCTGATCCTGCTGCAGCCAGCAGCAGATATCCCATTGGGTGCATTCATTTTGCTTCCACCAGGAGAAAAATCTGCTGTGCCACGTGAAATGCCTTGTGAAAACCAAGGCAGGTGGCCATAGGGCTTTGTCCACTCCACAGCCACAAAGAAGGAGCTGATGATTTGTTTGGGAAGCAGATGACACAGCAGAAATAGGAGGAAATCAGCATTTCCCCCAGCCCTGGCTGGTTGCTCTGTGGTTTACAGATCTTTCTAGATTGCCTCTGGAGTCCAGAACTCCTCCTGTTCCTGGTAAGAGCAGCAAGGACATTGACACAGGTTGCCAGCTGTCCAGGACTTTTCCAGGGTGCTGTCTGCTTTGTGAGATTCCTGATTCAGATGACTGGAAAGAAAAGACAGTCAGGATGCCTCAAGGGACACAGCTTTTCCCAGTTCTGCTGCCAGGAGCATCTGGAGCACTGGGTCCAGTTCTGGGCTCCCCAGTGCAAGAGAGACAGAGAACCACTGAATAGAGTCCAGGGGAGGCTCCAAAGCTGCTGGGGGGGCAGAAGCAGCTCTGTGAGGAGCAAAGGCTGAGAGCCCTGGGGCTGAGAGCCTGCAGAAGAGCAGCCCCAGAGGGCAGCTGAGCAATGCTCAGCAAGAGCTAAAGGCTGGGGGGCAAGGGGCTGGGGCCAGGCTCTGCTCAGTGGTGCCCAGGGACAGGCCAAGGGGCAAGGGACACAAACTGGAACCCAGGAGGTTCCGTGTGAGCAGGAGGAGAAAGTTGTTTGGTGTGAGGGTGCTGGAGGCCTGGAGCAGGCTGCCCAGAGAGGTTGTGGAGTCTCTTGGTGTGGAGAGCTTCCAAATCCAGCTGCACAGTGTGGTGCTGGGCAAGCTGCTGGAGCAGAGGGGTTGAACTGGATGAGCTCCAGAGGTACTTTCCAAACCTCACCATGCTGGGATTCCAATTGTGTGATCTGTGGTGGGACTGCCAAAAACAAAACAAAGCAAAACAAAACAAAACAACACCAAACAAAACAACACAAAACCACACAACCCTAACTGCCATTGAAAAAAATAACCCAATAAATGAGGGGGGAAAGCCTGCAGCTCCTCATACTGCAGTCTGCAGACAACCTCGGCTTAAAGCCAGAATCTGAAGAGCAGCCACAGCAGATTTTGATGCAGTATGGCTGGAGACAGAGTTATTCTGCTTGATAAATAATTGCATTCTCCAACCAGCCTGACAAGACAGCCCCTGCAGCCAAATGAGGTCTCTGATTAGCCAGCAGCCATTGGCTTCTGATAGTCCCCTGAACAACACAAAAAACCCCAACAGCCAAATCCAGCAGCACTGCCCTGGGACACTGGGACAGAAGACAGAATGCAGAATACAGAATACAGAACTAACCAGGCTGGAAAAGACCTCAGAGATCATCAAATCCAACCTCTCACCCAACACCATCTGTTCAACTAACCCGTGGCACCAAGTGCCTCATCCAGGCTCTTCCTAAACACCTCCAGGGATGGGGACTCCACCACCTCCCTGGGCAGCACATCCCAAGGGCCAATCTCTCTTGCTGGGATGAATTTTTTCCTCACCTCCAGCCTAAACTTCCCCTGACACAGCTTGAGACTGTGTCCTCTTGTTCTGGTGCTGGGTGCCTGGGAGAAGAGACCAACCCCCAGCTGGCTACAACCTCCCTTCAGGGAGTTGGAGAGAGCAATGTCTCCCCTGAGCCTCCTCTTCTCAGGGGAGGGACAAAGAGGGAAATGGTGCTGGGCTGTAAGGCTGTTAGAGCTGCCTCTCTCCATGTGAAACACTGACATTAAGATGAGAAATGCTTCTGCTCCTCCTATCTCCAGAGAGCAGCTGGCGGCCGAGCGCTTCAGGTGCCACGGCGCTCGATGGGGAGTGACACGAAACCAATTTGTGGCATCTCAACGACCTGCCAGTGACAGCCCCTGTCAGCAAGCACCTATTGAGAGCTGGGCCAAGCACACCCAGGTTCATTAGCAAAAGCTGCAGCTTCTCAGGCTTCTGTGGAGTGCTGGGAAGCTGTTTTAGCAGCAGTGTAAGAGGAATCCAGGAGCTTCTGGAAAGGAAAAAGGTTATGAGGAGGAGATGCCTCAGGAGTTCAGGTCTGCAGGGGAAGTTTTGGGGTTACAAAGCACAGCTCTCGTGATGCAAAGGCTTATGGAATGGGTTGGGTTGGAAGGGACCTTCAAGATCATTGAGTTCCAACCCCCTTGGCTGGAACCCCTTAAGATCATTTAGTTCCAGCCCCTTGGTTGCAACCTTTCAAGATCATTTAGTCCCAAGCCCCTTAGGTAGGAACCCCTTAAGATCATTTAGTTCCATCTCCCTTGGTTAGGAACCCTTCAAAATCATTTAGTTCCAGCCCCCTTGGCTGGATTCCCTTCAAGATCATTTAGTTCCATCCCCCTTGGCTGGAACCCTTCAAGATCATTTAGTTCCAACCCCCTCGGATAGAACCCTTCAAGATCATTTAGTCCCAACCCCCTTGGTTGGAACCCCTTAAGATCATTTAGTTCCAACCCCCCTTGGTTAGGAACCCCTTAAGATCATTTAGTTCCATCCCCCTTTGTTTGGAAACCCTTAAGATCATTTACTTCCATCCCCCTTGGTTGGAACCCTTCAAGATCATTCAGTTCCAGCCCCCTTGGTTAGGAACCCTTCAAGATCATTCAGTTCCAACCTCCTTGGTTGGAACCCCTTTAGTTTGCCTTCATTTGCAATACAGAATCTGATGATGGATTGGAGGGAGCATGGTGTGGGATGCAAAAGCCCTGAGCTCTGCAACAGCAGTGGAAATTCTGGGCTCTGATTTTGAACATTAAATGCTGATTAATGTGCAGAGTTTGAGGGGTTCAAAGGTAATTTATTTCCCCCTCTGTTTCAAAGCCATCACCACGCCTCTGATCCACTTTCTCTGTTAAAAATGGAACTGTTTGCAATGCAGGGCTCAAGAAAGTTATAGCCAGGCTCCTGGTATCATGGGTTCATAGAATCCTCCAATGGCTTTGGGTTGGAAGGGATCTTAAAGGTCATTTAGTTCCAATCCCCTGCCATGGACAGGGACACCTTCCACTATCCCAGGTTGCTCAAGGCCTCATCCAGCCTGGCCTTGAACAACTCCTGGGAGGGGGAATCCACAACCTCCCTGGGCAGCCTGTTCCAGTGTCTCCTCACCCTCCCTGGAAAGGATGGAATGACCCAGCTCCCACAACAGATATTCACCGGGCTCTTCAGGGTGAAGGCTTTGCAGACAATCAGCAACACAGAAAGCAGTTCTGTGCTTCTCCACAGCAATCCCTGTTATGGTTGGCATGCCTTAGGTTTAGCCTTTTTAACTGCAAGAGCAGCACTGCAGCTCCCACCTTTCTCCTTGCTTCAGCTAATGACATGTCATGAAGATCTTGGAGAAGAATCCTGAGCTATTTATTAACTCTCTGAATCAACAACCTGCAGTCAAGTTGCTATCAAAGCCCTGACAGAGAGTTTTTACACATCAGTGTACACCTTTCACAGGCACATCTCCAGCTGATGGAAGCAGCTGACAAATGAAGCTCAGGGGGGGAGTTCTTCAAGCAAACCTGAGCCCCAGGTCTGATTTGGAAGGATCACAGGCTCACAGGATGCCAGGGGTTGGAAGGCACCCAGAGAGATCAAGTCCAACCCCCCCTGCCAGAGCAGGAGCATACAATCCAGCTCAGGTCACATAGGAACACATCCAGATGGGGCTTGAATGGCTCCAGAAAAGGAGACTCCACAACCTCTCTGGGCAGCCTGCTCCAGGGCTCTGTGATCCTCACAGTGCAGAAGTTCCTCCTCATGTTGAGGTGGAACCTCCTGTGCTGCAGCTTCCATCCATTGCTCCTTGTCCTATCCCAGGCAGCAAAACTTCTCCAGCCCAGGTAAGGAGCAAAGGCTGATGGAGAAATCTTCTCAGTGTCCTTGCCCTGGGAGAATCCTTCTGCACCAGGCTGGATGTGGCTTTGAGTGACCTGCTATAGTGTGAGGTGTCCCTGCCCATGGCAGGGGGCCTGGAACTGGATGGTTCTTGAGGTCCCTTCCACCCTTCCACAGTTCTATGAGTCCCTTCCACAGTTCTATGAGTCTTTGATTCTGTGATTCTATGATTCTATCCTTAGGTGGCAGTGGGCTCTGGAAGCTAATTGCCCAGTCCTGGCTGGGGGGCATCTGTTCATTTTCTGCTTGGAAAGGGGAGCGAAAAATGCTTCCTCTAGGCATTCAATTAGGAGAGCTGTTTGGTGTCAAAGTGCTGAGGGAATTTAGTGGGACCAGTTGCTGCTTCCTTCTGCAGGGTTCTGAACCTGCTGCTCTAATGAGCCCCTCTCTATAGCCTCCCCTGATTGTCACTCATCTTGCTGAAAATGCCTTGCCCTGACAAGTCTCTGCCAAGCCTCAGAAATTAAATGAGCTCTGCAAACGCCTGAGCCCACAGCCTGGCCTCCACAAACTGCTCTGCTCAGCAAGCCTGGAGGGAAGCCAGCAAGCCCACACCTACCACCCAGGCTCACCACAAGTGATTAAGTGGGCCTGGGAAGGACAGGGGCTCCCCCCTCTCCTCAGGATCACATCCCAAACAGGGGGTAAAACAGTTAGCAAAGGTAAAGGCTGATCACCTGCAGCCATCCAGGTCCATCCTGGGGGAGCATTCAGTTCTTGCAGGGGCAAGGTGCAGAACTGGGGCTTTTTAGTCTGGAAAAGGGCACACCTGGGGAGTCAGCGGGGAGCTCCCATCAGTGATGATCAATACTTGAAGGGTGAGTGTCAGGAGGGAAGTTCTTCCCAGGAAGAGAGATTGGCCATGGGAATGTGCTGCCCAGGGAGGTGGTGGAGTCACCATCCCTGGAGGTGTTTAGGAAGAGCCTGGATGAGGCACTTGGTGCCATGGTTGAGTTGATCAGATGGTGTTGGGTGAGAGGTTGGACTGGATGATCTCTGAGGTCTTTTCCAACCTGGTTGATTCTATTCCTCTCCTCTCCTCTCCTCTCCTCTCCTCTCCTCTCCTCTCCGAACCTCTCCTCTCCGAACCTCTCCTCTCCGAACCTCTCCTCTCCGAACCTCTCCTCTCCTCTCCGAACCTCTCCTCTCCGAACCTCTCCTCTCCGAACCTCTCCTCTCTGAACCTCTCCTCTCCGAACCTCTCCTCTCCGAACCTCTCCTCTCCGAACCTCTCCTCTCCTCTCCGAACCTCTCCTCTCCGAACCTCTCCTCTCCTCTGTCAGTGGTGCCCAGTGACAGGACAAGGAGCAATGGGCACACACTTGAACATAGCTTTACAGAATAGCTTTACAGAATTAACCAGGTTGGAAAAGCCCTTTGAGATCACTGAGTCAGGGATGTCAGGGAGTGAGAGGCCAGGGGGGAATGGAGAAAAACTAGAAGGGAGTAGATTCAGACTGGATGTTAGGAAGAAGTTGTTCCCCATGAGGGTGGTGAGAGCCTGGCACAGGTTGCCCAGGGAGGTGATGGAAGCCTCCTGCCTGGAGGTGTTTGCAGCCAGGCTGGATGTGGCTGTGAGCAACCTGCTGCAGTGTGAGGTGTCCCTGCCCATGGCAGGGGGGTTGGAATTGGCTGAGCCTTGAGTTCCCTTCCAGCCCTGACAATTCTGTGATTCTCTGATTCCAACAATTGTGTTTTTTAACAGTTTGTTTAAATCCAAGGAGCTCCAGCAGTAGGGGGGGGAAGCCAAACAAACAATCAAACGACTGTTTGTGCTTTGTCTGAAGGAAAAGGAGTTACATTCTCCAGCAGTGATTGCTAAAGGTGCAGACTAAAAGCTGACCACTGAACGTTTCCTTGTGTGTTTTGAGCAGATCAAGAGCACAAGCAGTGTGGCAATACCCAGCAGCTTGCCCTCAGGTTCAGACCCAAGACCGACAGAAACCATCAACAAGCTCCCGGGAAGCTCAGGGACAGCCCAGCTGGAGACTGCAGGGAATTGGATGATCACCCCCGGTGATATGCTCCTGGCCCTGCCTGTTTCAAGTTGTCTGTCCCCCCAGAGCAGCCCAGGGGGCCAGATTACACTGCTGATGAATGGGAAGCTCATCTGCCTGGGTGCTTTCCTCTGTTTGATACTCCCTGGAGCCTTTGAAGGTGCCTCCTCTGAGTCAGAAAGCCAATCTGCTCCTGCTGGGCTCGCAGGCTGAGAGCTCCCAGCCCCAGCACCTCTCCCCATCACTTCCAACCCCACGGCTCCTACCTCCCAGATTTAATCTACTCCCACGTGGGAAGCAGCCTGCTAGCAGCTCTTCTCAATTTCACTCCAGCTGAGTGGAGAACACGGACTTGCAGGCTGCTGTGCAGCTTTAGTGGGTCGAAGAGAGTCAGAGGAGCATCAAGGAGGCTGTGCAGCTGCTGCCTCCAGACAGGGCTCAAGGGCAGGCTGACAGGTCATGCAGATGAACAGTGCTGTGGCCTTCCCCTGCAGCTCCAGCTGGTGACCCTCATGTGACTGCAGGGGTTTGATGTGGGAAGTGAAGACAGGACAGCATCTAACCCAACTGAGGATCCCTGGAGCAAAGTGCTGCGGATCAGACTCATGAACCACCGGCAAGTCAGCTGCCCTGGTTCTGCTGCTGGGGATGAGCCTCACCCTGCAGCTGAAGTAAAAGCACCCAGCTCACCAGTTCTGTGGCATCATTCTGGGCTTTTATAACCATTAGCAGCTCCACAGACTCAAGCTTTCACCATGTGCAGCTCCAGAGGCACACAAGCACTTAACCCCTGCAGGGTGAGGCTCTTACTTTCTGTAACAACAGTCACAGAACCCTGGAATGGTTTGGGCTGGAAGGGACCTTAGATATCATCTAAGCTCTGCAGTGTTGGGTTAGAAGGGACCTTAGAGATCATCTGAGCTCTGCAGTGTTGGGTTGGAAGGGACCTTAGAGATCATCTAAGCTCTGCAGTGTTGGGTTGGAAGGGACCTTAGAGATCATCTGAGCTCTGCAGTGTTGGGTTGGAAGGGACCTTAGAGATCATCTGAGCTCTGCAGTGGGGGTTCTGCATCAGGACCTTCATGCACTCCTGCAGCCTGCAAATGCAGCCTTTGCCTCCCATCAGGCCCCTTGGCCCCTTGCAGCACAGAGCTCTGCCTTGACTGGGAGATCAGGAGCGCTCCTGGCAGCCCCTCAGCAGGGAGTTAACAGCATCACAGAGTGCCAGGTTGGAAGGGACCCCAGGGATCATCTGGTCCAACCTTTCTAGCTGACAGAGTCGTTGAAACAAGGTGTGCTGGGGCAGCTCATGCTGAGTCTTAACGCTGAGCAGTGGAGGGGACTCCACCACTTCCCCTGGGAGATGATTTCCAGTGTCTGACTGCTCTCCTGGGGACACATTTGCTGCTGGAGTCCAATGGGAATGTCCCCAGCAGCCCTTGTCTGCTCCATGGGACTCCTCGTAGAGAGGGACGGATGCTCACCTCCAGGAACCAGATGCCCCTGCGCAGCACAGGGGCAGAGAAGGTGCCAAGTTCACAGAGCATGAACTCAGAGGCATCCCTGCAAGGTGGCTCAGAGAACCCCACAGAGGGAAATCAAATGGTAATTGAGTCTGACAGTGACTTCACAGCTCGGTGCCAGCCTGGCAGTGACTTGCTCTGCTTCACCCAGGTTTAACCCAAGCTCCTTCTCAGCACATTGCTCCGGGCTGAATCACTGCTGACTCACGTGTCCCAGGCCAATAATTCACTGCAGTCTCATCCAGAGGAGCTTCACCCAGACACACAGGGCTGTTGCCCCCCCCCCAGGCTGATAGCAGTGCAGGAGGAAAGACAGGTTTGATGTGTCAGAGTGTGAACTTCAAGCCTTGGCCATCTGCAGGCTCTGCATTTCTCTGCTGTGAGTGGATTTGGGGCATCAAGAGAAGTGTGGCCAGCAGGGCCAGGGAGGGGATTCTCCCTCTCTGCTCCACTCTGCTGAGACCACAGCTGGAGCTCTGGGGCCAGTTCTGGAGCCTCTATTACAGCAAGGATCTGGAGGTGCTGGAAGGTGTCCAGAGAAGGGCCACGAGGAGGAGCAGAGGGCTGAAGCTGCTCTGCTCTGAGGACAGACTGAGGGAGTTGGGGTTGTGCAGGCTGGAGAGGAGAAGGCTCCCAGCAGACCTCATTGTGGCCTTCCAGGAGCTGCAGGGGGCTGCAAGAAAGCTGGGGAGGGACTTTGAGGGTGTCAGGGAGGGATAGGACTGGGGGGGATGGAGCAAAACTAGAAGTGGGGAGATTGAGATTGGATGTGAGGAAGAAGTTGTTCCCCAGGAGGGTGGTGAGAGCCTGGCACAGGTTGCCCAGGGAGGTGGTGGAAGCCTCCTGCCTGGAGGTGTTTGCAGCCAGGCTGGAGGTGGCTGTGAGCAACCTGCTGTAGTGTGAGGTGTCCCTGCCCATGGCAGGGGGTTGGGACTGGCTGAGCCTTGAGGTCCCTTCCAGCCCTGACAGCTCTGTGATTCTATGGTTTTGTCTCCCATACTGGAGGGTAAGTGCTGAGCACTATGGTTAGGGGAACACAACACAGATTTGTCTGAGCACCAACTGCATTTTCCTGTGTCACCCCTACAAAAAGGCAAAGAAGGAACATATGAGCAGGACCAGGGGCAATGGCTTCAAACTGGAGAAGAGCAGATTGAGATTGGATGTTAGGAACAAGTTCTTTACTATGAGGGTGGTGGAACACTGGAACAGGTTGCCCAGGGAGGTGGTTGGGACCCCATCCCTGGAAATAGTCAAAGTGAGGCTCGACAGGGCTCTGGGCAACCTGATCTAGTTGAGGATGTCCCTGCTGAGTGCAGGGGGGGGGGGGTTGGACTGGATGACCTTTGGAGGTCCCTTCCAGCCCAGCCCATTCTATACAGAATACAGAATTAACCAGGTTGGAAAAGACCTCAGAGATCATCCAGGCCAAGCTATCACCCAGCACCAGCTGATCAACTCAACCATGGCACCAAGGGCCTCATCCAGGCTCTTCCTAAACACCTCCAGGGATGGTGACTCCACCACCTCCGTGGGCAGCACATCCCAGTGGCCACTCTCTCTTCCTGGGAAGAATTTCTTCCTCACATCCAACCTCAGCCTCCCCTATGATTCAGTTTCCTCAGCTGCTGACAGTGGTGAGCAGATGCTCCTACATGCTTCATTCCTTGCTCAATAAAGCAGTCACACACCAGTAAGCAAATGAAGTCTTGCTCATGGGCAGCTCACTTTCCCACTTGTGTGAGCACAGCTCCTTCCCCAGAACTTGATTTCACCCTGAGGTGAGTTTTCAGTTGACAGAGAGACAATGTGGTGTAGCTGACAAGGGCAGCACTAGATGACAATGCCTAACAACTGCCAGATTCTATTGGGCAAAGTGAAAACCACACCAAAAAATGAACAGAATTCCTCTTTTCTGCACAAACAAAAGAAACTGGGGAAAACAGCAGTTCTGCCCAGGTGCAGGAGCAGCAGCAGCTCCTCTTCCAAGGGACAGGATCAGCTTCCACAGCTCTCCTCAGGTGCAGGAGTAGCAGCAGCTCTCCCCAGGTGCAGGAGCAACAGCAGCTGTCCCCAGGTGCAGGATCAGCTTCCACAGCTCTTCCCAGGTGCAGGAGCAGCAGCAGCTCTCCCCAGGTGCAGGAGCAGCTTCCACAGCTCTCCCCAGGTGCAGGAGCAGCTTCCACAGCTCTCCCCAGGTGCAGGAGCAGCAGCAGCTCTCCCCAGGTGCAGGAGCAGCTTCCACAGCTCTTCCCAGGTGCAGGAGCAGCAGCAGCTCTCCCCAGGTGCAGGAGCAACAGCAGCTGTCCCCAGGTGCAGGATCAGGTTCCACAGCTCTTCCCAGGTGCAGGAGCAGCAGCAGCTCTCCCCAGGTGCAGGAGCAGCTTCCACAGCTCTCCCCAGGTGCAGGAGCAGCAGCAGCTCTCCCCAGGTGCAGGAGCAGCTTCCACAGCTCTTCCCAGGTGCAGGAGCAGCAGCAGCTCTCCCCAGGTGCAGGAGCAGCTTCCACAGCTCTCCTCAGGTGCAGGAGCAGCAGCAGCTGTCCCCAGGTGCAGGAGCAGCAGCAGCTCTCCCCAGGTGCAGGATCAGCTTCCACAGCTCTCCTCAGGTGCAGGAGCAGCAGCAGCTCTCCCCAGGTGCAGGAGCAGCAGCAGCTGTCCCCAGGTGCAGGAGCAGCAGCAGCTCTCCCCAGGTGCAGGAGCAGCAGCAGCTGTCCCCAGGTGCAGGAGCAGCAGCAGCTGTCCCCAGGTGCAGGAGCAGCAGCAGCTCCTCTTCCACGATGCAGGATCAGCTTCCACAGCTCTCCCCAGGTGCAGGAGCAGCAGCAGCACTCATGCAGCAACACTTGAGGCAAGCCAGGAAGCCTCCAGCAGATCCACCCTTCCTTCCTGTGCTCCTGGCCAAGTCACACAGCCTGGGCCAAGGCAGCTCACTCAGCACAAGGAGAGCTGAACCCAGCCCTCTGTGGCTAAATTTAGAGTCTCTGATGTCAAGCAAGCCTGGTGCAGCAATCTCTGACAAGCTGCCCTGGTTCTAAGTCACAGCAGGAGACAACACATGGTGAGGAAATCCCTCAGGTTTCTCCTTTCCAGAGCATTAATGCTGGACATCAGCTTGGCCAGGAGGAAATGAAGGAGGCCCAAATTTACACCACTCTTGTCTGGAGCCATAAAAGCCTCTTATTGATTTACTTATTTCATTGCTGCAAAGAGGAGCCCAACCCTCTGAAACCACAAAGCTGCTGAGTGTGACCACAGACTGCAAGCCCCAAGCAGTAAAGGCTGACATGGCAAATGAGAGGTCTTGGGACAACATCTGCTGCCCCTGATGAAGCAAGAGGAGATTTCCCTGACAAGAAACCCAGACACAGACTTCTAACTCTCTGCAATTTCTTTTCCATCACAGAAGCAGCACAGCCCCCAGGCATGGCACTGCCCCCAGGCATGGCACTGTCCCTAGCAAGCAACCTTAGAGAAACAGAGAAATGATTGGGTTGCATCATCCTAGTGCTACAGGCTGGGGACAGAGTGGCTGAGAGCAGCCAGGCAGAAAGGGACCTGGGGGGACTGGGTGACAGTAGGCTGCACATGAGCCAGCAGTGTGCCCAGGTGGCCAAGAAGGCCAAGGGCATCCTGGCCTGCATCAGGAACAGTGTGGCCAGCAGGAGCAGGGAGCTCATCCTGCCCTGTGGTCAGCACTGCTCAGGGCACACCTTGAGTCCTGTGTCCAGTTCTGGGCTCCTCAGGTTAGGAAAGATGTTGAGCTGCTGGAAGGTGTCCAGAGAAGGGCAACAAAGCTGGGGAGGGGTCTGGAGCACAGCCCTGGGAAGAGAGGCTGAGGGAGCTGGGGTTGCTTAGCTTGGAGAAGAGGAGGCTCAGGGGAGACCTTCTTGCTCTCTCCAGCTGCCTGAAGGGAGGTTGCAGCCAGTTGGGGGTTGGTCTCTTCTCCCAGGCAAGCAGCACCAGAACAAGAGGACACAGTCTCAAGCTGTGCCAGGGGAGGTTCAGGCTGGAGGTGAGGAAGAAATTCTTCTCAGAAAGAGAGATTGGCCCTTGGGATGTGCTGCCCAGGGAGGTGGTGGAGTCCCCATCCCTGGAGGTGTTTAGGAAGAGCCTGGATGAGGCCCTTGGTGCCATGGTTGAGTAGATCAGATGGTGTTAGGTGACAGGTTGGACTGGATGACCTCAAAGGTCTTTTCCAGCCTGGTGAACTCTGTATTCTGTATCCAGTCCAACCTTCAACCCAACCCCACCATGGCCACCAAACCCTGGCCCCAGGTGCCATGGCCGCAGGTTTCTTGAACACCTCCAGGGCTGGGGACTCCACCACCTCCCTGGGCAGCCTGTGCCAGTCCCTGACCACTCTGGCAGCAAAGAAATTGTTCCTCATCTACAACCTAACCCTCTCCTGGCACAATTTCAGGCCATTGCCTCATGTTCTATCCCCTGACTCTAGAGGCCAACCCCCACCTGGCTCCAACCTCCTTTCAGGGAGCTGTGGAGAGCAGTGAGGTCTCCCTCAGCCTGGGGTCTTCTCCAGCATGGTTAACAGTGACCACAGTTGGGTTTTTTTTTCATCACCAACCCACAAGAAGCCACCCACCCCCAGGAGCCATCCCACAGCCTAGTGACAGAGCCAGCTCACCCAGGAGCAGCTTCTCAGGGGCTTTTATTCCCAGCCCCCTTCCCTTGCACCCTGCTAAGCAGAGAAGCATCGACACAAAGTGCCTAGCAAGTGCCAGCAATAAAAACCTCCCCAAAGCAGCCCCCACACAGCACAAAGCCCCCCTGCCCTGGCTGCATTGGACACAGCCAGGAGGCTGAATCACTAACCACAGCCTGATGCTCCTTAACCCAGTGGGGCTGTTGGCAGCAGAGGGCACAGGAGGCTCTGCAGGCATGGCAGGTTGGCACAGCTTTCATGCCCACTCCTGAAAACGCCTCTTTGCTGTACAGTGGGAGCATTTAGGCTCTATTTTTATTCAGACCCCTGATGAGGCTGATTGGGGTTGATAAAGACCAATTCCAAAGCCTTTAGCTCAGCAGGAGGCTCCCAGGCAAGAGTAAACAAGCTACCAGGGTCTATTTCTCTTGGCTGCTTGCTCCACTCCTGTCAGTAGTTACAGACACAGCTTCTTCCTGCAACAGCTTTTCCCAGGCTGGTTTGCTGCATCCCAGGGGAGGTTTAGGTTGGATACTAGGAACAGTATCTCTCCTGCAAGAGGGGTCAGGCACTGGCACAGGATGCCCAGGGAGGTGGTGGAGTCCCCATCCCTGCAGGTGCTCCACAAACCTGTGGCCAAGGCACTCTGGGCCATGGTTTAGTGGCCATGGTGGTGTTGGGTTGATGGTTGGGCTGGATGAGCTTTGGAGGGCTTTTCCCCACTCAATTCCACGATTCTATAAGCCAAAAAGAAGCAAATCCCTCAGAGCTGCCTCGTTTAGGCCTGCTCCACACTCCCAGCACCTGGCAGACACAAAGGCACAGTCAGAACAGCAGCAAGTCCCTTCCAACCCTGACAATTCTGTGATTCTCCTCCTGGCAGCCTTCTCTTGTGTCAGCCTCCTCCTGCCTGGAGCAGTCATGCTCCCATCTCTGGTCTCACACATCTCCTGCTGCTGTGGAAAGTGTGGAGCATCCAGGGTCAGCTCCAATTAAAAACAGCTCTCAGTTGTTGGTTTGCAGACCAGCTGTAATCACAAAAGGCTGGCACTATTTACCCACTCTGTGCAAGTGCAAATCAACCTTGCCTTGCCTTAGCCTGCAGAAGAGGAGGCTCAGGGCAGACCTTATTGCTCTCTGCAACTACCTGAAGGGAGGTTGTCGCCAGCTGGGGGTTGGTCACTTCTCCCAGGCAAGCAGCACCAGAACAAGAAGACACAGTCTCAAGCTGTGACAGGGGAGGTTTAGGCTGGAGGTGAGGAGAAAGTTCTTCCCAGCAAGAGGAATTTGCCATTGGAATGTGCTGCCTAGGGAGGTGGTGGAGTCCCCGTGCCTGGAGGTGTTTAAGAGCCTGGATGAGGCCCTTGGTGCCATGGTTGAACTGATCAGATGTGTTGGGTGAGAGGTTGGGCTGGATGATCTCTGAGGTCTTTTCCAGCCTTATTGATTGATTCTCTGCAGTTCCTAAGGAGCTCAAGCCCTTTCCAGTGTCCCCAAGGACCATTTGCTGCTTTAACAGTCAACAGAACAGCATTGAAATAAAAACATTCACCTGCCAGCCTCTGTGGCAAACTTGTGAAGGAGAGAAGCTGTAACAATTCAGTACCCCACCATGCAGGAGAGGAGTTGGTGGATCCAGGACCCTTCAAGGAGTTGGGAAGGACCAGGAGGTCTGGGCAGAGCTGAGAAAGAGCAAATTAGTCTCAGACCTCATTAATATTGATAAAGATGTGCAGGGTGAGTGCCCAGAGGCTGGAGCCAGGCTCTGCTGGGTGATGCCCAATGCCAGCACAAGGGACAAGGGTGGGAGCTGAGGCAGAGGAAGCTCCATGGAAACAGGAGGAAGAATTTTGTCGCTGTGAGGGGAAAACACTGGAGGTGTTCACGAAAGGCTTGGATGTGGCACTTGGAGCCAAGGTTTAGTTGTCAGGAGGTGTTAGGGATTAGGTCATAGGTTGGACTTGATGATCTCTGAGGTCTTTGCCAACCTGGTGGATTCTGTGATTCTCTGTGAACATGGGAAAGAATTTTTTTCCCCTGTGAGGGTGACAGAGCCCTGGAACAGGCTGCTCAGGGGGGCTGTGGTGTCTCCTTCTCTGGAGATATTCCAAACCCACCTGGATGTGTTCCTGTGTGATCTGCTCCGGGTGATGCTGCTCTGGCAGGGGGCTTGGACTGGGTGAGCTTCGGAGGTCCCTTCCAGCCCCTGGCATTCTGTGATGCTGTGAAAGGCCAAACCCCTAACACAGCTACAACAAAAGCCTCATCCCAGGCAGGCAGCACAGGCGGCAGAGCCCTCTCAGAAGAGCTGCAACTTGCCCGAAGGGATTGCTAAGGAGAGAAGCTGAGTTTGGGGTGAAAAAAAAAAGGGGGAATATGGGAGGCTTAGAGGGAAGAGGAGCTTTGGTAGAAGCCAAGCAGCAAGGCGAGGTTCTGCCCCAGCCTCTCTCACGCCCCTCATTTGCATTCGCCGATGCCAGCTCGCTGCTGCTGCTGCTGCCGCCGCTGCTGCGGCACGGAAACGGTTTGACCAAGTGATGGATCTGCAGGTTTCTATGGTGATCAGCACATAAATTGCCTGCCCAGCCGTGTGTGAAAGAAACCATCCGCTCCAGAAACTGCAAATTCTATGCAGAGAGAGGAAAAAAGCCAAACAAAAACCCTGCCCCAGAGCAGGGCAGCAGAGCCGGGCTGCAGGGCAGAGAGCTCAGCGCTCACAGCCACACAGAACTGGCAGGCTTGGAAGGGACCTCAAGGCTCAGCCAGTCCCAGCCCCCCTGCCATGGGCAGGGACACCTCACACCACAGCAGGTTGCTCACAGCCACCTCCAGCCTGGCTGCAAACACCTCCAGGCAGGAGGCTTCCACCACCTCCCTGGGCAACCTGTGCCAGGCTCTCCCCACCCTCCTGGGGAACAACTTCTTCCTCACATTCAATCTGAATCTCACCACTTCTAGTTTTGCTCCATCCCTTCTCCCTCTCTACTCCACTGTGCTGAGACCACAGCTGGAGCTCTGGGGCCAGTTCTGGAGCCTCTGTGCCAGGAAGGATCTGGAGGTGCTGGAAGGTGTCCAGAGAAGGGCCAGGAGGAGGAGCAGAGGGCTGGAGCTGCTCTGCTGTGAGGACAGACTGAGGGAGTTGGGGTTGTGCAGGCTGGAGAGGAGAAGGCTCCCAGGAGACCTCATTGTGGCCTTCCAGGATCTGCAGGGGGCTCCAAGAAAGCTGAGGAGGGACTTTTGAGGGTGTCAGGGAGGGATAGGACTGGGGGGGATGGAGCAGAACTAGAAGTGGGGATATTCAGATTGGATGTGAGGAAGAAGTTGTTCCCCAGGAGGGTGGTGAGAGCCTGGCACAGGCTGCCCAGGGAGGTGGTGGAAGCCTCATCCCTGGAGGTGTTTGCAGCCAGGCTGGATGTGGCTGTGAGCAACCTGCTGTGGTGTGAGGTGTCCCTGGCCATGGCAGGGGGTTGGATCTGGCTGAGCCTTGAGGTCCCTTCCAACCCTGACAATTCTATGGTTCTATGACTCTAATTGCCTGATGGCACAGGGCTGCTGGGGCTGTTACCCCACCTCCACCCCCTCCTGATGCACCTGGAGGTAAATCCTTTGTGTAACTGCCCCAGCTCCAAATTCAGAGATTTTTTTTCATTCATCTTCATGAAGCTGACAGAAAACCCTCCAATCCTGACTGCCACAGGCCTGGGGGAAGCACTGAGTCTGTATTCCCTACAGGAAGGTGTGGATAATAGCAATGAGCTCTGGCAACAAGACACAACCTTATGAATCGATGCCAAGTCACTGGCTGGCACTTTCCAGCTGAGAAGGCAGCCAGCACCTTCCTCCTGAGGAGCTCCCTCTGCACCCAGGATCCAGGCTCTTCCAAGTGCCACACCTGAGCTCAGGAGGGGATGAGCTAAGGGCAGGAGCTAGTGCACGTAGCACCTTTTAGGGATCACTGGGGTTTGTCACAGACACAACTGGGAGCAGGCCAGAGTGGGATGAGTTAAAACCAAAACCAAATGAAGCTGTTGGGTTTGCTCTCAGTTTTGCCACACACAGGCTCTGAGCTGCCAGCCAGCTCTGCTTCACCTGCTCATGGAGAAAGAGAAAAAGCCAGCTCTGAAGGCACGTCAGGAAACCAGGCAAGAAGTTAGGGAACTGGTGTGGCTGAGCCAAGAGGATATCACACACACAATGGTCCCCTTCTCCCCAGTCAATTATTCCACTCCCCAGCCTGAACTAAGCAGCTGCAAAGCCCCAGAAGCAGCTGCTCCATAACCCCTTCCACAGGCTGGGCGGCTGCCTGCCTGCCTGCCTGCCTGCAGCTCTGGGGCCCTGGCACAGTGTGGGTGGCTCAGACCAGAGCAGGAACTCCCCCAGCACAGTCTGCCTTTGGACACTCTGAGCAGCATTTAGTCATCTCAGGCCACATAATGCCCATGTCCAACCACAAGTATCACAGGCTCACAGGATGGCAGGGATTGGAAGGGACCCAAAGAGGTCATCCAGTCCAACCCCCCTGGAGAGCAGGAGCAGAGAATCCAGCACAGGTCACACAGGAACACATCCAGATGGGTCTGGAAAGGCTCCAGACAAGGAGACTCCACAACCTCTCTGGGCAGCCTGCTCCAGGGCTCTGTGACCCTCCCAGTGAAGAAGTTCCTCCTCATGCTGAGGTGGAACCTCCTGTGCTGCAGCTTAC
Organism: Dryobates pubescens; assembly: GCF_014839835.1. Classification (NCBI taxonomy): domain Eukaryota; kingdom Metazoa; phylum Chordata; class Aves; order Piciformes; family Picidae; genus Dryobates; species Dryobates pubescens. Next base: position 19,142,339 of record NC_071624.1, on the reverse strand, counting down.
AGCCATTGCTCCTTGTCCTATCCCAGGGAGCAAGTGAGCAGAGCCTGTCCCCTGCCTCCTGACCCCCAGCCCTCAGATATTTATAAACATTGATTAAATCTCCTCTCAGTCTTCTCTTCTCCAGACTAAAGAGCCCAGGTCCCTCAGCCTCTCTTCACCAGGCAGTGCTCAGTCCTCTAATCATCCTCACAGCCCTCTGCTGGATCCTCTCCAGCAGATCACTGTCCCTCCTCAACTGGGGAGCCCAGAGCTGAGCACAGTACTCAAGATGAGGTCTCACCAGGGCAAAGAAGAGGGGGAGGAGAACCTCCCTGGCTCTGCTGGACACACTCTTCTTAATGCACCCCAGGACTCCTTCTTGTCCCCCAGGGCACATTGCTGTCCCATGCTGAGCTTGTTGTCCACCAGCACTCCCAGGTCCCTGTCCCCAGGGCTGCTCTCCAGCAGGGGCAGGCAGCAGCACTGTCCCAGCAGCCAGGCAAGGCTGGCTGGAGCCCCACCACGAACCTCCCAACAGTGAGTGCAGCCTCATGGGCAGCAAAGGCAGAGACTGGCACACAGTGCCCCAGAGAGAGCTGGCATACATCACAGCCTGCCTGTGCTGCCTGCTGAACACGAGATGGTGAAGCAGAGAGACGCAGAACCTGTTTTGCATTGGTAATGGCAACGAATTATCATAATCCTCCACTCCTGAGCCTTGCAATTGCTCTCTTCTTATATATGTTTTTTTCAGACTGAACCTCTCTGGAGGGTTTGGAAAAACATTTTCTTTTTTTTTTTTTTTTCCTTCCATGAGGATGGTTATTAGAGTTAAAAATAACTCCTACCCCTGAAGGAGAGCCAGAGCCACCACCGAGCACCACCTTGCCACCTGCCACAGCACCGCAGGCAGGAGTGAAGCTGTCCTGCTCCCTCCACTGCTGCCTCAACCCTTTGGGCTAATTGCACAGAATCACAGAAAAAAGAATAGGATAGAATAGGATAGACTAGACTAGACTAGACTAGACTAGATTAGGATAGGATAGAATAGACTAGGATAGGATAGGATAGGATAGAATAGAATAGAATAGAATAGAATAGAATAGAATAGAATAGAATAGAATAGAATAGAATAGAATAGAATAGAATAAACCAGGTTGGAAGAGACCTTCAAGATCATTGCATCCAACCTATCACCCAACACCACCTAATCAACTAACCCATGGCACCAAGCACCCCATCAAGTCTCCTCCTGAACACCTCCAGTGATGGTCACTCCACCACCTCCCTGGGCAGCTCATCCCAATGACCAATCACTCTCTCTATGAAGAATTTCCTCCTAACCTCCAGCCTAAACCTCCCCTGGCACAGCTTGAGACTGTGGCCTCTTATTCTGGTGCTGGGTGCCTGGGAGAAGAGACCAACCCCCACCTGGCTACAACCTCCCTTCAGGGAGCTGGAGAGAGCAAGAAGGCCTCCCCTGAGCCTCCTCTTCTGCAGGCTAAGCAACCCCAGCTCCCTCAGCCTCTCCTCACAGGGCTGTGCTCCAGACCCCTCCCCAGCTTTGTTGCCCTTCTCTGGACACCTTCCAGCAGCTCAACATCTTTCCTAACCTGAGGAGCCCAGAACTGGACACAGGACTCAAGGTGTGCCCTGAGCAGTGCTGAGCACAGGGCAGGATGAGCTCCCTGCTCCTGCTGGCCACACTGTTCCTGATGCAGGCCAGGATGCCCTTGGCCTTCTTGGCCACCTGGGCACACTGCTGGCTCATGTGCAGCCTACTGTCACCCAGTCCCCCCAGGTCTCTTTCTGCCTGGCTGCTCTCAGCCACTCTGTCCCCAGCCTGTAGCACTGCATGGGGTTGCTGTGGCCAATTGCAGCACCTGGCACTTGGATGTGTTCAATCTCCTGCCCTTGGCCTCTGCCCATCTGCCCAGCCTGGCAAGGTCCCAAAAACTCACGGAATCAGCCAGGTTGGAAGAGACCTCCAAGATCATCAAGTCCAACCACCCACCCAACCCTAACTAATCAACCAGACCATGGCACTAAGTGCCTCATCCAGTTTCTTCTTTTAGCCTGGACTGGATGATCTCAAAGGTCTCTTCCAACCTGGTTAATTCTATTCTATTCTTAAACAGCTCCAGGGACATCAACCCCACCACCTCCCTGGGCAGCCCATGCCGGTGGCCAATCTCTCTTGCTGTGAAGAGCTTCTTTCTAAGATCAAGCCTGAACTTCCCCCTGTGCAGCTTGAGGCTGTGCTGAGCACTGAGATGGATCCTCCCAAAAGCCCCTCCTGAAGTGACTGTGTTTAATCTTTCAGAGAGATTGATTTGAAACTGACCCAGTTTTGAGTGACTAAAAAAAACCTGTAGCAGCCTGAAATGGATTCAATTTGGAGCCTTACTCAAAAGGATGTTTTACACCTGAGCTCTGGAGTGCTGTGGAAGGTGGGGGCCACCCAAAGGAACTCATTCTTCTCCTCCTCTCCAAGTTTCTACAGCACAGCACTTGGCCAAAGCAGTACAGGAGCCTTGCTTCCCTGGGGTGCATTAAGAGGAGTGTGTCCAGCAGAGCCAGGGAGGTTCTCCTCCCCCTCTTCTCTGCCCTGCTGAGACCTCATCTTGAGTACTGTGCTCAGCTCTGGGCTCCCCAGTTCAGGAGGGACAGGGATCTGCTGGAGAGGATCCAGCAGAGGGCTGTGAGGACGATTAGAGGACTGGGCACTGCCTAGTGAGGAGAAGCTGAGGGACCTGGGGCTTTTTAGTCTGGAGAAGAGAAGACTTAGAGGAGATTTAATCAATGTTTATAAATATCTGAGGGCTGGGGGTCAGGAGGCAGGGGCCAGGCTCTGCTCACTTGCTCCCTGGGGTAGGACAAGGAGCAATGGCTGTAAGCTGCAGCACAGGAGGTTCCAGCTCAACATGAGGAGGAACTTCTTCACTGGGAGGGTCACGGAGCCCTGGAGCAGGCTGCCCAGAGAGGTTGTGGAGTCTCCTTGTCTGGAGCCTTTCCAGCCCCATCTGGATGTGTTCCTGTGTGACCTGTGCTGGATTCTCTGCTCCTGCTCTGGCAGGGGGGTTGGACTGGATGATCTCTTTGGGTCCCTTCCAGCAGCCCCTGCCATCCTGTGATCATCCTGTGTTCATCCTGTGATCATCCTGTGTTCATCCTGTGATCATCCTGTGATTGCTGCAGTTTGGTGACTTTAGAATCTCTATGTTTTCATGCATGTGGAGTGAAGATCCTGCAGTGACCCAGAGGCTCACAAAGTTCATGTGTTTCTGAACACAGAGGAGGCAGGAGGGCAAGGCAAGCTGAGGGCACCTTTGTTCTCCCTCCAGTTCTGACATAGTTCAGAGGCTGATGTAGCTCCTGGCATCAGCTGTAAAACACAATTTTAAAAGTAAATAAAATCATAGAATTGTCAGGGCTGGAAGGGACCTCAAGGGTCAGCCAGTTCCAACCCCCCTGCCATGGCCAGCCTGGCTGCAAACACCTCCAGGGATGAGACTTCCACCACCTCCCTGGGCAACCTGTGCCAGGCTCTCACCACCCTCATGGGGAACAACTTCTTCCTCACAGCCAATCTCAATCTCCCCACTTCTAGTTCTGCTCCATCCCCCCCAGTCCTATCATTCCCTGACACCCTCAAAAGTCCCTCCCCAGCTTTCTTGGAGCCCCCTGCAGATCCTGGAAGGCCACAATGAGGTCTCCTGGGAGCCTTCTCCTCTCCAGCCTGCACAACCCCAACTCCCTCAGTCTGTCCTCACAGCAGAGCAGCTCCAGCCCTCTGCTCCTCCTCGTGACCCTGCTCTGGACACCTTCCAGCACCTCCATATCACTGACTTGTGTTTTTTAGAGCTGCAGAGCATGCTTAGGGGGCAACCTTAACACTTGCTCTGAGATATCATGGATGCCCACCAGAACCAGCTGCCAGTGTGCTCATCCCAGAGGCACCTCACGGTGTGGCAGTGCCACTGAGGCAGGGTGCATGACTTTAAGGATGAAGGCAAAGTTTTCCCTGCTGCCAGGGGGCTGGGGAACTGCTGCAGAGTAACTCCCCAAGGGACACTTTAAAGCCAGCACACCTCTCCAAACCCCATCACACACAAAGCTTAACACCCAACCCTGCACCTGCCCCAAGCTGTGCTCCAAATAGCACTGGGGCCACCCAGAGCAGCCTGCCAGGATCTGAGCAGGCCCTGGAAAACCAAACAGCCACAAGGAAACAGCACTGCTGGGGACTGCTTTTGGCACATGAAGGCACACCCAGAGAAGATCCCAAAGTACCTGGGTCCCTGTAGGTGTTCCAGGCCAGGTTGGATGAGGCTTTGAGCAACCTGGGATGGTGGGAGGTGTCCCTGCCCACAGCAGGGATGCTGGATGATCTTTGAGGTCCCTTCCAACCCAAACCATTTTGATTCTGTGATTCTCTTCCTAGCTGGCCAGGAGCACAAGTTTCCCATCACAGATCTTTCCCCTCTTTCCCCCCCTTCCTCTTTTTCTTCTTCAAACTGTCACCAAAAGGAACCTTTACTGTCACAGCTGCTGTGTGCCACCAGCCATGCAAACCAGTCACTGCTCCTGTAAGCCTGTCTCCACACCCTTCAGGCAGCACAAGGAGAAGTGAGTGGCTTGCTGTCATTTTCACCAGCAAAATGCTGTTCAGTGCAGACCAGATCTAGGAGAGGTCCTGTGCTGCACACTTCCCAGCCTCCTGGACAGCCAGCCTGCAGGATGTGTGCTCTGCTGCACACCAGCCCCATGAGACAGCACTCCAAGGAGAAAAGGCTGTCCAGTGGCTGGGAATTAGGAGTGTGACCAAACCTTACTGCTATTAAAATACAACAACTCACAAACTTCTGCTAGAATGGGAGGGAAAGTGAAAAGGAAACTCTAGAGCCCTGCTGCCGTTTGGAGATGGCATTCCCAATTTGCAGGAAGCCAGTGTCACTCCGAGCTAAGAAACACTCATCACCATCATCATCATCCATTTTAGACAGCTGAATATCCAGCCAAAGGCACAGGGAAGGCTTCTTTGGAAACTGAAATGACAGAGATCATACTCCAAGGTGCCTGAGAGACATTTACAACACAGATTGGGGCTAAATCCTGCTCTCTTTTTGCTTAAACAAGGCTTTGGTTTCCCCAGGGCTATGGAGAAGAGGGGATTCAGCACACAGAGTTGTAGAAGCAGGACAAGGCAAGGTGTCAGATGTGTGACAGTGCTGGTGGTCAGCGCACAAACACAGCCTGGCTCAGGAAGTTCACAGAATGCTGGAGGCTGGAAGGGACCTCCAGAGATCATTGAGTCCAACCCCCCTGCCAGAGCAGGGTCACCCAGGGCAGTCTGCACAGGAATGCATCCAGGTGGGGTTGGAAAGCCTCCAGAGAAGGAGACTCCACAACCTCTCTGGGCAGTCTGCTCCAGGGCTCTGGCACCCTCACTGGGAAGAAGTTTATCCTCATGTTGAGCTCAAACCTTCTCTGTTCAAGCTTGTATCCATTGTTCCTTGTCTGTGCACAACCAAAAAGAGCTTGGCCCCCTCCACTTGCCCCCCACCCCTCAGCTATTGATAGACATTGATCAGATCCCTCTCAGCCTTCTCTTCTCCAGACCAAACAGCCCCAGGGCTCTCAGGCTCTCTTCACAGGGGAGATGCTCAAGTCCCCTAAGCATCCTCATAGCTCTCTCTTGGATTCTCTCCAGCAGGTCTCTGTCTTGAACTGGGGAGCCCAGAGCTGGACAGAGGATTGCAGCTGTGGTCTCAGCAGGGCAGAGCAGAGGGGGAGCAGAACCTCCTCAGCCCTGCTGGCCACACTTCTCTTGACTTGTGTTAGTTTCTGCATGCAGGCAGCTGGGCTAGCCAACACATTGCAGGGTTTGTTTACACCCTGGAGTAAGCCACTTCATGTTAGTATGCACAAACACACCTACCAAATCAACTCAATTAATTCCAGTTAATGACTCCCAAGGGCTGGGAGGCCCTGCGTGATGAGGAGCTTGGTGTCCTACGAACTCCTGAGCCACGCTGCAGCCAGCTGTGTGTTCAGCAATTCCAATCTATCATGGAGGTATCTGTAAAGGTCCCAGAATGCCAGCCCATGAGCTCTCAGAGTTTCACTCAAGACAGGTTTGGTCTCCATTTCCTTATCATCAGGAAGACAGAGGAGAGACACAAGCCAGAAGCTCTGTTCACAGGCAGCACTGACCACAAACAGTCCAGACAAGTCCAACAGGTTGTTATCCCTGCAGCTGGGAAAAGGCTGCACACCTCCAGGAACCACAGGCAGCTTCTGGTTTTGCACTCAGAGAATCATAGACTGCTTTGGTCCGAGTTGGAAAAGGACTTAAAGATGATCTAGTTTCAACCCCCCCATGGGCAGGGACACCTCCTACCAGACCAGCTTGCTCAAGGCCCCCCATCCAACCTGGCTTTTAACACTTCCAAGCTTGGAGTCTCCACAGCTTCCCTGTTCCAGTGCCTCACTACTCTTGTGGAGAATCTCTCCCTAATGTCTCATCTAAAGCCAGCTTCTTCCAGTTTGAATCCATCCTGTCACCACATGGGTATTTATCATAGGATGGTCTGGGTTGGAAGGGACCTCCAAAGCTCACCCAGTCCAACCCCCTTGCAGTCAGCAGGGACATCCTCCACTAGGTCAGGTTGCCCAAAGCTCTGTCCAGCCTCACCTTGAATAGCTCCAGGGATGGGGCCTCAAACACCTCCCTGGGTGTGTTCCAGCACCTTCAGGGTGCAGAACCTGTTCCTACCATCCAATCTGAATCTGCCCTTCTCTAATTTCAAACCACTGCCTCTGGTCCTGTCACTGCAGCCCTTTGCAGCCTCCCTGCAAGCCTGCCTCAGGTACTGGCAGGCTGCTATTCAGCATCCCTGGAGCCTCCTCCTCTCCAGGCTGAACACCCCCTCAGCTCCCTCAGCCTGTCCCCACAGCAGAAGTGTTTGGGCCAGACCAAAAATGCTTAACACCAACCAAGAAGAAACTCTTCTGAGGCACTTGGAATTGCCTAAATAAATACATAGCTGAGCTTCTACACTACTGGTCTGATCTTCAGCCAGTGCAGGCACCCAGTCCCTGATACTCTACACTCACAGCAGAAAAATGTGGATGCTTCCCAAACTGTGGATACCAGACACCACTTTATGCCTGTGTGTAAATATTTATGCTCAGAAATCTGTAACTTTCCCCTCTCACTTCAGAGGCTGAAGTACAGTAACACTGTAAGTGAATAAATATCTTAGGCTCTGTGAACTCTTAACTCACTCCCCGGGCTGCCCTAGTTCTTTGGTAAATAAGCTTCTTCAAGCCCTTTCTCTGCTGAGAGCCCTGACCTTGGAAATACCTTAAACAGAGAGTTTTTAACCTTGTTTTCCTTGCAGAAGAAAAAAATAAATAGGTGGAGTGGATGGATGTGTTCCTGCAATCCAGGCTCCAGCTAGCTCCTGCTGTACAGCAATGCAGATGTGAGCCTCCTTGCTCTTTCTCCCTCCAATTAAAAGGGGAAACTAAAGGTTGAGCAAGCCAAAGAGAAAGCAAAACCCCCAGCAAAGCAAGCAACAGTATCTGAAATCAGAAAGCCAGCAGGAAACAGCTGATAGGAACAAGGCAGAGCGCTCAGAGGAGGAGGGAAGTGAAGATCTCGAAACACTGAAAACTTCAATGAATTGCCAAGTGCTTCATTAGCATGCTTTCATCTTTACTTTCTTAATCATCAAGTAAACTTGGCAGCAAACTCCCAGCACTGCACGGAGGTAACATGATATTGATGTGGTTCCTTCAAGGAACGAGCTTGCCACTAATCTCACCCTTACGTGCTCCCAGCTCCTCCCGTCCTGCTGTGACCATCAGCACTCTGAAGTCGTTAGAGCAGAAGCTCCACCTCAGAGCCCATTCTCCTAGAAATCCCTGCACAAGGATCACCAAACCATCAGCATCTCTGCCCAAACCTCCAGAAGACCCCCCAAAAACCCCCAAAATGAAGCCATTACAGAGCAGCTGGTCCCAGTACTTTAAGGCTTATTTGAAAAACTTCCAAGTTGTGGTCAGTTTTGAAGCGTTAGATATTGCAGGTTAAGTTGTGGGGTTTTCAGGCTGGATGGGGCCTTGAGCAACCTGGTCGAGGAGGTGTCCCTGCCCATGGGAGGGGGAGTTGGAACTAGATGATCTGTTAGGTCCTTTCCAACCCAAAGCAGCCTGAGACTCTAGGATGCAGCATTTGCTTTATGCACAACTGACTGACTTTGCTCTAGCACCGACAGCAGTAGAGCTGCACATGATGGGGATCAGAGCACACACCCTCCCCCCCCAAAAAAATCTCCAACAGCTCCAGGGAAATTGTAGTGGCTCTTCTGAAGCTCTCCATGTGTACATTTCTCAGCTCTAGCCCACGATTGCTCAACCAGCTGAGGTTTCACTGGGCGTTTTCTGCAGCACGGTGTACTGGCTGCACGCAGAACTGAGATCCCAGAGGTTGAGATCATCTGTGGTGAGGGCAAGAGCTTCAGTTTCAACCCCAGTGAAGTCAGAATGCACACACACAGACTCTTAAACTAGGAAATACAGCAAGGTTCTTGACTGTGGCCTAACAAACCCTTAGGTCACTCAATCTAACCCCCCCCCAGACCACAAAATGCCCCAAACCCAACACACCCAGCCCAGCAATGCCCTCCCACTCCGTTTCTCACACAGTACCACACTTGAGCATCTCGAGCTGTTTGAACTCCAGAGCTGCTGTTGCCTCCCCTCTCACTGCTATGCACACTTTTACCAAGGGATGTCAGCCCCAAACAAAGCATCTTAGAAGCTGGGCAGGTGTTGGGATTCCTACAAAAGTGAAGGTCTGTAGCAGTGTGGCAGGAAGGAGAATGCTTTTGACACAGGCATTTGCTGGAGACTTGGAAGCCCTGCAGGAGCAGGCTGCAAGCTATGCAGCTGATGATTTAAAACCATTTCCCCTTTGCACAGAGCTCATACACATCTCTGCTTCTACAGCAGGTCTCACATAGCACCAGAACATGAACAGGCACTCCAAAGCAGTGGATCCCAAAGAGAGAGTGAAGGTCCACACAGCAGTGTGTCTGGGCTGCCTGCTATAACAAACCTAGAGAGGAAGAGGGCTTCCACCCTGCAGCAGGGCTCCAGCCATTTGCCATTTACTTGTGGGAGGTGTGCTTTGATTGGAACAGGGGAAGAACAAGCAGTGCCCTCCCTTTCCACAGAAAATCCCTTCAGAGCACGGAATTCCCTGCACTTTGCCACTCCTGGAGGTTCCAACCCGGTGAATTCTGCATTCTGCACTCTGAGAGGCGACCCCTCAACAACGCCTGCACGCAATGAGGATCCACATGAAGAGGTCATAAAGAGCCCAGCTGCCCTTTATTGAAAATGCCCTTGGCAAAAAAAAAAACAACAAACCCCCAAAAAACTTGCTGTACATTCTTTTGAGAGAAGCAGAACCACCAGGAGTCCCACAGCCACAGAATTCAACAGCAGCTCCAGAACCATCAAGCACCGACAAAGCCTGAGCGTGGCGTCGAGCGGAACCACACCGGTACTGAGCACGAGGTGGAGAACAGTGGCACAGTCACGAATCACAGAGACCAGGGTGTCAGGACACTTCTTCTTGCAAACAGGACAGGCTTGGGTTTGAAGGAATACAATCATTATGTACAGCAAAAACACGTGGCCATGAGACCGTGAGCCTTAAACTAAGGCCTTGTTTACACAACTTCTGCTCTGTCAGGAAGGAGGTTTTTGGCTGGGAATGTCTGGGGGTTTTCTTTATTTTTTTTTTCCTTTCTTTTTTCTTTCCTTATTTTTTCCTTTCCTTTTTTTTTTTTTTTTTTCCATTTTCTTTCCTTATTTTTTCCTTTCCTTTTTTCTCATTTTCTTTCCTAATTTTCCATTCCTTTTTTCTCATTTTCTTTCCTTATTTTCCATTCCTTTTTTCTCATTTTCTTTCCTTATTTTCCTTTCCTTTTTTACTTTTTCTTTCCTTATTTTCCTTCTTTTATTCTTTATTTTCCTTTTCTTTTTTACTTTTTCTTTCCTTATTTTCCTTTTTTCTTTCCTTTTTTACTTCTTCTTTCCTTATTTTCCTTTTTTCCTTTTTTCTTTCTTTTTACTTCTTTCCTTATTTTCCTTTTTTTCCTTTCCTTTTTTACTTTTTCTTTCCTTATTTTCCCTTTTTTTAAATTTTCCTTTCCATTTTTACTTTTTCTTTCCTTATTTTCCTTTAATTTTCCTTTCTTTATTTTTTCTTTCCTTATTTTCCTTTTTTCCTTATTTTCCTTTCCATTTTTTTCCTTATTTTCCTTTTTTTCTCGCTTTATTTTCCTTTCCATTTTTACTTTTTCTTTATTTTCCTTTTTTCTCTTTATTTTCCTTTTTTTACTTTTTCTTTCCTTATTTTCCTTTTTCCTTTTTTTTATTTTCCTTTCCTTTTTCTTTCCTTATTTTCCTTACCTTTTTCCTTTTTCTTTTCTCCTTTTTTTCTTTCCTTTTTTCCCTTTCCTTTTTTTTTCCTTTATTTTTTCTTTTTTTTTTCTTTATTTTTTCTTTTTTTTTTTCAGTTTTTCTCCCAAACAATTAAATATTGGCAGTTCTCACTGTGAAAAAAGAGCTATATCCCACCTTTGTATCCACACAGCTAGAACATATTCCCACAGGGAAAAAGGAATAAGAAGAGTACCTTTAGACTGATACAACATTTCCTCAAGTGAAGAAGCTAATATAGCTTTCATTATTCAGTCAAGTTTAAAGCAGTTATGACCTTTTGTTGTTGTTGTTGCTGTTTTTAATTCTTTTTGTTATTTTTTTCCCCTACTTTATAGACAAGGCCCATGTTTAACAAGCACCAAAACACTTCAGAGTTATTTGGAAGATCAGACAACCGAGCTCTAGGTTCCGCAGTGTCCTCACCACGTCACAAGAGGACATTGAACACCGAAATACATTCAAAACTCCCATCAGACCCATGCCATGGTTTCTGAAATGATTCACCTGTTTAACAAACACACCTTTTGGGGGGGGGGGGGGGGTTGGGGAGGGGTTTTTTTGGCAAGAACTACAAAACAGCCCAGCAGAATCCACAGCTGCTCTGTCAGGCTGAGGATGGGGGGGAGGGGGATTTTGTGCCGCCACAGGCTGAAGCCCACCCGGTTTTACAGTGCTCCCACACCACAAGCCAGGCAGCTGGGAAAGCAGGAAGGACCTGCTGCCTGTTGGGGAGATCAGATCAAATGCCTGCTTTTAAAAAGTGGTAGAAGGTTGGGCTTGGTGATCCCCGAGAGGTCTTTTCCGACCTCAAGGGTTGTGTGATTCCAGAGCTTGCTTTCAGCGCGCTGAAGGGGGAGCAAGGCCTGTTTGTTGGGAGCTAAAAACTGGATGAATCCCATGGAGTTTAAGGCAAAACTGAGCCATAGCAGTAGCTGAGATGCACATTTATGGCATTTTTCTTACTGCAGACACAGCAGCAGTCAAGCTTTCCTAGTTTTCAATGCAGTGTCTGTGTTAAAACAAGCCCCTACTGCCAGTAAGCATCATTCCCCTGTCCCTCTAACATGGAAGTCTTTGAGGAGGTGGCTTCTAAATCATTGCAGACATCTAAATCATTTGAGACACTGGCACAGGTTGCCCAGGGAGGTGGTGGAAGCTTCCTGCCTGGAGGTTTTGAAGGCCAGGCTGGATGTGGCTGTGAGCAACCTGCTGTAGTGTGAGGTGTCCCTGCCCATGGCAGCGGGGTTGGAGCTGGCTGATCCTTGGGGTCCCTTCCAACCCTGACAATTCTATGATACTATGATTTCTGGGAGATAAGCTGCAAAGGGGTTCTCAGTTCTCACTTAAAAAGAGGTGGCTGGACCAATTGGTGATGTGAAGGCCCCAAGAAGACATTGAGGGCCCATCATTGTTTTTAGCTGTGATTGTATCAGTCTGGCTGATACAACCTGACTGATTGCATCTAGAACAGTTCCTGGCTGGTTTGAAGGACACAAGTAAGCTCCCAAGAGTTAAATGCTCAACAGTTCAGTGTATCATCTTCTCCAGATGTTTCATTAGATGCAGGATGATGCTAAAATTAAGTCTCCAATTTTCAACTAAACCACAAGATTATCATTTCCATGTCAATACACAGAATGAAACTCATGCTAAACACTCTTCTTCCAGAGCTGAAGCTAAAAAGTTTTCCTACTTAAAACAGAAGACATTACCAGGAGTCATGCCAGCTAGTTTTCAGTTGGCCTGATTAAAAACCCCTTTGCACATCATTCCTCAGCTTTTGCTTTCATGCTGCAAGCTAATTTCAAGTCTTCTTGGAAGGGGGGGGGGGGGGTGTGGAAAAAAAGCAAAGAAAACTAAAATTTCAGGGGGGTTGTACTAATGTTTAAAGGGCAATGAGAGGAAGATCCTGGAGGGGGAACAAACTCCCAAGATCTTCCAAGTGACAGAAGGCACAGGTGTCCTCCCACTCCAACCCCTCTGGCACACCAAGAAAGAACCAATGGTCTGATGCATAATTGTTAAGGAGTTATAATGCAATTAGGTGAAAAGCTTACATTTTAGGGATAACTGAACTGTAGAATTTCACCACTGTTTCCAGTAAGGAAGGGCCTGATCTTACAAGGCCTCTTGTATTAAAGCCACTCTGCCTTCCTAAAGCTGCCTACTGAGCACAGCCCTTCCACTCACACCCTGGCTTCACGGGGTCAGCACCTAAACACAGATGAAAAATGGCATTCAAAATGACTACACAGTAGGCAAAACAGCAATACTGGCCTTCATCTCTCCTCTTTTAAAACACTGTCCTTAGATAAGTGGAGGCCACCCCCCTCAATGCCTTTCGCCTCTCCTAAGACAGAGCTCAAGGCTTGACAGCCCATGTGGCAAGTTAGGTGTTTCATGTGGCACATGAAAGAGCACAAAGTTCTCTTCTGAAAAAAAGAACAAAAACAACCCCAAAAAACCCCAAACAGCATTTGTATTAAAACTCCTCAAATGGATAAACGTCTCCTGAATGCACATCTGGAATTCAAAATGACAGTCGTTAGGATGTTCTTGGTACATCACAAAGGATGTGCTGGCTGGAGGTACATCCCACAATAAAACCAAAGTGGGGGGGAGGGGGAAGAAGGAAGGGGGGAAAAAAGGGGGAAATTAAAAAAAGAGGGGGAAAAAAAATAGGGGGGAGAGGAAGAGGAAAAGGGGGGGGAAAATATAGGAAAAAGCAAATAAAGCCCACCCCTCCAAAATCCCAAATTCTTGTCAATTTGAAGCAAATGAAGGCCAAACTTGCAAGACATGGAAAGAACAGTTAAAAGGCTCAGATGGAAAGAAGAAATAAATTCCACTAACAATAGGGCCTTTTGTCCTGGCTTGCTCTGTATGATTACTGCAAGGAAACTGTTAAGTAGGGGTGGTGTTTTTTTCTCTTGGGGGGTGTGGGGGGGGTAGCAGATAATGGGATTCTGTGGAGCTTTCACAGGTTGGCACCGGCTGGAACAGCTGAGTTTTGAAGGCACTCTATGGACACAAGGTTGCTGTTGGCCCTGCATCACATATAGGAAGTCTTTGCACTTTTAGAGAGCTAGTCATCAAAATCAGTTATTGCCAACCCAAAGGAAAAAAGAAAAAAAAAAAAAAAGAAAGAAAACCACACAAAAACACCCAAACCAAAATAAACCAAACCCAAACAAACCAAAAAAATCGACAAAACAACCCTGGGAACAAAACCACCACCGCTCCCACCCGCCAAGGAACACGGCAAACAAAAAAGGAAATCACACACGCACGCACGCCTCAAAAAATTGTGCAGATTTGTAACATTTTCACAGCTGATTTCAAAACAAACAAACAAAAAAAGGACGACGACAACAACCAACAAACAAAACAAACCAAAAAACCACCAACAAAATGAACGAAACCCAATCAAACCAACCAAACAAAACCAAACAGGAGAAACCCACCACGCTACCACTCTCCTGATAAAACTCCCATCCGATACAGCAGGTAAACAAAATAGAGAATTATTTCACGGATCGTCAGCAGACGCTTGCTGGCCCCCCCCACACACACTGTACTGGCACCAGTGTTGGAGGCACAGTCCCAGTTCAGATGTGCAATTCTCCCGGCCGGACGCCCCCGGCACAGCCACCCCAACTTTGCATAGAGATCCTCGGGCCGCCGGCGGGGGCTCCACGCGTGTCTGGGGTTGGGGGGCAGATGGGCACCGCTCTTCTCGGCGTGTCCCGGGGCCGGGGCTCGATCTCGATCTCCGGGAGGGAGGCTCAGCACCGCTACCGCCGATCTCCTCGGCGTGCCCCCGGGGGTCTCCCCCCCCCGCCCCGGCTCCGTTCTCTCGGGCTCGCAGGCTCCGCTGCTCCCCGGAGCTCTCCGCCCCGTGCCCGCTGCCAGCGCGGGGCAGACACAAATATTCAACGACCAAGACTGGACGAAACGTACATGCCGAAAAAAGCCACATTTCCAACACGATGATTTCTTCTTTCTCGATTTTTTTTGTTTTGCTTTGTTTTGTGTGTGTGTGGGGGGGGATGTTCGTTCTCGGCGGCTTGCCGAGGGCGGGCTCCGGCCGGGGCTGCGGGGCCGCTCCCGCCGCCGCCGCCGCCGCTGCTCCCCCGCCGGCCGCCACCGCCGTGTCCCCGCAGCCAGCCCCCGCTGCCCTCAGAGGATGGCGCAGGAGGAGCAGCACTGCTCGTCCCCGTTGGGCTGCGAGGCGTAGTTCATCTGCCTGACGATCTCCGCGAAGAGCTCGTCCACCGAGGCTTTGTTTTTGGCCGAGGTCTCCATGAAGGGGCAGCTCCACTCCTCGGCCAGGGCTTTGCCCTCCCCGAAGGAGACCTCCCGCTCGCCCTCCAGGTCCACCTTGTTGCCCACCAGGATCATGGGCACCCTCTCGTACCTCTTCACCCGGATGATCTGGTCCCGCATGGGCTTGATGTCCTGGAAGCTCTGCTGGTTCACCAGGCTATAGACCAGGATGAAGCCCTGCCCGTTCTTGATGTAGAGGTCCCGCATGGAGGCGAACTGCTCGGTGCCCGCCGTGTCCAGGATCTCCAGCACCGACGGCGAGGAGTCCACCTCGATCTCCTTGCGGTAGAAGTCCTCGATGGTGGGGTCATACTTCTCGATGAAGGAGCCCGTCACGAACTGCACGGTGAGGGCGGACTTGCCCACGCCGCCCGAGCCCAGCACCACCACCTTGTACTCCCGCATGGCTCCCGGCGCGCCGCCTCCCTCGGCTCCCGCTCGGGGCTGCCGCTTCCCTCCCGCCCTCACGGCGGGCGGAGAGAGGGAGGCGAAGGAGGGAAGGAAGGAGGGAGGGGAAGGAGGGAGGAGAAGGAGAAGGAGCGTGCACGCCCCGCCGGGCGCTCACTGGCGCCGTGCGGTGCCCTCCGGGGCGGGGAAGGGGCGGCCGCGCTACACGGAACCGCGCCGCGCCCCGCGGGCGGACGCCGCGCTCCGAGTGGCGCCTGCGCAGAGCCGCCGCCGCCGGCGGTGGGAAGGAGGAAGAGGAAGAGGAGGAGGAGGAAGAAGAGAGTGAGAAAGGCTCTGGTAGCGGCCCGCTCCCCGCGGCGGGACGGCGTTTCTGCGGCCCATGTGGCAGCGTGGCCCGCCCCGGTCCAGCGCCACCAGCCTGCCGCCGCCGCACGCCCACGTTGGCTTCCCGGGGCGGGCAGCAGCGCCCCGCTCCGCTCCGCCCCGCAGGCCCCCGCCGCTGCCGTCCGGCGGGAGCGGAGTTGATTGGGACCGCGGGAGTGTCCCGGCCGCCAGCATCCTTAGGGAGGCAGTGGAGGGGTTCCCTCCGGAGCGGCTCCGGGGCGCGCCGTGTGCCCTCCGCCGGCAGCCTCGGCGCGCCGGGGGAGGCACTGGCGGGGCTCAGGAGCGGACCGGGCTCGCCCGACGCGGGAAGAGTCGCACTGACCCCGGCCTGCCGGCGGCTCCCGGTGCCCCTGCCCCCTTATCGGCGCAGGGCACGGACGGTTATCTGCCCACCGCGGGCCCTGCCGCTCTATCGGCCCTGGCCAGGGGCACCCGGTACCAGCGTTCCCGTGGGAGGGGCTGCCTGCTGCGGCCCACGCAGGAGCGACCTGGAGGGCGTGGGGGTCCCTGAGCAGCCGCCTCGGCTCCTTAGCCCAACTCCCTCTGCAGTGCCCATTCCCTGCCAGGACAAACCGTCCCTGATGGGAAAGGCTTCCCCAGGAGAGAGGGCTGGGGCTGGCCAGGCTGTGGGCTTTCTACCCCGAGCTGGGAGGAGGCCGTAGCAGCTGCTCGGTAACTCCTTCCAGGACACCCCAGCTTCTGTGTCGTCCCTGTCAGGGCTGGCTGGTCTCGCAGGCTGAAGATGTGGCAGGTGCCAGCTGTTGGCGCCATGTGCACTGTGTGCCTCTGAGCAGCAGTTTGGCCTGGCGGGCTTGGCTGATGGGGCTGGGCTGTTTGCCACTGTTTGTAGAAGCCATTCCTTGGCCTTTCTATCAATCAGGCATTCCTTTCAAGAGAATATCATTAGTTATTTTGGCAGCTTCCAGTCTTTGCTCTACTACCCTACCCAGTGCTTTGCTCTTCTCAGTATTTATCTATGTAGTTTGTGGCATGCAGGACCTTTCTACCTGCTTGTTTACAATTTAAACACCGTGCTTGGGGAAACAGGTTGTGTTGTGGGCAAAGACAAAGGGTTTGAAATAAGTTTTATAAACAGGATTCTGTTGCCCCTGAACAGTGTTCACAGAGACTTAAATTCTGCTGGACGTGCTGGAGCGTGTCCAGAGAAGGGCCACGAGGATGAGCAGAGGGCTGGAGCTGCTCTGCTATGAGGACAGACTGAAGGAGTTGGGGTTGTGCAGGCTGGAGAGGAGAAGGCTCCCAGGAGACCTCATTGTGGCCTTCCAGGATCTGAAGGAGGCACCAAGAAAGCTGGGGAGGGACTTTGGAGGGTGTCAGGGAGTGATAAGACTGGGGGGGATGGAGCAAAACTGGAAGTGGGGAGATTGAGATTGGCTGTGAGCAAGAAGTTGTTCCCCGTGAGAGTGGTGAGAGCCTGGCACAGGTTGCCCAGGGAGGTGGTGGAAGCCTCCTGCCTGGAGGTGTTTGCAGCCAGGCTGGAGGTGGCTGTGAGCAACCTGCTGTGGTGTGAGGTGTCCCTGCCCATGGCAGGGGGGTTGGAACTGGCTGATCCTTGAGCTCCCTTCCAACCCTGACAGTTCTATGCTTCAATTCTTTCTTTTTCCAGAATTCACAGTGCTCAGCCCGTGAGTTCAGCACTGCCACTGCTGCTCTGGGGATTCTTGGTGCCCTTCTCTGCTCTCAGTTGTGCATCACCCGTTCCGAGGTCCGTGTTGTAAGCAGGTCCTACCACAGCTGTTGGGGCTGTGATGAGAACAGGCCCTTCTGGTGTGGCTTCTCAGGAGCCACTGGGGCCAAGCACAAAGAGCTGAAGGGTGAATTGCTCCTCATTTTCAGCATGACTGATGCATCCAGGGATGTCTTCATTTAGCAGTGCTGCTGAGCAAATCCTGAGGCTCTGGGAAGGTTGCAGACAGTAATTTCACTTCCTGTACCTGAGATGCTCCCTGGAAATCGTGAGAGAGCTTCTGATTCACTGTAGTGTTAGTGGCTTAGCTGCTTCATCATCCTATAGAAACCAATTGTACTCAGAAGACTCAGAGTGCTCTGGGGGAGTGCTGCTGCTCTGTCACTCCCATCCTGTTAGTCTGATAGGAGCAGCACACCTTGAGGTAAAAGGAGAACAACTGCTGAGGGCAACCAAGATAAAATAATCTTAAGTTTCTGTACTGTTCAAAGTGCAGAACTGCAGGGAGGTGTTTTTTTGCTCCAGCACTGGCCAAATGTCAGTGTTCATTCACCTTGAATATATGCAAATGAGCAGAGTGGCTCTGAATTAGCTCTTAATTCAGTGGCATACAAAGAAATCTTTCGTTTGTGTTCACCAGCAGGATGATTTAGGTTGGTTGGAGTTCCTTTGGTGGAGGTTGAGGAAGGAGGAGATGATCTGAGCACAAAAATGGGAGTGCTTGTTGAGGCATTTGTGAGTTTTAATAACTGCTTGAAATCCAGTGGTGGTTTTAGGTTGTTGTGTGGATATTGGATCAATAAAACCTCCTCTCCCTACCCTCAGCAGTAGCTACCAGTGGCCTTGGTTTATTTGTCACAATGGTGTCTGATATTCAGTGTGTCCCTTGGGCTGAAGCAATGACTTTCCTTTTCCTTGTTCAATGGGGGTTGCTCCTGTTGAGTGGTGGTGCTGTGTTCAGCACTCAGCCCTCAGCCCAAAAATATCCTGGCAAGCTGTAACCAAAAGTCAGCAAGATTTTGTGCCTGGGATGTAGGGCTCACTTCAGGAGCAGCAGTGGAAGCAGCTGGCTGTCTTTGAAAACCTGTCAGCAGTGGGTTCTGTCCTCCTGTCTTCCACTCAGTCCTTCATATAAGCCCAGCATGGTGGAGTTGGAAGGGAAGGGACCTCTGGAGCTCACCCAGTCCAACCCCCATGCTCCAGCAGGGCTCCCACAGCAGCTTGCCCAGCGGCACAATGCCCAGGGGGGGTTGGAAGCTCTCCACACCATGAAACTCCACAATCTCTGGGCAGCCTGTTCCAGGCCTCCAGCACCCTCACACCAAACAACTTTCTCCTCCTGCTCAGATGGAACCTCCTGGGTTTCAGTTTGTGTCCCTTGCCCCTTGGCCTGTCCCTGGGCACCGCTGGCAAGAGTCTGACCCCAGCCCCTTGCCCCCCAGCCTTTAGCTCTCACTAAGTACTGCTCGTATCCCTTCTGGGGCTGCTCTTCTCCAGGCTCCACAGCCCCAGAGCTCTCAGCCTTTGCTCCTCACAGACATGCTCCAGATCCCTCAGCATCTTCATAACCCTTCATTTTTTTCTTTCCAGTAACCCTAAATCCAGGTCAGAAGGTGATGAAATACATCACTCTAATGAACCTCCTCTGCTGTCTGCTCTGCCCCAGGGGGCTGTGCAAAGAGCTGGGGGCTTCTGTGTCTGGGTGATGTGCTTGGTTCAGAAGTGCACTTGTTTTCCTGCATTCCAAATTACAGGAGATTGACACTGAGGAGAGAAAAGACCTTTCACAATTCTTCATCAAAGCCAGCAGCCTGGCGTGCCAGCAGTGCTTAACTCTAATAATTAACTTGTCTGCACCCTGAGTTACTCTTGCTAGCTCTTTGTGGCAGTGTGTATCTGGAACAAGGCTGCCTCGTGGCTGTTTATCTTCAGCCAGTGGCATTAGGTGTCCTTCTTCTGGAAGCAAAATGTCTGCACAAGGAGTTAAGTGAGATAGTCAGGGTAATTCCATGGGCAGAGCAGTTTTATTATAAGTGAAACTGTTCCATCTGCTCAACACCCAGATAAGCAGAAAGAAGCTGATAAGACAAAGGGCTGGGTGACTCAGGCCCAAGGTCCTGCTGGGTGCTGCCAGTGGAGCTGATTGCAGTGGGGTGAGCTGGCTTCTCCCCTGACTCAACCAGCTGAAGCTGTCTCCCTCCTGCCAACTATTTCCTGAGCAGGAGCTGGTTTGTGCAGAGTCATCCTTTTCCTTCTGCTCTGGGCTGGAGGGCAGTGTGCTCCCCTCTCCTCTGCCCTGCTCAGGCTGCATCTGGAGTGTGGTGTCCAGTTCTGGGCACCTCAGTTTGGGAAAGACCTCAGGGAACTGCTTGAGAGAGTCCAACACAGAGCCACAAAAATGATGAAGGGAGTGGAACATCTTCTGTGTGAGGAGAGCCTGAGGGAGCTGAGGGCTCTTTACCTTGGAGAGGAGGAGCCTGAGAGGTGACCTCATTGCTGTGGATAAAGATGTGCAGGGTGAGTGCCCAGAGGCTGGAGCCAGGCTCTGCTGGCGGATGCCCAATGCCAGCACAAGGGCCAGTGGGGGAAGCTGAGGCAGAGGAAGTTCCATGGAAACAGGAGGAACATCTTTTTTCCCTGTGAGGGTGACAGAGCCCTGGAGCAGGCTGCCCAGGGGGGTTGTGGAGTCTCCCTCTCTGGAGATACTCAAAACCCACTTGGATGTGTTCCTGTGTGACCCGCTCTAGGTGATGCTGCTCTGGCAAGGGAGGCTTGGACTGGTTGAGCTTTGGAGGTCCCTTCCAGCCCTTGGCATTGTGTGATTCTGTGCCTGTCTTGAGGAAAGGTAGCCTCACTGTGACTTCCCTCTGCAGACAGATTGCCAAGTGCTGGAACAGCCACCTTTCAGTGCTCAAGGAATAGCAGCAGCTGCTGGTGGGTGTAAATAAATAGTTGGGGTTTGGTGTTGGTTTTTTTTCCCTTTCTTTTTAAAAAGTGAGACATAAGCAGAAAAAAAAAAAAGAGTTCATTATTTCCATCAAAAACCCTGCCAGAGATCTTATCACTGCTGGAAAAAAATAGCCTGAGCTGCCAGGATTGACACCAGCTCCCTTGGCTTGGTGTGATAATGCCACTTTATTTTTACTTATGAAGAATCCTGTTCAAATATCCCCCTCAGAGATGTGATGTTTGTAGTCAAAATATCCCAAACTGTCAAAGTTTGGGTCAATTGCTCTGCTCTTTCTTAGTTACCAACCCCCTCCTCTTAGGGAATAAAAAGAGATCTCTGGGAAAAGCATCTCAGTGCATAAGGGAGACAAAGCTGCCCCATGGAAGTGAGGCACAAGGGGCAAAGGGCACAAACTGGAACATCAGGAGCTCCATCTACACATGAGGAGGAGCTTCTTTGATTGAAGGGTGATGGGGCTGCAAAAGAGCAGCCTGAGGGGGATCTCATACATACTGATCAATACCTAGAGGGTGCACATCAGGAGGATGGGACCAGGCTTTGTTCAGTGGTGCCAGGCACAGGACAAGGGGCAATGGGCACAAAGTGGAACATCAAAGTTGTATCCAAGCATGAGGAGGAATTTCTTAACTGTAAAGATCACAGAGCACTGGAACAGGCTGCCCAGAGAGGTGGAGGAGTCTTCTTCTCTGGAGACTTTCAAGACTTCTCTGGATGCATTCCTGTATGACCTGTGCTGGATTCTATGCTCCTGCTTTGACAGGGGGGTTGGACTGGATGATCTCCAGAAGACCCTCCCAACCCCTAACATCCTGTGAGCCTGTAAGCATGAGGAGGAACTTCATTCACTTAAGGGTGACAGAGCCCTGGAGCAGGCTGCCCAGAGAGGTGGAGGAGTCTCCATCACTGGAGACATTCCAAACCCACCTGGATGTGCTCCTCTGTGACCTTCTTCAGGTGACCCTCCCTTGGCAGCACGCTTGGACTCAATGATTTCCAGAGGTCCCTTCCAACCCCTACCATTCTCTGATGATGTGTGAGTCCTGCTGTAAAGGCTCCTTGAATGTGGACCAAGTGCCTCCAAATGTGCCCATTCTTGTCAGCAAGTCCCAGGCACAGAATTCCTGCAAGCAAAAGCAATGGGATAGGAAGGTTTGGGCCAAGAGCAGAAGACCCTGGTGTGGCAGCTCTCTCTTGCACAGCTCTTCCCACAGACACAACCCCCCAAAGCAGGCAAAAGGCCTTGTGATGGTTTCCCTGTGCAGAGAGCTGGATTTAAAGCTCTGGCTGCTCCCTGACTGCTGTGTGATGCTTTGCAAGCCCAGGGACAGGAGCTACAGCTCGTCTTTCACAGCCAGAAGTCCCTTCCAACCCCTAACTTTCTGTGATTCTTCACCACAGCAGCAGTTGGCAGAGAAGGTGCTGGAGATTTAGGTAAGCATTTGGAACAAAGGAGAGAACACTTCTCCACTCCTCTGTGCTGCACTGAGCTGTGTGTAGGTGTGGTGGAACAGCTTTTTGGAACCATAAATGTAATCTTGATAGCACTTGCCTGGAAACAGCCCTATTGTATGTTAATGACAGTGGTGTGATCAGCCTGGGGTGAAACCGGTGACTAAGACAGAAAATCAACTTCCTGTCTGCAGCAGGAGCCCTGCTGAACAGAAAGGGAAAAGAAAAACCACCCAAGCCAGCATTTTCTTCTGTGACACCACAGCACATGGCAGCAGCAACTGCTGGCAGCAGCGTTCAGCTGCAGCCACGGGGGGCTCCTCTGGGGAGTTCGCACTCTTTCATTCCTTAAAGTCATAGAATCAGCCAGGGTGGAAGAGACCTCCAAGATCATCCAGTCCAACCTATCCCCCAGCCCCATCCAATCAGCTAGACCATGGCACTGAGTGCCTCATCCAGTCTTATTTTGAACACTGCCAGTGATGGTGACTCCACCACCTCCCTGGGCAGCACATCCCAATGACCAATCACTCTCTCTGTGAAGAATTTCTTCCTAACATCCAGCCTGAACCTTCCCTGGCACAGCTTGAGGCTGTGTCCTCTTGTTCTGGTGCTGGGTGCCTGGGAGAAGAGACCAACCCCCACCTGGCTACAACCTCCCTGCAGGGAGTTGGAGAGAGCAAGAAGGTCTCCCCTGAGCCTCCTCTTCTCCAGGCTAAGCAACCCCAGCTCCCTCAGCCTCTCCTCCCAGGGCTGTGCTCCAGACCCCTCCCCAGCTTTCTTGCCCTTCTCTGGACACATCCAAGTGGTTCAACATCTCTCTTGACTTGAACTGGACACAGGACTCAAGGTGTGGCCTGAGCAGTGCTGAGCACAGGGCAGAATGACTTCCCTGCTCCTGCTGGCCACACTCTTCCTGATGCAGGCCAGGATGCCACCTGGGCACACTGCTGGCTCATGTTCAGCCTACTATCAACCAGCACCCCCAGGTCCCTTTCTGCCTGGCTGCCCTCAGCCACTCTGACCCCAGCCTGTGCACTGCCTGGGGTTGCTGTGGCCAATGTGCAGCACCTGGCACTTGGATGTGTTCAATCTCCTGCCCTTGGCCTCTGCCCATCTGCCCAGCCTGGCAAGGTCCCTCTGCAGAGCTCTCCTACCCTCTAACAGGTCAACTCCTGCCCCCAGCTTGGTGTCATCTGCAAATTTACTGAGGATGGACTCCATCTCCTCATCCAGATCATCAATGAAGATACTGAACAGGCTGAGGCCCAGCACTGATCCCTGGCGGACACCACTGGTGCCTGGCTGCCAGCTGGCAGTGGCACCATTCACCACCACTCTCTGGGCCCAGCCCTCCAGACAGTTCTTGACCCATTTCAGAGTGAATGTGTCCAAGCCACGATCTGCCAGCTTCTCCAGGAGTTTGTTGTGGCAGACAGTGTCAAAGGCTTTGCTGATGTCCTCCAGCAAGGAGCTCTGCCTGAGAGTCTGCTGTCGAATGGATGCTTTCCAATGTGATCTTAACCCTGCGTGGAGGTGAGGTGGGAGAGTTGCTGAAGAAGCAGCCAGCAGGTGCCAGACTGGGTTCTGGGATTTTATTCTGTGTAAACAATGACTCTAGCAGCCTGCCTTTGGGCTCAGGGTGGTGGTGGAAAGCTGGGCTTGTAAGTATTGGTGGCTATTAGGCTCTAGGGATTTTTCCCTAAGGAGTAAGGACAGAAGCACACTCACAGCATCATGGAATGGGTTGGGTTGGGACAGACCTTCAAGATCATCTAGTTTCAACTCCCCTGCCATGGGCAGGGACACCACCCAGCCCAACCTTGAACACCTCGAGGGAGAGGACATCGAGGTTGAGGACCTTCCTAATCTCCAGTCACTGTGAAAAGATGAGAGTGCACTGAACCCTTTGGGCTGGAAGAGGAAGGAAGTATCCCACAAGAAAGCAGAGCTGTAGCCCATTCCTTTTTGACTGCCTGTGACCACTACAGAGTGACAGACGAATCCAAAAAGTCCAAAGTGGATAACCTCTCACTGCTGTGAGGAAGGGGCCTGGGGATGGGAGCAGGAGGGGAAACTGTTGCCCCAGAACAAGAGAAAGCAGAGCACTTACTCCATTCATTAGCAAGAAAAAGTGGTTTCAACACAGAGAAAACAGCAAAGGTTTCCATTTGCTGGGCTGTTTGTAGTTCATCAGTGGAATTCGTGCTTGCCCAAGGGATGTCCCCTCCCTAGAGGTGTCCAAGACCAGGTTGGATGAGGCTTTGAGCAACCTGGGCTGGTGGGAGGTGTCCCTGCCCATGGCAGGGGGTTTGGAACTGGATGATTTTGAAGGTCCCTTCCAATCCAACCCATTCTGAGACTCTGTGGTTTTAAACCCAGTGTGGACAATCCATCCACTTCTGGATTGGAACAGAGCACCTGGTGCTGTTGTCATCCCCAGGCTGACCCTTTCCACACCCAGAGCCTGCTTTGTGTCACAAGCTGTGTGACATCTCCCTGGACTACTTGAGAGCAGAGCGAGCCAGGTTGGCCCAAAGCCCTGTGTCCCTTACAGCTAGAAGCTAACCTCGGGCTGGACTGCAAGGAGGTTGTCCACAGCTTCCTTTTTTCCCCTGCCAGCTTTCATGGAGCCTTTAGAGTAGCTTCAGTTGCAGAGGGATGGAGGAAGCTGAGCCTTAAATCTCAGCAGGTGTTTGCAAAGTGAGTGCATTTAAACCCTAAGCCTCCTTTGTGCCACTTGATTCTGCCTGCTGAGAGCATTTATGTTGGCTGCAAAGAGCAGAGGCCACCTTTAGAGCATGGGCTGCAACAAACCAAGCTGAGCTGTGGAAACACTTCGCTTTTTCAAGCCCCAGGGATGTTTTGTATCAGCTCACATCTCACCTGACAGATCACTGTGGGTTTGCTGACTGACTCCTCCTGTCTCCTGTGTTGCCATCTTTTATCTTTCAGGCTCCTCAGCCAAATCAGTTAAGGCTGAAGAAGACTAAAAGTAGCATTTCTGATGGCAGTGGCTGTGAAAGACGAGCTGCAGCTCCTGTCCCTGGGCTTGCAAAGCATCACACAGCAATCAGGGAGCAGCCAGTGCTTTAAATCCAGCTCTCTGCACAGAGAAACCATCACAAGGCCTTTTGCCTGCTTTGGGGGGTTGTGTCTGTGGGAAGAGCTGTGCAAGAGAGAGCTGCCACACCAGGGTCTTCTGCTCTTGGCCCAAACCTTCCTATCCCATTGCTTTTGCTTGCAGGAATTCTGTTCCTAGGACTTGCTGACAAAACTGGGCACATTTGGAGGCACTTGGTCCACATTCAAGGAGCCTTTACAGCAGGACTCACACATCATCAGAGAATGGTAGGGGTTGGAAGGGACCTCTGGAAATCATTGAGTCCAAGCCTGCTGCCAAGGGAGGGTCACCTGGGAGGGTCACAGAGGAGCACATCCAGGTGGGTTTGGAATGTCCCCAGTGATGGAGACTCCTCCACCTCTCTGGGCAGCCTGCTCCAGTGCTCTGTGATCCTTACAGTTAAGAAGTTCCTCCTCATGTTCAGATGAACTTCTGATGTTCTACTTTGTGCCTATTGCCCCTTGTCCTGTGCCTGGCACCACTGAACAAAGCCTGGTCCCATCCTCCTGATGTGCACCCTCTAGGTATTGATCAGTATGTATGAGATCCCCCTCAGGCTGCTCTTTTCCAGTCCCAACTCTGCAAGCCTTTCCTCATCAGAGAGGTTCCAGTCCCCTCAGCACCTTTGCAGCTGAGCACCTCTTGCTGTCACGGAGGCAGGCAAGCTGTGGGTCCCTCAGCTTCACCTTGAGTCCTTAAGGCAGCAATAGGAAAGTGATGAAAGCAGAGAGGAGGAGGTGGCTGCCTTCTGGAGCTGTGTTTGGAAGGCAGAGGGAGGCTGCAGGCTCAGCACATCTGTGTGGCTGTGAGGCCAGATGGGCAGCGGCCGTGTCCGGAGCAGCTGCCCTGGGGTTTGGCAGCCTTGCTGAGGGCCACGTGGCCGGCAGGGCACTGAAAACCTTTCCAGTGCCACTTGTATCATTGCACTCATCAGCCAGCTGAGGAGAACATGCAAGGCAAGGGTTCAGGCTGCCCAGGGGGGCTCTGCAGTCTCCTCTGCAGATATTCAAGATCCACCTGGATGTGTTCCTGTGTGACCTGCTCTAGGTGATGCTGCTCTGGCAGGGGGCTTGGACTGGATGAGCTTTCAAGGTCCCTTCCAGCATTCTGTGATGCTGTGAGAGATTTCAGTTCTGAAATTGCCCTGTTCTTTGTGTGTGTTGGTGATGTAACCAGCAAAGCTCTTGTGCTGCATCCTGAGCAGCTGAGAAGGTTCACGTTTCAATATTGATTACTCCTTGGATATCTGTGGGCTTCTGTTTGAGTATTTTGATGTGATTTGGAGGTAAACACATCAACAGAGGAGATAAGGGGGTTTGAAAGAGAACTAAGACCCCCTTCAGGCCCAGACTGATGCTGTTATCTCAGTAGCCTTCAAACCTCTTGAAGTCCTCTAAGAAAGTCTTCTGATTGCTTTAGGAGAGCTGCTCCTCAAGGCTGCTGAGGTTGGAGGGATCACTGTGGCTGACCACTGACTGTGTCACCAGCCTGAATCCTGTCTCATCTGTCAGGCCAGCTTAAGGTGAATGCTGGGGCAAGCTGAGTCTTGCAACACCTGGCCTCTGCAGATAACCCTACCTAGGCTGGCTGCAGGCCAGGTCCTCCTGCAAACGGCTGACAGAAGACCCATTGAGAGTGAGCAGATAAGGCACAGGGATGTTGATGCTGCTTGATCTGTTCCATGCTGTCAGGCAGGGCAGTCAGGAATGCTGGGGTGACCACAGCCCCTGGAGGGTTTGTTTGAAGGCTGGATCTCCTCACACTGTCAGGCCACTGCAGCCCCTCAGGGCCATGGTGGGCTTGAGGGTTGGACTTGATGACCTTTGAGGTCTTTCCCAACCAAAACCACGCTCTGGCCTGGCTGGGGAAACCCACCACTGAGTTTTTCTGCAGGCCTTTCTGCACACCACAGGCTTCAAGTGTAACCAGAAATACCAAATATTATCACTCTCTGAGTCTGATTCTATTTCTCTGTGCTTTGTTTTGTCCCAGGTAACTCCAGTAAGATGACACCACAGGAGAACCCTGGCCCTGGTGGCCAAGAAGGACAAGGAGGTCCTGAGATGCATTAGGAGGAGTGTGTCCAGCAGATCCAGGGAGGTTCTCCTCCCTGTGTACTCTGCCCTGGTGAGACCTCACCTGGAATACTGCATCCAGTTCTGGGCTCCCCAGTTCAGGAGGGACAGGGATCTGCTGGAGAGAGTCCAAAGGAGTGCCACAAGGATGCTGAAGGGACTGCAGCACTGCCTGGTGAGGAGAGGCTGAGAGATCTGGACTTGTTAAGTCTGGAGAAGAGGAGACTGAGAGGAGATTTAATCAATGTCTATCAATATCTGAGGTCTAGGGGTCAAGAGGGATGGGACAGGCCCTGCTCAGCTGCACCCTGGGATAGGTGTGGTGGGTTGAAGTTCCCCCCTAAATTTTAAAGGCATAGCCTAAACACAGCACAATAGGACAAGGAGCAATGGATGTAAGCTGTAGCACAGGAGGTTCCACCTCAGCATGAGGAGGAACTTCTTCACTGGGAGGCTCACAGAGCATTGGAGCAGGCTGCCCAGAGAGGTTGTGGAGTCTCCTTCTCTGGAGACTTTCCAGACTCAGCTGGATGTGTTCCTGTGTGACCTGTGCTGGATTCTCTGCTCCTGCTCTGGCAGGGGGGACTTGGACTGGATGATCTCTGAAGGTCCCTTCCAACTCCTTGTATCCTGTGAGCCTGTGAACCAGCGGCAGTTTATCTCTGTGCCTGCTCGAAGTGCAGCAGTGAGCCCAGCCCAGACTGGCCCTGTCATGTGAGAAAAGTATACTGGAAAGACCAGACTAAAAGAGACTTCAAAGGTGAGGTGATTCTGTTTGTAATCCATCACTGAGCACAGGTGAGGGACCTGCAGCAGGCTCGTGGAGACAGGTCCCACGGTGCTTTGTCAAGTGGAGTGTGACTTGCCTGGGAACTGTGGGTGAGTGAATGAATGAGGGCAGAGTGATGTGCCCTGAGAAGCTGGTCCCCAGGGAATGAGGAAAGCCACAAGCAGCTTTATTTACAAGAAGCATGTCCCCCAGGACAGAACTGAGCTCAGAGAATTGTTTGGGTTGGAAAAGACCTCCAAGAGCATCCAGTCCAACCTTCAACCCAACCCCACCATGGCCACCAAACCCTGGCCCCAGGTGCCATGGCCGCAGGTTTCTTGAACACCTCCAGAGATGGGGACTCCACCACCTCCCTGGGCAGCCTGTGCCAATCTCTGACCACTCTGGCAACAATTAAATTGTTCTTCATCTCCAAACTAACCCTCCCCTGGCACAGTTTCAGGCCATTTCCTCTCCTTCTATCACCTGAGACTAGGGAAAAGAGACCAACCCCCACCTCACTGCAGCCTCCTCTCAGGTCTCACCCAGCTCTCCACCCAGCTCGGTGATCAGTTCTGTGTATGAGCTCTGTCACATCCCTTCATGCTGAAGCAGCCTGGCTACATCAATTTACTTCTCATTAATTAGTTTAAAAGGTTTTTGCTTGCACTGTGCTCTGGGAGAGATGTAAACCTGGCTGGTTTGAAAAGAGACCAAGCCCCACCTCACTGCAAGCTCCTTTCAGGGACTTGTAGAGAGCAGTGAGATCTCACCTTGGGCTTTGCTTCCCTTGGAAAAGATTCTGTGATTCTGTCTTCTTCCTAGAGTGTGGAAGTCATTAATCAGAGAGCAGCATGGCTCAGGCTGGCAGGGCAGCCCCAGGACCCTCTTGCACGCTCTGACAACTGAGCCTCCGGCAGAGCTGTGTCCCCTCATCCGTGTCTGAGGAGCAGCTGGTGGTAGCTCCAGAGGTGGCTGGGCAGAGAAGGAATCTCCATGGGGCTCCTGCTGAGCTACAGGCACCCCAGGAGAAAAAGGTCTCTTACTTCAAAGGCTTTATTTACTTACTGAGGTGAGCCAGCAATGAGAACATCAGCAAACCCTGTGCTTAAGTGCCAGTGCTTCCTAGCCTGTCATCTACTACCCCCTGCACTGAGCTCTGCAGGACAAAGCCAGGACCTCACCACCAAACCCTTCTGACACAACCAGGCTGTAGTCACCTGGATCAGATTACAGGATGTTGGTCCTGAACTGGTCCTGAACCAATGCTCCAAGGCTGTGACCAGCCCTGTGACTCACCCAGCTCCACCAGGAGCAGCCGAAGCCCTTTTGTGTGTGCTGACAGCGCAGGGGGAGGGAAGGCACAGCCTGTGTGCAGGACACTCTCATGCAACCACCTCCCTGGGGAGCCTGTTCCAGTGCTCAGGAACCCCAAATAAAGCAAGGAGATCTACACCACCTCAGTTTATTGGAGTTTCTTAATGTCCCAGGTGACTGTCACTGATTTTTGTGTGTGGTGGGGGGGGGTGTTACTGTTGTTTCATACTTGAGGACATGCAAAGCACTTCTCAAGTGCCTCATGTGTTGTAACTGCAGCTATGAAGTGGTCCACAAGGTTCATGTTCACCACATACCAGTGAGGTTCATAATAGCCTGGAGACTGGATGTGAGGAAGAAGTTGTTCCCCATGAGGGTGGTGAGAGCCTGGCACAGGTTGCCCAGGGAGGTGGTGGAAGCCACCTGCCTGGAGGTATTTGCAGCCAGGCTGGAGGTGGCTGTGGGCAACCTGCTGTGGTGTGAGGTGTCCTTGCCCATGGCAGGGGGGTTGGAACTGGCTGAGCCTTGAGGTCCCTTCCAGCCCTGACAATTCTGATTCTATGATTCTAAGGAAGCCTTCCTGTGGCCAAGAGGGAAAGCTTCGCCATTGCCCATAGCTCCTGACATAAAAGTTCATATCCACACTGGCCAGGATCAAGATATTCCAGGTGTGTTTTTTCAGAGCAGTGGGGTTACCACCAACTCTTTCTTTTCAAGGCATTATGGAAGGGGAATGTAAAACTTGGGCTTCCATAGTTTGCCATCACTCTCATGTCATCTTTGAAAACAAGAGACCTCACTTTCTTTTCTTGCCCAGCACCTGGCCACCAGCATTGATTCACAGAATGGGGTGGGTTGCAAGGGACCTCAAGGATCAGCCACTTCCAACCCCCCTGCCATGGGCAGGGACACCTCACACCGGCCCAGGTTGCTCAAGGCCTCATCCAGCCTGGCCTTGAACACCTCCAGGGAGGGGACAGCCACAACCTCCATGGTTCCAGGGTCTCCCCACCCTCACTGTTCTTAGAGCCACTTAAGACTGACAAAGGAAAGCAAGGCAGAGCTGGAAGCTGGTGCACCCAAAGTGAAGGTCGAGCTTGGAAGCACAGCAAAGAGCTGAGTCTGGCAGGAGGAGAATGACAGGGAGCTGATTGCAGGCTGTGAGCACTGATGGAGAATGGCAGTGTGCTGGGCTGGGGCTCTCCAGCCTAGCTGATGTGTTTTAAGCTCTGGTGCCCACAGGGTGAAGCTCTGCCCTGGCCGAGAGGGGCAGATGTGGAGATCCAGGATAACCACAGCTGGAAATCACAGTTTCTTGAGAACTAGGCAGATCCTCCCACCCCAGGGGGGCCCTTAAACCAGCACAGGGTGATTCTCCCAGCTGGGATGCTGCAGGCAGGAGTGAGTCTGGGACAGGGCTGCAGTTCATGGTCTGGAGAAGGTCCCACTGGAAAACTGCAGTGGGTTTGGCTTCTTTGAATGCAGGCCGTAGGAGCCTCTCCTAAAGCCCCTCAGCAGCTCCATACTCTCCATCTGAGTCCATCCCATAGCTGTGGCTGCTCTCAACCCAGACTTTGCCTCAGAGGTTGGAAGGTTTTTAGTGCACAGCTCCAGATGTGAAGGTACAGAGGCCTGGGCTCACCTCTCTGGTTGTTCTCCAGCCTGAATGTTTAACATCTTCTTTGTGTTTGACCAACTGCTTACCCACCCCTAGCAGAAGCCTAATCCTGTTTGCTAATCTGGCTGCTTTTGTCACCTTGTTTGGCTAAGAGCACTGATTTGAGAGCAGACAAGACTGCAAACAAGAGCAGCAAATGGTGCTTGAAACCTCCTGGGGGGTTGTGGAGCCTCGGCGTTCCCCATTGTTCCAAGCTGCTGTGTCAGACTGGACCTCCCCACCTTCAGCCTGTCAGACCTCAGCCTGCCTTGGGCTTTCCTGCCCCCTCAGCAGGTAACCTTGCTTGAGGCAATTTGCTGAGCTGCGTCCAGAGCGCTTCCCTCTGCCGAGCAGGGCACCCGGGGCAGGGTTAGCCCAGGCTTAGCAGCAGGCTCTCAGACACAATTCTCACCTGGAGATAGCTTGGCACCACCGACCCACCCCCACCCCAAGATCACCCCTCCGTGTGAACACCACCTTGATAAGATTTTCCCAAGTGCTCTGATCCCAAACCTCAGGCATTTAACCAACCCGGGAAGACTGTCCAGAACTGTTAAAGGGGATTAAGCCTGGATGAAAGGGAGCTAAGGCAAGGATGCACCTCCACGCCTAAGGAGAGCTGCCGAGCGGGACAAGCCCCACGTTGCTGCCAAAGCAGAGGGGTGAGAGGCCAGAGCTTTTATCCACTTAGTTCCTCAGGCTCCGGCGTGAAGCAGGAGCACAAAGCCATCTGCTCAGCAGGCAGCAAGCAGGAATCGACTCAATTAGTGCCACGTTCTGTGACTCTGGGACCTCGGTGCATTTGGAAGGAATCATTTGCATTTATTAGCTGCTTACAAAAAATCACAGGCTGCCTCTGCCTTGTTTTCCTAATGCTGAGCTTCTCACTTCCCTCCTGGAGCAGCTAATCAAAGCACTGCCCTCTTAATGGAGCACGGGGAAGCCCCTCTCACTTAGCCATCCCGCAGCAGCCTCATGGCACTTGCTGTCTTCCAGCAGGAAATGAGTAATTAGGAGGCAAGAGGAGGGGGAGTTTGATTTCCCTCTCTCCTCTAGCATCGTGGAAACACGCAAGTGCATGTGCTGTGTGTGTGCTGATCACTTGGACAGCTCGCTGCTGAGGCAGGTGCTCCTCAGACACGCTGGCAATAGATGTCCCCTCCCTGGAGGTGTTCAAGGCCAGGCTGCTCCAGGATTAGGCTTCTGCTAGGGGTGGGTAAGCAGTTGGTCAAACACAAAGATGATGTTAAACATTCAGGCTGGAGAACAACCAGAGAGGTGAGCCCAGGCCTCTGTACCTTCACATCTGGAGCTGTGCACTAAAAACCTTCCAACCTCTGAGGCAAAGTCTGGGTTGAGAGCAGCCACAGCTATGGGATGGACTCAGATGGAGAGTATGGAGCTGCTGAGGGGCTTTAGGAGAGGCTCCTACGGCCTGCATTCAAAGAAGCCAAACCCACTGCAGTTTTCCAGTGGGACCTTCTCCAGACCATGAACTGCAGCCCTGTCCTAGACTCACTCCTGCCTGCAGCATCCCAGCTGGGAGAATCACCCTGTCCTGGTTTAAGGGCCCCCCTGGGGTGGGAGGATCTGCCTAGTTCTCAAGAAACTGTGATTCCCAGCTGTGGTTATCCTGGATCTCCACATCTGCCCCTCTCTGCCAGGGCAGAGCTTCACCCTGTGGGCACCAGAGCTTAAAACACATCAGCTAGGCTGGAGAGCCCCAGCCCAGCACACTGCCATTCTCCATCAGTGCTCACAGCCTGCAATCAGCTCCCTGTCATTCTCCTCCTGCCAGACTCAGCTCTTTGCTGTGCTTCCAAGCTGGACCTTCACTTTGGGTGCACCAGCTTCCAGCTCTGCCTTGCTTTCCTTTGTCAGTCTTAAGTGGCTCTAAGAACAGTGAGGGTGGGGAGACCTTGGAACCATGGAGGTTGTGGCTGTCCCCTCCCTGGAGGTGTTGAAGGTCAGGCTGGATGTGGCTGTGAGCAACCTGCTGTGGTGTGAGGTGTCCCTGCCCATGTCAGGGGGGTTGGAAGTGGCTGATCTTTGAGGTCCCTTCCAACCCAACTATTCTATGAGTCCATGAACAGTTCCAACCCCACCCCAGAGGTGAGAAAGGCAGAGATGTGTAAAATCAACACAAACACCCTCAGAACAGCATGGTGCTGAGCACATTGAGCAGGCTGCAGGGGGGCTGTTAGAGCTGACTGGCCAGAGAGCATCCTGCCAGTGACCCACACCTCCACCACCATCTCTGGATACCAGGCAGCTTCTTCTGTGCACTGTTGCCTTGGAGATATTTTACAGCCAGCAGTAGGTGCAGGGTTGCCTTGGTGCCCAGGTTGGTGGTTAGAAGCAGGATTTTTCTTCACCAGTTGCCATGTGAAGAAAGAAGGGGCAAGGGCAGGCTCTGAGGGGTCCCTCCTGTTCCTGCACAGAGCCTCTCTTTGCCTCCTGGGAAGTCTAAGCTGAGCTGCTGCACTGGGTTCAGTTCTGGGCACCACAGGATAGGAAAGACACTGAGGTCCTGGAGCATGTCCAGAGAAGAGCAATGAGGCTGGGGAGGGGTTTGGAGGCCGTGAAGGAGCAGCTGAGGGACCTGGGGCTGTTTAGTCTGGAGAAGAGAAGGCTGAGAGGAGACCTTCCTGCTCTCTACAGCTCCCTGAGAGGAGGCAGGGGTGAGGGGAAGCTGGTCTCTTCTTCCTAGTAGTTAGTGATAGGACAAGAGGAAATGGCCTGAATTGTGCCAGGGAAGGTTTAGGTTGGACATGAGGAACAATTTCTCTCCTGCAAGAGTGGTCAGGGACTGGCACAGGCTGCCCAGGGAGGTGGTGGAAGCCTCATCCCTGGAGGTGTTTGCAGCCAGGCTGGAGGTGGCTGTGAGCAGCCTGCTGTGGTGTGAGGTGTCCTTGCCCATGGCAGGGGGGTTGGAACTGGCTGAGCCTTAGGGTCCCTTCCAAGCCTGACAACTCCATTGTTCTCTGATTTATTTGCATGTAGGCACCCAGAGAGCTGGGTGGGAGATGCCTCATCCCTAGAACCATTCCAGGTCAAGTGGAACAGGGCTCTGAGCAACCTGATCTAGTTGAAGTTGTCCCTGCTGACTTGCAGGGCAGTTGGTCTCGCTGACCTTGTGAGGAGCCCTTCAACCCAACCCGTTATGTGATTCTATGGTGCTGGCCCCTGGAGGATGCCCGTCCCGGGCAGCACAGCAGCCAGGCTGTGTGCTGGCACCCACCCATCCCCAGGCCCCCTGTCCTGCTGCTTCCTGCTCCGCTGGCAGTGCAGAAAGGAAGGGTGCAGGAAGGGTGCTGAGCAGACAAGGCACAGGTCGCGCCGGGTGTGATTGCCCAGCTCCCCGTCCCGCTGCAGGGGGAACCCCAAGCCCGCTCCCCGCCAGCCGCCGGCTGCCGGCCCCGCGGCTGCTCCCGGCTCCGGCGGCCTCCGAGCGGCATCCGAGCGGCATCCGAGCGGCATCCGAGCGGCATCCGGGCTCCGCGGGCGCCACCTGCTGCTGCTGCGCGCCCGGGCACAGCCTGGCACAGGGGCACAGCCCGGCACGGGGGCGCTGCCGGGCACAGGGGCGCTGCGGGGCACAGGGGCGCTGCGGGGCACAGGGGCGCTGCCGGGCACAGGAGCGCTGCGGGGCACAGGGGCGCTGCCGGGCACGGACAGGACAGGAGGCACAGCCGGGCACAGAGGGTAAAAGGTGCCAGGCAGAGGGTGCAGGGTACCGAGCAGAGGGTAGAAGGTGCCAGGCAGAGGGGGCAAGGTCGTTGGCAGAAGGTAAAGGGTGCAAGGTACTGGGCAAAGGGTAGAAGGTGCCAAGCTGAGGGTTTGGGTTCTTGGTAGAGGGTAGAAGGTGCCAGGCAGAGGGTTCAGGGTACTGAGCAGAGGGTAGAAGGTGCCAAGAAGGGGGTGCAGGTGCTGGGCTCCCAGATCCAACGTGGGTGACTGGCCACCCTCTGGAGAGGGAGCTGGGAAGTGGGGTTTGGGCTCTGCTGGTGGCAGATGGAGGGCTCTGCATAATCAGTGTTAATTGTCTGGCAAACACTGCAGAGGTGGAGTGATAGGTGTGAGCAGCATGGGGCAGCTGAGGCTCCCCAGGGGAACCAGGTGGTGCCCACCAGCCCCTGGGCAGCTTCTCCTGGGGGAGTGGGGCTGGGTTTTGGGGCAGCAGAGTGGGCAGTCTATGGGCAGGACAACACAGCTCCCATGGGGGTGGCAGGGTCATGGTGACACAGTCAGTACCAAGCACCACTCCAAGCAGCCTTGTGGAGCCACCTGTGCCAGCACACAGACACCCACACAGCCCATGTGTGCCCCCCTACAGCATCACAGAATTGTCAGGGGTGGAAGGGACCTCAAGGCTCAGCCAGTCCCAAGCCCTGTGCCATGGGCAGGGACACCTCACACCACAGCAGGTTGCTCACAGCCACCTCCAGCCTGGCTGCAAACACCTCCAGGCAGGAGGCTTCCACCACCTCCCTGGGCAGCCTGTGCCAGGCTCTCACCACCCTCATGGGGAACAACTTCTTCCTCACAGCCAATCTCAATTTCCCCATTTCTAGTTTTGCTCCATCCCCCCCAGTCCTATCCCTCCCTGACACCCTCAAAAGTCCCTCCCCAGCTTTCCTGCGGCCCCCTGCACATCCTGGAAGGCCACAATGAGGTCTCCTTGGAGCCTCCTCCTCTCCAGCCTGCACAACCCCAACTCCCTCAGTCTGTCCTCACAGCAGAGCAGCTCCAGCCCTCTGCTCCTCCTCGTGGCCCTGCTCTGGACACCTTCCAGCCCCTCCAGAGCCTTCCTGGCACAGAGGCTCCAGAACATCCCTGCAGAGCTGCTCCTGCATGGGGTACTGAGCACATCTCCCCATCCCCACTGCACTGTGGTGCCTGCTTACTCCTGGGTGCTGCCCTTTCTGTCCTTCCAGGGGATGAGAAGCAACAGGTTGGGTGTTTTTCATCTCCTTCCCTTGCACCAGGGCTGCAGCTTCCTCAGCCCCTGCTTTGTGGTGGCTCCTGGCCAGGTGTCCCTCGCCACGTGCCCTGGCGCCTTTGCCTGGGTATTTTCAGCCAAGGCAGAGACAACCTCATGGATTTGAACATAGGAGTGACCCAGCCTGCAGCCCTGCCAGCAGCACCCAGAGGGGCTGTGGATGTGGTCACCACAGCGGGGGCAGAGCGCCGCCCATCCCCACGGGCCTGTGCAACACCAGCGCCAAAGCCGCCTGAGCCCTCCTGGGCGCTGAGGCCATGCCCCTGCCCGGCCCTGGGCCCCGAGGCAGCCACCAGCCCGCCACTGACTGTCACCCCAACCCTCCTGCCCCCACCCTGAGCCCAGCTGAGCTGTGGGTGCTGCCTGAGCACCCCCTGAGCCTGCGCCGAGCAGTAACCATGGAGATGCTGGAGGCTGGGGTCCGTCCCCCGGTGGCTGTGCGGAGGCAGGCAAAGCTGCCTCGGAGGAGAGCACATTTTTAGCTGCACTTGTCCCCTGCTTGCTTTTCACAGGCATCCCTGAATGGCCATGCCAGGGCTTGGCTCACTCAGGGTCTGCAAGAGCCTGGCTGCTCTGCCCACTGCAGACCCTTGGCACTGGCGGCCAGCCTGTGCCCGTGGCAAGAGCATCTCTGCTGTGTCCTGGCCCTCAGGTGATGGCAGGACCAGGGGGAATGGAGCAAAGGGGAGATTCAGACTGGATGTGAGGAAGAAGTTGTTCCCCAGGAGGGTGGTGAGAGCCTGGCACAGGTTGCCCAGGGAGGTGGTGGAAGCCTCCTGCCTGGAGGTGTTTGCAGCCAGGCTGGAGGTGGCTGTGAGCAACCTGCTGTGGTGTGAGGTGTCCCTGCCCATGGCAGGGGGGTTGGGACTGGCTGAGCCTTGAGGTCCCTTCCAACCCTGACAATTCTGTGATTCTAAGATTCAGGCCCTGCTTGCCCCCTCCAAGGCAGCTCTGCCCAGCCCTGGTCCCTCACAGGTATCCCACCAGAAGTGAGTGTGAACTGTGGCTGTGAGGGGGAACATGAAGCATCTTGGGGCTGCTCAGGGAAGCAAAGTGGCTGAGTCTGGCAGGAGCTTCTCCATGAGCACCGAATGAGTTTGTGGTGCCCATGAAGTGCTGAATCTCTTCAAAGAGGTTTCACAGCAGTCATTCTCTGGAAAGGGTTCTGCAGGCTCTGCCAACATGCCCACCTGCACTGACTTTGTGGTGAGGCTGCTGCTGGCCTCTTCTCCCAAGTAACTCATGACAGGCCAAAGGGAGATGGCCTCAAGTTGCACCAGAGGAGGTTTGGGTTGGGCAGTAGGAAAAGTTTCTTTGCTACAGGACTGGTGAGGCATTGGAACAGGCTGCCCAAGGAGGTGGTGGAGTCACCATCCCTGGAGGTGTTCAAAGGACAAACAGATGTGGCACTTCAGGACAGGGTCTAGTGGTCATGGAGGTGCTGGGTAGAAGGTTTGACTCAATGAGCTTGGAGATCTTTTCCAGCCTTAATTCTATGACCCGCTTCAGGGCACTTCAAGGAGGGAGAGTTCATCCAGAACCATGACACCCACCAACCTGATGCCTCACCATGGTGGATCCAGGAGGAGAATAAACAAGTCTTTACTTTGCTAAACACAGCTAAAATCTGGGTCAGGATGAGACCAGCTCCCAGCAGCCCTGAAACCTCTCCGTGTTCCCCTGCCCATCCCTTGGGGGAGAGAGAACCCTTCCTCCAAGTGCCCAGCGCGGCGCTGAGCTGCTCCTGGCTGCTCCTGGCTGTGAAGCACCAGAGCCCAGCTGGTGCTTGCAGGATGCAAGTCACACACTGCAGAGGGACAGAGCAGCAAGGCTGAGGGACAGACAGCAGCCCCAAGTGGTGCCAGCAGCCTCTGTGTGTGGTGGGCAGAGGCACCCAGACCCTGGCAGTACCTAGGGAGCTGGGATTCAGCTCCCTAGCTCACCACACCTAGAGGAATGCAAACCCCTCAGTGCTAAGGATGCTGCCTGCTGTGTTCCTAACCTGACCTAATACATTACTGAGGAGCTCACAGCAGTTCTTTTGCTGGGCTTAGGACACTGCTGAGCTCAGGAGGAGAAATACAACATCCTTCCCAAAACAAAGCATAAAAAAATAAGGGTAAAATAACTCACAGAACCCCAGCTTGGAAGGGACCCCAAGGATCATCTGGTCCAGCCCTTCTGGGTGACAGTAGAGCTGAAATGAGCTGGCCCAGCAGCCTGCCAAGCTGAGTCTTGCAGCTGGACAATGGAGGGGACTCACACCACTTCCCCTGGGAGGTGATTCCAGTGCCTGACTCTTCTCATGGGGAAACATTTCCTTCTGCAATCCACTGGGAACCTCCCCAGCAGTAACCTGTCCCCATCACCCCTTGGCTCCTCCATGGGACTCCTTGTACAAAGGGAGTCTCCACCCTCCTGGTAGCCACCCTTCATGTCCTGCTCCATGGTGCTAAGGTCCCCACCAAGCCTTCTCTTCTCCAGGCTGAGCACTCCCAGCTCTCAGCCTTTCCTCATGCTTTTAATGTGACCTCTTGCTACCGAATGGACCTCGGAGCTCTCCTCCTGCCCCCGCCCCCGCTGCGGGGTGAGGAGGAGACTCCCTCAGCCCAGTTCCATCCTGAACACCTTTGCTTCCGTGTCAGGCTGGCTGAGCAGGCTGCTCTGCTCTGCATTCCACCAAAACATCACGACTCTGTTCTCCTCCTCCTCCTCCTCCCACCCACCTTGTTTTGCTCCAGCCCCGTGCGCGGCGCTCGGCGTGCCGCGGCTGCTGCCAGGGTCGTGCTCTCGCCGTGTGGCTGAGGGCTGCACAAACACTGCCAGCTCCAGCACTCCCCTCTCACCCAGGCATCTCTGCTGGCCCTTCCCTGTCTGCTCAGAATCCTCTTGTCCCCAGGGCACCCCAGGCTTCCTCCTGCCTGCTGCCAGGAAAGCTGCCACCCACCTCCACTGCCCAACCCCACTGCTCAGCCCTGGGCTGGGCACTGCCAGCTTGTTGGGTGAGGAGAGCTTCCTACAGCGAGGGCACAGCTCTGCAGAGGGATGAGGACACCTGGGGTCGTTCAGCCTGGAGAAAAGGAGGCCGAGGGGAGACCTTGTGGCGCTCTGCAGCTCCCTGAAAGGAGTTTTGAGCCAGGTGGGACTCTTCTTCTCCCAAGTGACAGGAGAAGAGGAAACAGCCTCAGGCTGCAGCAGGGGAGGGTCAGGTTGGACACGAGGAAGAATCCTGCCATTTCCTGCCTTTTTCTGCCCAGTGGCAGGAGAAGGGAGCTTCGGGGCAGGCTACCAACGAGCTGCACCGTGGCTCCGGCTGCACAGCCCTCCAGCGGGAGCCTGGTTCTGCTGGAGCACGGCGATGGAGGTGCGAGGGAGATGCTGCTGAGGAGGAATGTCTTGGAGCTGCAGAGGGAGCTCTGCCTTCCCCCGGCGCAGGCTTCGCCGTCTCAAGAGTCTCTCAGACAAAGCAGCTTCGACTGGGGAGCTGCCCTGGCCGGTTTGCAGCCCTGCGGAGCTCTCCCACCCAGCACCGAGCCCCCCGAAGACCCTCACAACTCTTCCCTTTCCCCCAACTCAGCCAAGGAGCTGCCTCCCGCAGCAGGGCGAGCCCGGGGTAGGGGGAAGGAGAACCTGGGTGCTGTTGGAGGGCAGAGCAGGGCACGCAGGGACCGGCCCCCGGCACCGCCGGGGGCATCGCTGCCGCCGGGGCCGGCGGAAGGGACAAGGCGAATGTTTGAACGCCAGCTCTGACATCTCAGGGAGTGTTTGAACCCAGAAAGGAGGAGAGAGATCCGCAGCAGCTAAATATAGCTCTGGAGGGGTGGCAGCAGCAGGGCTGGGGAGATGCTTGGAAGGGAGGCTGGGAAACTGGGGAGGGATGGAGAGGGGAGGGGGAATCTGCTGGCTCATGCCTGGCTGCCTGAGCTGAAGGTGCAGCCAGGGAAGACAATGCAGCTCCTCCACTGCTGGCAGTGGGCTCCAGCAGGTCCTGCCCCTGACTGGCAGCCTCGGGGAGTGGGGGTTGTAGATAACAAAGCTGGGAAGGGGCAGTGGGATGCGGCCTGGCACAGGGCTGCTTCTCCACCAGCTCGCCCAGGGCATGCTGGTGGCTCCTGCTTCTCACAGAATCACAGAATGTGTCAAGCTGGAGGGAGCCATAAGCATCAGAGGTTGGGGAATCTCCTCTGGAGAGATTCCAACCCCCTCCCCCCAGCCATTGTGCTGCTGGGCAAGCTGCTGTGGGTGCCCTGCTTTAGCAGGGGGGTGTTGGACTGGATGAGCTCCAGAGGTCCCTTCCAACCCAAACCACCCTGTGAGGCTGTGAGCTCTCCCACAGCCATGCCAAAGCCTCTTTCACTACCCCATTTCACCCCTCATGGCCATCAGCCCTGCTGACAGAGCTCAGCATGCTGTGGCTGGCAGGGCCCCAAGCTGGCCAGCCTCCTCTGCCAGCACAAGTGTGAAAGGGGACAAAGCCCCAGCAGGCAGCCCAGCTCTCCCCTCAAACAAGGCTGCTTTCTTCTCTGTGGCTCAGGACAATCCCCTGCCAGCCAAGAGCAGCTGCTGAGCAGAGCCACTTGCAGGAGCCATGTGCCCAGGGCTGCAGGTGCCCAGTTCACCTGGGGGGTGCCCACCCCAGCAGTGCCTCTCTGCTGGGCTTGCTCCTGCCCAGCCCACCCGTGGCAGTGAGCTGAAGTCCTTTGGTTGCTGGGGAGGAGCAGCTGAGGGACCTGGGGTGGTTTAGCCTGGAGAAGAGAAGGCTGAGGGAGACCTCATTGCTCTCTCCAGCTCCCTGAAAGGAGGTTGGAGTGAGGTGGGGGTTGGTCTCTTCTCTTAGTATCAGGTGAGAGAATCAGAGGCAATGGCCTGAAGTTGTGCCAGGGGAGGGTCAGGTTGGGCAGGAGGAACAATTTCTTTGCTGCAAGAGTGGTCAGAGGTTGGCACAGGCTGCCCAGGGAGGTGGTGGAGTCCCCAGCCCTGGAGGTGTTCCAGAAACCTGTGGCCATGGCACCTGGGGCCAGGGTTTGATGGCCACAGTGGTGCTGAGCTGATGTTTGAACTGGATGTTTTAGAGCTCTTTCCCAACTGAAACAATTCTGTGATGGATTCCTGCTCAGAGGGCAGTGCAGAAGGTTTTCTGCCAGCTGCATCTCCACCTCACCTCACAAGGTGGCTGCAACTGCGTTAACAGCTTTGCAGGTGGGAGCTGGTGAGCACCAGCATCACCCTCAGCTCTGGCTGCTGTGGAGGCCCCTGGCAGCCTGGCACACTGCTCCACGTGCTGTCTGCAGGGCCTGTTTGCAGTGTGAGCTGGCAGCTCTCATGTGCCATGGCTCATGATTAGATGGCACTGGAATGTGACTCATCTGGAGTGAGCTCATGGCTGTGTGCTCTCACCTGAAAGGGTTACCAGGAGAGCAGAGCAGAAGCTTCTCCAGGAGCTGCTGTGGGCAACTCCTGGCTGGGCAGTTCTGGGGATGCACAGCCTGGGTCAGCCCTGGTGGTGTCCTGAGGGGTTTCTGGGGTGCACAGCCTGAAGCATCCCATTGTCCCCTGGGATTCTGGGGTGCACAGCCTGAAGCAGCCCATTGTCCCCTGGGATTTCTGGGGTGCACAGCCTGAAGCAGCCCATTGTCCCCTGGGATTCTGGGGTGCACAGCCTGAAGCAGCCCATTGTCCCCCGGGATTCTGGGGTGCACAGCCTGAAGCAGCCCATTGTCCCCTGGGATTCTGGGGTGCACAGCCTGAAGCAGCCCATTGTCCCCTGGGATTTCTGGGGTGCACAGCCTGAAGCAGCCCATTGTCCCCTGGGATTTCTGGGGTGCACAGCCTGAAGCAGCCCATTGTCCCCTGGGATTCTGGGGTGCACAGCCTGAAGCAGCCCATTGTCCCCCGGGATTCTGGGGTGCACAGCCTGAAGCAGCCCATTGTCCCCCGGGATTCTGGGGTGCACAGCCTGAAGCAGCCCATTGTCCCCCGGGATTCTGGGGTGCACAGCCTGAAGCAGCCCATTGTCCCCCGGGATTCTGGGGTGCACAGCCTGAAGCAGCCCATTGTCCCCTGGGATTCTGGGGTGCACAGCCTGAAGCAGCCCATTGTCCCCTGGGATTTCTGGGGTGCACAGCCTGAAGCAGCCCATTGTCCCCTGGGATTCTGGGGTGCACAGCCTGAAGCAGCCCATTGTCCCCTGGGATTTCTGGGGTGCACAGCCTGAAGCAGCCCATTGTCCCCTGGGATTCTGGGGTGCACAGCCTGAAGCAGCCCATTGTCCCCCGGGATTCTGGGGTGCACAGCCTGAAGCAGCCCATTGTCCCCTGGGATTTCTGGGGTGCACAGCCTGAAGCAGCCCATTGTCCCCTGGGATTTCTGGGGTGCACAGCCTGAAGCAGCCCATTGTCCCCTGGGATTTCTAGGGTTGCACAGCCCGGATCAGCCTCAACATCCCAAGGATTTCTAGGGATGCACAGCTGTGACAGTTCATCCCAGTGTCCCCTGGGATTTCTGGGTGGTTCTGTGTGGCTCCAAGCAGCACAGGAATGTGCTGCAGTCCTGCTTCTTCAGCCCCATCTCAGACAGAAGCTGTGAGCCTTCTCTCCCTGCCAGGCTGGGTAAGCAACTCCAAAGGTGTCATTTGAAGTGTGTGTGTGTGAGAGAGAGGAAAAATCTCCCCCCCAGGATCAATGGCAGTTGGATGCCAGTGCTCCAGGCTGAGATGCACACCCCCGTGGCGGTGCACACCCCCTCGGAGAGCTCTCTGCATGGATCTGGGAGGGGTATTTTTAGCCTGGGTGTAAACCGATCCATCAGCTCGCTCCTGAGCAGGGTCTGAGCGAGGAAAACAGCCACCAGCTCCCGCGGAGTGCTGTGCAAACCCGGAGCAGCCCTGCAGAGCTGGGCAGGAAGGTGGAGTCCTTCCCCAGGGCTGACTCCAGCTCCTCTCCTGGGCAGCTGGAGGCTTTTCTTCAGCAGGTGAAGAGCTGCAGCCCTGCCTCCCCTCTTCAGCTGCCCAGGCTGGGCAGGGAGGCAGCTGCAGCAGGGCCTCTCTATTTCAGTGCCCATGACTATACTTAGGGCTGACTCATCCCTTCCAGGATCAGCTTCAGGGGAGAGTCAACAAGCTTTGGGTGACCAAACCTGCTGGAGAAGACCTGGGACCTCAGAGCTGACCTGGAGGGTCTCCATCAGCAGCTATGGATCTGGCCCATGGGTACCAGCTCTCGGTCCTTTCTTCCTGCCCAGCACATCCCAATGGCCACTCTCTCTTTCTGGGAAGAACTTCTTCCTAACATCCAACCTAAGCCTCCCCTGGCACAGCTTGAGACTGTGTCCTCTTGTTCTGGTGCTGGGTGCCTGGGAGAAGAGACCAACCCCCACCTGGCTACAACCTCCCTTCAGGGAGTTGTAGAGAGCAATGAGGTCTCCCCTGAGCCTCCTCTTCTCCAGGCTAAGCAACCCCAGCTCCCTCAGCCTCTCCTCTCATGTCTCAAGCAAGCTTCTTCCTCCTGTCTCAAGCAAGCTTCTTCCATGTTGAAGCCATTGCCCCTCACATGGCTGCTGGGGTGCCTGCAGTCCTGCCAGCAAACACCACAGAGATGTTTTCCTTTGCAGATTTCTCTCTGTGCAGAAAGGGAAGGCTGGAGAACATTTCCATTGACTTTCATCCAAGCAGCCAATTCAGCTTCTCCATCTGCTTCCCTTGCTGCTTTGCCTCCATGGGGCCCTCTGGACCTGTTCTCTGCGGTGTTACCTTGAGCACCTGCAGGTCATTTCTCCTCTGCTTTGTGATGTGGCCTTCCAGTGTCTGCAGGG
The DNA here is from genome assembly GCF_014839835.1 of Dryobates pubescens. Classification (NCBI taxonomy): domain Eukaryota; kingdom Metazoa; phylum Chordata; class Aves; order Piciformes; family Picidae; genus Dryobates; species Dryobates pubescens. Next base: position 19,098,837 of record NC_071624.1, on the reverse strand, counting down.
GGCTACAGGAAAGCTGGGGAGGGACTTTTGAGGGTGTCAGGGAGGGATAGGACTGGGGGGATGAAGCAGAAGTGGGGAGATTGAGATTGGATGTTAGGAAGAAGTTCTTTGAGGGTGGTGAGAGCCTGGCACAGGTTGCCCAGGGAGGTGGAGGAAGCCTCATCCCTAGAGGACTTTGCAGCCAGGCTGAGACAGAATGGAATGGAATGGAATGGAATGGAATGGAATGGAATGGAATGGAATGGAATGGAATGGAATGGAATGGAATGAACCAGGTTGGAAAAGATCTTCGAGATCATCCAGTCCAACCTCTCACCCAGGATCAGACTGGAGCTGAGGAAGAAGTTCTTCAGTGCCAGGGTGGTGAGAATCTGGCAACCTGCTGTGGTGTGAGGTGTCCCTGCCCATGGCAGGGGGGTTGGGACTGGCTGAGCCTTGAGGTCCCTTCCAACCCTGACAATTCTATGCCCTCAGCACCCTCAGGTGGGGTTTTACCCAAGGGCTGAAGGAGAGCAGATAATTGAGAACTGAAGGATTATGCTGGTGCAAAGCTGCTCTGATGGCAGCAGGATCTGGCTCCTGGACCCAGAGCTTCTACTTGGAATCGAGTCCCTTAAGGGGTGCCTGAGTATCAGCACCTTTGGTTTCAAAGTGTGTAGCCCTGGAGACTTGGTTGTTGGCTCCATGTCAGGGTGAGCAGCAGTCCTTCAGCCTTCTCCTGCTCCATGCCCAAAGCTCCTACTCCCCCCCAGCTCCCCTCCATGGGCTGGGAACCCTTCCAGTGGGGGCAAAGGAGGATTGTGAACCCATCTATGGATGGGACCTATCCCCGCTGTGGGATGGGGGTGATGGGATGGGAGATGGTGGGGGCAGGGCTTGAAAGGGTGGAGCCTGGGGGGATGAGAGGTGATGGGATGGGGGTGATGGGGCTGGGGGTTGATGAGGTCAAGGGGTGATAGGGTAGGGACTGGGGGATGACAGGCCAGGAGGTGATGGGATGGGGCAGGTGAAGGCTGGGGCAGGTGATGGGATGGGGCAGGTGAAGGGATGGGGCAGGTGATGGGGCCAGTGGATGTCAGAGGGTGATGGGATGCAGGGTGTCAGGAGGTGATGGGACAGATGCTGATGGATGGGTTGTGTGTGATTGGGCCAGTAGGTGTAAGAGGATGGTGGGATGCAGGGGTGATGGGCTGGGGGGTGATGGGCTGCTGTGGGCCTGGGGCAGGCAGGGAGAGGAAGCAGCCTTCCTCCCAGCTCTCTGCCTTGCCCACAGGACTTTGTTTTCAAACAAGCAGGCTTTTACAAATCTAGGGCAAGCCAGGCTCCTGCCAAGGCTGGGCTTTGTGTGAGAGCATCAGGAGGAATTTTAATGGGGAGCTGGGCTGTGGGGACAGGGACAGGGACAGGGAGAGGGACAGGGGCAGGGGCAGTGGCTGCTGGGAGCTGAGGCAGCTTCACCACCTGGCAGCTGTGAGCTCGCAGGAAGCGTCGCTGCCACCTCTCAGCAAGGCACCAGAGCCTTCAACAACAACTTCCACTCTCTGCTCGGTGCCAAACGTGTCTTGACACATTGCTGAGGCACAGGGAAGCTCAGCTCAGCAGAGAGCGTGGGCAGAGCCTGGGCACACCGCTTGGACCCAGCCCGGGCTTGGCACCACCTGGGCAATCGCTGAGAAGCCCTGGCAGGGCCACTGCCCACGGGGCTTTTGTCCAGGGCAGCTGTGAGCAGGGAGAGGAAAAATCGTCCTCTGTGTGCCCAGGCTGCCCTGGGAGCTGCATGGGGCCTGGGCTTGGCATGGCATGGGGACGGGAATGGGGAGGGGATGGGAATGAGGACTGGGACGCTGATGGGGCTGAGGATGAAAATGGGGACAGGGCTGAGGGTGGGGATGGAGACAGGGATGGAATGGGGAGGAGGATGGGGATGGGGACAGGGATGAGGATGGGGACAGGGATGGGGATGGGGACAGGGATGGGGATGAAGATGGGATGAGGACATGGCATGGTATGGGCATAGGTATGAGGATGGGGATGAGGATAGGGACAGGAACAGGGATGGGGGTGAGGACAGGGGTGGGGATGGGGATGAAGATGAGATGAGGACAGGGCATGGTATGGGCATAGGTATGAGGATGGGGATGAGGATAGGGACAGGAACAGGGGTGGAGATGGGGATGAGGAAGGGCTGGTTCAGCAGCGAGTCTCCAGCCAGTGGTCCCTACCAGCCCCATCAGCAGCCATGGATGCACATGGGGCAGGACATCTCAGGTTCTGGGATGACTGTGATAGACATCAGGCAACTGGGAGTTGCCAGGTTAAAAAAATAATGCCCTGGCTGCATCCCAGCCCCATCCTGGCTCCCGCCCCTCATCAGCCCAGCCCCAGCCCTTGGCTGGCTGCACAGTACCATTCAGAGGGGCAGTCCCTTCCCTCTGGCAAGGTGCTTGGTTATTTTTTAACCTGGATTCCAGAGTCTCTGCCAGGGATGGTCCCAGGGCTCCCGCTGCTGCCGCCTGTCCCCCCGGGATGTGGCAGCACCACTGCTTCCCAGCCCAGCTGCAGCAGGAACAAAATCCACACCACCTCCTGCTCTTACTGGTTCCAGAGGATGTTCTGGTCTGGCTGCACGTCGAGACAAAAGCCATTTGACTTCATTTGGCTTTGACTGAGGTTGCTGAAAGCACCTCCTGCTCCAGGAGGGCTTTGTCTCTGCTGCCAAAGCCCTCTTGGAGGGGAACAGAATGAGCAGAGGGGCAAGAGAGCCACAGCCCCGGTGCCTGTGGTGCAGGAGCAGCTTCTGGCTGTGCTGGGGGATGCCCAATGCTGCTGCTAGGACCTGGCTTGGGCTCTCAAAGTCACTTGAGGGGAGCTGGGTAAGGTCCACGGGAGCAGCAGGGCTCTTGCTGATGAGTTTCAGTCTGCTCCTGGCTCGTTGCCACAGTCTCTGGGAGGAGTGTGCAGGGCAGCTGCTGGTGGCAGAGCCAGAAACTGAGTGGAGAAGACTTCTATGAATTATTTACATAAATAGCTTTGCTGTTCCTTGGCTACCCAGGAATGCCAGGAAGGGTGAATGGTGCTTTGAGCACTTTAAATGAGTGGTGGTCACCCAAGGACAGGAGGATGCTGCTGTGGGCAGGCTGCAGCCCCACAGGACACGCTGCTCAGGACCCTGCTAATAGCTTTCCCCATGGGAACTGCTTCCTGCTTCCCAGCTGGGAAGTCTGGCATGTGCCCAGGCTTCAGGGCATGGGGCTGCTGCCCTGTGCCAGCTGCTGTGACCCTGGCTGAGGAACCAGAGCCCTGAAGGGAGTCAAGGGGTTGTAGGTGCAGAGAGCACAGCCAGCTCGTGCACATCTGCTCCTGTCCTGCCAGAGCTGCTCATGCAGCCCAGGGCTGGCGGCCAAGTGAGCAGGAGGGTGGCCACCTCAGCACCCTGCTCCTGCTGGAATCACAGAATTGTTAGGGTTGGAAAGGACCTCAAGGATCAGCCAGTTCCAGCCCCTCCTACTAGATCAGGTTGCTCACAGCCATATCCAGCCTGGCTGCAAACACCTCCAGGGATGAGGCTTCCACCACCTCCCTGGGCAACCTGTGCCAGTCTCTCACCACCCTCATGGGGAACAACTTCCTCACAGCCAATCTCAATCTACCCATTTCTAGTTGTGCTCCATCCCCCCCAGTCCTATCCCTCCCTGACACGCTCAAAAGTCCCTCCCCAGCTTTCTTGCAGCCCCCTGCAGATCCTGGAAGGCCACAATCAGGTCTCCTGGGAGCCTTCTCCTCTCCAGCCTGCACAACCCCAACTCCCTCAGTCTGTCCTCACAGCAGAGCAGCTCCAGCTCTCTGCTCATCCTCGTGGCCCTTCTCTGGCCACCTTCCAGAGCATGTTGTGAGCCTGGAGAGGGTGCTGGGCCACTGCCACTTCCCAGAGGGGCGACACCACCCCCCCAAAGGAGCTGTTGTGTGTGCCCCAGGGGCTGTAAATACACCAATGGCTCTCTGTGCCCTTGGTAATTCACAGGGAGGCGCTGCCAGGTTTTGTGCCACCCACTCTCAGCTGCTGCACAGCTCACAAAGCCTGGGGTATTGATAGTGCTGCCAGCAGACCCTGCTGGCTCCCTGTCCCTGGTGGGTAAAAAAAAAAGGGAGGGTAAATATTTTAAATGGTTGTTAAATGTTAAGCTGTTAGGGAAGGGTCACTCAGCATCCTGCAACAAAAGCAGCAGGCAGCAGCCACTGCCAGGGAGCAAACAGGGAGGCTTCTGTAAGGACAGATTTAGCTTTGGATGGGAACAGCCCAGGAGATGCCCTCCAGGCTGGGAGGGTGTGGGGGTGTGGGGGAGGGTTAGGGCTGCACATGCTGGGCAGGGATCTGAGGAATAAAATCCCAAAGGCAATTCTAAAGGCAAGCTGCTGGGGGAAAAGCACAGAGGAACTGGCAGCAGTTTTTGCCTCTGGGATGCTGGAAGGGCTTAGACTCATAGATTGGTCCAGGCTGGAAGGGAGCTCCAAAGCTCATCCAGTCCAACCCCCTGCAGTCAGCAGGGACATCCCCAACCAGATCAGGTTGCCCAGAGCCTCATCCAGCCTCACCTTCAGTATCTCCAGGGATGAGGCTTCCACCACCTCCCTGGGCAACCTGTTCCAGTGTTCCCCCACTCTCATGGTGATGAACTTGTTCCTAACATCCAATCTAAATCTGCTCTGCTCTACTTTGAAGCCATTGCTCCTGGTCCTGTCCCTGCAGGCCTTTGCAAACAGTCTCTCTGCAGCCTTCTTGCAGCCCCCTTCAGGCACTGCCAAGCTGCTATTAGGCCTCCCTGGAGCCTTCTCTTCTCCAGGCTGAACACCCCCAGCTCCTTCAGCCTGTCTCATAGCAGAGCTGCTCCAACCCCCTGATCATTTTTGTGGCCTCCTCTGGACCTTCTCCATCAGGTCCTTGTCCTTCCTATGTTGACAGGCAAGGACTGGGCAGCCTGTGCCCACAGAACTGCAGTGGAGTTGTGCCAGAGGGCTCATTCCCCTGACACCCCTGAACCAGAGAACTGTTTGAGCTGGGAAAGCCCTCTGAGATCATCCAGTCCAACCACCAACCCAACACCACCATGGCCATCAAACCATGTCCCCAAGTGCCATGGCCACAGGTTTCTTGAACCCTTCTTGACTCCACCAGCTCCCTGGGCAGCTTGTTCCAACCCCTGCCCCCCTTAAATCCCTGGAAGATGCATCATCATTCATTCATTCATTCATTCATTCACCCCCTTGTTCTGCTCCTCACTTGCTCCACCTGATTCTCCTCGAGGTTTTCCATGTTGTCATTTGCAAAGCTTTCATTGCCTGCTTCTGAGGAGGGCTCACTGCCTGGAGAATCACCTGGAAACAGGAATTAATTGCAAGAACACAAAAGGCAGCAAAAGGAGAAGAGGGGAGGGGGAAAAAAAGGGGGTGGTGGTGGGGTGAGTTTCATCCTTTTATTGGCAGGGGTTCAAAGGGAGGTTGGGAGGTGCAGTGCTGCAGGTCTGCTGCCCCTATAAAGAGTTCCAGCTCCTGAAGCCATGCCCAGCAGCAGAGGTGCATGCAAACATTTTTGTTTAGAAGCAAAATCCTTTTATTCCTTAGAATTAGTGACAAAGAAAGAGATATTCTCTCCCCCCCCCACCCCCCCCAACTACTACTTAATTAAAGCAGCTAACACAACCTGAGCTTAGTTACCAAGCAGCTCCTGCAGCTCCTGCAGTCAAACTCCACCACTGTTTACACAAAAGTTGAAGCCAACACTATTAAAATCACAGCACAATGGGGGGGGGGGGGGGGGAGGAAAGAAACATTTGGGGGTTTTTTTGGTTCTTTTTTTCTTCACAGCTCTCCTGCAACCACACTGCAACTCAGAGCCTTGGAACAAGCAGGGGGTGTTCAAGTTGTGTGCCTTCAGAGGACTGCAAAGTGTTGTGCCAACAGAGCTGGGCTCAGAGAGATCACTCTGTGGGAGAGTCTGACTCAGTGCACAGGACCTGAAGGGAGAGAGGGAGCAGCAGATGTGAGCAGGGTGAGACAGCCCCACTCCAGCTGCTAGCATCGTGAGGGGGTTCAGAAGAGAAGGGTTTAGTGTCTGGTCTGAGCCAGGTTCCATCCATTGCCACCATGTCCTCACAACCCCCACTCTGCAAACAGCAGCAGCACAGGCTCACAGGGTGTCAGGGGTTGGAAGGGACCTCCAGAGATCATCCAGTCCAACCCCCCTGCCAGAGCAGGAGCAGAGAATCCAGCACAGGTCACACAGGAATGCATCCAGAGGAGTCTTGAAAGTCTCCAGAGAAGAAGACTCCACAACCCCCCTGGGCAGCCTGTTCCAGTATTCTGTGAGCCTCCCAGTGAAGAAGTTCCTCCTCTTGTTGAGGTGGAACCTCCTGTGCTGGAGTTTATATCCATTGCTCCTTGTCCTATCCCAAGGAGCAAGTGAGCAGAGGCTGTCCCCTCCCTCTTGACCCCCAGCCCTCAGATATTGATAGACATTGATTAAATCTCCTCTAAGTCTTCTCTTCTCCAGATTAAACAGCCTCAGGGCTCTCAGCCTCTCCTCACCAGGCAGTGCTCCATTCCCTCAGTCATCCTGGTAGCTCTCTGTTGGACTCTCTCCAGCAGATCCCTGTCCCTCCTGAACTGGGGAGCCCAGAGCTGGCTGCAATATTCCAGGTGTGGTCTCACCAGGTCAGAGTCGAGGGGGAGGAGAACCTCCCTGGATGGTGCAGCAGATGTGAGCAGGGTGAGACAGCCCCACTCCAGCTGCTGTCATTGTGAGGGCTTCCAAAAGCGAAGGGTGTAGTGTCTGTCTGAGCCACTTTCCACCCATTGCACACCAAGGAGTTTGTTCTAGATCAATCTGAAGACACAACCTGCTAGCCAGGAAAGAAAACAAACCCAGAAGAGCTTTTGTGTCTGTCTGGACCCACTTTCCACCCACTGCCACCATGCTCTCACCACCCCCACCCTGCAAACAGCAGTTGTTGACCACCACTGCTCAGGAGCTTGGAATGTATTTTCATATTCAAATTCAACTTCAGGTCTCCAGAGTCCTTCAGGAATATTCCTGGGGTGCAGACTAAGCACTGCAGGGAGCAAACCCCAAAACCACGAGCCAGCCCCAGAAATCGGCAAGGCTGTGTTCAGACAGATCACCCTTTAGTGATGGGGTCTGTCCTAGATCAATCTGAAGACAAAAACTACTAACAGGGAAAGAAAACAATCCCAGCAGGGCAGTCAGGAGGGGTTTTGTCTCCTGGCAGCCCTGGGGGCAGCAGGATTAGCTGCCAGGTTGGACACTGTCTGGGTGGCAGGGGGGAGAAGGAGTTTTTCCCACACCATGTTCTGCCCCAGCTCTTGGTGGCACCAGAGCCAGCAGGACAAGGATGTTCTGCTCAGCTCCTGCCCTCCAGGTGGCTCAGGGGATGTGGTTTAGTGGCAGTGGCCTGGCAGTGGTGGTGGTGGGGTTGAGAGCTCCAGGTGAGCTGTTGGACCTGGTGATCTTCAAGGTCTCTCCCAGTCTCAACAGTTCTGGGGTTCTATGTGGGGCAGCCACAGCAGCAGCTCCTGCTCCCCAGGGCTCCTGCTCCTATCTCCCCTCCTTGTCCTTCCTCATCAAGGAGGAGGAGGGTGCCCAGGTGGCTCCTCTTTGGGCTCATACAGCATTCAGTCCATGGGCCCACGCTAGAAGAATAAATCTCCATCTCCTGTCCTGGGCACAAGCAGAGGCAGAGGATGCTCTGCAGCAGTCACTCATTGGCCATCACCCACAGAAAGAGCCCTGCAGCTTCCCACAGCTTCCCCACACAGGATCCTGGGAATTTGGGGTGGGAACAGCTCACCAGGGCATCAATCTCCTGCTGAGAGCAGGATCAGGCAAGATGCTTCTGGTTGCCTCTGTCTGATCGTGATTTCATCACCTTGGTGTCACAGGAGCCAGATGAAACCAAACCATCTGACAGTGTACAAATCAACAGCAGACCATGGGAAGGCTTCACCACTTCACACCAATTTCATCACTTTAGGTAAGAGTTAATGGGCATAAATGAGGGGGGAAAAAAATTAAACCTGTGATCTGGAGCAGGCAAAATACAGCTAATGGACAACAGTTTGGTTTGGTGGGCACCAGTGGAGACTGCCTGAGCAAAACTGAAGCTCTAATGATGTACTTCAAACCTTCTGGTGTCCTTAGTGAGCGTCTTAAAAGGCTCCCAGACAGACTCAGAGGGAAAAAAAGAGGTTAAAAGCATGACCACAACATCATCAAGGGTTTCATCTCATTCACTAGTCAAAGGCTAATCCAGCACAAGATGGGAAGGTGGAACTTTTAGGTGGTCTTGTAGTGGGGAGGGGGGGATGAGGAGATGAATCTCTTCCCTAGTAAACACAGAAAATCATCATCATCATCATCATAACCCACCATTAATTAACAGCCCAAAGGCTGAGAGCACATCCTCCTTGAACTCTGGATGGATCATACAGAAGCTCCAGTGGAGTCGTGGAGGGAAAGGCATCCTCAACCACATCCATCACAGAGGTCAATGGATAAACACAGGGCTCACTCTGGGCCTCTAAGGCTGGCAGACTGCTTGTCCTCCACCAACACTGCAGTGAGGACAAGAGCCAAAAGGCAGATAATGAACACCAGGCTTGCCAAGCTCCCCAGGAGCCATCGCGCTGCCTGGAGGTGGTCTGCTTGGTTTCTGATTTGGTGGTGCCCAATCCCCCCATGCCTGACCAGCTTCCTCTCTGATGGGATGGCCCAGCAGACATGGTTCCATCCTGGTGCAGGTCAAAAGCCACTGTGTGGAAGGAGATGGCCATTCAGTGGGGGCTTGCAGTGGTCCCCACCATCCCCACCTCAACTAGTGCAGGAACTCTGCAAGAGATTGTGTGGCTCAGCCTCAAGCTCCAGCTGGATTTGGAGGAGGCTGTGACATCTTGATGTGAGGAGACAAGGAGACACATCAGAGCAGGGGTATGCAGTTTGAGGTGTCACCTCTGCAGGCCACAGGACCTGAAAGATGAAGAGCAGACTGTGTGCAGAGTGTGTGCAAAGACCCTTCCTGGTGCGTGGCAGGGTGCTCCCAGACACTGCAGTCAGGTGAAGACACCGAGTGCTGCTGCCTGCCATGGCTGACCATCATAAAGAGGGAGCATCAGGAAGAGGGAGAATCAGGAAGAGGCATCAGGAAGAGAGAGCATCAGGAAGAGAGAGCATCAGGAAAAGGGAACATCAGGAAGAGAGAGCATCAGAAAAAGAGAGCATCAGCATCAGAAAGAGAGAGCATCAGCATCAGAAAGAGAGATCATCCAGAAGAGGCATCAGGAAGAGAGAGCATCAGGAAGAGGGAACATCAGGAAGAGAGAGCATGAGAAAGAGAGCATCAGCATCAGGAAGAGAGAGCATCAGGAAGAGGGAACATCAGGAAGAGAGAGCATGAGAAAGAGAGCATCAGCATCAGGAAGAGAGAGCATCAGGAAGAGGGAACATCAGGAAGAGAGAGCATGAGAAAGAGAGCATCAGCATCAGGAAGAGAGAGCATCAGGAAGAGGCATCTGGCCAGACCTCAGGCTGAAGCACCTGGCCACTGCACCATCCTCCTCAGCGAGGCAGGATGAACCAGAGCGAGCTCCCAACGGGCTCCCGAGGGCAGCATTAAACCACTGCAGGTGTTCCAAGGTCCAGAAGACCCCAGGGAAGACAAAACAGAAAGATGCCCATCCCAAACTCCCAGCTCTCCTGGGCAGGGTATCCATGGGGGCCGTGGGGCTCTGCTGCAGCACGCCCAGGCTGCTAGAGCAGGGCCTGGGGAGCCATGTGGTGCTCGGATCTCACACACGGGAGGAGTTGGCCAACTTTGCCGGGTTCCAGAGCCGTCACTGCCAAAAGCCTGTGAGCAGCTACAGAAGGACCAACCCGGCTGTGCAGCCTCCCGTTCTGCCATGTTGCTGCTCAGGAGGCTTTTTTATTCTCAGCCCTGAATTAGTGGAACATTTTTCTTCCCTACCCAAAAAAGAGAGGAAACAGAGCACGAAGCGCTGAGGAAGAATGAATAGGATCTGCAGAGCCCGGAGCAGCAGATTCAGAGAACATCCTATTTTTGTGCTCTCCCCTTTAATTCATCTGCCATGCCAACCACGACGTGCCTCAGCTGAATGAAGTCTCAAATAATCACATAATAGCAGAAAGTCAGTTATTGGGAATCAGGCTCCTTCTCCTGGGGCTATAAATAGGCCCTGCTGTTCCACACAGGCTTTTGTCAGCAGGGGGATTAATTAGCAATTGACCCTCGGTTGGGATTTCTTTGCTACCTCTACATTTTCTTTCCCCCACCCCCACCCCCAGTCTTCTGGAGGCTTAATGAGATCCTACCCAGTGGCTTGGAGTAGCTCTTCCTCCCAATCAGCCAGTTTATCTCTGGGCTTCTCGACAAGGAGAAGGTTCAGCAGAGGGCTACCAGGATGATCAGGGGACTGAGCACTGCCTGGTGAGGAGAGGCTGTGGGACCTGGGGCTCTTTAGTTGGGAGAAGAAAAGACTGAGAGGGGATTTAATCAATGTTTGTAAGTATCTGTGGGCTGGGGGTCAGGAGGAAGGGGACAGGCTCTGCTCATTTGCTCCCTGGGATAGGCCAAGGAGCAATGGCTGTAAGCACAGGAGGTTCTACCTCAACACAAGGGGGAACTTTGTTACTGTAAGGCTCACAGAGCACTGGAGCAGGCTGCCCAGAGAGGCTGTGGAGTCTCCTTCTCTGGAGACTTTCAAGGCCCTGTCTGGAAGCATTCCTCTGTGACCTGTGCTGGATTCTCTGCTCCTGCTCTGGCAGGGGGGTTGCACTGGATGATCTCTTTGGGTCCCTTCCAACCCCTAATACCCTGTGATCCTGGATGCGTTCCTCTGTGACCTGAGCTGGATTCTATGGTCCTGCTCTTGCAGGGTGGGGGGAGGTTGGACTGGATGATCTCTTTGGGTCCCTTCCAACCCCTGACATCCTGTGATCAGCTGTGGCATTTCATCCCGAGGTCACACAGCACACAGAGAGCCAGGGTGGAACTGAGTTTATTACAAAGAGGCGGTGTTAGAAGACAAGGGTGTTACAGGGGACCCCAAACATGCTGTTCAGTTTTGCCATTAATGCCCACATCCCACCATGGAGAAACCACACTTCTGAGCTGTGGGGGGTTGGGTTTGGGGTTTTTTCTGTACATTTAAGCTTCCTAATTTTTAATTTCTTTTTGTTTTTCTCTGTACATTTAAGCTTTCTAATAAATAAGTTCAATAAATAAAGGGGGGGGGGGGGGGGGAATCCTGCAGGTTAAGAAGCTGCAACACGTGGGAACAGAAGCTGCTTTAGCAGGAACAACAACAACAACCACCATCACCACCACCCTCCCCCCAAAAAAAATCCCCACACAAACAAACAACCCCCCCCCCTAAAAATTAAAGACCCACTCACTGGGGGGGAAAAAAACCACCCATAAATCAGGAAGTAAAACATCACTGGTTTACTCTTTACTATGAAGACTGTGAGGAACACACAAAGAGCTGTTTAAAATCACCCTTAGGATCACACAGAAGTCCGTTTTGCACAGCGAAGGCATCGTTTAGAGCATGCTTGCCTCCCTGGGGGGTGGGGGTGGGGGGTTGGTTTTTGTGTTAGCACAAACACCACTGATTTGTTTCTCAACCACTTATTTCTGAAGACATGGGAAAGGAACAAAAAAAAAAAAAACCAAACAAAAACCACCCCAACAAACCAAAAAGGAAAAGAAAACCCTGTGAGCCCATGGACTGTTTCATCTGTGCTCCGAGCAGCAGCTCTCCTCCGGCACAACGCTGCGGTTTGGCTCGGTCCGGGTACCCTCTTCCCACAGTTGGAGGAGGGCTGAGGTTTAGTCCCCGGATTGCAACAGCTCCATAAAGTCAGGAATCTATTTGTCACAGTGCCCAGAAAAAATAAAGTAATGAATTCCCCCCCCCCAGTTATTTTCTATGTAATCCATTTCAAAATCAGGTTATCCCTCTGGAAAGAAGGCCAGGAGCAGATCCGGTCCGGCACCGAAGGAAAGCGCGGGTCCCCTGGCGCTCGTCTGAACGGCGGAGGTCACTTCAGCGCACGCCTTTCTCCTTTTAACCCACAGAGAGCTCCAGCCAGGCTCCTGTTGGTGCTGCAGCAGGACGGTGGCCAGCCCTAGGGAAGGGGCAGTCAGCACCTCCAGCAAGCCAGCTGGGTGCTCAGCCCCGTCCCGGCTGCCCGGCGCGGAAGGCAGGGTGGGACGATCAGAACCACATCGCTCACCGAGGCAGCTCCACCTGCTCCTGGGGACCTGCTGATCCGTCTGCCGGGGGCTGGCTGAGGGGGGCCAGCTCCCCTGCAAGCCAAGCTGCCGCGAAGGGGGAGGGGGGGGTGTTGGGAATCCAGATTTTTGTGTTTTTTCCATGAACAAACCATTTGCACTCCGAAAGCGTAGATCATGCAGAGGGGGGTAAGCCTACCTTGCGTACGACACCGGCACTCCGAGCAGACTGCATCACCACTTGCTACCCAAACTACCAAACAACTACCAACACCGAGAAGAGGATGAGGAAAGGACAAAACTGCAGAGGTGAGATAACAGCAGCGTGACTTTGATCTCAACACCCATCACCAGCCCCGGGCCAGCCTCCTGCGGCCTGGGCCTCAGCAGACGCTGCTTTGCCCTCAGGTTCTTTTTGATTTCCTATTTTTAAAGAGAAGATGATTTGAGGACTTTTTTTTTCTGCCCCTCCCCCCCCCCCCTTTTGAACGTGGGAGACTGAGCCATTAAAAGAGAAGCACTTGGATTGCTTTCTTCCTTCAGGGGATTGACTTCATTTTATTTTGCCTGACACCAGTCAGAAGGAAATGAGGATTGTTGTGAGGGAGAAGGGAAAGCTGCACTTTAACAGGTGATTTTTTTTCCTTTTCCATTCAAATCCTTCCACTTGGCTGCCTTCAGCTTTCTCCAAGAGCAGAAAAGGAGGACTCGGAGAGTGGTTGGATTCTCCTCGCACACCTGTAGCACTACAGCGTCCTGCCGGCTCGCCGCGGAGGGCTTCACCCAACGGCTCCCAAATCCGTGCTCACAAACTGGTATCTCCCTTCTGCTTTGATAAAACACTGAGAGTCATCTCCTTGTGGAGCGTTTCACCCAGTGGCTCCCAAATCCTTGCTCTCAAACTGGTATCTCCATTCTGCTCTGACAAAACACTGAGAGTCATTTCCTCGTGGTGGGTTTCACCCAATCTCCTCGTGGAGGGTTTCACCCAACGGCTCCCAAATCCGCGCTCACAAACTGGTATCTCCATTCTGCTCTGACAAAACACTGAGAGTCATTTCCTCGTGGAGGGTTTCACCCAATGGCTCCCAAATCCATGCTCACAAACTGGTATCTCCATTCTGCTTATGCTCTGACAAAACATCGAGGGTCATCTCCTCGTGGAGGGTTTCACCCAACTGCTCCCAAATCCTTGCTCTCAGACTGGTATCTCCCTTCTGCTTTGAGAAAACACTGAGAGTCATCTCCTTGTGGAGGGTTTCACCCAACTGCTCCCAAATCCATGCTCACAAACTGGTATCTCCCTTCTGCTTATACTCAGACAAAACACTGAGAGTCACCTCCTCGCTGCGGAGGGTTTCACCCCACTGCTCCCAAGTCCTTGCTCACAAACTGGTATCTCCCTTCTGCTTATGCTCAGACAAAACACTGAGAGTCACCTCCTCGCTGTGGAGGGTTTCACCCCACTGCTCCCAAGTCCTTGCTCACAAACTGGTATCTCCGTTCTGCTTATACTCTGACAAAATATTGAGGGTCATCTCCTCACTTTTGGACTGCACGTTGTGTTCGCTCCTCCGGGACGACTTCCTGGTGGCCCTGGAAAGCCTCCTGCGGAAGGTGTCTCCTGCCAGGAAGTAAAGGATGGGGTCGACGCAGCTGTTGAGGCTGGCCAGGCCCCTCGTCACTTGGTAAGTGGCATAAACCTTATCGTTGAAGGCACACATTTGTGGAGTCTGAAAATCCACCCTGGCTCTTAGGTTTAAGGTCTTCATCACGTGGAAGGGAAGGTAGGAGACGGCAAAGACCGTCAGCACGATAATCACCAGGTAAATCGACTTTCTCCTGAGGGGGGAATTGTCCAAATCCTTGTTGATCAGAGCCTTCACGATCAGCCCGTAGCAGCCGAGGATCAGGATGAAGGGGATGCAGAACATGAAGACGGTGGTGCACATGCTGTAGATGAAGTAACTTCTCAGGTAGTCGTCGGCGGTGGTGTCGTAGCAGGTGGTGGTTTTGTTTTTCCTTATCCCCGTCCCCGAGTAGAAGAGGATGGGAGAAATCACAGCCACCACCACCACCCACACCAGGGTGCTGATGTAGACGGCGTTCTTCTTCTTCAGCCTCCCCAGCGACTTCAGGGGGTGCACCACCCCCGTGTACCTGTGCACGCTGATGCACGTGAGGAACAGAATGCTGCCGTACAGGTTGACGTGGAAGATGAACCTCTGCAGCTTGCACATGATGTCTCCAAAGATCCAGTCCGTCTTATTGAAGTAGTAAAAGATGAGGGCAGGCAGAGTCAAGACGTACAGGAAGTCAGCCAGGGCCAAGTTGAACATGTAAACCGAGATGCCGCTCCACGGCCTCATGTGGAAGACAAACATCCAGATGGCCACGCTGTTGCCCAGAAACCCAGTGATGAAGACCAGAATGTAGACGGTGGGCAGGTAATAGAACTGGAAGCCAGTTTTGGTCAGGGAACACTTGGTGGTGGCGTTCCCCACAGACCAGCCGCTGCTGGAGAGCAGGTTGGGTTCAGTTCCATTCAAAGCAGCAGAGAAGAGGACTTCAGTCATGATCCTTCCCCCAGAGTCACATAGGTCTGAGGTGAACCAACCAAGTCTCTACAGGGCAAGGAACACATCTGGAAAAAAAAATCACAAAAACAACAAAAGAGGGAAAAAAAATAAAAAACCTAACTAGAAGGTAAGACCTGCCCAGCTTTTCCTCAGTGGGTCTCCAAGCAGCTCTGCTCGGCTGGGCGGTCCAGCCTGGGGTGCGGGGCTGGCCCCCTGCAGCACCGAGCCCCGGAGCCAGGGGACATCTCGGCGAGCGCTGCCTTCCGCCGCCACGGGGACACGGCAGAACAGGGCAGGGCAGGCGGGAGGGCGGCGACAGAGGCAGTGGCATGGGCCGGACCGGCAGGGGAAGGGGCAGTGGGGCGAGCGAAGGAGCAACGCGGCGAATGAAGGGGCAGCGAAGGGAGAGCGACGGCGAGCGAAGGGGCAGCGGGAAGAGCGAAGGGGCAGCGGGGCCAGCCGCGCTCCTCAGGCACTGCCGCCTCGGCCCCTCCGCGGCTGCCGGCGCCGTCCCACACCCCGTTCGCCGCCGCTTCCCTCCGCCCGTCCGCCCTCTCGCTTCTCTCCGTCTCCCTCAGTCAGTCCGCGATTCCCTGAGGTGCCCTCCGCCCGCCCGGCTCCTCCTGTCTCGGCTCAGCCCGCTCGGTTCCTCCAGGGTTACCTCCTACCTCTCGGCTCGGCTTCGCTCCCCGCGGCTCTCCCCGCACCCCTCAGCCCGCCTGGACGCCCTGCCCTTCGCCTGCCTGGTTCCCGAAGTCACCTAGCCCGCCCGGCCCGGATCCCTTCAGCACCCCCGGTTCTCCCAGTCACCTCCGCCCGCCCGGCCCCGATCCCTTCAGCACCCCCGGTTCTTCCAGTCACCTCCGCCCGCCCGGCCCCGATCCCTTCAGCACCCCCGGTTCTTCCAGTCACCTCCGCCCTCCAGGTTCTCCAAGTCACCTCCACCCGCCCGGCCCCGCTCCCCGCTCCCCGCCGCGCCCCAGCCCGGCTCCCAGCAGCTCCGGAGCCGCCCCCACCTGCCCTCCTCAGCCCGCCGCTCTCGCCTCTCCTCGCCGCCGGCAGCGTCCGCCCGGCGGGGGACGGCGTCCCGCCTGCAGCCGCCCCGGCTCCCATCGCCGGCCAGGGCAGGGCAGGGCGGCCCGGGGAGGGGTTTCAGGACTGGGGGCAGCGCCCCTACGGTCGCCCCTCCATAGCGGGCCGGCCGCCGCGGGCAGAGCGGCCGCGGCCCCTCTGAAGCGAGAGGCAGCGCGGCGGCCCCGAGCGGACTGAGGGCGGGCGGGACGAGGCGGGACTCGGGCCCAGGGGCGAGCCGCCCGCCCCCCGCACCGCCCTCGCTGGCGGGCGGCGCTCGGTGCGCAGCGCTCCCCGCCCGCGGCACATGGCGGCGAGGCCGGGCTGGGGGCTGCGGGCGGCGACGCGGTGCCGGTGACCACCGTCCTCCCTCCTCCTAGCCTGGCACACCCTGTGCTCCCCGGCGACAGCCGCCACCCTCGAACCCCACCCGGATAACCCCACCGGGACCACCCCATGCGAGCCTCTGCCAGCCCCGTGCAGCGATGGAGGGGTGGGGAGCACGGAGCAAGCCGATCCCCTCCCTGCAACGCGGTGCCAGGTGCTCCCGAGCTGCTGGGATGATTTTGCCTTCACCCGGCGCTTTGGAATCTCTTCCACCACCCATCTGAAGCCACCAAAGCCGTTTGCTGCTGCCGCTGGCCCGGCGGAGCAGAGCAGGCTCTGCTGACCCCCTGCGCTTTAGCGTTACACGTTTGACGCTGGAGCCGGGGCTGAGTTGTGGGGTTTTGGATGGGGTTTGGGTTTTTTTTGGTGGGGATTTTTCGGCTTAGCAAATCCCCAGTCTGCTGGTTTCAACCATTTCTCCCCGGCTGGCATCTCGGGCTGGGCGGTGAGTGAGACGTGAGGCAGTCAGCGCCGCTCCCGGCGCGAAGCTGCGCTCTAGACGGAGGGTTATTAGCACCTCATGAATATGCATTCATTTTTCAAACTTTTGAGGCTGTCTAAATTATAAAAAACTACTTTGTCGGGAAAGCTTAATTGGGAAATCAGCTGCATATTGTAGGAACATGCAAGTGGATGCAGATGGAGCTGCCAGCCTGGTTCCTCTTCTGGGGCAAGTCACACCGACTACCACTTCGAAGCAACAGCTTAAATTTTGTAAATATGCAAGAAGAAAAGGTCTGAAATATTAAGTTGTGGGCTCGGTGGTGGTTTTTTTTTTTTTCTTTTTTTCCTTTTTCGTCCTCACCCCCCCGCCCCCCCCCTAGCTGCCTGTTCGCTGCTTTGAAGCCCCGATTATAATACGAATTGAACGTGGAGAGAAAGGAAAGAGACCAAAGCAGCACCTGTAAGGTCTTGTGCAGGGAGCCAGCCGGGTTTCCAGAGACGTTTCACTGGTGCCCTCTAAGGATTTTGGAGTCTAGAGGAAAAAAAATCTTCCTTAGCCTCAGCGTTCCCACAGCAGAAAACACCCAGCCCACAGACCAGACGTGCGGTGAACGCTGCCCAAATACCAACCCCACCGTGCTGCCTTCTGCAAAAGCCATCTTGCTCCCGGTAGAATCAGCTCCGTGGCCCAAACCAGAGGTTATTTTAATGCAGCGCTTGGATTACTGTCTAAAACAAACAAACAAACAAACAGACAAAAGAATAAGAATAAACACTCCCCTCGGTGATCCAAGAAGCCTTTTTAGTTCGTTTCCCCTCCCCGTTTATAATGGTTATTTCGCTCGCGATTCTCCTCGGTCCCACTGCTCACACGTAGCTTCTCCTGGCAGCTTCCTTCAGTTGCCTGTCTTGAGCAAATTTTGAGTCATGCCGAAGCAGCAGCAGCAGCAGATACCATCAGTAAATATGCTCTCTGCCCTGCAGCCTGTTTGCTTCGGTTACCTAAGCAGCGCCGTCGATCCCAGCCGCGGAGACGAAAGGTCGCAGCAGGAATTCCGGGAGCCCATGGCTGCCCCCCGCGGGGGTGAAGGAGCCACTTCTTCAGGCTTTGTGCCTGGGTCAGGCTGAGGTGTGGACAGGCTGCAGACACTTCACAGCCGTCTCTGAAACAGCCCAGAGTGAGTTGTGTTCGTTAGTGTGGGACTGGGAGAAGAATGAGATCCAAAGGGATCCATCCAGGGGCACCTGAGCAAACTCAAGAAGTGAGGCAGTGGGAATCTCATGAGCTGCAAGTGCAAGGTCCTGAGCATGGATTGGAACAATCCTTGGTATCAGTCCAGGCTGGATGAAGGGCCTGTTTCACACCTTACCTCACTTGGCTGTTGGCTGACCTATTATTGGCTTCTGGGGACCTTCATTCCCCTTTTCACTCAGAAACATTTTAGGTCAAATAGTGCTTTATTGCACTGTGTTTTCTTTCTCCGGTCTCTGCAGTTTCCTCTCTTCCTTTCTCAGTCGCCACATCCCTTCCCAGCACCTCTTCCACAGTCTGCAGGCTTTCCATGGTGAGCCTGGAGAGTGCAAAGGTGCTGGGGGGTGCAAAGCTGGTGATGAGCTGGCACTGAGCGCTCCCAACCCAGAGCCAGCCCTGTCCTGGGCTGATCCCCTCCAGAGTGGGCAGCAAGGGCAGGGAGGGGATTCTGCCCCTCTGCTGAGAACCCCATCCCCTGCAGTGCTGGGGCAGCTCTGGAGTCTTCAGCACAGACAGAGACCTGGTGGAGCAGGGCCAGAGGAGGCCACAGCAATGCTGCGAGGCCAGGCTGAGAGAGTTGGGGTTGTTCAGCCTGGAGAAGAGAAGGCTGCAGGGAGACCTTCTGGTGGCCTTTCAGGAGCTGCTGAGAAAGGTGGGGAGAGACCTGTGAGCAAGGCCTGTTGTGCCAGGTGGTTTGGACTGAAAAGAAGGAGATGCAGACTGGAGAGAAGGCAGGGCAGAGGTGTGTGTGGATGCCTGGACCCCTCACTCCTCACTTGGCACCTTGGACCAGCCAAGGGAACCTGCCCATCTCAGCTGGTGGCTGCTCCACCCCTGTGGCTTCACCAGCAGCGTGCCCCTGCCAGCGCTGGGAATGGCACAGGCTCCTGCCTTCTGACTGCAGTGCTTCAGCTGCAGAGAAAGGTCCAGGCACGGAGAGGAGGTTTATTTTTTGTTCAGCAGCCATGCTGTTAGATGCCTTCATAGACAGCCAGCAAATGAGTGCCTTCCTGCCTGCAAGGCTGAGCTGTTCTTATTTTGGAGCACCACCATCAAGCATGTTGCATTAGCACCTTCTCCTCCAGAGCTCCAGCATATGCCTTGGAGCTGACTGGGTTTGTCTGGTAAAGCTGAATTCCTTCCAGCTTTGCCTTTTAATGCACTTTTTCCCCCCCTCCTCTTTTCTGCAAAATCTGGGCTTTTCTGCCACTGATTTCCATTAAACTGAATGTTTTGTTCTGTTAACAGCTGATTTCACTCGCAGGGATGATGATATATCCCTAATGAGAGGAGAAAGCGTGCTGCTGGGGGGTGGTGGGGGTGGGGGGGAGCAAGTGGAAATTCCCAGTCAGCCCAATTAGTGCTGAGCTGTGGCAGAGTGTGGGTGTGCAGAGGCAACGGCCGGGACAGAAATCCAGCTGCTCCTACCTGTTGGCTTCGGTTATCAGGCAAGACCTGGGGGCCAGGTGTCAGTGTTTCAGGTTGTGCTGGGGGGCCCAGATGGGCTGCAGGCTTAGAGGCTGCCGGAAAGGACCCTCAGAAGCATAGACGAATGGGTTGGAAGGGACCTTAAAGATCACCACAGGATCCCAGGCTCACAGAATGTTAGGGTTTGGAAGGGACCTTAAAGATCATCAGAGGATCACAGAATCTAAGAGGTTGAAAGGGACCTTAAAGATCATCATAGGAGCTGGAAGGGACCTTAAAGATCATCATAGGGGCTGGAAGGGACCTTAAAGATCATCACAGGATCACAGGATGTTAGGGGTTGGAAGGGACCTTAAAGATCATCACAGGATCACAGGATGTTAGGGGTTGGAAGGGACCTTAAAGATCATCACAGGATCACAGGATGTTAGGGGTTGGAAGGGACCTTAATGATCATCACAGTATCACAGGATGTTAGGGATTGGAAGGGACCTTAAAGATCATCACAGGATTCCAGGCTGACAGAATGTTAGGGGTTGGAAGGGATCTCTGAAGATCATCAAGTCCAATCCCCCTGCCAGAGCAGGACTGTAGCACAGTCCAGATGGGTCTTGAAAGTCTCCAGAGAAGGATTTAGAGTGGATTTAGATCAGAGGGTAGTTTTAGACTGGATGTTAGGAAGTAATTCTTTACAGTGAGGGTGAGGAGACAGATTCCCCAGCGGAGCTATGGAGGTGTTCAAGGTGAGGTTAGATGAGGCCTTGAGCAACCTGGGCTGGTGGGACGTGTCCTTGCCCGTGGCAGGGGCCTGGAACTGGATGATCTTTGAGCTGCCTTCCAACCCAACCCATTCTGTGTCTCTGTGACCATTCCATATATCCACACAGACCTGTATCAGGCACTCTGCTTCTCCCCTGGGGTGTGCTGCAGGAAGGGCTGAGCAGAGAGCTGGGAGCTGCTCTCAAGCCTCCGCTGCAGGACATCTTCTGTGCTCCAAAACCTGCTCATCTCACATCACTTGACCTGCCTGATGGCTTCTGGGGAGCTTCATTCCCCTTTTCACTGGGAAATATTTCAGGTCAAATAATGCCTGATTGCACTGTGGGGGAGGATTTGTTTTGCCTCCAGCCTCTGCAGCTTCATACCTTCCTTCTTCAGTTGTCACATCCCTTCCCAGCGGCCCTTCCACAGTCTGCAGACTTCCCATGGCCAGCCTGCAACACTCATCTATTTGATTTAAAAACACTGCTGCCTGCAGCATTTCAAACACTGCCCATCTCTGAGGCTCTAAGAGGTCCCCCAGCTGGACCTCCAACAGCCACCTGCACCTGGGTGAGGAGAGCTGTGGCTTAAAGGGCTTGAGCAAACACCTATTTGTGCACAAAAAATGACCCCAAAGCTCAGCCTTGCCTATCTAAAACCAGCTCACAGCACACAGCAGACAGCCAGGGCTGTGTACCCCGGGGCTGGTGTCCTTCCATCCACTTTCCAGCGGGAAATGCCCTGAGTTGTGGGGAGAATCTAGCTGGGGAATGCCAGGGTGAGCAGAGAGGGAGGTGGAAAGTTGCTTTTATGCCATGAGCACTTTCTGCCACCTGCAGAGTGGAGGTGTTGGAAGCTGGAAGCCAGGTGCCAGACCAAAAAATGTCTCTAAGGGGAAAGCAAAGCAGGAAGGTGTGTGCAGATGCCCACCCAGGAGGTGCCCAGTGGTCCCTTCTCCCCTTTGTGATGGACTGGTGAGGGAGCTTCTGGCCCTGCCCCAGCCCCAGGGGTCCCACAGCACAGGCAGTGGCTGCAGGAAGCAGCTGGGGAGTGGGGAGGGGGCAAGGAGAGGTGTGGGGAGCAGGGCACCAGCGTGGCAACCCTGCCATCCTGACCCCATCACAGCAGCCCTGGCACCCCCCATTCTGGCACGGCAACCCTGCCATCCTGACCCCATCACAGCAGCCCTGGCACCCCCCATTCTGGCACAGCAACCCTGTCATGGCAGCCCTGGCACCCCAATCCTGGCACCTCGACCCTGACACAGCAATCCTGGGCACAGCTGCTCTGGCATCCTGGCCCTGGCACAGGAGCCCTGGCACCCGAGCCCAGCACAATAATTGTGGCACCCTGACTCCAGCACGGCAGCTCTGGCACCCTGATGCTGGAACCCTGACCCTGGCACAGCTGCTCGGTGCTGCAAGCTCTGGCTGCCTCCCCTTGCCTTTCACAGGTAAACAAACCTGGGCACGGAGGGCTGAGGAGCTGCCCAGGCTCAGGAGCTGTGGTGGTGGCAGAGAGGATGTGCTGCTGCCTGGCAGCAAGTCCTGACTGGGGTCCCAGCCTTCTCCCAGCCAGCAGGATATGTGCCAGGGCTCTGCTGGTGCTACTGCCAGCCAAGCCTCTGCTTCCCCACACTCTCCCCTCCTGTGCTTGCTGTCCTTGCAGATCCTACCCTGCTGATGGCTCTGCTGGTCTCCTGGGGTGGGAAAGGGAGGTTCTCCTCCCTCTCTACTCTGCCCCAGTGAGGCCACAGCTGCAGTCCTGGGGCCAGTTCTGGGCTCCCCAGCTCAAGAGGGACAGAGACCTGCTGGAGAGAGTCCAGGGGAGGCTGCAGAGCTGCTGAGGGGCCTGGAGCAGCTCTGGGAGCAGCAAAGGCTGAGAGCCCTGGGGCTGAGAGCCTGCAGAAGAGCAGCCCCAGAGGGGAGCTGAGCAATGCTCAGCAAGAGCTAAAGGCTGGGGGCAAGAGGCTGGGGCCAGGCTCTGCTCAGTGGTGCCCAGGGACAGGCCAAGAGGCAATGGGCACAAACTGGCAGGAGAAAGTTGTTTGGTGTGAGGGTGCTGGAGGCCTGGAGCAGGCTGCCCAGAGAGGTTGTGGAGTCTCCTGGTGTGGAGAGCTTCCAACCCCCCCTGGGCACTGTGCTGCTGAGCAAGCTGCTGGGGGTGCCCTGCTGGAGCAGGGTTTGGGCTGGGTGAGCTCCAGAGGTCCCTTCCAGCCTAACCCTGCTGGGATTCTGGGATCTCAGAACATGCAGGTGGTTTCTGATCAGCACTGGCACTGTCCCCCCCTGTGATAGCACCACAGCAGTAAGAAGAGGTAAGGGAGGTGACTTATTAATCCTAGGAGAGCAACTGTACTGCCAGAGCATAAAGCCAATGCAGAACACAGGCAAACTTGTTCTAATTACAGCAGGGAGCAGCTTGCCTCCTTCCTCCCTTGCCATTTCCAATTGCAATCACTGTCCTCAGCAGAGGAGAGCTCTTGTGCAGCTACCAGCCTGGACAGACAACTCTACTGAGCAGGCTTCCCAGTGCCTCAACACTCACACACTTCCCTCGAGTGGCCAAGACAAACAGGCAGGAAGCAGCCAGGATCAGGCACCAAGGCAGGCAGGATAAAGCATTCCTGCAATGGAAGCTGAGATCAGCCAGGTCTGGTGAGCTGCAATGGAAGCTGAGATCAGCCAGGTCTGATGAGCTGGAGTGGAAGCTGAGATCAACCAGGTCTGGTGAGCTGGAGTGGAAGCTGAGATCAACCAGGTCTGGTGAGCTGGAATGGAAGCTGAGATCAGCCAGGTCTGGTGAGCTGATGGCCAGGTCTCACCACCTAGCATGGTCTGATAGACATCAGAGCTGATCCTGGGGTGGTTTGCTGAGTATAAAGGTTCCTGAATGGGGTGAGCAAAGCAGGGCCAACAGCCACAGCTGTCCTGTAAGGCTGCAGGGACTGAGGCAGTCTGTAAGTCCCCATTCAGAGCCACCTGAAGGTTTATCAGCTGACCTGGAACTGGTCCCCAGCTTTCCCCAGCCCTGACAATTCTGTGAATCAGATCCCAGGCACTTTGCAGCCAGCCTCCAGCACTGGACCTCCACTTCCTGCTGCCTTGCAAGGGGGAATTGCTTGCAGCCAGTGCCCAGAGCTGGTCCTGCTGTGAGCCCAGCTGCAGGCAGTGCCCAGCTCTGCCACTGGGCAACTCCAACACTCCCTGCAGTGGCATCTCTGTCAGGTTCCCATCCCCAGGCAGCAGCTGCAGGAAGCAGCAATGTGGCAATATTGGCTTTGGGTTTTTTTTAATCCAATTCCCCCTCCTGGTATTTATAAAGAGGTTTCAATGTGGGTGGAATTGTCATTTGACATTTGAGTATTGAATTTGATCCTGGGCAGGGGGTGGGGTGGGGAGAATCTCTTTGGGAGAACAAATGAATGTTGTCCACACTAAACAGCAGAGGGGAAGCTGAAATCAGAGCCTTTTGCAGGTGCTGGAGGTGCCTGCTGTGTAGGAAACCCTGGCAAAAGCTGCCAGGAATGATCTGAAGTGCAGGAGTCAGAGAAGAGTGATGCAGTGAGAGCTGGAAGCCCAGAGCTTTGCCTTCCAGAACACAGAATTCACCAGGCTGGAAAAGGCCATTGAGATCATCAAGTCCAACCTATCACCCAGCACCATCTGATCAATTGAACCATGGCAGCAAGAGCCTCATCCAGTCCCCTCTTAAACACCTCCAGGGATGGTGACTCCACCACCTCCCTGGGCAGCACATCCCAAGGGCCAGTCTCTCTTACTGGGAAGAATTTCAGCCTAACATCCAGCCTAAACCTCCCCTGGTGCAGCTTGAGACTGTGTCCTCTTGTTCTGGTGCTGGGTGCCTGGGAGAAGAGACCAACCCCCACCTGGCTACAACCTCCCTTCAGGGAGTTGGAGAGAGCAAGAAGGTCTCCCCTGAGCCTCCTCTTCTCCAGGCTAAGCAACCCCAGCTCCCTCAGCCTCTCCTCACAGGGCTGTGCTCCAGAACCCTGCTTCTATGGAGCAGAGGGCCCAGAGCCTCTCTGCTGCCCCTTCCTCTGCTCTTCTCCTCCTGCTCCTCTTTCTTCCCTTCCCTGTCGGTGCTGCAGGAGCTGCTCTAGCTAACAGGAGGCACATGCCACATACCCACGCATGGGATGATATTTCCTGCAGAAATCTCACCCTCTGCTGTTCTCCTGCTGGAGCTGGAGCAGGAGCAGGAGCAAGAGCAGGAACAAGAGCTGGAGCTGGAGCAGGAGCTGGAGCAGGTGGCTCATCCTTCCCCAGGCAGTGGCTGCCCTGCAGAGCTCCCATGGCCTCCTGGAGCACCTGGGCCACCAGGGCCCACAGGACCTTGCTGCCCCTCAGGGCTCAGTGCTGGTTGCCCAGGGAGGTGGTGGAAGCCTCATCCCTGGAGGTTTTGAAGGCCAGGCTGGATGTGGCTGTGAGCAACCTGCTGTGGTGTGAGGTGTCCCTGCCCATGGCAGGGGGGTTGGGACTGGCTGAGCCTTGAGGTCCCTTCCAACCCTGACAGTTCTGTGGTTCTATGATTCCCTCCAGGAGGGCTGTGCCCAAGGGTCAGCATCCTCCTGCAGCAGCAGCTTGTCTGGATGCTCCCCAGTCTAGGCTGCTGTGCCCAGGGCTGGAGCCTTCACCTTGCTCAGACTTGCAGGATGTGAATCTGTTTGGAAGGGACCCTCCAAGGTCATCTTGCCCAAGCCTCCTGCATGCAGCAGGGACATCTCCAGCTAGAGCAGGCTGTCCAGGGCCACAGTAAGTCTGGTCTTGAATGTCTCCAGGGATGGGGCCTCAACCACCTCCCTGGGCAGCCTGTCCCAGTGTCTCCCCACCCTCCCTGTGCAGAGCTTCCTCCTGAAGTCAGAGAATCACAGAACTGGCAGGGTTGGAAGGGACCTCAAGGATGATCCAGTCCCAAACCCCTGCCATGGGCAGGGACACCTCACACCACAGCAGGTTGCTCACAGCCACATCCAGCCTGGCTGCAAACACCTCCAGGCAGGAGGCTTCCACCACCTGTGCCAGGCTCTCACCACCCTCCTGGGGAACAACTTCTTCCTCACATCCAATCTGAACCCACATGTTTCTACTGTTGTTCCACTTATCCAACCTAACTCTGCCCTGCTCCAGTTTCAAACCATTGCTCCTCATCCTGTCCCCACAGCCCCTTCTGCACAGTCCCTCCCCAGCCTGCCTGCAGGCTTCAAATGCAGCCCTAAGGTCTCCCTGGAGCCTTCTCCTCTGCAGACTGAGCAGCTCCACCTCTCCCAGCCTGTCCTTGTAGAAGAGGTGCTCCAGCCCTCTGATTATCTTAGTGGCCCTCCTCTGGACCTGCTCCAAGTGGAACTATTCCTTGTTAGGTCACTGGGAAATATTTAACTCCTGGACCCTGCTGGGCTGCTACTTCCCCCATGGATAAGCCCCAGCCCCCAGGTGCTGTGCTGGGCAGCAGCGGTGAGCCTGCTCCAGCAGGGACACTCTGAGCATCTAACCCCAGAGCTGAGGTTTCAAAGGCTGTCAGCACCACTTAGCTCCTTCACCAGGTGCCTGCCAGGGTCTGTTTAACTCTGGGGGGTGCACTTTAAAGCCTGGCTGTACTTTACTTGTTCTTAATTCGAGGCTCCAAAGCTACCAGCAAGAGCCAGTCAGTGGTTTTGCTGCTG
The DNA here is from genome assembly GCF_014839835.1 of Dryobates pubescens. Taxonomy (NCBI): domain Eukaryota; kingdom Metazoa; phylum Chordata; class Aves; order Piciformes; family Picidae; genus Dryobates; species Dryobates pubescens. The sequence goes on along the minus strand of NC_071624.1, from coordinate 19,072,911 downwards.
GGTGCTAGGGATCTACTCTGGCACTGATTTCACCACCAGAATAGCTAAGGTGCAACTCTCACCCAGGTCTCACTGCCTGGGAGGAAACTCTAGGAGTCCTGAGGGGTGGTGGTGCCCTGTGCCCGTGGCACCAACCTTGGCCTTCCCACTCTCCCTTTGCCCTCCCTCCCATCCCTGCCCCAAGGGGAAGAAAGGGCCTCGAAAACACCTCCAGGGGAACAGAAAGTCTGTGCTGCCAACAGTGAAGCCTGGATTTCCAGCTGCCCTGATGCCAAGGGCATCTTTTCTTCTGCTTGGGGGCTGGCTGGGGAGATGGCAATGACAAAGAAGTGCCAGGAGTTCAGGCTATTGAGAGTCCTCTTTGCTGTGCCCTTCCCTCTGGTGGGTTTGAAGCGGGCTGGGGTGGGAGCGCTCTGAGCTGTGCCTCCCTGCCCAGGCCCTTTCCTCCCTCCTCCAGCTGCTCCTCCCTTTCTCCTTACCCTGCAGCTCTTCCTCTCTCCCAGAGCTGATCCTGGGTGGGAGCTGCTGGGGGGGGCTGCAGCCACCTCGTTACTGGGATGCTCCCAGCCGGGTTCTGCCCTGCCACTGGGCTGCAACGGAGCAAATTCAGCACTTCCCTGGCTGTGCCTCGGGGCACCCAGGCACCTCTCAGCCCTCTGCAGCCCAGCCTGCATCTGACACGGCAAAACTGGGCAGCTCCCATGACAATTAGGAAGGATGTGATGCTAAGGGATGAACGAGGAGAGACGTCAGCACCTGACATGAGGAAGCTTAATGAAAGCTAATCGTGGAGCACAAGGAAACAGCCAGCTCAGCTCTTACTGGAAACAAATACCCTGGCAATCATTGCTAAGGCCATTTCCAATTCAATGTGCAGTTGCTGAAGCAACAGCTTCACTTGGAGCTGCAAAAGCTGAAGCACTACAGCCCTGGAGGGAGAAGCAGCCCTGCTGCAGGGAGCCTCCTGGCCCCAGCTCCCTTGTTTAAATCCCCCCAGGCAGACAGACCCTCCTGGTGTGGTGCTGAGCCACTGGGGACCACAGAGAGTTGAGTGCAGAAACCCCAAGAAAGCCATAAAGAGACATCAGTTCTGAGGTGTCAGCAAGCAAAGGCAGCCCTGGGGTGGGGGGGATGTGGTGTGTGGATGGGGCTGAAAGGCTCTCAAGGAGCAGGGCAGTGCTGGTGGGAAGGCTTGGCTCAAGCAGAGGAGGTTCTACTCTCCCCCAGAAAGCTGGGGACCGGTTCCAGGTCAGCTGATAAACCTTCAGGTGGCTCTGAATGGGGACTTACAGACTGCCTCAGTCCCTGCAGCCTTACAGGGCAGCTGTGACTGTTGGCCCTGCTTTGCTCACCCCAATCAGAAACCTTTATACTCAGCAAACCACCCCAGGATCAGCTCTGATGTCTACCAGACCACTGTGAGTGGTGAGACCTGGCCATCAGCTCACCAGACCTGGTTGCTCTCAGCTCCCATTCCAGCTCACCAGACCTGGATAATCTCAGCTCCCATTCCTTCTGCCCCTGACCTTGGCTCCTGTTTCCTGCAGTCTCTGCTCTGAGTTTGCAGCATCCTGCACAGGAGCTCCCAGGTGGGTTCTGAGTGATGCTTCTGCTGCCCAGCTGCTGTGGTCTCCTCTCCAGCCAAACCCCACTGAGAAGAGGCTCAGCTCCTCCCTGGAGTGAAGCCAATGACCTCATAAAATCCTGGGAGTGTCAGAGTTGGAAGGGACCTTAAGGCTCAGCCAGTTCCAACCCCCCTGCCATGGCCAGGGACACCTCACACCACAGCAGGTTGCTCTCAGCCACCTCCAGCCTGGCTGCAAACACCTCCAGGCTGGAGGCTTCCACCACCTCCCTGGGCAGCCTGTGCCAGGCTCTCACCACCCTCCTGGGGAACAACTTCTCCCTCACAGCCAATCTCAATCTCCCCACTTCTAGTTTTGTTCCATCCCCCCCAGCCCTATCCCTCCCTGACACCCTCAAAAGTCCCTCCCCAGCTTTCTTGGAGCCCCCTGCAGATCCTGGAAGGCCACAATGAGGTCTCCCTGGAGCCTTCTCCTCTCCAGCCTGCACAACCCCAACTCCCTCAGTCTGTCCTCACAGCAGAGCAGCTCCAGTCCTCTGCTCCTCCTCATGGCCCTTCTCTGGACACCTTCCAGCACCTCCAGATCCTTCCTGGCACAGAGGCTCCAGAACTGGACACAGAGCTCCAGGTGGGGTCACCCCAGCATGGAGCAGAGCAGGGAATCACCTCCAAGGACATATTTAGCCAAAATTCATCCCAGCACCCACCTCCCCCTGTGCTTTGCAGGGCTGTTCCCTGCAGCATTGCTCTCCTCCTGCCTTGGTGCAGGCGAGGTGCACAGAAGCCAGGCACTGGCCACGGAGCTCCCTCGGGAGATGGATGGAGGTGTGGAGCCCACCCAGAGCACGAGTGCTCCCCTCCAGGAGTGCAGGCAAACAGCACAGACCTTCCTTCCCCTCACTCTGGCTGAACTGTAGGCTTTTATTCCCATTCTGGCTTTGGTTTGGGGACCTAGAAATCAATGCAGCTCAGCCAGGCTGCACCCACGGGGGTCTGGCAGCACCCACTGGGGACTGGCAGCACCCAGAGGGCTGTGCCTGCCCACTGTGGGCACAGCTTCCCCTCCTGCCTTTCAGCCTCTGCTTGCACCTCACTAATCAGTTTCCATTCCCACTAATGATTGTTTATTCAGCTCTTAAGGGATTAACCTCTGGGTTTGAAGGCTGGAGCTTATTTCAGGAGCCTTGGCTAAAAATGTATCAGGGGTGGGGGTGGGAAAGAGAAATGGAGTCCCTGGCACAGAGAATCTTTGTTATCACCTCCAGAACTCTTCTGACAGGACCTCCCTCGGTGTGCCAATGTGGGTGAGGGCAGTTGCTGTTGTGGAAAGCTCTTAAAGCTATTAAGGATTGATTGTAATGTCTTGTTTTTAATGGAGGGGGTAAGGTCAGCACTGACTTCATACCAGACCTGAGTGTAGAAAGGCAAAAACTCCTCTGTGGGTCTCTGTTTGCCACTTTGGTTTCTAATATCATAGAATTGTCAGGGTTGGGAAGGACCTCAAGGATCAGTTCCAACCCCCTGCCATGGGCAGGGTCACCTCACACCACAGCAGGTTGCTCACAGCCACAGCCAGCCTGGCAAACACCTCCAGGGATGAGGCTTCCATCACCTCCCTGAAGCAGAGACAACTCTGAACCAGCAGAGACAACTCTGAACCAGCAGAGACAATTCTGATTCCTTCATCGAAGAAAGAAATATCTTCAGAAGAAGAAAGAAAACCATTCCCAAGACTAATGGCTGGGATGAGCCCAACTAATGGTTGATGTCCATGCATCCACCTCTTCTGCATGTTATGACCCTGAACTGCCAAGCAAGACTCAGCTTCCCAGCCCTGCTGCACACAGAGCCTTGGGCAGCCTCTGGGGGTCCAAGGAGAAAGCAAAAATGCCCAGCAAATAGTCACAGAACTGTCAGGGCTGGAAGGGACCTCAAGGCTCAGCCAGTCCCAACCCCCTGCCATGGGCAGGGACACTTCACACCACAGCAGGTTGCTCACAGCCACCTCCAGCCTGGCTGCAAACAACTCCAGGGATGAGGCTTCCACCACCTCCCTGGGCAACCTGTGCCAGGCTCTCACCACCTTCATGGGGAACAACTTCTTCCTCACAGCCAATCTCAATCTCCCCACTTCTAGTTTTGCTCCACACCCCCCACCCCCCACCCCCCAGTCCTATCCCTCCCTGACACCCTCAGAAGTCCCTCCTCAGCTTTCTTGGAGCCCCCTGCAGATCCTGGAATGCCACAATGAGGTCTCCTTGGAGCCTTCTCTTCTCCAGCCTGCACAACCCCAACTCCCTCAGTCTGTCCTGGATGTCAGTGAAATCCAAAGCAGTTCTAGATGGGGGCAGGCAGAAAAGCTGCAGAGATGTCTACAAGGAGCAATCCCAACACAACTTTGGCTTTGAGCTGAAGTTTCTCAAGAGCAGCCTGTCACAGAATCACCAAGGTTGGAAGATCATCAAGTCCAACCTGGCACCACAGACCTCCTTCATGCACAGACCAGAATCATCCTCAGAGCTTGCCTTGAGTCACAGACTGATTTGGGTTGCAAGGTACCTTCAAGATCATCCAGTTCCAAGCCCTCTGCCATGGGCTGGGACACCTCTCAGGTTGCTCAAGGCTTTACCCAACCTGGCCCTGAACACCTCCATGGATGGGACGTCCACAGCCTCCCTGGGCAGCCTGCTCCTGCTCCTGGCTGGTGTGGCAGTCGTGGTACATCCCCTGGGGGGGGGGGACCTGTGCCATCCCATGAATCCAGCTGCCCCAGGACTTCCCCAAAGGATCTTTCAGCAGCTTTTATAGGGACTCCTGAGGAGTCATTTTGCAGAGTGACTGCAGGAAGGAGCTGGCTTTTGGAGCAGCCTGCAGAGCAACCACAGCTCCTCCCCAGCAGCTGCTCAGCCAGTTCCTCAGCTAATCAAACCTCCCTCCAGCTGAAGATGTAGCTGATGAAATGCTCTCCAGTTGTCCTGTCAAGGCCTGTCACTGCTGTTCTGTGTTGTGTCCACACCAGCAGCTGTTGGACTGTGACCTGCTTCAGCTCCTCTCTCTGCTCTCCAGGAGAGAGAGGGGACAGGGTGCCAGCAGTGCAGCTCCATGAGCACCCTTGCTGGGCACCCAGCATCACCCCAGCATCCTGCCCTGCAATCCATGGAACTGAGGAATTATTTCAGTTGCAAGAGACCTCTAAGATAATCTAATCCACCCTTCACAGGATGATCACAGGATGGCAGGGGTTGGAAGGGACCCAAAGAGAGCATCCAGTCCAAACCCCCTCCCAGAGCAGGAACAGAGAATCCAGCACAGGTCACACAGGAACACATCCAGATGGGGCTGGGAAGGCTCCAGAGAAGGAGACTCCACAACCTCTCTGGGCAGCCTGCTCCAGGGCTCTGTGACCCTCACAGTGAAGAAGTTCCTCCTCATGCTGAGGTGGAACCTCCTGTGCTGGAGTTTCCATCCATTGCTCCTTGTCCTATCCCAGGGTGCAGCTGAGCAGAGGCTGTCCCCTGCCTCCTGACCCCCAGCCCTCAGATATTGATAGACATTGATCAGATCCCCTCTTAGTCTTCTCTCCAGACTAACCAGCCCCAGGTCCCTCAGCCTCTCCTTACCAGGCAGTGTTCCAGTCCTTAATCACCCTGGTAGCCTCCCCTGGACCCTCTCCAGCAGATCCCTGTCCCTCCTGAACTGGGGAGCCCAGAACTGAAGGCAGTACTGAAGATGAACCTTCAACCACCATGGCTTCTGCTGGCTCTCTGGTGAGAGCCCTGCTGTGGGCAGAGCTGCTGCTGCTCAGGACCTGCTTCCAGCCTGAGCCCTCCTGGTGCCACCCAGCTGTGGTGAAGGGTCTGTGTCACAGGGACCCAGGGGTGAGCAGCCCCTTGCTCAGCTTCTGTCCAGGGGCACTGACTGCATCTGGTGCCAGAGCTGTCTGCTCAGCCATGGGAGTCAGAGAACCACAGACCTGATAGGGTTGGAAGAGACCTTCAGGATCACTGAATGCAGCCTTCAACCCAACCCCACCATGGCCCCCAAACCCTGGCCCCAAGTGCCATGGCCACAGGCTTCTTGAGCCCCCAGGGCTGGGGACTCCACCACCTCCCTGGGCAGCCTGTGCCAATCCCTGACCACTCTTGCAGGAGAGAAATTGTTCCTCCTCTCCAACCTAACCCTGCCCTGGTACAATTTGAAGCTATTTCCTCTCCTTCTATCACCATCCCTCACCAGCTGCCTGCTGAGGACCCTTCCTGCTCTTTGGAGCACACATCCAGCTGCCTGTGCTCTGGCTGGGGAAGAGCAGGGGCAGGCTTCCCCTGCTTGCAGAGCCCCCCCTGGCACCCCACGCTGCACAGAGCTGCCTGCACCACGAGGAACCCCCAGATCCTTGTTCTGACACAGCTGTGAGCATCCAGAGAGGGAAGGTTCCCTGTGCCTGCACAGCTCTGCAGGGAGCTCTGAGCCATAGCCACAAACTGCCTGGGACTTGGGGGTGTCCTTTTCTGTGCTCTCTTATCACTGCTGCACGACCACAGAGGGTGACTCACTGAAATTCCAGGGCCTGGAAGAGGAAACACCACTGAGACACATCTGGTGCTCATGCCCTTTCTGTCAGGGAGCTTGGGTGTCGCTGCTGGATGGTTTCCCCCTCCCTGCCTTATCTCCACATGAGAAGGGACAAGGGGACAAAGAGGGGAAGCATTCCTGCAGCCTGAGTCACTGAGAGGGGGGAGGGGAAGAAAGGACAGCAGGAGACAGGATGAACTTCACCAACTAAGAGAGAAGAAGCCTTTGCAGGAGGTTTGTGCAGTCCTGATGCAAAGGCTTAAAAGGAAGCAGTGGTTCATCCTTCCCGGGGGTGCCAGCACCCCTCAGCCAGCTCCTGGCCCAGCCCTGGCCCTGCATCTGCGTGGGGTATTTTGCCTTGTGGAGTGATAGAACAGACTCTCAGAGTGGTTAAGCTTGGAAAAGACCTCTCAGACCATGCAGCCCAACAGGGAACCTAACACCACCATGCCCACTAAGCCTGTGCCACATCCTGAAGTGCTGTGCCCACAGGTTTTATGAACCCCTCCAGGGGTGGGGACTCCACCACTGCCCTGGGCAGCCTGGGCCAGGCCTTGGCAACCTTTTGAGGGGGAAGAAATTGCTCCTCATGTCCAACCTAAGCCTCCCCTGGCACAAGATGAGGCCATTTCCCCTTGTGCCATTCCCAGTCACTCGAGGGTACCCAGCAGGCTTCCTCCGTGCCCAGCAGCTTTGTTGTAAACCAGAAGCTGAGAGGTTTTGTGCCCTGTGCTGGCCAGGCTGTACCCAGCCCTGTGCCCACAGCCTGCAGACCACCCCCCTGCCCCTGGGGTGCCAGCTCAGAGCCTCAGAGAATCAGAGCACTGTAGCATCACAGAATGCTCTGGGACGGAGGGGACCTTCAAGGTCATCTGGCCCACCCCCCGCTGCCAGGGGCAGGGACACCTCCCAGCAGCCCAGGTTGCACAAAGCCTCATCCAGCCCGGCCCTGAACCCCTCCAGGGGATGGGCATCCACCACCTCCCCCAGCAGAAGCTGCCTGGCGCTGGCAGGCAGCTGAGAGCGATGCTGAGCGCCGAGGGAAGGGCAGCAGGGCTGGGTGCCCCGCTGTGCCCAGCTGGCAGGCTCCCTGCCTGCCCTCCCCGCGGCAAGCGGCGCCTGCCTGCCGCAGGTGCTAACGAGGCTTCAGCTGCTCGCCCAGGAAGGCTGCCAAGGCCCCTGGCTCCCCCCTGCTGCCATGCAGAAAGGAGCAGCCAGGGCAAGGGCTGAGTGCTTTTGCAAGCTAATCAGAGGAGAGGAGAGGAGAGGAGAGGACTCATCCTGCCCAGCTCCCTGCCAGAGAGCAAGCTGGGAGCTCTGAACTCATCATCTGGTGGTGAAATGAGCAGGACTAATCCTGTGTACACTGACAGCTCTAATTATTGGACCTATTGGCAGGAAAAGAAAACAACTGAGGACCAGGTGTCCAGCAGCTGGCTCCAGAGCTAGGCAGGGGGCTGCAGGTCCTCCAGGACCACAGAGGGTTGCAGGTCCTCCAAACCTTGACCCTTTTTGCCTCAGACAGGGGGCTGCAGGTCCTCCAGGACCACAGTGGGTTGCAGGTCCTCCAAACCTTGACCCCTTGTGCCTCAGAACTTGATAGAGGTGCAGCTCATCCACTGAGCCTCCTGGCTGATGATCCCTGCAGACATCTCATGGCAATGACCTTCTGCTGCCACAAGAGCTTTGCAGCAGCCTCCTGCCATCAGGGCCAGCAGGAGGATGTTTTGTTGCCAAGGACCCCCTTGGGCCAGCCCCAAAAGCTGCTTCCAGCTCTCCTGCCCAGCACATGAGCCTGGGCTGCTCAGCCAGCAGCTGCCTCGGGTCCCTGCACTGATGCCAGCGTTGGCTTTGCAGCCAGGGAGGTGGCAGCTCTGCCAAGGAGCCATGGAGCTGGGGATGGCTCAGTCTCTGCCTGGCTTCCCAACAGCCCATGTGAGAAGGGGACACAAGGACATCGTGTGCCTGGAGAAGGGGAGGCTCAGGGGAGACCTTGCTCTCTACAGCTCCCTGAGGGGAGGTTACAGCCAGGTGGGGGTTGGTCTCTTCTCCCAGGCACCAGAACAAGAGGACAGAGTCCAGAGGGAGGTTTAGGCTTGGTCTTAGAAAGAAGTTCTTCACAGACAGAGATTGCCCTGGGACACAAATGCCTTTGGCTGGGGGTCCACAGCAGGACCAGAGGAGCAGTGACACTGGGCTGGAGCGTGGCTCTTGCATGCTCACACTGAAGGTTTGTGACCTCCTCCAGCCCAGTGAGGCTGAGGCTGGCTTGCAGGCTCCCAGGGCTGGCTTACAGGCTCCCAGGGCTGCCCCACGCTGGGTCTGGGGGCTTTTAACTTGGGGGGGCTGGAGGACACAAGCTGCTGCTTTGCTCAGCAAACCTCCTGTGCCAGGCTGTGCCAGGCCATGCCAGCCATGCTGCCAGGTGACCTGGGCAATGGATTGTCCCCTCCTGGTGTCAGAGTGCCCTGGTTTAGCCAGGCTGCCACGTGTGAGCCCTGGCAGTGCCATGCTGTGCCAGCTGGGGCCAGGAGATGTGTGTGGAGCTGGGCAGGGCAGGGAGCAGGGCTGCCTGCTGCTGCTGCTGCTGCACAGCTTCCCTGTGCCCTCAGCACCCTCCTGGGCTGCTTAGCACAGCAGGACCTCCGTGGGGTCCTGTGGCAGCTCTCCAGTGGATAAAACCTGGTGAGGGCTGGTTGAAATTATCCCTTCCCTTCCCTTCCCTTCCCTTCCCTTCCCTTCCCTTCCCTTCCCTTCCCTTCCCTTCCCTTCCCTTCCCTTCCCTTCCCTTCCCTTCCCTTCCCTTCCCTTCCCTTCCCTTCCCTTCCCTTCCCTTCCCTTCCCTTCCCTTCCCTTCCCCTCCCCTCCGAACCTCTCCTCTTCCTCTCCTCTCCTCTCCTTCTCTTCTCTTCTCTTCTCTTCTCTTCTCTTCTCTTCTCTTCTCTTCTCTTCTCTTCTCTTCTCTTCTCTTCTCTTCTCTTCTCTTCTCTTCTCTTCTCTTCTCTTCTCTTCTCTTCTCTTCTCTTCTCTTCTCTTCTCTTCTCTTCTCTTCTCCTTCTCTTCTCTTCTCCTTCTCTTCTCTTCTCTTCTCTTCTCTTCTCTTCTCTTCTCTTCTCTTCTCTTCTCTTCTCTTCTCTTCTCTTCTCTTCTCTTCTCTTCTCTTCTCTTCTCTTCTCTTCTCTTCTCTTCTCTTCTCTTCTCAGCAGTGAGCTGCAGCAGCAGAGAAAGCCAGCAGGGTGCTGGGGGCATCACCAAGGGCATCACCAGGAGGGATAAAGAAGTCACTGTCCCACTCTGCTCAGTGCTGGTCAGACCACACCTGCAGCACTGCCTGCAGCTTTGGTCCCTGCTGCACAAAAAGAGATGGGGACAGGCTGGGAAGTGTCCAGAGAAGGGCCAGGAGAGTGACCAGAGGCCTGGAGGAGCTGCCAGGTGAGGAAAGGCTGAGAGCTGGGAGTGTTCAGCCTGGAGAAGGCTTAGGGTAGACCTTAGCACCATGAAGCAGGACATGAAGGGTGGCTGCCAGGAGGATGGAGACTCCCTTTGTACAAGGAGTCCCATGGAGGAGACAAGGGGTGATGGGGACAGGTCACTGCTGGGGACATTCCCAGTGGACTACAGCAGCAAATGTTTCCCCATGAGCACAGTCAGGCACTGGAAGCATCTCCCAGGGGAAGTCCCCTCTACTGCTCAGCTTTAAGACTCAGCTTGGCAGGGTGCTGAGCCAGCTCATCTCAACTGCACCACCACCCAGAAAGGTTGGGACAGGTGACCCTTGGGGGGGTCCCTTCCAAGCTGGCATTCAGTGATCACCCCCTAAGCCCAGCAGGCAGAAGAGTTTCCTTGCTGTGCAGGCACCCAGGAAAATGAGAGGCTCTTGGTTATTTGCTGCAGCTTTGGAAAGGAAATCCCAGCAATTACTGCGCTCTCCAGCCACCAAAGCACAATTAATAGAAGCCACAGAAGATGAAGATTCAATTAGCCTGGGCCAGGGCTTGTGTGTGAGTGTGAGTGTGCGTGTGTTTGTGTGTCTGTGTGTGTGTGTGGTCGGTGCTGAAGCAACCAGCACACCTGCCTTCAGAGAGCTGCCTCCAGCTCCTGCTCAGAGGCAGAGGCTTTCCCAGGGGAGCCAGACCAAGGGCTGCTGCTACCCACAGTCCACAGCATCCAGAGACCTTTTGGGGTGAGGGGATGGACCCCAGGGACGTTTTGGGATGAGGGGATGGACACCAGGGACCAAGTTGTTCCCCATGAGGGTGGTGAGAGCCTGGCACAGGTTGCCCAGGGAGGTGGTGGAAGCCTCATCCCTGGAGGTGTTTGCAGCCAGGCTGGAGGTGGCTTTGAGCAACCTGCTGTAGTGTGAGGTGAACCTGCCCATGGCAGGGGGCTGGGACTGGCTGAGCCTTGAGGTCACTCCCAGCCCTGCCAGTTCTGTGGTTCTAAAAGAGGGGAGGTTTAGAATGTGTGTTAAGAAGGGGTTGGAGCTAGATGATCTCTAAGGTCCCTTCCAATCCAACCACTCTTAAACGTGAAGCTTTTCCCCCTCCTCTTTCCCCTTTTCTGGAGTGCTGCTGGGAGGTGCAGGCAGCCTTGCAGCAGGGGGTGTGGGAGCAGCAGGAGCCAAGGTGCTCACAGCTCCAGGTTTGCTCTGGAGGTTTGTGGTTTCCTCAGCCCCTGGCTGTTTGTTTCCAGCCCTTTTGTTTCCCTCTGTGTGGCTTCTGCTTCATTGTTGTAATGTGAGGAAGCTGCAGCACCGACTGCCCCTGCTAACCACAGGCTTGGGGCTGCTTGTGCTGCCTGGGAGGGATTTGGTTTTCCTGCTCACAGGCAGTTTGCAGAGGCAGCTGAGAAAGAAAGGAAAATGCAATTAAAAGCAAATTCGATTAAGTGAAATAAAAGAAATGGAATAAAAATGCCTTTGCATTAAGGATAACATGCAGATAAACAAACAAACAAACACTGAAGGAAAAGGAACTGAAATGAAAAGAAAGTGAAATCAATTTGAAACTAAAGTAAAAGAAAATGTTAAAGCAAAGCAAAAGGAATTTAAAGGGAAATAAAAATAAATAAAATCAAGTACAAGAAAGGAAGGTGAAATAAAAAGCAAATAAGAGAAAACAAAAATCAAATAAGAGAAAATAAAAATTTTAAAATTAAGTAAATCAAAATAAAGAAAAGAAAAGAGAAAATGAAATAAAATGGAGTAAAATAAATGAAAATAAAATAAATGAAAATAAAAAAGAAAATAAAAGAAAATAGAAAAGAAAAGAAAAGAAAAGAAAAGAAAAGAAAAGAAAAGAAAAGAAAAGAAAAGAAAAGAAAAAAAGAAAAGAAAAGAAAAGAGAAAAGAAAAGAGAAAATGAAATAAAATGAAATAAAATGGAATAAAATAAATGAAAATAAAAAAAAGAAAAGAAAAAAAAAAGAAAATATAAAATAAAATAAATGAAAAGAAAATAGAAAATAAAATAAATGAAAAGAAAATAGAAAAGAAAAGAGAAGAGAAGAGAAGAGAAGAAAAGAAAAGGAAAGAAAAGGAAAGAAAAGGAAAGAAAGTGAAATAAAATATAAAATAAAAATAAAATAAGATAAAATAAGTGAAAAATAAAATAAAATAAAGTAAAATACGAGAAAATAAAATAAAAATAAAATAAATGAAAATAAAATAAACTGAAATAAAATAAAGTAAAATAAAATATAAAATAAAAATCAAATAAGATAAGAGAAAATAAAGTAAATGAAAAAAATAAAATAAATGAAAATAAGAGAAACTAAACTAAAAATAAAATAAAGGAAAAATAAAACAAAAGACAAAATAAGATAAAGTAAATTAAAACTAAGATAAAATAAAGTAAAAATCAGATGAAATGAAAATAAGACTAAAATAGAATCAAAATAAAATGAACTGCAAAGCAAACCAAAGTAAGATCAAATAAGATGAAGTAAATAAAAACCAGGACAAAATAGAACCAAATTAAGATCAAATCAAATCAAAATAAAATAAGAGAAAATAAAGGACAAACAAAAATAAAAATGAGATAAAATAGAATAAAAATAAGATAAAAAACTAAAGGAAAACAAAGTAAAGCAAAGCAAACTAAGGTCAAATCAAATCAAATCAAAATAAGGTAAAATAAGAGGAAATAAATTGAAAATGAGACAAAACCGAATAAGATCAAATCAAATCAAAATAAGATACAATGAGATAAAATAAAGTAAAAAAGAAGGTAAAATAAAATGAGATAACATAGAATAAAAATAAAATAAAGAAAAAATAAAGTAAAAGAAGCTAAACCAAACTAAGCTAAACCAAACTAAACTGAACCAAACTAAACTAAGCCCCGATCAAGCAGGCAAGCTGCTGGTTTGGTTGCGCTGCCTCTGAGTGTATTTTCCCAGCGCTGCAGATGCAGTGCGAGTCCCTGCCCGCGGCAGGGGGGTTGGAAGAGGCTGAGCCTTAAGGTCGCTTCCATCGCTGACCATGCCCTGATGCGGCTCCCGCCCAGCTCTCTCAGTCCGGTGGAAGCTCCTGCAGCGCACCAGGGAGCTGCTGGCGGGGGGCAGGACCGCGCCAAGAGCTGGAGCTGCCTTCCCCCTCCCCGGGACCCCCTGCCAGCAGCGGTTCTGGCCCCTTCCCGAGGTGCAGCTCAGCAGAAGCCAGGCGGAGAGGCACAGCCGGCATGGCTGCAGAGCCGAGCCTAAAGCCAACCTCATGAGCTTCAACAAGACCAAGGGCAAGGTCCTGCAGCTGGGTCGGGGCAATCCCAGGCACAGATACAGGCTGGGCAGGGACTGGCTGGAGAGCAGCCCTGAAGGAAAGGCCTTGGGGGTGCTGGGGGAGGAGAAGCTCAACAGCAGCCAGCAGTGAGCACTCCCAGCCCAGAGAGCCAAGCAGAGCCTGGGCTGCTGCAAGAGAAGTGTGGCCAGCAGGGCCAGGGAGGGGATTCTGCCCCTCTGCTCCACTCTGCTGAGACCACAGCTGGAGCTCTGGGGCCAGTTCTGGAGCCTCTGTGCCAGGAAGGATCTGGAGGTGCTGGAAGGTGTCCAGAGAAGGGCCAAGTGGGGAGATTCAGCTTGGATGTGAGGAAGAAGTTCCCCACGAGGGTGGTGAGAGCCTGGCACAGGCTGCCCAGGGAGGTGGTGGAAGCCTCCTGCCTGGAGGTGTTTGCAGCCAGGCTGGATGTGGCTGTGAGCAACCTGCTGTGGTGTGAGGTGTCCCTGCCCATGGCAGGGGGGTGGAACTGGCTGATCCCTGAGGTCCCTTCCTCCCCTGACAGCTCTATGGTTCTGTGTTCCACAAAGCTGTTGCTAAACTCCTGGGCAGCTGATCCGAGGCAAAGTCCCTGCATGTTTGAGTCCTGCCCCTAACAAAAGCTGATTTCCCTATGGGAACAAACCACTACATGCTCCTCTGCACCCCCTCAGGCGCTTCTAGAGGTGGGGTGGGGTTGGGTTTGTTTTGTGTTGCTTTGCTCATTTTCCCTTAAGGATAACTTGATTGGAGAAACCACTTCAGACCAGAAGCGAAAGCAAAAGGAAGGAGCAAGGTTTGCTCTGCCTGCTGCAGAAGGAGCAAGGGTTGCTCTGCCTGTTGCAGAAGGAGCAAGGTTTGCTCTGCCTGCTGCAGAAGGAGCAAGGGTTGCTCTGCCTGCTGCAGAAGGAGCAAGGGTTGCTCTGCCTGCTGCAGAAGGAAGGAGCAAGGGTTGCTCTGCCTGCTGCAGAAGGAGCAAGGTTTGCTCTGCCTGCTGCAGAAGGAAGGAGCTAGGTTTGCTCTGCCTGCTGCAGAAGGAGCAAGGTTTGCTCTGCCTGCTGCAGAAGGAGCAAGGGTTGCTCTGCCTGCTGCAGAAGGAAGGAGCAAGGGTTGCTCTGCCTGCTGCAGAAGGAGCAAGGTTTGCTCTGCCTGCTGCAGAAGGAAGGAGCAAGGTTTGCTCTACCTGCTGCAGAAGGAAGGAGCAAGGGTTGCTCTGCCTGCTGCAGAAGGAAGGAGCAAGGGTTGCTCTGCCTGCTGCAGAAGGAGCAAGGGTTGCTCTGCCTGCTGCAGAAGGAGCAAGGGTTGCTCTGCCTGCTGCAGAAGGAGCAAGGGTTGCTCTGCCTGCTGCAGAAGGAAGGAGCAAGGGTTGCTCTGCCTGCTGCAGAAGGAAGGAGCAAGGGTTGCTCTGCCTGCTGCAGAAGGAAGGAGCAAGGGTTGCTCTGCCTGCTGCAGAAGGAGCAAGGGTTGCTCTGCCTGCTGCAGAAGGAAGGAGCAAGGTTTGCTCTGCCTGCTGCAGAAGGAAGGAGCAAGGGTTGCTCTGCCTGCTGCAGAAGGAAGGAGCAAGGGTTGCTCTGCCTGCTGCAGAAGGAAGGAGCAAGGTTTGCTCTGCCAGCTTCCTGGAGGCAAGGCTGCTTCTGGAAAATAATCCTGCTGCTCCCACCTCATGAATTTTTCAGCATGATTCATTTAAAGCCAGGATGGATCCCAGTGTGGTTGGCCAGCCAGGGCCTTTCTAATGGAAAAGGGAGGTAGGGTGGCTGGCAGGAGGCTGCCTGGTGTTTCCCTCCAGCTGGGACCTGCTCCAGGAACCTGGTCCCAGGTTCCTTCCCTTAGAGATTCATAGCATTGTTAGGGCTGGAAAAGCCCCTCAGGATTATCAAGGCCAGCCATCAATCTCATGCCACCATGGCCATCAAACCTGGAAGATGCTTTTCAAAGCACAGGAAAAGCAACTGAGAAACTCCACAGTGACTTGAGCCCAGACCAAGAAATGCCCCCAGAGGTGCCCCAGAGCCACCTCAGAGGATCATTTGAGTTGGAAAAGCTCTCTGGGACTGAGGACAGCTATCAGCTCACCACCACCATGGCCATCAAACCCTGCCCCCAAGTGCCATGGCCACAGGTTTCTTGAACACCTCCAGGGACAGGGACTCCACCACCTCCTGTGCTTTGAAAAGCATCTCCCAGGTGAGGCTGCTGCTCTGTTTGCAGAGGCTTCCATGCTCAGCCAAAGCCTGCAGCTCCCTCTCTGCCTTCCTGAGGCCCCTAGGGATGCTGCTCCTCTTCCTCCCTGTCCTGGCTGCCCTGCAGAGAGCCCACACCTGGCACCATGAGCTGGGTGGTGGAGTCCCTGTCCCTGCAGGGGTTCAAGAAGTGTGTGGCCATGGCACTTGGGGACATGGTCTGGTGGTCATGGAGTGGTTGGGTAGAGAGCTTTGCCAGCCTTAATGATTCCATGGGACAGCAGCACCAGGCTCTGCCCTGGGAATCTCTCACCAGGCTCTGGCCTGGGAACCTCTCACTGCTCCCTGACAGTCCTGCTGCAAAGATCCATCACAGCTCATCAGCAAGCTGGGAGCTGGTTCCCAGAGCCAAGCCAAGCAACATTCCTGTTCCCTGGGGAATTCTGAGCCATTTGCAAACGAGCTGTGAAACTGTGCAGCTTCCACGTTTGCTGCTCAGCACTTGGAGTCCAAAGGGTCCTTTTTCTTTCTGTTTTCTCCCCACACACACACTGGATAGTGCTAAACCAAAGAAGGGCAGAGCATGGCAGGGGGTCAGGCTGCTCACAGAGCCTCCCTCCCAAATAGGAAAGCCTCAAGCACCCCACACACAGCTTCACAGAGCCAACATTAACCCAGCAGGGAAAGCAGCTCCTCCTCAGCAGAGCTGAGAGCTCTGTGCTGCAGTTCTCATCTCCAAAGCTCTCCTTCTTTAACCTTGGCTTTGAAAGACCTTTGAAAGTTTCCATGGGGTTTTGTTAGGGCTTTTTTGTTGCTTTCCCTTTCAGTTTTGCAGTTCCAGGGAGCTTTCCTCTCCCTGCAGTTGTTCCCTGGTTCCTTGCAAGCCCTGCAGGCAGTGCTGAGCCTGGGGGTCAGCCTGGGTGGGGAGCACCCAGGCTGGGGCTGGTTATCCTTTTTTTTTCTGGCCCTTCACAGACAGGCAAAGAGCAGAACCCAGCTGGAGAAACAAGCCCCAGGCAAACAGGCTGCCCAGGGCAGTGCTGGAGTCCCCAGCCCTGGGTGGGCTTCAAAGCCATGGAGATGTGGTGCTGAGGAACAAGATTTGGTAGTTGGTGACCTGGCAGTGTTGGGCTAAGGGTTGGAGTCGATCTTAAAGGTCTTTTCCAACCCAAATGATAACCTGGTGACTCAAAGAGGTAACTTACTGCCCAGCTTGGAGCTGGACCACTACTTCCCAGTCCCATCCTTGATCCTAGACCTCCAGGTTGCCCAGGGAGGTGGTGGAAGCAAAACTAGAAGTGGGGAGACTCAGCTTGGCTGTGAGGAAGAAGTTGTTCCCCATGAGGGTGGTGAGAGCCTGGCACAGGCTGCCCAGGGAGGTGGTGGAAGCCTCATTCCTGGAGGTGTTTGCAGCCAGGCTGGAGGTGGCTGTGAGCAACCTGCTGTAGTGTGAGGTGTCCCTGCCCATGGCAGGGGGTTGGAGCTGGCTAAGCCTTGAGGTCCCTTCCAGCCCTGACAGTTCCGTGATTCCATGAAGCAGGAAGAGCAGCAGCAGCCTGCCCAGCCCCGTGGCTGGGGTGGTCTCTTCCCCTGCCCTCCAGCCCCCAAAACCCCACACACATTTTAACCTTATCAGAGGAATTTCTGCAGCGGTTTGATGCCAGGAGCAGCTCTGCTGAAGGCCTGGGCAGCCCTGCATGGCATCATTGATGGGTACCCACCACCCAAGTGCAGCTCCATCGCTCTGCCAGGGACCATCCCTGCCTGGAAGCGCCCCAATGAGCGCAGCTCAGCCCGGGGCTGAGGAGCTGGGCTGCCCTTTGCCTTAGTTCAGTGGCTTTTTGTTTGTTTGTTTGTTTTTGATGCTCACTTCCTCCTCGGGCTGCCTGGCAGGGAACCAAGCTGCTGCTGCTGGCCTCCTCCCCTCTCCAGAAACCCAAACCGTGGCCGGGACTGGGCCCCCCACAGGCATCCTCCAGCAGGGAAGCTGTTCAGCTAATGAAGAGATAACCCTGGCTCTGCAGCCTGTGACCCAGCGTGTGTCTGACAAGGCAGCACTTAATTAAAACAAATCCTCACATGGTTTGCAAACAATCTTAATTACAGCCCACTGCTGCCAAAAAAAAAGGGGAAGAAAGAGACCACAATGAGTATTAATTGCACAAAGCCAGGGCTGGCCCCAGCCACTGCTCCACTGCTGAGTCCTTCCTCCTGCCTTTTGGGTTTGGACCCTGCCCAGACATGCAAAGGAGCAGAACCCATCTGGAGGAACCAGCCCCAGCTGAACAGGTTGCCTCAGGGAACTGCTGGGGTCCCCAGCCCTGGAGGGGTCTCAAAGCCCTGGAGATGTGGTGCTGAGGGCCACGGTTTGGTGCTGAGCTTGCAGTGCTGGGGTAAGGCTTGGACTGGATGGACTTAAAGGTCTCTTCCAAGCAAAATGATTTCATGAAGTGCTGTGAGGGGGCTGTCAGCAGCTCCACAGCACAGCCTGAGCACATCAGGTCAGGTTTGGTAGGAGGAGATGGTCCCCTTGCCCAAACCACCCTGATCCCCATCCAAATCACCCTGATCCTCACCCAAACCACCCTGATCCCCACCCAAACCACCCTGATCCTCACCCAAACCACCCTGATCCTCATCAAAGCCACCTTGATCCTCATCAAAGCCACCTTGATCCAACTTTGGAGCAAGCCTGAGAAGAAAAGAGCTGCATGAAGCCAACTTGCCTCAGCTGAGGGCTGAAGGAGCTGGGGTTGCTTAGCCTGGAGAAGAGGAGGCTCAGGGGAGACCTTCTTGCTCTCTACAACTCCCTGAAGGGAGGTTGTAGCCAGGTGGGGGTTGGCCTCTTCTCCCAGGCAAGCAGCACCAGAACAAGAGGACACAGTCTCAAGCTGTGCCAGGGGAGGTTCAGGCTCTCCTTCCCAGAGAGCTTGGCCCTTGGGATGTGCTGCCCAGGGAGGTGGTGGAGTCACCATCCCTGGAGGTGTTTAAGAAGAGGCACTTGGTGCCATGGTTTAGTTGATCAGATGGTGTTGGGTGATAGCTTGGACTGGATGATCTCTAAGGTCTTTTCCAACCTGATCTGGTCTGGTCTGGTCCATTCCATTCCATTCCATTCCATTCCATTCCATTCCATTCCATTCCATTCCATTCCATTCCATCAACCTGCAGGACAAGAGCCACGGTTTTGGTGCTGCTCTGCTCCTTTGCCTGCAGGGCAGGTGTGAGCACAGCCATCACAGCATCACACAATGTGAGGGGCTGGAAGGGACCTCCAAAGCTCATCCAGTCCAAGCTCCCCTGCCAGAACAGCATCACCTGGAGCAGATCACACAGGAACACATCCAGGTGGGTTTGGAACATCTCCAGAGAGGGAGACTCCACAACCGCCCTGGGCAGCCTGTCCCAGGGCTCTGTCACCCTCACAGGGAAATAATTCTTCCTCTTGTTTCCATGGAACTTCCTCTGCCTCAGCTTCCACCCAGTGCCCCTTGTGCTGTCGCTGAGCATCTTTCACCCTCCTGGAGCAGCCCAGCCCGGGCAGCACGGGGAGGGACCCGCCGGTACTCGCCGCTCCGAAGGATGAGGTTGAAGCCACCAGGCTCCAGGGGAGGCTGACAGCAGATGCTCCACGCCCGGCAGGCAGACAGCTGAGCCTCCCCCGGGCTGCAAAACCACGAGGGGATGACTCAGCCTCCCCCTCGGAGCGTGCGGGAGCCGTGTGGAGCCAACCCTGCCAACCACGGTGCCAGCTGGTGGCAGCAGGTGGACAGGTCCCCGGCACCGCCCCTCCGGGCCACAGGCTGCTGGCGAGCAGGGCTCCGAGCACATCCCGGGGTGCCCGCGGCACAGGGGTGCTGCTGGCAGGAGCTGCTCCTTGCCCAGCGGCGGCAGCGCCTGGCACGGGATGCCGCTTGCCAGGCAAGAAGAGACAGGGAGCTGCTGGCACCGCTCCTCCTGCTGCCAGCCCAAGCGAGCAGCGAGCGGCGCTGCGGGGAAGTCACATGCCCGGGGAGCAGATTTCTTCCCAGAAAGAGCCTTCGGCTCAGCAGGGGCAGGACGTGGGGATTAAGAACGGGCACGGAACCCTGCTTGTGCCAGGGCACGCTCGGAGCAGGCTGCCAGCCCCGGAGCAGCCCGGAGTGGCGCCGCTGGGGAAGGCAAAAGCTGCGGCAGCGGCTCGGTTCCTGCAGCCATCGATCCCTGCTCTGCTGGGGGAGGGTTTGCGAGGCGCATTCCCACCCGTCGTGAGCTGGAACCTGCAGCCTGCAGCACCACGAATCACTGCTTGGAGCTGGGGGGAGAGGGGAGAGGAAAAAGGGGAAAGGGGAAGGACTGGAAGCGTGTCCCGTTCCCTGCTGTCCATCCGTCTGTCCAGCAGCCGGCTGCAGGGACCTCGTCCTGACGGGCAGTGAGGCGCTGGGGGAGGGGAATGCTGCCGGCTCTGGAGCGGAGAGAGATGCGAAACGCCGGAGAACAGCCCGGGGAGCGGCAGGGGCCAGGCTTCGGCACCGAGAGGCTGGGGAGCAGCAGAGCTGGGTTCTGGCAGGTCCTGCTGCTGCCTGCTGCCCGTGGGACGTCGCCCTGCGTGTTGGGGCAGCTCGGGGCACCGGGCCAGCCCTGTCCTGTCCCATCCTGTCCCGTCCATCCCATCCCTCCTGATCCTTTCCCATCCTTGCAGCAGCCTCAGCTCACTGGGACCTCGTGCCCCCAGCTGCAGCATTCACCCTGGGAGTAACTGCGGGTCAGCAGGACCCCAGGCTGTGCGAAAGAAGCACAGGGGAGGAGGTCACAGCCAGCACACCACTGCCAGGGCGTCAGGCACAGCCCCATCTCCCTTCCTGTGGGAGCTGTGAGGGGTGGCTGTGAGCTGGCAGCTTGGCTCAGGCTTTGCTGTCCTGAGAGCAGAGCAAGGGCTGAATTCCTGGGAAAAGAGAGATTGGGAAAGAGAAGATTGCCCAACTCCCCCACGGTGAGTCAGAGAGCAGCAAGCCTGGCACAGCTGCTCGGCACCAGCTCCCTTGGGCTGCAGCATCACAGCCAGCAACGACCCTCGCAGGGGGAGCCCAGCCCCACAGCTTGCTGGCAGAGCAGGGGCTGGGCTTGCTCTGGCATCTGCTGCTGCAGCAGTGCTGGGCAAGTCCTGGTTGGGGAGCAAGGGCTGGAGAGCTGTGGCACAGCCTCAGCCAGCAGCATCCTCGTCCTGTGGTCCTCAGGACACAGCCTGCCCCAGTGGCACAGCCACGCTGGGGAAGGGAACCATCAGAGAGGGGGCTGTGGCCATGGGGGCTGATGAGACCTGAAGCACCCCAGGGTCTCCCTGCCCAGTTCCAGCAGGTGCCTTGGAACCATGGAACCACAGAATGGTTTAGGTTGAAGGAGACCTTTAGTATCACTGAGTCCCACCAGGGGCCCAGCACTGCCAGCTCACCACAGAACCACGGCCCCCAGCACCCCATCTCCACAGCTTCCAAACCCCTCCAGGGGTGGGGACTCCACCACTGCCCTGGGCAGCCTGGGCCAGGCCTGGCCAACCCTTCTGGGCTAGGAATTGTCCCTCATATCCAACCTAAACTATCCATCCCCTGTGAAGTGCCACCAGGCACAGGGCTAAAGTGGCTGACCCCTGGAGCTGGGAGAAGCCCACCCAGCCGTGCAGCAGCAAGCAGTGCTCAGAAGGAGCAGGGAAAGGTGCTCAGACCTCCCCCAGGTGATTTCACAGGACAAGCCAGATCCTGCCAGGCCCTTCAAGCTCCTGCCATGAGCTCCTCCTCTTCCTTGCTGTGTCTCAGGGTTTCTATTCTGGGCTGACATTTCCAATGCAGCGATGATGTTCAGAGCTGGGTTTGGGGCAGGAAGGAGCTTTTTGCACTAGGAATCATAGAACCATGGAATGGTTTGGGTTGGAAGGGATCTCCACAGCTCACCCATCCCCTCTGCACTCAGCAGGGACATCCTGCCACCAGATCAGGCTGCCCAGAGCCCTGTCCAGCCTCACCTTGAATATCTCCAGGGATGGAGCCTCAGCCACCTCCCTTCCTGGGCAACCTGTGCCAGTGCTCCACAACCACTAACAAGAGGAAGGAGCAGCAGCTGCCAGAGGCTGGGGGAGGGGACCCTGCATTTATTGTCCCCCTTCACTTAGGGCTGCCAATGCTGTGGGCCCTATGACCACACTCAGACCCCTTCACAGTCAGGTGCTGGCATCTCCTACACCCTTTCTATCCCCATGCTTGGGCACGGCATGAGGTGGGCTGTGAGGGATGGCACTGCCCCAGTCCCCAGCAGTATGCCCAGACAGACAGCAGGGAGCCTGAGCCCTTCAGCACCAGTACCAGTTACCAAGGTGGCACTTGGAAGGAGGGCACTGCTCCACCATGAGCTCAGCTCTGCTGCAGGACTCTTGGCATAGCCACGATGTGAGGAGCAGCAACCAGCCTCAGGCACTGCAGCAGAGGCACAGGATGCCAGCAGCACATGGAAAGGATGAGGCAAGGGTGGGTGGCTGGCTGCCCATCCATCACCTCCTGCCCCAGCTCATGGCACTGCCAGAGCTCAGATCTATTCCCACCCCAGCTGCCAGCCTGAGCTGAGCAGTGGCTCCTGGTGCCCAGCGCTGGTTTGGTTCCACCACGGAGTGCCCAGCATTGGAGCTGGGGCTGAGCCAGGCTCCTCATCCTGCTCCCCAGGCAGGATCCAGCACTCCTGCTGCTCCCAGGCGGGTCCTGTGCACACGTGTCCTGGCAGCACCCCAGCCTGTGGCACTGCTGCCACTGCTCCATGCCAAGCCAGCCCCACAGCCCCCAGCGTGGCACATTCCTGAGCTCTGCTCCCGTGGAGCAGCAGAGTCAGGGTGCAGACAGTGAGGGGAGAGATCACTGCTGCCAGCTGCTCCTCGGTGGCTGAGTGCAGGATGGGGGGGGGGGGGATGGGAGACACAAAGCCCCTCCAAAGCCACCCGGGCTCCATGTCCTGATGCTGCAGGAAGGTGCAGCCCCGGGCAGGCCCACCTGGCTTAGCCAAGCTGCCACAAACAGCAAGGCAGATGCCACAGCAGAAGCTTTTCTGCCATGGGCCACTGGTAGGACACACAGAATCAACCAGGTTGGAAAAGATCATCCAGTCCAACCTGGTACCTAACGCCCAACACCTCCTGAGAGCTAAACCATGGCTCCAAGTGCCACATCCAAGCCTTTTGTGAACCCCCCCAGGGATGGGGACTCCACCACCCAGCACAGGGCACCCCACAGCTCTCAGGTCAGCCCCAGCACAGCTCCTTCAGCCTCTTTCAGCCTCACAGAACAGTAGGGGTCGGAAGGGACTTCTGGAGATCGAGTGCAGCCCTCTGCCACGGCAGAGCCACTTAGAGAAGGTCACACAGGAAGAGGTCCAAGTGGGTTTGGAATGTCTCCAGGGACCAAGCCAAGCCCGGGGTCAGCTCGTCGTGACAGCTTCCCCTGAGCCCCTGCACCCACTGCTGCTGACAGGGTACAGCCAGCTGGGGTTGTGTACTGTGTGGTTTAGGGCTCTCAAGACCCAGCTGCCCTGGAGAGGAAGCAGAAAGCAGCCACTTCCACTGCTGACCTTTCCCTGGAGCAGAGGAGAAGGAGCTGTGGGTGGGAAGAGGCCAGCACCCACACCGAACCACACAGAACCAACCAGGTTGGAAAAGACCTCAGAGATCATCCAGTCCAACCTGTTACCTAATACCCAGCACCTCCTGACAGCTAAACCATGGCTCCAAGTGTCACATCCAAGCCTTTTGTGAACCCCTCCAGGGATGGGGACTCCACCACCCAGCACAGGGCACCCCACAGCTCAGGTCAGCCCCAGCACAGCTCCTTCCTGTGTGTGTGATGCAAGAAGCTCCTCCTCAGAGCTCCTCTGCTTCCTGCTCTCATCCCAACGCAGGTGAAGGCCACTCCAACCCCTCTGCAGGTCTCTGCTCCTCCTTCCCCAAAGGCTGAACCCTTCCCTGGCTGCAACTGCAGACATGTGGGGGTCCCCTTGCACAGCATCCTTGCACCTGGCCTTTCCCAGCTGCCAGAGATGTCCTCACTCCTTCTGGCAGCTGTGCCCAGCCCTGCCCAGCCAGGTGCCACAGTGTGGAGTTCCCCACCCTGCTGTGGCAGGAGCTACTTCTTGTGGCTCTCCTCAGCAGCTTCTGGGTTTGCTTCTGCTGGCTCTCTGGTGAGAGCCCTGCTGTGGGCAGAGCTGCTGCTGCTCAGGACCTGCTTCCAGCCTGAGCCCTCCTGGTGCCACCCAGCTGTGGTGAAGGGTCTGTGTCACAGGGACCCAGGGGTGAGCAGCCCCTTGCTCAGCTTCTGTCCAGGGGCACTGACTGCATCTGGTGCCAGAGCTGTCTGCTCAGCCATGGGAGTCAGAGAACCACAGACCTGATGGGGTTGGAAGAGACCTTCAGGATCACTGAATGCAGCCTTCAACCCAACCCCACCATGGCCCCCAAACCCTGGCCCCAAGTGCCATGGCCACAGGCTTCTTGAGCACCTCCAGGGCTGGGGACTCCACCACCTCCCTGGGCAGCCTGTGCCAATCCCTGACCACTCTTGCAGGAGAGAAATTGTTCCTCCTCTCCAACCTAACCCTGCCCTGGCACAGTTTCAGGCCATTGCCTCTGGTTCTCTCACCTGATGCAAGGGAGAAGAGACCAAGCCCCACCTCTCTGCAGCTTCCTTTCAGGGAGTTGCAGAGAGGTCTCCCCTCAGCCTCCTCCAAGGAAGCACCTCCCTGGCCACCTTCATTGCTTGGAGGAGACTCCAGAGGAGCTGTTTGTGCCCACACAGGGCACAGCTTGGATTTCACTCCCAGCTGCAGGCTGCACACCACAGACCTGGCATCACCTTGGGGCACAGGAGCTGGGTGTGCGGGGTAAGGAATGGGGCTGCTGAGCTGGGAAATGAGCAAAGAAACCCTGTGAAGGGCCAGCCCCTCTGCCAGCTCAGCAGCACACAGCCACCTGAAGTCTTCATGGTAAAGCAGCCTTCAATGTACTCCCCCCTCCACAGCTGAGCCTGTGGCCCTCAGCTCAGCAGCTCTGATCATCAATGATACTTGGACTACTGTGTCCAGCTCTGGGGCCCCAGCACATGAGGGAGCTGGAGCTGCTGGAGCAGGTCCAGAGAGGGCCACAATGATGATCAGAGGACTGAAGCACCTCCCCTATGAGGACAGGCTGAGAGAGTTAGGGCTGTTCAGCCTCCAGAGGAGACCTTAAAGCAGCCTTCTGGTACCTGAAGGGGCTCCAGGAGAGCTGGGGAGGGACTGTTCAGAAGGGCCTGTGGGGACAAGACAAGGAACAATGGTTTGAAACTGGAGCAGGGCAGGTTTAGGCTGGACATCAGCAGGAAGTTCTGCACAATGAAGGTGGTGAAATGCTGGAACAGGTTGCCCAGGGATGTGACTAAGCCTCCATCCCTGGAGACATTCAAGCTCAGAGTCAGTGTGTCCCTGGGCAGCCTGCCCTAGCTGGAGGTGTCCCTCCTGCCTGCAGGGGGGTGGCCAAGATGGCCTTTGCTGGTCCCTTCCCCCTGCTGCAGTCTGCGGGCCTGTGGCTGGTGGGAGGGATGAGCACAGCAGGCGTGGGCACAGGGCTCCCTCTAACGTCAGCCAGCTCCATGCTGTGGGCACCCCACGGGGCAGAGCCTGGGGGTGGTTCTCTCTGCCCGCACCTCGGGAGCCTTGCCACAGCAGGGCAACAACAGCTCAGCCTGGACCTGGCGTGGCCTGGGGCTTGCTTGTGCCATGGTGGGTGCAGCTCTGACACCAGGCGTGCCCAGAGCTCCCCAGGTCCATGCTATGTGTCCCACATCCCACAGGCTGCTGAGGGAGAAGCCCTCAGCCGGTTTGCTGATGGTGCCCAACTGGGGGGAGTGGCTGACACCCCCTCAGGCTGTGCTGCCATTCAGGCAGTCCTGGAGAGGCTGGAGAGCTGGGGGAGAAGAACCTCAGGAGGTCCAACAAAGGCAAGTGTTGAGTCCTGCCCCTGGAAAGGCACAGCACCGTGCCCCAGTCCAGGGGAGGGGCTGGAAAGCAGCTCCATGGAGAAGGAAGGACCCTGGGGTCCTGGTGGACAATAGGTTATGCATGGGACAGTAGTGTGCCCTCAGAGCCAGGAAGGCCAAATGGGCTCCTGGGGTGCATCAGGAAGAGTGTGGCCAGCAAGTCAAGGGAGGCTCTCCTGGCCCCTCTCCTCTGCCCTGCTGAGACTGCATCTGGAGTATTGAGCCCAGTTCTGGGCTCCCCAGTTCAAGAAGGGCAGGGAGCTACTAGAGAGGGTCCCCCAGAGGCTGTGGGGATGCTGAAAGGACTGGAACCTCTCTGCTGAGGAAAGGCTGAGAGCCCTGGGGCTGTTTCATAGCTCCATAGAATGGCTTGGGTTGGAAGGGACCTTGAAGGTCACCTAGTTCCAGCCCCCATGCCACGGACAGGGACACCTCCCACTGAACCAGGCTGCTCAAGCCTCCATTCGACCTGGTCTTGAGCACCTCCAGGGAAGGAGGTTTAGCCTGGGGAAGACTGAGAGGAGATCTTCTCAATGCTTATAAGTACCTGAGGGGTGGGTGTCAAGAAGAAGGGGCCAGGCTCTTGTCAGCGGTGCCCTATGCTAGGACACAATCTGCAACCCAGGAAGTTCCACCTCCACACCAGGAGAAACTTCTTCACTGTGAGGCTGCTGGAGGCCTGGAGCAGGCTGCCCAGGGAGCTTGTGGAGTCTCCTTCTCTGGAGAGATCCCAAACCCACCTGGATGTGGTCCTGGGTGCCCTGGACGTGGCACTTGGTCGTGAGGTCTGTGGTGACAGGTTGGACTCGATGATCTTTGAGGTCTCTTCCAACCTTAGTGATACCGCCCTGGGTGATCCTGCTCTGGCAGGGTTGGGGGTTGGACTGGATGAGCTCCAGAGATCCCTTCCAACCCCTGGCATCCTGTGATCCCCAGCAGGGAGGCTTCCCACAAACCCATTCCAGCCAAACCTGGAGAAGGAGCTGAAGCAGAAAGTGAGGCCATTTGTGACCTGGCAAGAGAAAAACCACAGCTGAGCAAGCAAGAGAACTTTTCTTAGGGCAATTTCACTTTATTTTGTTGGGTTTTTTTTGTCTTTTTGTTTTTCTTTCCATACAGCAAGGTCAACTCTAGCAGTAATAATAAAATAAGCATCAAAACAAATTGCAGCCCAGGACAGAGTACATAATTCGGAGCAACTACAAGCAAAAAAGTAAAGTCAGTGAGTACATACTGGTTAAAAACCAAGCCCAGCTGTCCTCTCAGCAGGTGAAAGCTGCAGGGGGGGCAAATAAGTGCACCTGGGGTGGGGATTCAGCCTCAGGCCCGAGGCACCAGGCGGCGGCCTCGGCACAGCTCCGCTCCAGCCCTGGCATGGAGAACACCAAAGTTCCTCCAGCTCTGGCATGGAGAACACTAAGGCTGCTCCAGCTGAAGCAGGGAGAACACCAAAGTTCTTCCAGCTTGGGCATGGAGAACACCAAAGTTCTTCCAGCTTGGGCATGGAGAACACCAGGGTTCCTCCAGCTCAAGCATGGAGCACACCAAGGTTCCTCCAGCTCGGGCATGGAGAACACTGAGGCTGCTCCAGCCCAAGCATGGAGCACACCAAAGCTGCTCCAGCCCAAGCATGGAGCACACCAAAGCTGCTCCAGCCCAAGCACGGAGCACACCAAGGCTGCTCCAGCCCTGCCACTCACTCCCCAGGGGTGGTTTTGCTTGGCTTCCCTTTCACCTGCTAAAAGCACAGGCCCACTAGAGCAATAACAAAAAGAATCACCTAAGGACTACAGCTATGGTGTGCTGTTTGGTTTGCCTGCTCATGATTCAACTCCCGTGTGAAAGTCAGCGCTTCTGCGTTACGATCTCTCTCTCTCTCTCTCTCTGTCTCTACTGTGTTTTTCTTTGTTATTTTGTTTTTTTAATTATATTTTTTTTGGTTGTGGGTTTTTTTTGTGTGTTTTTTCAGATGTTTGTCTCTCTTCTCCCTCTGTGAACCGGGCAGGAACTGCTCTGAGTAGCATAACAGCATTGACTATATCCTGGGATACTCGAAACATGCAGTAAGGTTCTTGGAGCAACGGAGGCAAGATTTGAGCCACGATTTCACCTCCAGCCTTTGGAAGTACCTTGAAGATTCAATTTTTTTTTCCCCCTCTTTTTATTGTTTTCCTCTTTTTATTGTTTGATTTTTTTTGTCCTTTTGGTTTTGGTCTTTTTTTTTTTTTGTTCCCCCCCTCCTTTTAATTATTATTTCATTTGTTTTCCTCCTCTGTAATTAATGATTTTTGTTTGCTTCTTTCTTTCTTTCCCCTCTATCTGTTGGGGTTTGATCCAGCGGAGCCTTTGAGTCAGTCACGAGACCTCAGCTTTTGTTTTTGTTTTCTTTGTGGTTTTTGGTTTTGCTTTTGGGTTTTTTTTTTTGTTTTTGTTTTTGTTTTTGTTTTGTTTTGTGATTTTTATCCCAGCTGAAAAAAATCCTGGCAAAAAACTACAAGCAGTCCAACAACAAAGCAAAGCTTTTTTTTTTGTTTCCCAAGGGGTATGGAGTGCTAACAAACTCTGTGCCACTTTTTGCAAGCAAAAGTTTTTCTCTCTTCAGCCTGTCATAAAATCCTTTTCTTTTTTTTTTTCCTTTTATTTTCTTTTAACTAATATTAATTTTAAAATTATATTTATTTATTTTTCCATTCTTTTTATTTTTAAAACTCTTTTTAAGTATTTTTACAGTCTTTTTATTTTTAAATGCTTTTTATGTCTAAATTCCTTTCATTTCTAAAGGCTTTTTATGTCTAAATTCCTTTTGTGTCTAAATTATTTTGATTTCTAAATGCTTTTTGTGTCTAAATTATTTTCATTTCTAAATCCTTTTTGTTTCTAAATCCTTTTTATTTCTAAATTCTTTTTGTTTCTAAATCCTTTTGTTTCTAAATCCTTTTGGTTTCTAAATTCCTTTTGTTTCTTAAATCCTTTTGGTTTCTAAATTCCTTTTGTTTCATAAATCCATTTGGTTTCTAAATTCCTTTTGTTTCTTAAATCCTTTTGATTTCTGCTTCTTATTTTTAAATTATATTTTAAAATTCTTTTTAATTTTTAAAAAAATTCTTTTATCAATTAATTTTTTTCCCTCGGGTTTTGAAAGTTATTTTTGATTCCTTAACTCCTTTGACATTTTTTAAAGCCTTTTATTTCCCTCCCCCCCTCCCCCATATTATTTTTTAAAGTATCTTTTCATTACTTGGAACTATTTTTGGAAATTTGATTTGGAACTCTTTGGAAATTTATTAGAAACTATTTTGGAAATTGGAACTATTTGGAAATTTACTTAGAACAATTTGGAAATTGAAACTATTTGGAAATTTATTGAAACTAGTTTGAAATGTATTGAAATTATTTTGAAATTTAAACTATTTTGAAAAAATTTAAAACTATTCTGAAATTTATGGAAACTATTTTGAAATATATTGAAACTATTTTGAAATTTAAACTATTTTGAAAAAAACTAAAACTATTCTGAAATTTAATTAAGCTATTTTGAAATTTAATTAAGCTATTTTGAAATTTATGGAAACTATTTTGAAATTTATGGAAACTATTTTGAATTTTTAAAAAACTATTTTGAAATTTTTAAACTATTTTGAAATAGTTAAACCATTTTGAATTTTTTAAACCATTTCAAAATTTTCTTTCACTTTTTTTTTAGACTCTAAAATTTTTTACAAACTTATTTTTTGTAAACTAATTTAAAAAAAAAACCAACTTAAAATCCTTTAAACCATTTTAAATTCTTTTTTTTGGGGGGAGGACTATTTTAATTTCTTTTTGGGGGGAGGACTATTTTAATTTCTTTTGGGGGGAAGGACTATTTTAATTTCTTTTGGGGGGGGGACACACTCTTTAAATTTCTTTAACTATATTTAAATTTGATTTTTTTTTCCCAAGCCATTTAATTTTTTTTAAAGGATTTTAAAAACTTTTAAACTATTTTTTTTTCATTTTTTTAAAACTATTTTAATTTTTTTTTAAGTATTTTTTTCTTTTTTTTTTTTTAAGTAGTATCATCTCTTTTTATTTATTAATTAAGCCTTAACAAAACTCCTTTGTAATTATAGACATATTTGTTTTTATATTCAAAATAAGATCTTGCTATGATACAGTTTCTTTTTTTTTTTGTCATTGTTTTATTTAACTTTTTTTAACTCTTTTTTTTTCTTTTTTTTTTCTTTTTTTCTTTTTTTGGACTATATACAGAAGTGCAAAAAAGTCAACCTTCTCTTCTAGACCTTTTCCCTCCCCTCCCACACCCCCCCCACCCCCACCCCCTCCCCCTTTCAACATGCCTAAACTGCAGCATAATCAATCAACCCCTCAGGAGTTTGCACGCACGCTCTAGAGAATTCTTGGTACGTAAACTTTTGGAGCATTTGGATTATCAACAACACAAAAAAACCCCACAAACAAATCCTCCCCTCCCTCCCCTCCAACAAAAAAACCCCAACCCCAAAACAACAAGAAAAATACAAGTCCCTTGATCTACTCGATTAATAATGCAGCTTATTTAGATAGCAAGGCCTTGATATTCAGGGATTTGCACCCAAAACGACAACACCCCAACCAAAAACCCCCAAATGTCGAAACATTTGACATGGTGACAGGAGAAAAAAACTGGATTGGGGGTTTTGCCCCCATCTTCTTTTGTAGGATCTTTTTCTTTTGACCTCTTTTATTTTGGGATCTCTTTTTTTAACCTTTTTTGGTTTTTTAATCTCTTTTTTTTATCTCTTTTTTGGATCTCTTTTTTTGGGGGATATCTTTTTTGGATCTCTTTTTATGGGGACATATCATTTTTTGATCTCTTTTTTTAACTTTTTAAAATATCTTTTTTAACCTCTTTTTTGGGGGGGATATCTTTTTTGATCTCTTTTTTTAACATCTTTGTTTTAATATTTTTTGGGGGGGATATATTTTTTTTTAATCTCTTTTTTTGGGGGATATCTTTTTTTTAATCTCTTTTTTGGGGGGGATATCTTTTTTTTAATATCTTTCTTTGGGGGATATATTTTTTTTAATCTCTTTTTTTGGGGAAATCTTTTTTTTAATATCTTTTTTTGGGGGGATATTTTTTTTGATCTTTTTGGGGGGGGGATTTTTTTGATCTCTTTTTTTGGGGGGAATATCTTTTTTTGACCTCTTTTTTAAACAGTTTTTGTTTGATATATATTTTTTAAATATCTTTTTTGGAGATCTTTGGGGATATCTTTTTTTGATCTCTTTTTCCAACATCTTTTTTTATGGGATTTTTTTTTTAATATATATATTTTTTTAACCTCTTTCTTTAACATCTTCTTTTTATATATATATTTTTAATATCTCTTTTTGATCTCTTTCTTTTAATATTTTTTTTTTGGGGGGGAACCTCTTTTTTAATATTTTTTTTAAATCTATTTTTTAAAATACCTTTTCCTTAAGAAAGATCTTTTTAAAATCTATTTAATACCTATTTTAAAATATATTTTTAATACCTTTTTTGGCTAATTTTTGCTAATTTTGCTTTTTAAAATATTTTTTATCTACTTTTTAATACCTTTTTCAATGCCTTTTTTTAAACATCTTTTTTTTTTTAAACTTTGGGTTTTTTAACATCTTTTTTTCTAACATCTTTTTTCCCTAACATCATTTTTTAACATAATTTTTCTAACATCTTTATTCCTAACATCTTCTTTCTAACATCATTTTTTGAACATCTTCTTTCTAACATCTTTTTTGGAACATCATTTTTTTTTTTAACATCTTTTTCCTAACATCTTCTTTCTAACATCATTTTTTGAACATCTTCTTTCTAACATCTTTTTTGGAACATCATTTTTTTTGAACATCTTTTTCCTAACATCTTTTTTTGAACATCTTTTTTTTTTTTTTTTTTTTAAACATCTTTTTCAGCATCTTTTTTCTAACATCTTTTTCCTAGCATCTGTTTTAACATCTGGGGTTTTTAACATCTGGGGTTTTTTAACATCTCTTTTTTTTAACATCTGGGTTTTTCACATCTGGGTTTTATTAACATCTGGGTTTTTTTTTTTAAAACATCTTTTTTTCCCAATTATTACTTCTTTTCCTTTAAATCTCCTTAACAACTAATTGCAAAGACCCCCCCCCCCCCAAAAAAAACCAAAAAAGAATAAAATCTATAAATCCCTAAAATATGAACTCAGTTGTCTGCCAGGATTGTTGCCATAGCAACCAACTTAAAAATGGCCTTTACTCAGCAATGATTATAGGAATTATATTAAGATATCCATAGAAAAAAGGTCTTTGTTCTTTCTGGGTTTTTTTTTTATGAGAACTAGAGACAAGAACTAACAAATGACTGACATTCTTCCATTGTCATGTTGAGATCAGCAAAACAGAGATCATTCAGGTTTAAAAACAAGAAGAACAACAACTCCTATGACCCAGCTGAGGAGGTGATGAAGGAGAAGAAAACGACTTTGGATTGGGAGAGGATTGGTTTGGTTTTGTTAGGTGTGTGAAAAGTCACCAAAGGCTTAGAAACTGAACTGCTATCCAACTGGTACTAGAAAAGGGAAGAAAAACAACTAATAAATGTAAGGAAGGGAAAGCAGGTTAAAAACAAGGAGAAAAAGAAACCAACTTAATGTCCTCTACTGGAATAACTACGCTTAAGATGTGAAGTCACTACGCTTCCTTAACACGACTGAAGTTACATTGGTATGGGTTGGAACCCGTAATGTCATCATCTAAGGCTTTAATAGATGTACAGTACAATCAGAAATCAACACCTGGCTCCTCTGCAAAGCAGCTCCCCTCCAGCATTGCAAAAAGAAAAACAAACCCCCAGAGCAGGGAACTGGGAAGTATGGAGGGTTCTAGAACCGAACCCCCGCTTCTTCCTACCCCTGCCGGCCGCCCAGCTGGCCCCCGCCTCAGCGCTGGGCAAGGACGACCCTCTCCTGACTGCCACATCCAATTCCTTTGGATGAATCCACTCCTGAAAACTTGAATGCACATCTATTGAGAGATATATATTTTTTTTTGTCTGCTTTTCTTTTTTTAAAGTTTTTTTATGTTTTGCTTTTTTTTCTTTACAGTTTGTAAAGGCTTTCTAAGGCTATAAGCAGTTAATCTGAACAACCACCCCCCACCCCCCAAAAACAAACCAGAGAACAAAAAGAAATCACATAGAAAACTTACCCCCCCCTACACACACCCCCAGTATTGACCCCCCACCCCCCCCCCCTTTTTTCCTAGGCTAATTAAACATCTCCCATTAGTCATCTTTTGGTTTTGCCATGCAGCTGCTGTTCAGTGCTTCTCCTCTCTTTGTGTTTTGTTTAGAGTCGCCGCCTCCCGGCGCGACTGCGGCGAAGGGGAAAGTGGAACCCACCTCTGCGGAACGTTTCACTTTTTAGAGTCCTTCTGACTGGCCACAGAGGCTATAAATAAGAGAAAACAAAACCCCCAAAAAACAAACAAACAAAAGAATAAAAACAGAATTCCCCCCCTCCCCCCCAAAAAAAAAGTTCCTCGAGAGGTTTTGTCACCGTGTCTCAGAAATGGCTTTTTCTGCCCTTGCGCGGCCCCCCGAGAGCTCGGCCCTACGGCCAGGGTGGGCTCCTCCCTGGCTGGGGAACCTCTTTCCCCCACTCCTTGCTTGCCTGCTGTGAGGAGTTTGTGAGGGTGACAGAGCACTGGAACAGGCTGCCCAGGGAGGCTGTGGAGCCTCCCTCTCTGGAGATATACTCGTGACCTGCCTGGATGCGCTCCTGTGTGATCTGCTCTAGGTGACGCTGCTCTGGCAGAGGGGTTTGGACTGGATGAGCTGTGGAGGCCCCTTCCAGCCCCTAACATTCTGTGATTCCTTGGCCATTTCTGAGACAGCTTTGGTTTGAAACAGAAGGGTGCCCTTTTGACTGCTTGGTACTGGAAGAAAGCAAGTGAAAATAAAACACATCCCCCACCCCCCAAAAAAAACAAACACCCAAAGAAAAGAGGTGGTTCTGAACAAAATAACACTGCAGAAAGTAATACTCTGGGTGGGATGTGTACAGTCTATGGCACTTGATGAGAAACCCTTCCCCAGCGTGATACTTAAAGCCATGGGTGTGCTTTAAAACAGACACAGTTGTGGTGGTTTGTGTTTGTGTTTTCTCCCCACTTGGCACATTCATCTGTCAGGATACCCTCTCTCTCTCTCCTCTCCCTCTTCCCTTAAATCTCATTAACATTAAAAAATAGTCCTCTTCAACAGAAAAAAAACAACATTAAGAACAAGAAGGAAACAACAACCAACAACAACAACAACAAAAGAGAAAGCAGGCCAAGGCCTTCCTGTGCATGCAGGGCTCTCGCCTCTCATGGCAACTTCTTTAAATACAAGGTGCACCTTTTGGTTTTGTTTTTCTCTTGTTATTTGTAAACCTTGGAGACCAAAAAAAAACACCAAAAAAAAAAAAACCAAAAAGAAGAAAGAAGAACTAAAACTTTTCTTTTTTTTTTTTTTTTTTTTGACTCTAAACCAAACAAACCCAAAGATTATCTCTTGGTCTCACAGACGTACCAACACCATCAGGAAGAGTCGGGGGGCAGGGCGGGGGTACAGCGTCGTCTGCCTTTTCCCCGGGCGACTCGATGCGATTGTGGAGGGAAAAGACAGGGCTCCCCCCCCGCCCTTCACCAAACCCCCTCCTCCACCCCTTCCCTGCTGCTAGAAAAGAGAGACGAGGCTGTACTCCTCAGACTAAGAATTAAGAAATCAAAATCACCTCAGCACAAAGATATCAATTCAATGTACAAAGTCAAGATAGGCAACAGTGTGTGGTGGATCCGCCACGCTCCGGGCTCGGCCCCGCTTTAACATGCAAGGTGTGGAGGGCTTACTGCTGAGGGAGGCTGGGGGTGGCTGGCTGTATATATACACTATGGCTGATGAGCTCCTCCTCTTCCCCACCCCAAACACACTGTTCCTTTGCTCTTCATTCATGATCTGCAGTGGGAAAGAACATAAAGAAGAAGAGGGGCGTTGAGGCATGCTCGTGGCTCTCGGCTAGCAGGGCAGCCCCCGGCGGGGGGACTGCAGCTGGGGAGTCCGGGAATCATATGACCATAGAATCAATGAGGCTGGAAAAGACCTCAAGGATCAAGTTCAACCTGTCACCCAACACCTCATGACTAAATAAACCATGGCACCAAGTGCCACATCCAATCCCTTTTTGAGCACCTCCAGGGACGGTGACTCCACCACCTCCCTGGGCAGCACATTCCAGTGGCCAATCTCTCTTTCTGTGGAGAACTTTCTCCTCACCTCCAGCCTAAACTTCCCCTGGTGCATCTTGAGATGGTGTCCTCTTGTTCTGGTACTGCTTGCCTGGGAGAAGAGCCCAACCCCCACCTGGCTACAACCTCCCTTCAGGGAGTTGTGGAGAGCAAGAAGGTCTCCCCTGAGCCTCCTCCTCTCCAGGCTAAGCAACCCCAGCTCCCTCAGCATCTTCTCACAGGACTGTACTCCAGACCCCTCCCCAGCCTCATTGCCCTTCTCTGGAAGACAGGGGGTAAAGCCAACTGTGCTCCAGTTCAGAGCTGCCTGTTTCTCAAAGGATCTCAGAGACAAAAGGGAGTACTTTCCAAGGTTTAACACACTCTGGCCTTACACTTCATTTATATTTACCAGTCCTATCCTTCCAGCACAGTAAAACCTTAAGATCACCTAGCAGAAAACACAGTGGATCCAAAGTAATTTCTTTTCATTATCTCAGACTCTAAAGTCCTACAGAATGAGGCCTTCTAATCCTCTGTGCTCTACCACCACCTGAGGTACAAGGGAGAATCACAGAATTATTGAGGCTGGAACAGACCTCTGAGATCTTCAAGTCCAGCCTATGACCTAGCACCACCACACTGACCAGCCCATGGCACTGAGTGCCACATCTAATCTTCCCTTCAACACCTCCAGCACCTCCCTGGGCAGTCCATTCCAGGCTCCAATTCCCCTTTCCATGGGGAAGTGCTTCCTGACATCCAACCTAAACCTCCCCTGGCACAGCTTCAGGCCATGCCCTCCCATCCTGGCACAATTTGCCTGGGAGCAGAGCCTGGCCCCCACCTTACTACATCTTCCCTTCAGGTAGTTGTAGAGTGTGATAAGGTCCCCCCTGAGTCTCCTCTTCTCCTGCACCCAGACCAAGGCCAGCCATGCTCTGTGGTGGAGCTGCACCTCACACCCCAGTTCTGCAGCAATAAAGGTTCTCAGCTCACCATGGGGTTGCACAGAATGGTCTGGGTTGGAAGTGACCTCCAAAGATCATCCAGTCCAACCCCTTGCAGCCAGCAGGGATATCCTCCACTAGATCAGACTGCCCAGGGCCCTGTCCAGACTCACCTTGAATACCTCCAGGGATGGGACCTCAACCACCTCCCTTGGGCAACCTGTTCCAGTGTTCCACTATTGTCATAGTAAAGAGCTTGTTCCTAACATCCAATCTCAATCTGCTCTTCTCCAGCTTAAAGCTGCATTTGACTATCTGAACAGGACCTACAGGAAGGCTGGGGATGGACTGCTCAGAAGGGCCTGTGGGGACAGGACAAGGGGCAAAGGTTTGAAACTGGAGCAGGGCGGAGTTAGGCTGGACTTCAGGAGGAAGCTCTGCACAATGAGGGTGGTGAGACACTGGGACAGGCTGCCCAGGGAGGTGGTTGAGGCCCCAGCCCTGGAGACATTCAAGATCAGACTGCTCTAGCTGGAGATGTCCCTGCTGCCTGCAGGGGGGTAGGATGAGATTGCAGCAGGTGGGAAGGGACCATCAAAGGCAATCTATGCATCAGTGCTGCTGCAGCCACTAGCCCCTCTAAACCAAACCATAAACCCCTAGAGCCCTTCAGACTGATTCTTCTCAAGCTGTGCCAGGGGAGGTTTAGGCTGGAGGTGAGGAAGAAATTCTTCCCAGCAAGAGAGACTGGCCCTTGGGATGTGCTGCCCAGGGAGGTGGTGGAGTCACCACCCCTGGAGGTGTTTAAGAAGAGCCTGGATGAGGCACTTGGTGCCATGGTTGAGTTGATCAGATGGTGTTGGGTGATAGGTTGGACTGGATGACCTCAAAGGTCTTTTCCAACCTGGTTAATTCTATTTCCACTTCCACTTCCATTTCCACTTCCACTTCCATCTCCACTTCCATTTCCATTCCACCCCACTCACCTCCCCTCCCCTCCCCTCCATGCTGTGTGGCTGTGCACAAACAGTTCTGCCACCTGCCCCAGCACTAAGGTGGTCACTGCTGAGATCCCCACCCTGGTGGAGCTCAGAGCCTCTTCCCCTTCCAATCTTTTCAGCTTCCTTTGGAACACTAAAACCACTCTGCCCCTGGACAAAGACCAGTTCTGCACACAGAGAAATGCAAGCAACAGGCTGGGAACTTACTGTTTGATGTCAGAATGTCTACATCTGTGTAACATACTTGTGGCTAGTCAGATGTTCGGCAGATATTATGGGTATCTGCAGGTGGGGAAAAAACAGAGCAAAACACAAGCAGTGAGCAAGGGCTGCAAGGAGCTGCCCCTCAGACAGTGTTCTTCTACAGAACAGGAGGCTGGAGAAGTTGGGGGGGTGGGGGGTGGCAGCTGTGAGCTGGTGGAGTTTACATTGCAATCACCCAAGTTAAAAGTCAGGGGCTACAGGAGCAGCTTTCCAGCTGGACAAGGCTCAGTTTGCTTTGACAAACATCAAATCAGGATTGTTGGCTGGTTGGGAGGCAGGGAGGGAGGGAGGAGGAGTACAAATCTACCAAGTCATGCAGTGCAGTAATTGGAAAGAGCCCTTTTTGTTGGCCTACACAAAATCCTGACCCATCAGTTCCATGGTGGCCTTGTTTCGGCCTCATTTTGGCCTCATTTGGGGAGCTGTTCACTGCTTCCACTCTGGTGGCCTTTGAGCACCAAACCTAAGATGCCCTGAGCTCAGTCTCCATCCCTGGTGAGCTACAGAGCTCAGATTCCCCCCACCCCCCAAAAGCAGTGAAACAGCTCTCAAAATGCTTGTCTGTGAGAACAGAACTCATCACCTGGCTCTCCTGAAGTGCCCCAGCAGCTCAGGTTCCCCTTTCCAAACCAGTAGTGAAGCAGAACAGAGAAGCAGCAGCACAGCCTCACACTGCTGGGTGCACAGGGGCCTGCAGGAGCGAGCCCAGACCCAGGAGTGGACCCTGAGGAAGGGCCAGCACTGGAGCAACGTGGCTGTGGAGGAGCTGGGGGCAATCCTGTGTCACAGCCAGGACCCAAAGCCTGGCTGGAGGGAGCCAGGTGATGCTCAGGAGCAGGGAGACATGCTGGGGCACACAACACAGCACTGATTTGTACGGCCACAAGTGGCTGCTGCACTTGCAGAGACTCCTTCTCCTCAAAGGCTGGAGCTATTCTTCTGCACAAGACAGGGCCTGGGGAGCTTTCTCCTTAACTAAATGCTTTACAGGTCTTGCTGCTGGCTTCTCCAACCCCCCTGTGCCCTCTCCTCCCCTGGCAGCTTCACACAACACTGCCAACTGGCACAGAAATGGGCTGCAAGCAGAAGGAAGCTTCTCATACCATTGTTGGCCTACTGCTGCAGGCCAGGCTGTTGCACCCAACTGTGTAGAAGCATCAGGGATAGTGCTGTTGGAACATACCAAGGACCTTCAACAGGGCTCAGTGAAGATGGAGGGCCAGCTCTGAAGCCTTTTGGCATGCATGCAGACTGCATTCAGGCACTCCAGCTGCTCACACAGCTTATACATATATGTGCCACGTGTGCCATATATGTATGGAGGGAGGTTTGGCTGCAGAGCTGCGCTGGGTGCTGCTGGGAGGCTCCAGGGAGGCTATGCATGAAATGATCAGGCTCTGCAAGCTGCCCTCCAAGTCTGCTGGAGAAGGGTTATTTAAGATGAGCTGGGAATGGGATTTTTCCCTGAGGCTTGGCTTGCTCTCACCACTTCCCTGGGCTGGTGGAGGATGCAGAAGCTCTCTTCAAGGGGCAATAAATAGACATCTGGGGCATGCTTTAGGTTGCTTGCTGAGGTGGCATGGATGTGGACTACCTACAAACTACCTTTTCAAACTGCAAAGGCATTCTTCTTCTAGTCTAAAACCCTTGAGGCCAGGCTGGATGGGACCTTGGGCAACCTGGTCTAGGGGAAGGTGTCCCTGCCTGTGGCTGGGGGTTGGAAGTAGATGATCTTGAGGGTCTCTTCCAACCAACCCATTCCAGGACTCTGTGATTGAATCCACAT
The DNA here is from genome assembly GCF_014839835.1 of Dryobates pubescens. Lineage (NCBI taxonomy): Eukaryota > Metazoa > Chordata > Aves > Piciformes > Picidae > Dryobates > Dryobates pubescens. The sequence goes on along the minus strand of NC_071624.1, from coordinate 19,034,524 downwards.
GTAAGGTGGTGACTCAGCCAAGACTGCTCCAGAGCAGACAGTGTGAGCTGCTAAGCAGACTGAGCTGACTGTTTTGTGGGACTGAATTAATGATGGTTTGGGGATGAAAATATCTAGGTCCCCCCTGGCTGAGACTCAGGATGTGCCCTCCCAGCTGTAGGGTAAGTTTTGGAATGGTACTTCTGAGGGCCCAGTAAGCAGAGAGGGAAACCAAGAATGTACAGCTGCTGGGGTACAAAATGCTCAGCAGGCAGAGGTGGGAAGGCTCACAGACTCCAGAATTATTCCCATGGGAGTCTGACCCTCTCCATGGCATCTGGGCTCTGCACCCACCCTGAGCACACAGGGACATGGGCACAGGCATTGCTGCCTGATGTCCAGCTGCCATCCTGACAGCTTCACCGTGGGATCTGGACACTGTTCGGGGAGCTGGCTCTGGTGCCCCAGGGAGCTGAGTGTGCTAGGTGAGCTGCCTGGACTCCTGCCCTTTCTCTCCACAACTGTGGACATGGTCCTGCCTCCAAACTACCTTTTCAAACTGGAAAGGCATTCTTCTAGTCTAACACCCTGGAGGTATTCGAGGCCAGGCTGGATGGGGATGGACAGAGCCTGCACACTGCTGGAGCCCGTGGTTAGTTCCATCTCCTAAAGGCACAAGTGTGAGCCCCTCCAAGCCCAGAGCAGGACCTGCACATCAGACCAGAACTGAGGCATTCAGGCAACTCTAACTTCCTCCTACATCTCAATAATTTGTTTCCAGAAGAGGAACAAGAAGGTTTTTAAGTCGTTTCCACTGTCACTTTCAAGGCAGCTGTGCTACAGAAACCTGCACTTTGACAGCCCAGCTAGGCAGGAACCGCAGCCCAGCTCTTGTTCTGCTCTCAGTGCAGCTCCAGCTGGTGCCTGTGGGGACTGCAGCTCCTCCGGCCCCTGCTGCTCCCCTGCTGGCGTCGCTGGGAGGGCTCAGAATCGCTCATTAAGGCAAGCATCGTTCTTCTCTTCCTGAAATACATCCCAACGCGGCCACAACTGGACCCTATCACCCTCAACGTGGAAATCAAACCGGGCCCTGATGGGAATTGCCTGAGCTGCAGCCTGCCCACTGTGACCAGCCCCCAGCCGGTCCCACGCAGCACCACAGGCTGAACAGAAGTGTCAGAGGAGTTTCCCCTGGGCCTGGGCTCAAGTGGTTTTGTTTTGCTCTTGGAAGAGGAGAGTCAGAACATGCTCAGACTGCTAACTTCAGGCTGCTGTAATAATTGGGACCCTGCAAGCCCTCTGCACAAAGGTTTTCCTGCCTTTTGATGGAGCTCTGAAGAAGCTAAAAGGGAGCGCTAAGAGGAGCTGTCTGCTTCGCAGAGGGAGACATAAATCACGGCCTCCCTGTGTTATCCCTCTCTCTGCACACCTCTGGGAGCAGCAATAAGCCTGCCTGGCCCCCTGAATGTGAAGACTGAGTCAGAAGCTCTATTGTGCACTATTTTTAGCCCCCAGAAGCGGGGCTGCAGCACCGCTCGAGCGCGGCGCGGGGCCGAGCGCGCCGCGCCGCAGAGCTCAGGGACAATGTGTAGGCCAACAAGAGGGGACAAAAAAAGTACATCCACTCCCCCATGCTGATTAAAAGCACCCCTCTCGAGTTGTCTGTAAGGAACAAAGCTGTAAATTAGCAAACCTGGTTGGCTGTGGCTGTTGCAGCGAAGGGAACACTTGTGGCAGATGTTGTTGCTGCAGACACAGTGGCGGGCGTAGCACCGTGCACCATGGGAACTTTTCCGAAGGAAAAACCAAGAGAAGCAGAAAGGTCCAGGAGGAGTGGAGCAAGGATGGAACCCAGAGCCACGTGTGGAGGGGCAGTGGAGCGTGGGGGGGGGGTGGGGGGGTGGGGGTTGGCACAGCAGGAAGCCCGGGGCATCAGTGCCAGCGAGTGACATGCAACCACAGTGCGAAGCGGGATGACATTCCCGGTGGGGGGAGGTGAGGGGAAAGGGGAGAGGGAGGGGAGGTGAGAGAGAAAAACAACAACAACAACAAAGGGAGGGAGGGGGGGGAAAAGGCTTGTTACCATCACATCAAGAACATGGACACAAACAAGCTTAACCATTTCAATCCCAAAAAACCTCCACAGCAGCAGCTCTAAAAGCCTTTAGATTATCTTTTACCAATGCAAAGAAATTCAAACCAAGTCGTTCTTAACCCCAAAGCCAACAACAAAACCAGTTACTGCAAACAGAAAGCTTTTAACCTCCTTGAAGGCAAAGGGTCTATAGCAAAGTACAAAAGCTCTTTACATCTTAAACCCATTTTTTTCCAAAGCCCTGGAACTCACAGCCCAGTCAAAATCCACCGAGGGAGGGAGGGAGGGAGGGAGGAGTGTGCAAGTCCAAAACCTGCTGCCCCAAAACCACCCCCAGCGGCCTGGCAATTAAACCAACTGCATTTCATTGACGGCTCCTTAGTGCAGGAGGGGCCAAGGGGGGAGAGCTGGAGGGAGGGGGAGGGCCCCACCAGAGCTCCAAATCTTAGCAGTGGATTTTGAGGGGGTCCTGAGCTGCACACCACAGGTTTGGTTCGTTTTTGTTGTAAGAGAATCAAGAAACAAAGCTGGCACCTACCAACACTTGTAGCGGGTGTCATGCACAATATTGAGCCTGCCCATCATGCATTGCAACAGGAAGGTGGATTTGGAGAGGGAAAAGAATCAAAACAACCCATCACACGTGTCATTAGCAATTGTCATTGGAACAAAGAAGAACAATTGTTATCACGGGCACAGCGGCACGGCACGGTCAGCACAATCAAACCACACAACAGCACAGCGAGCCCCCGGAACCAGGCCTGGGGGGGAGGCAGCGGGGAGAGGGCAGGGGACAGAGCTGGTGGAACTGTGTGCTGCTTGCTGCTGCTGTCTCCTGTCTGCCTTTGCAGCAGCCTGGCCAGGAAAAGCTGCTTTGGTTTGCCCAGGCGGCCAAGAAGGCCAAGGGCATCCTGGCCTGCATCAGGAACAGTGTGGCCAGCAGGAGCAGGGAGGTCATTGTGCCCTGTGCTCAGCACTGCTCAGGCCACACCTTGAGTCCTGTGTCCAGTTCTGGGCTCCTCAGGTTAGGAAAGATGTTGAGCTGCTGGAAGGTGTCCAGAGAAGGGCAACAAAGCTGGGGAGGGGTCTGGAGCACAGCCCTGGGAGGAGAGGCTGAGGGAGCTGGGGTTACTTAACCTGGAGAAGAGGAGGCTCAGGGGAGACCTCCTTGCTCTCTCCAACTCCCTGAAGGGAGGTTGTAGCCAGGTGGGGGTTGGTCTCTTCTCCCAGGCAGCCAGCACCAGAACAAGAGGACACAGTCTCCAGTTGTGCCAGGGGAAGTTTAGGCTGGAGGTGAGGAGAAAGTTCTTCCCAGAAAGTGTAATTGGCCACCGGGATGTGCTGCCCAGGGAGGCAGTAGAGTCCCCATCCCTGGAAGTGTTTAGGAAGAGCCTGGATGGGGTGCTTGGTGCCATGGTTTAGTTGATCAGATGGTGTTGGGTGAGAGGTTGGACTGGATGATCTCTGAGGTCTCTTCCAACCTGGTTAATTCTATTCTATTCTAATTCTATTCTTTGAGTCTGCCCTGGTGAGGCCACAGCTGGACTACTGCAGCCAGTGCTGGGCTCCCCGGTTCAAGAGGGACAGGGATCTGCTGGAGAGAGTCCAAGGGAGGGCTGCAGGGATGCTGAAGGGACTGCAGCACTGCCTGGTGAGGAGAGGCTGAGACCTGGGGCTTTTTAGTCTGGAGAGGAGACTGAGAGGGGATTTAATCAATGTCTGTCAATATCTGAGGGCTGGGGGTCAAGAAGGAGGGGACAGGCTCTGCTCAGCTGCACCCTGGGATAGGGCAAGGGGCAATGGATATAAACTCCAGCACAGGAGGTTCCACCTCAACATGAGGAGGAACTTCTTCACTGGGAGGCTCACAGAGCCCTGGAGCAGGCTGCCCAGAGAGGTTGTGGAGTCTCCTTCTCTGGAGATTCCAAAACTACCTGGACACTGTGCTGCTGGGCAAGCTGCTGTGGGTGCCCTGCTTTAGCAGGGGTCTTGGACTGGATGGACTCCAGAGTTTCCTTCCAACCTCACCCTGCTGGGATGTGGGGATTTTGTGAGTTGGGCATGCAGTGGTTTTGTGATGTATGAGCCCCAGGAGGTGCTGGTGAAGTGGAAGCCATCCTAGCACTCCCCTGGTCCTTTGCTCACACAGGCCAGGAGTGACTGAAGAGCTGAAGCCTCCTCAGCAGCTCAAGGCAACACCTCAGAACACTGGGTCAGCACTTTTTTCCCCTCCATCATGGGGCCTATTTTAAGCTGCTGGTGTCTGGGCTCACAACTCTCTTCAGGCTCCACAAAGGTAAACTGAAGTGACAGTGACTGCTGAGTTCTGCCCTGCATCTAGAGAGCCTGCAGCAGCCTGGTGGGGTTAGGAACAGGATGGGATCACTCTTAAGCATCCCAGAGTTGGTCATTCTGCTCACTTGACACAGCCAAGTGCCTTCCACCTGACTGAATTCTGCATCTGCTGTTTCTGCTTCCAATCCTGGTGTTTCAGGACAGCCATTTGGAATGGCCTGGTAACCTTTCTGCTTAACAAATAACACTGACTGGCACTGCTCATTGCCCTGGAGGCAGCAGACACTGAAACCACCTGAAATCTGGGAGCAGGGACTGCAGTGGAAGGGGACACATCTTCCAGAGGAGTGCCAGTGGGAGCCCTGCAATGCTGCTTCCCCTGACATTCCTTGACCAGCACGGGGACAGGAAATTGTCTCAGCTGGTGCCAAGCCCTGCAGTGGTCTCTCAAGCTCCAGAGCATTTAAGGAAGCAGGGGAAGAGTCACTCAGAGCAATTACTGCTGCAGCCAAGGACATTTCTCTGTCATCACTGCCTCTGTGAGGCTCCAAAGAAAAGGACACAACCACCTCTCCTAATTGCTCTGCTGTTTCTGCCTCGTGGAAGAGGCTGAAGGCATTTGCCAAGGAAGGTTAGAAGGGGAGCTCCTGCCTTTGCTGACTCCCCCAAGCACACCAATCAAGGCTGAGGTCGCTGGGACCACTTGCAGGGTTGAAAAAAGGGAGCAAAATTTGGCTTGGAGGTACAAAGCTGCTTCCTAAGGCCCTCCCAGGTCTGGAGGAAGGGGTCTGGAGCACAGCCCTGGGAGGAGAGGCTGAGGGAGCTGGGGTTGCTTAGCCTGGAGAAGAGGAGGCTCAGGGGAGACCTTCTTGCTCTCTACAACTCCCTGAAGGGAGGCTGTAGCCAGGTGGGGGTTGGTTTCTTCTGCCAGACAACCAGCACCAGAACAAGAGGACACAGTCTCAAGCTGTGCCAGGGGAGGGTTAGGTTGGATGTTAGGAAGAAATTCCTCCCAGCAAGAGAGATTGGCCCTTGGGATGTGCTGCCCAGGGAGGTGGTGGAGTCACTGTCCCTGGAAGTGTTTAAAAAGAGCCTGGCTGAGGCACTTGGTGCCATGGTTTAGTTGCTCAGATGGTGTTGGGTGAGAGGCTGGACTGGATGATCTCCAAGGTCTTTTCCAACCTGGTGAATTCTCTGTTTCTGTCTCTGCAGTGCTAAGGAGGGTCCAGAGAAGAACCCTTGAGCTCTGCCCCTGCAGAAGTGGCCTGTCTGCCAGGCTTACATCACTGCATCTGGGATGTGACATCACTCCATGAATACACCTCCACATTACAGAGGAGGGAGATGCTCTTCATGGCCCTGAAATACCACTGGCAAGCTTTTCAGCTCCAAGGCTTAAAGGCTGAGCTGCCACTGTGAACGTTCCAACCAGCACACACAGTTCAGGAAGGGGATCTGAAGCAAATGGAAGTCAAGGCAGAGAGGAAGGTACCAGCTGGGGTGCAGGAAGTGGCAAGAGATGGAAGACATCATAATGCTGTATGACCCTCTTACCAGCAATGAAAATCATTTCTCCTCTGACCTTACTCATCATCCTGAACTTCAGAAGCTTTCACTGACTAATGAGCAGGCATGAATAATAAATGTGCAGGCTGAAATGTTCCCTGGCTCTGCAGCACGAGGCACAGTTCTAATTCAAGGCTGTGTGCTCAGCTAACTGATCCTAAATTCACACTCAAGATTCCTTCTGCACTGCAATGAAGCTGCTTCTATAAATATTCCAGGTTCAGTGGGGTTCTAAGCAGGTCTTTTTAACCCCCCCTCTTCTCTCTGATTATTACCCCCAGGTTATTTATTCTGCCCAATCTTCTAAATCCTGATTAAAAATCCCCCTCCCCCCCCAACACCACCACCATGTGGAGGTGAGCAGTGCTGCCTGCTCTTCCCTCCCTTACATTTTGGGAGGAGGAGAGCAAAACCACAGCAATCTGAGAGAGCAGCGTTTTAGGCAGCCCCACCGAGGAGGTGCTCACACAGACACCTCTGGAGGAAGGCAGCTGTGTCCTGAGCAGGTTCCTTCCCCGGGGCTGAAGCTGCAGGAGCTGACTCCAACTGCAATTCGTTGGCTGGACAGCAGAGGTGGCTGAAGCCTTTGCTGTCCCTGCCGGCTGCAGCAGGACAGCAGTTCCCGGGGGACCCTGCGAACCTCAGCCCCTCCTGCTGGAGGAGTTTGCTCCTCAGCCATCGCCTGTTCGCCCTGCCCACATGCCCAGCCCAGAATGGCACAGCTGGGCAGGCAGTGGCACAGGATGCTGACGAGCACCAGGGCAGGAATGCCATTGGGGTGCACACAGGAGCTCTGCCTGCACCTACAAACTCAGCCCCAGCCGGGTGCCTGGGCACTGGAAGTGCTGATGCCAAGTAACTGCTGCTCTGCTTGTTCACAGCCCCACAGCAAAATGTTTGCCCCTGTCTGACAGGGTGCCCAGAGCTGGCAGTCAGCAACAAAGTACCACAGCCAGCTGTGGGCATCCCCTGAGTCATGCAGAGCCTCCTTGCTCAGCAGACCAACCCTACCTCTTCCTTCCAGCCAATGCCACAAGTGTGCCCAGCTCTTCCCTGTGACGCCTTTCAGAGTCCCCTCTCAGTCTTCCAGCAGCCAAGGTTTCTGGGAGCCCTCAGAGGGGAGCCAAGCAAAGAGGGAGCATTATCTGGGAGTGGTGAGATGAGGTTGTGAGAGTGTTTGGTCATGCAAAGTGTGCTGGAGCACCAGTGCCCATCCTCTGGCATGGCAAAGCCCTTCTTTTGCTCTCCCATGCCCTGCAGGCAGGCAGCCAGGCTATGCCTTACCATCTGGAAGAGGTCTCTGGGTTTGTCTGGAACATGAGTGGAAAACTCTCAAGTGCCCTGCAGAGTGGAGGGTCCTGCCAAGGCCCTCCACTGGGGTACAAACTGGTGGCTCTGTGAGTGTCCTGCCCTCCAGACCTGCTGCATTTTCAGCTACTGTGGCTGAAGCAGCTAAGGACACATCTCAGTGGCCACACTTGGGGTGCCTGAAGCTGAAAACCATCCCTGTATAGTTCAGTGCCCACTGCATTAACCTGCCTGTGCTCCATGGCAGTGGAGCTGAGGGCCCCCAGGCTCCCTGCTCTCCTGTTGGTCCTGAGGGAATGCAGGAGAATCTCCACCTCCAGGTGCCTGAGCACTAGCAGGGCTGACACTGCCTCACTTGAGGTGAGCTAACTCTAAAGGGACAGGAGGCAAACAACATTTCCAAGCTTCTCCTGGATTCCTGCAAGCTCAAACTGCTGCTATCTAAAACAACAGAGAAATTACAGCAGCTCATGCTACAAATTCCTTCCCTTCTCTTGTTTCACATCCACTGACTGGCCAGGAGAGGTGAAATGAAACACCAGGAACCACGGCACAAACTCCTGGGGGCATCAGTGGAGGTTTGCCAGAGGAAGAGCTGAGCTGGGTTGTGCAAGAGCTGCTGTGAGAGACCTTAGGTCAGTGATGCAGTGCAAGAGGCCTGAGGGACACGAGCCATCACCTCAGCTTCTGAGTGTGAGTCAAAGCAGCTCCAAGTCCTTCCAGGCATCACCCAACCCCTTGCTAAATTTGTGGAAGCTGGAGAAGCTCCTGGTTTGCTGACTCCACCAGCCAGGCTTTGCCTGCAGGGAGCTGGGCAGCTGTGATGCCTGCAGCAGGACTGGGACTGCACCGCTCTCTGTATCTGAATTGCAGCAGCTCTGGGCTGCAGGTCTGACCCTAAGGCTTGCTCAGGCTTTCTGTGGCCTCCAAGGAGCTTTTACTGAGGGGCCTCAGTGCCTGCAGTGCGTTTTTGGAACCTAAGTAAGTTATGGAATTGGACAACTGATTTTTGTGCCATTTGAACTCCCCAGGTCAGTTGTGCACCAGGCCAAGGCAGAATGGGAAAGGACATCGTAATCCATTCCTGGGAAGCCCAAACTGGTCAAGAATCAACTCCTCAGGTTTTTGGGACTGCATGGATGTATTTGCCTTTCTCTTCCCAACTGGCCTGCATCACACAGGGCTGGTCCTTGCAGATGCCTTCCAGGCTCTGAGCACAGCTGTGCTCTGCACACCTCCTAGAATGAGATCCCTGCTCTGATGGGGGTCAAAGCTAACTCAGCTTGGCTCCAGCACAGGCACAGAACCACCTGAATAATTGCTGTGGGATTGTGCACCCCTGCTCCTGAGGTGCTGCCTGCAGAACCCAAACAGGTGTTCCAACTCTAGGTGTCCTCTGAAGGGATTTCTGCTGAAGGAAACAGCACAACCATCAATCCCTCAGAGACTACACCAGGTACAGGTATGGATTGGATCAGTATTGGACAAGGGCACCTTGCCTCTGCTGAGTCCCAGATCAGCTCTGAGGCTTCGCAGGCATGAGCTGTGATTCCTCAGGTAGGTTTAGCTACCTCCAAGCCTGTCTGCACCTTCCATGGTCACTGCACTGCAATGAAAGCTCAACCTTCCAGGGTGTGACTCAGCAACTGGTGCTAAGCACACGAAGGCAAAGGGGTCTTACAGCAAAGAGAAACAAACCCAACAGCTGGAGAGATGGGCAAGGAAGAGGAGTTGCCAAAGGGGTCTTACAGCAAAGAAAAACAGCTTGAGATGGGTAAGGAAGAGGAAGTCAATCAAGGAGCAGAGGGACGAGAGAGAAGGTGGCAAGTTCTGACTTGGGGGTGATAGACAGAGCACGACACTGAGTTTTGTGTTAGACTGGAAAACACCCACCCAGCTTCCAAGCCAAGCAGCCAGAAGCCAACCTACCTGCAGCCAGCACCTCCTCTGCCCACCGGACACCACGGGCCGGAGGGGCTGCCTGCACCGGGCCTGCAGCGGGCACCACACAAATACCTCTGCCTTTGCCACCGGGGTGGTTTTGTTTCAGCATCCTCCCTCCTTCCCCCCCCCCCCCAGGAAAAAGGGCAAGGAGCAGCACTTACCTGGTGGGAGGAAGGCTGTATGCTGCTGTAACTGCATGTTGGCAAGAGCTTGCTGGTACTGGAAAATACCAGTGTTAAAGACTGCGGTGGCACCATTGGTTTTTTCAAGCGCAGGCCTCTTTGGTAATGGGGGGAGTACAGCTTGAGGAATTCCCTGAAGGGAGGGGGATGGGGACAAAAATAAAGGCCAGTAAAGAAAATAAAACCAAACCAAAACAAAAAACATACAGGGAGGATGGGGGGAGGAGGGGAGGAGGATGGGAGAGGAGGGAGAGGAGGGAGAGATGGGAGAGGAGGGAGGGATGGAGGGAAGGGAGGAAAGGGAGGGAGAGGGAAGAAAAGGAAGAGAGAGAGAGAGAGAGAAAAAGAAAAGTCAATAGAAGGCAAAACCCACCAGGCAGCACCTTGTTTATCCATGAGCAAGCAAGCAGCAGAGCAGGCTGAACTACCAAATCAAAGGCAGGGAGAAGCTCTCAGGGAGCACCACTTCAGCTACCATCACAGAGCACAGCTAAGGGGCAGCTATGGGTTACATGGCCCTGCCCAGACCCCGCCGCCGGGGGCCGAGCTTTGGGCACCGCTGGCAGCGAGGCTCTCGGGGGCAGGGGGCAGGGGAAGCAGCACTGCCAGCTCCAGGATCATCCACACGTAGAAGCCATGTTAATAGTCACTGCCCAGGGGCGGACGGCAGGGCCGCTGGTGCCAACCCACTCCCCGGGCCCCAGCGCCTTGCCTGGGCATGCAGAGCCACACCACATGCCGGCACCCCCGGCCGCCTCCGCGCCGCCAAAGCCATGCCAACGCACCCTGCGCCCGGCCACGGCACCCTGGGGCAGGGGGATGGGAAGAAGGTGGGAAGGGAAGGGAAGGAAGGGAAGGGGCCGGCAGGGCGCGGGGGCAGCGGGTTCCTGCTGCGGAGCACTGCCCCCGTGCCCAGCACCGGCGGGAGGGGACAGGGACGGGAAGGGGGCGGGGGAGGGGGAGGAACGGGGACGGACCAGGCTATTCCGTTGGCTACACATGAAACCCCCAACACTCTACGGTACAGCTACATGCCAAGCTAAAAGGTGAAAGGTCATAGTACCAGGTCAAAGGTTGCCTCGAGGGGTCGCTTCAGTGATTTGACAGCCGACTGAGTCTTAATTAGCAGGCAGCGAGCACATGATGGCAATGGCCAGTGGGGTCAAGCGCATTAACATAAACAGCAAGCAGAGGTGCGTCATGGGGGCAGCAGTGCATTGGGGGGGTGAGAAAAAAAAACAACAAATAAAAAAAAACAAATCACCGGATGCCGAGTACCACGGGAACAAGACTCTGCATGCACCGGGGAACGGCCGGGGGCGGGGGCAAGAAGGGCGGGGGGCCGGCCAGGGGCCACCCCCCACGCCGCCGGGGCCGGGCTGGGGCAGGGCAGGGCAGGGCTGCGGCCGCGGCGCACCGCCCTCCCGAGCCCAGCGCAGGCTGCTCCGCACGGCACTACGGGAGGGGAACTGGGGCTCCCCGTGGGCTAAGGGAGTGGAATTGGGGTTCCTCTTCGCCCTAAGGGAGTAGAATTGGGGCTCCCCTTCACCTTAAGGGAGTAGAATTGGGGCTCCCCGTGGCCCTAAGGGAGCAGAATTGGGGCTCCCCGTGGCCCTAAGGGAGCAGAATTGGGGCTCCCCGTGGCCCTAAGGGAGCAGAATTGGGGCTCCCCTTAGCCCTGCCCTGCAGGAGGGGAATTGGAGCTCCCCATGGCCATGAGGGAATGGAATTGGGGCTCCCCTTAGCCCTGCCCTGCAGGAGGGGAATTGGAGCTCCCCATGGCCATGAGGGAGTGGAATTGGGGTTCCCCTTAGCCCTGCCCTGCAGGAGTGCAATTTGGGCTCCCCCACAGCCCTGCAGGAGGGGAACTGGGGCTCCTCATGGCCTTAAAGGAGTGAAATTGGGGTTCTCCACAGCCCTGCCCTGCAGGAGTGCAATTAGGGCTCCTCATGACCCTGCAGCAGTGGAATTAGGGTTCCCCGTGGCCCTGCCCTGCAGGAGTGCAACTGGGAACTCCTCATGGCCCTGAGGGAGTGGAATTGGGGCTCCTCATGGCCTGGAGTGGAACTGGGGCTCGCCATGGCCCTGCAGCAGTGTTAACCAGAGCTCCCCACACCCAGCCAGCAGCTCGCCGCCCGCGCCATAGCCTTCCCAGAAGCTGGGGGCCGCCGCCCCGCAGTGCCGCTCCCGCTGCTCCTGGCCACCGCATCCCAGTGCCTGCACCTTTCCCACGCCTTGCCAGACTCAACATGGGCAGGACAAGATGGCAGCGGAGCCCTCCTCGGGGTGCTGGCCTCTCCTTGCTGGCAAACCAGGCCCCGAGGGGTTCCGGATCTGGCTGCTACAACTACTACAGCTGCGGGAGGGCTGCGCCGGTGCCCTCGGGGAGCTGCTGCCAGCCCTCGGGGTGGGATGAAAGAAGGCTAGGGGTGGCATCTAGACAGCAAGGTGGACTTCCAAGTGAGTCCCTACAAAGGCAGAGTGGCTGAAAGGGGGGCTTGCCTGTCTGTGCAGCTCGAGAGAGGCACAGCTGGCCGCACACAGAGACAGGCTCAGCTGTAGGAGCAGATCTGCAGGCGCAGGCAGGCACGGACGTATGCACACACAGATGTACATACAGATACTCTGCACGCCAGCAGGCAAAGGAGGGAGACACCCCAAGGCTCTCAAACTGCCCCCCACCCCACAGCACACCCGGCACCACATGCTGAGAAAGCTCCTTGCACCGTGGCCCCCCACCACGAGCAACCCTCCCCCCCCACAGCCAGCCCAGCTTTTAACCCCTCGCTGCCAGCGCCGCCGCCCGGGGCAGGGGGAAAGCTGCGCACTCACCATGGCAGCTGCAGTCGCTGCTGCCTGGGCAGCTGCAGCCTGGTTAACCTGGTACTGGGCAGCCTTGATCTTGGCTTGCAGGTGGGCAGGAGGGTGGAAGTATTTGCACTTTTCCCGGGAGCACCTCCCCTTGATGTAATCCATGCAGACGGTGACGGTGTTGTCGTTGGTGTCGATCATGGCGCTGTCGGCGGGGTGGGCGAAGCGGCAGTCGTTCTCCCCCCGGTTGCAGTTGCCACGCTGGTACTCTCGACACACCTGCCATGGGGTGGGGGGCAGGAGAAAGGCACTTAGTGTGGGGTGTGGGCTGAAGGGGGAAGGGGGGCATTTCTGAGTGCTGTGAGGCCCCAGGAGGAGCGCAGAGGTGGTGGGACAGGGCGGGATCAGCTCCCCCAGAGCGAGGACACAGCTTCTGTAGATCACAGAAACATTCAGGTCAGGCCACACCTGGAGTCCTGTGTCCAGTTCTGGGCTCCCCAATTTAAGAAGGACATTGAGACACTTGAACATGTCCAGAGAAGGGCAATGAGGCTGGGGAGGGGTCTGGAGCACAGCCCTGGGAGGAGAGGCTGAGGGAGCTGGGGTTGCTTAGCCTGCAGAAGAGGAGGCTCAGGGGAGACCACCTTGCTCTCTCCAACTCCCTGAGGGGAGGCTGTAGCCAGGTGGGGGTTGGTCTCCCAGGCAAGCAGCACCAGAACAAGAGGACACAGTCTCCAGCTGTGCCAGGGGAGGTTTGGGCAGGAGGTGAGGAGAAAGTTCTTCCCAGAAAGGAATTTGCCATTGGGATGTGCTGCCCAGGGAGGTGGTGGAGTCCCTGTCCCTGGAGGTGTTGAAAAGGAGATTGGATGCGGCACCTGAAGCCATGGTTTAGTTAGTCGTGAGGTGTTGGGTGACAGGTTGGACTGGATGATCTCTGAGGTCTTTTCCAACCTTATTGATTCTATGATTCTATGAAAAGACCCTCGGGATCACCAAGTTCAGTATCTCAGGGCTGGGGGGCAGGAGGGAGGGGGCAGGCTCTGCTCAGCTGCACCCTGGGACAGGACAAGGGGCAATGGATATAAAATCCAGCACAGGAGGTTCCACCTCAACATGAGGAGGATCTTCTCCACTGGGAGGCTCACAGAGCCCTGGAGCAGGCTGCCCAGAGAGGTTGTGGAGACTCCTGCTCTGGAGCCATTCAATATGTGTTCCTGTGCAACCTGTGCTGGATTCTATGGTCCTGCTCTGGCAGTGGGGTTGGACTCAATGATCTTCAGAGGTCTCTTCCAACCCCTAACATCCTGGGAGCCTATGAAAGGCACAGAGCTGATCCCTACATGATCACATGTAGGAGGATATATATCTAGAAGTGTCTACAAAGAAAATGTAGAATCACAGAATCAACCAGGTTGGAAAAGACCTCAGAGATCATCAAGTCCAACCTATTCCCTAATCCCTAACACCTCCTGACAACCAAACCATGGCTCCAAGTGCCACATCCAATCCCCTCTTGAACACCTCCAGGGATGGGGACTCCACCACCTCCCTGGGCAGCACATCCCAATGCCCAATCTCTCTTGCTGGGAAGAACTTTCTCCTCACCTCCAGCCTAAACCTCCCCTGGCACAGCTTGAGACTGTCCTCTTGTTCTGGTGCTGCTTGCCTGGGAGAAGAGACCAACCCCCACCTGGCTACAACCTCCCCTCAGGGAGTTGGAGAGAGCAAGGTGGTCTCCCCTGAGCCTCCTCTTCTGCAGGCTAAGCAACCCCAGCTCTCTCAGCCTCTCCTCCCAGGGCTGTGCTCCAGACCCCTCCCCAGCCTCGTTGCCCTTCTCTGGACACATTCAAGTGTCTCAATGTCCTTCTTAAGCTGAGGAGCACAGAGATAAGCTGATTTTATCATAGCCAAAGCCCCAAGAAGAATGACCAGGCAGCTGAATGAGCTGGGCAGCCCCAGAGAACCCCTAGCACAGCCAGAGTAATTTTTCTCAAGCTGTCAGCCCCAGCTGAGATAAGACAATGAATGGCTCCCTCTCAGCTCTCCTGAACAGGCCTCTGAAGGATGCTTTGCAGCAGGGCAGACACAAACCAGAAGCCTGCCAGTCCTTTCCAGCAGTGTGCCCAGCAGTGGCTGTGATGGTCACAAAGCAAAGCCCACAGCATCTCCAGTTGCTGGTGCTTTCCAAGGGAGCCCTGGGAAGGGTGCCAGCTTTGTGGCAGGGGCACACAGCAGGGTGTGATTCAGAGCAGAGAGGCACAGAAGCGTGGTGTGGTGTCTGGCCTTGCAGAGCTGCAGAGCTTTGATTCAGCTCCTTATTAATAACCCTGTAATTAGCATCAGCCCCTTTCAACTCAGGATGTTAAGAAACAGAACCAAAAGAGGCACCTGCACATCTCCAGCCTCCTTGCAGAAATGCTGAGCTGCTGGGATTCACTCAGCTGCTTCTGACTTTGGGCTGAGTTTATTCTTGGTTGCCCACCATAGTGGGGAGACAAACACCAACTCACTGCAGCTGAGGCAGAGGTTCCACACTGCTCACCCAAAGGCTGGGCAGAGCTTTGGCTGGAGGGCCATGGACAGCAGAGCTGAGATCCCTGCCCTGAGCGAGTCCCCACTCCTGTCTCCTGCTCTGCACTGAAGAGAGCTGACCAAAGAGGGCAGATTGTTCCCCAGCACATTAGAATCACAGAATTGTCAGGGCTGGAAGGGAGCTCAGCCAGCTCCAACCCCTCTGCCATGGGCAGGGACACCTCACACCACAGCAGGTTGCTCACAGCCACATCCAGCCTGGCTGCAAACACCTCCAGGCAGGAGGCTTCCACCACCTCCCTGGGCAGCCTGTGCCAGGCTCTCACCACCCTCCTGGGGAACAACTTCTTCCTCACAGCCAATTTCAATCTCCCCACTTCTACTTTTGCTCCATCCCCCCCAGTCCTATCCCTTCCTGACACCCTCAAAAGTCCCTCCCCAGCTTTCTTGGAGCCCTCTGCAGATCCTGATGGCCACATTCTGAGCATTGAAACCAACACAACCACCAGAGCTCCTGACTACCAAGCACCTGAAAGCCTCCAAGCCTCTAAGCTGCCTCTTCCTGGCTAAAAAAGCACATCTGGATGAAACAGGAAGCAGCAGGCTGGCTGTGGTCACTCTGACTGTGGTCAGTCTGCAGAAGAGAAGGCTCTCAGAAGACTTTATTGTGGCCTTCCAGTATCTGAAGGGGGCTACAAGAAAGCTGGGGAGGGAATTTTTAGGGTGTCAGGGAGGGATAGGACTGGGGGGATGGACAAAAAACCTAGGAATGGGTAAATTCAGATTGGATGTGAGGAAGTTCTTTCCCATGAGGGTGGTGAGAGACTGGCACAGGTTGCCCAGGGAGGTGGTGGAAGCCTCATGCCTGGAGTTTTTGAAGGCCAGGCTGGATGTGGCTGTGAGCAACCTGATCTAGTGTGAGGTGTCCCTGGCCATGGCAGGGGGATTGGAACTGGCTGAGCCTTGAGGTCCCTTCCAACCCTGATAATTCTGTGCTTCCATGACTCTTATCTGTTGGACACTTCCCACAGAACTGATGGAATCCCAGCTGCTGGAGACACAGCACTCAGGCAACTCCTTTCCCTCTTGCTTCCCTCTCCCTCTCGCTTCCCTCTCCTTGCTTCTCTTCTAGCTCACTGGGAGAGCCACACTTTTGCCCAAGATCTCTCTGGCAGCATGAGGAAAGCTACTGGAAAAGCCTCAACTCATGGGATGTCCACCCTGAGCTCCAGATTCCTTGTGGCAGTGGTTGAAGGCAGGGGACACTCATCCATCTGCATGCTGTCTGCACCGGGAACATGGTCCAAAGAGGGATGAAATCAGTCCTGCTGCTCCTAACAGTCATCCCCACCTTATCTTATCAGTGCAGCAGCCCAGGCTCCTGCCTGGCAGCTTTGTGCTGTGGGCTTCTGGTGGTGGAACAGCCTGATTCAGCACCCCAGGACCCGTGTGCCAAGTGAATGATCATCCAGCAGGGTGCATGGCTCGTGGGAAGCGGCGCTGGGAACTCAGGGCAGGACGCATCACACCCCAGGGTTAGATGTGAACATCACAGAGGTTATTCTTCTCCAGGATGGTTCATTCCAAGGCAGAGAGACCTAAGCCTTACAAAGCTCTCAGATCATGTTCCAATAAATGACAATACCCACAGCCAGGAGCTCGCTCAGAGAGCAGGTAGCCACACGCTGGCTTCTGGGAGAGGCAGGAACCAGAGCAGGCAAAACCTTTCAGAGAGTCACAGAATGGTTGGGGTTGGAAGGAACCTTGAAGGACCTTGAAGATCCACCTAGATCCCACACCCCTGCCATGGGCAGAGACACCTTTCACCAGACCAGGAACGCTCTGCCAGCTGCCTCTGGAGCAGAGGAGTTGGCTCAGCAGGGCAGCTTTTCTCTGAAGAGCTGTGCAAAGTAGCTGGAAGCTGTGGAGATGTGGTGCTGAGGGACCTGTGGTTCCCAGGCAGTGCTGGCTCCATGGCTGGACTCACTGATTTTAAGGTCTCTTCCAGCCAAAACCTTGAGCACAAGCCCTATGAGGAGAGGCTGAGGGAGCTGGGATTGTTTAGCCTGGAGAAGAGAAGGATCAGAGGCGACCTCATTGCCCTCTACAACTACCTGAAGGGTGGTTGTAGCCAGGTGGGGGTTGGTCTCTTCTCCCAGGCAACCAGCACCAGAACAAGGGGACACAGTCTCAAGTTGTGTCAGGGGAGGTTTAGACTCGAGGTGAGGAAAAAGTTCTTCACTGAGCGAGTCATTCGTCATTGGAATGGGCTGCCCAGGGAGGTGGTGGAGTCGCCGTCCCTGGAGGTGTTCAAGGGGAGATTGGACGTGGCGCTTGGTGCTATGATCTAGTTGTGAGGTCTGTTGGAACAGGTTGGACTTGATGATCCTTGGGGTCTCTTCCAACCTTAGTTACTGTGATACTGTGATTCTGTAATTCTATGACAAAGAGAAAGGAAGCATCTGCAGGACCAAATCCTGCAGGCTGAGGCCCAAATTCCCTCAGGGCCCCATGCACTCTGGTCTCAGCCTGCTGGCCAGCACAAGCTCTGCCTAGAAGCACCATGTGAAGAGGTGTCCCCATGCAGCTTCTCCTGAGCTTCCTGGGATGTAGCTGCTTCCCTGGCCATGGCCAGAGCTGCTGCTTTGGGGCTTTGGGCATCTTCTGCTCCTGTTTATGAGCAGAAAGCTTCTGAGCTCACCTGTCCCCAGCACCACTGTCCAGTGCTGTGGCCTCTGGATGGGTGGAAGCTCCGTCAAACACAGCAGCCAAGCCAGTGCTGTGACCTGCAGGGCTCCCTGCCACCAGCACCTCCCTCTCTGTGCTCATTTCTGACTCCAGCCTGATTTATTTAGGAATTTATCTGATCACACTCTGCTTCTCCTCCACCTCTGGCAGGTGTCCATCACGACAGAGTCCTCCAAGGGAAAGCTTCCCTCGGTGATTCCCAAGCGCCCCCCGGGGAGCCGGCTCCTGGCGTGGTGCAGCTGCTCTCCTGTAACCTGAGCCTGCTTTGGGGATCAGAGCAAACAGCTCTAAAAAGGGCAATGCTGAGGTGCCACGGGAGGGGAGCCTGTGGTGAGGTCAGCACTGAGAATAGTGACAGCGGCAGCAGGAAGCACTCTCTGCCGGGGGCCCTCCCCGCTGCCCCCTGCTCCCCCCTGCTCCCAGCCTTCTGAGCAGCAGCTTACCAGGCACAGGTGCAGCTGAGGAAAAGGAATCAATTCAAAACATGGGCTTGACTTGCTTGGAAGAGACCTCTGAGGTAATCCAGTCCAAGCCTTACCCCAGCACTGCCAGCTCACCACCAAGCCATGGCCCTCAGCACCACATCGCCACAGCTTTGAAGCCCCTCCAGAGATGGAGACTCCACCACTGCCCTGGGCCAGGGCTGGACAACCCTCTGGGGGCAGAAATTGTTCCTCATGGCCAACCTAAACCTCCCCTGGGACAACTTGAGGCTGTTTCCTCTTGTCCTGTCACTTGTTTCTTGCCAGAAGAGACCAACCCCCAGGGTTTCCCAACCCCTGTCTGAAGCCCTGTCCCAGCAGAGGCAGCAACAGTACAATGTCTGGTTGCATCTGAACACAAAGCTCCTTCTGGCTCCTCCACTGTGCTCCTTGATTGCAGGCACCATACCCAAGAGGAGAACATCCACCTCCCACACCCCTAGGCCTTCAGGCCCTCCCCATGCAGAGGTGTTGCCCAGGTGGGACTTCCAAGCCCTGTCACTGCACCAGCGCTGCAGGAGCACTGGCTCCAGGCTAGGGGCTGAGGCAGGAGCCAGAGCTCAGCTCTCACCGCCACTCACCAAGGCTGCTGCTGGCTGCAGCACGGCACCGGAGAGGGGAGGGCTGACCTCTGGCAGGTGTGTGTGCCACAACACACTGTGTCCACTGCACAGAGGGTGACAGAGGGTCACCCAGCCTCTCCCACCAGCAGCTGGTGAGCAGCAGAGCTGGCCGGGGCCGAGCGCTGGGCCCCGCTCCCGGCCGGGGCACGGCGCTGGCTCCCTGCCTGCACTGCTGATAAGGTGCTGAGAACCCTGTCAGGCCTTTCAGATAAGGAAGAGTCAGGGCACGGGGGAGCAGCAGCTGCAGAGCACCAACACTTGTCAGGCTGTAGCAGGGATGATAAGGCAGGAGGCAGTGGGGGAGTGCTGGCACCACCTGTCCAGAGTAGAACTGAGAGAGGCTGAAGGTTCTCTTCTACCTGGGCAGCTGAAGCTCTGCCCTTACAGATGCCTCTGCCTGCACCCCCACATCAGCACCTCCTCGGCACACACTAACTGTCAAGGGGCTCTTCTGCTGCCATGGTCACTCCTAAAAGGGCTCAGTGCTTCCATTCCACTCTGCAGCACAGTGGAAGCAGCAGCACCACAAGCACTGAGTGGTCAGTGGTCAGTCAGGCCCTGTCCTTACCTGGCACCAAGACAGAATCACAGAAATCTTTTGACTGGAAGAGACCTTCAAGATCATTTCAGTCCAACCCTTAACCCAGCATGACCAGGTCACCACTAAAGCATGACCCCCAACAGCACACCTACACAGCTTTGAACCCCCACCAGGCATGAGGACTCCACCTGAGCCAGGTCTGGACAACCCTTCTGGGGAAAGAACTGTTCCTTGTGTCTAACTTGAACCTCCCCTGGGACAGCTTGGGGCTGTTTCCTCTTGTCCTATCATAGCATCATAGAATTGTCAGGGTTGGAAGGGACCTCAAGGATCAGCCAGTTCCAAGCCCCCTGCCATGGGCAGGGACACCTCACACCACAGCAGGTTGCTCACAGCCACATCCAGCCTGGCTGCAAACACCTCCAGGCAGGAGGCTTCCACCACCTCCCTGGGCAACCTGTGCCAGGCTCTCACCACCCTCATGGGGAACAACTTCTTCCTCACATCCAATCTGAATCTCTCCACTTCTACTTTTGCTCCATCCCCCCAGTCCTATCCCTCCCTGACACCCTCAAAAGTCCCTCCCCAGCTTTCTTGCAGCCCCCTGCAGATCCTGGAAGGCCACAATGAGGTCTCTTCTGAGCCTTCTCTTCTCCAGACTCAACAGCCCCAACTCCCTCAGTCTGTCCTCACAGGAGGGGTGCTCCAGCCCTCTGTCACTTGAGCCCAGCCCTCTCCTGGCTCCAAATCCCTTTGAGGGAGCTGTAGTGAGCCAGAAGGCCTCCCCTGAACATGACATTATGTGACCGTTCAAACCACCACACATTATCAACAGCTGGAGTGAAACCTGCTCCATTTGCTGCCACATTTTGTACCCAGGAAACACATAAAGGAGGCCAGAGCAGGAGCAAGGGAGGGAGAGCAGTATCACAGTCTCACAGTCTCACCAAGTTTGGAAGAGACCTCAAAGATCATCGAGTCCAACCTGGCACCACAGACCTCATTAACTAGACCATGGCACCAAGTGCCACATCCAATCTCCTCTTCAACACCTCCAGGGACGGTGACTCCACCACCTCCCTGGGCAGCACATCCCAATGACTAATGACTCAGGGAAGAACTTTCTCCTCACCTCCAGCCGAAACTTCCCCTGGCACAGCTTGAGACTGTGTCCTCTTGTTCTGGTGCTGGTTGCTAGAGAGAAGAGACCAACCCCCACCTGGCTACAACCTCCCTTCAGGGAGTTGGAGAGAGCAATGAGGTCTCCCCTGAGCCTCCTCTTCTCCAGGTTAAACAACCCCAGCTCCCTCAGCCTCTCCTCCCAGGGCTGTGTTCCAGACCCCTCCCCAGCCTTGTTGCCCTTCTCTGGACACCTTCAAGTGTCTCAATGTCCTTCCTAAACTGAGGGGCCCAGAACTGGACACAGGACTGAAGGTGCAGTCTAACCAATGCAGAGTCCAGGGGCACAATGACTTCCCTGCTCCTGCTGGCCACACTGTTCCTGATGCAGGCCAGGATGCCATTGGCCTTCTTGGCCACCTGGGCACACTGCTGGCTCATGTTTAGGCAGCTGTCAATCAGTACCCCCAGGTCCATCTCTGTTTGGCAGCCCTCAGCCACTCTGACCCCAGCCTGTAGCTCTGCCTGGGGTTGCCGTGGCCAAAGTGCAGCCCCTGGCACTTGGACTTGTTGAATGCCATCCTGTTGGCCTCTGCCCATCAGTCCAGCCGGTGGAGGTCCCTCTGCAGAGCCTTTCTGCCCTCTGCCTGACCAACATCCGCTCCCAAGAGCAGCTCCTACCTCCAGCCGGTCCGTCCTCATCAGCTTCTGGGCGGCGGCGGCGGCGGGCACGGGCACGCCGGGGTTCCCTGTCACCAGCATGGGCGCCGTGGGCAGGATCTCCGCCGGCACCAGGCCCGGGGACACCGGCCCCAGGTAGGGGTTGAAGGCGGCTGAGGCGTTGGTGGCGGCGAGGCTGGGAGCGACCGAGAACATCGGCTGCAAGGCAAGGAGGAGCGAGAGGCTTGAGACAGCTGGCAGCCGCGGCAGCAAAGCACCACAGCGGGTCGGGATTGCAGGGGCAGGCAGGCTGGGAGGGACCCCAGGGATCATCCAGCCCAACCTGGCCCCCAGCACCTCCTGACAACCAAACCATGGCTCCGAGTGCCACATCCAATCCCCCCTTGAGCACCTCCAGGGATGGGGACTCCACCACCTCCCTGGGCAGCACATCCCAATGGGCAATTACTCTTTCTAGGAAGAACTTTCTTCTCACCTCCAGCTTAAACCTCCCCTGGCACAGTCCTCTTGTTGTGGTGCTGGGAGAAGAGCCCAACCCCACCTGGCTACAGCCTCCCTTCAGGGAGTTGGGAGAGAGCAAAAAGGTCTCCCCTGAGCCTCCTCTTCTGCAGGCTAAGCAACCCCAGCTCCCTCAGCCTCTCCTCCCAGGGCTGGGCTCCAGACCCCTCCCCAGCTTTGTTGCCCTTCTCTGGACACCTTCCAGCATCTCAATGTCCTTCTTAAACTGGAGAGGAGAAAGCTCCCAGGAGACCTCATTGTGGCCATCCAGGATCTGAAGGGGGCTACAAGAAAGCTGGGGAAGGACTTCTGAGGGTGTCAGGGAGGGATAGGACTGCGGGGGATGGAGCAAAACTAGAAGTGGGGAGATTCAGATTGGATGTGAGGAAGAAGTTGTTCCCCATGAGGGTGGGGAGAGCCTGGCACAGGTTGCCCAGGGAGGTGCCCAGGTGGAAGCCTCATGCCTGGAGGTGTTTGCAGCCAGGCTGGAGGTGGCTGTGAGCAACCTGCTGCAGTGTGAGGTGTCCCTGCCCATGGCAGGGGGTTGGAACTGGCTGAGCCTTGAGGTCCCTTCCAACCCTGACAATTCTATGAAGTTTTTAAGCAGTCTCACTGCTGCCTGCATCTTGACCTAGGATTTCTTAGTCCTAAACATGAAGCTGCTGTCAGTGATGCTCTGCTGCTGGCCTCCAAAGCAGGGGAGGGAAGCAAAGCTGTGGCCTGTGCACAGGGCTGTCTGAGCTCCTGAGGCTGAAAGGTCCCTCTGAGCTCGCTCTGCAGTTGCAGCACGTAGAGCACAGCCTGCTCTCAGCTGTCTGGCTGCACAGACCCTGCACTTTGCTCTGAATTCTGATCTGAGAGCCTGCAGTGGCAGCAGCAGCAGCAGCCCACAGGCAGCCCCAGCTCTGCAGGCTGGGGGCAAGGGGCAGGGCACCCCCAAGCTCCCACTGCCCCCTGGCTGTGTGCTGCTGCTGCTGCCTCAGCTCCACCTCGCCTGGGTGACACAGTTTGAGTTCCAGAAGAGCAACCCAGAGCCAGGAAGCACAAGGTGCTACCTTCTCACACTCTGCACTTCTCCTGTGAGGATCCCGGCAGAGCAGTTCCTGCTGCTCCTGGCAGCAGCCAGGCAGAAAGCTCTGCAGGGCAGCAACAGTGGCAAAGAGGCACAGGGAAATAAGCTACAGAATATCCCCTGCTGCTCTGCAGCCCCACCAAGCAGGGAGCCAGCCAACCACTTGGCACAAGCAGGAGAGGCCTTGCTTGTGAGGCCTTCCTCACCTCCAGCCTAAACCTCCCCTGGCACAGCTTGAGACTGTGGCCTCTTGTTCTGGTGCTGGCTGCCTAGGAGAAGAGACCAACCCCTACCTGGCTGCAACCTCCCTTCAGGAAGTTGGAGAGAGCAATGAGGTCTCCCCTGAGTCTCCTCTTCTCCAGGCTAAGCAACCCCAGCTCCCTCAGCCTCTCCTCCCAGGGCTGTGCTCCAGACCCCTCCCCAGCTTTGTTGCCCTTCTCTGGACACCTTCCAGCATCTCAACATCTTTCCTAAACTGAGGGGCCCAGAACTGGACCCAGGACTCAAGGTGTGGCCTAACCAGTGCTGAGTGTCACCAGATGAGAGCTGTCTGACTGCCTCTCCTTCCCCTCCCTTGGCTGCTTGTGGCAAACCTGCTTATTTGCTGTTCCTCTCCCAGCCAAGCCCGAGCTGGGGGTGGTGCAGCTCAGCCTGGCAGGCCCCACACATCCCTCAGGCAAAGCCTTCTGCTCTCCCTGGCAGTGCTGTGAAGCCCAAAGCCCAGCATGTGGCCTCATGCAATAGCTTGGGTTGGAAAAGGCCCTTGAAGCCCACGGAGCCCAACCGCTTCCCAGCGAGTCTGGGGCTAACCCTTCCCTCGGCCCCCACCCTCTGTACCCACCGAGGGAAGGCAGACAGAGCACCTACCACAGGCTGCAGGGGGGCACCAGGCATCATGGCATTGGCAAGCTGCATCTGCTGGGCCAGCATGGCCATGTTCTTCTGCTGGATCAGGTTATTGCGGCCATTGATCTCCAGCTGGGTTTTTAAGTGTGGGGGAGGGTGAAGGTATTTGCAGTTTTCCCTTGAGCAGCGACCCTGAGGAAGAGAAGGGACATGGTTGGCTTAGCAGGTGGAGCAGCACCTTTGTTCCTTGTGGCAAGGGCTAAACACAGAACAAACCAGGCTGGAAAAGAGCTGAGAGATCACCGAGTCCAATCTCCCACCCAGCACCATCTGAGCAACTAAGCCATGGCACCAAGGGCTTCAGCCAGGCTCTGACTAAACACCTCCAGGGATGGGGACTCCACCACCTCCCTGGGCAGCACATCCCAAGGGCCAATCTCTCCTATGAAGAACTTCCTGCTCACCTCCAGCCTAAACCTCCCCTGGCACAGCTTCAGACTGTGTCCTCTTGTTCTGGTGCTGGCTGCCTGGGAGACGAGACCAACCCCCACCTGGCTACAACCTCCCTGCAGGGAGTTGGAGAGAGTAAGGTCTCCCCTGAGCCTCCTCTTCTGCAGGCTAAGCAACCCCAGCTCCCTCAGCCTCTCCTCACAGGGCTGTGCTCCAGACCCCTCCCCAGCCTCATTGCCCTTCTCTGGACACCTTCCAGCATCTCAACATCTGTCCTAAACTGAGGGGCCCAGAACTGGACACAGGACTCAGAACATGACACAGACCTCAGAGGCAAACCTCCAGCTGCTTCTCTAGGCTGTCACCTCCTGCCCACAGCCCCTGGGCCATCCTGGTAGCAGCTGCTGGCTTTGCCTTCCCACCTGCACAAAGCACTGCTGCTTTCCAAAGGAGCTGGAGGTGGTTTGTTAGCCCAGCGTGCCCACAGGCCAGCCGTGCCCACGGGGCTCCTCCTGCCCACAGACCTGCCCCCAGGAAGCCAGCAAGGCAGGCAAGGGCAGGTGGTGTGGCTGCAGCCCTGAGCCTGCAGAGCCTCACTGCCTGCTCTCCAGTTGCCTTTGTTTCTGCCGTGCTGGGGCATGGGCAGCACTGAGCGGCAGCTCAGAGACCAGCAGAGCAGAGCTGCAGCACAGCACCTCGGAGGGAAACCTCTGAGGTCTGATCCATTTCTGGTGCAACTGTGTAAACCAAACCAGCCAACTCAGGATTGATTTGTTCCTGAGGTTTTCATTAAATGCAGACAGGGTAAACAACCCACTCCAGGCACTGATTTTATTGGGATGAAAGAACATTCATCAGTTTGACAACCAAGGAACAAGAGGAGAGACTTCTGTGTACAGCAGCTCTCCTTGTCACCAAGGAAAGCAGCCTCACACACAGGACAACCCTGCTCAGAGACCTCTCTGGGCAGTCAGAGAGGGGGCAAAGACAATCCCCCTCTCCTGGGGAAGAGAAGCCTCCTCCCCTGGGGAACAGAATCCCCTTTACTGGGGAACAGAACCCTCCCCTGATGGGGCAGAGAATCCTCCTCCCCTGGGGCAGAGTCCTCTCTCCTCATGGCAGGTAAGCTGGGGTCTCCCACCATGAGACCTGAGGAACTGTCCTTTCATTAGTGTGGAAGCTTCACACACTAATTGCCCTTCCCAGGCTGCCAACTGGGGTCCATACTTGCACTGGAAGGATGGCAACAAAAGCCCCAGCTGCCAGGCAGAACTGAATCCTGTGCTGGATGGAGCCAGACTCATCACATCACTTCTTTCTTTGGCCCCCTTTCCTCATTCATCTTTGCAATAAATGCCAGCAGGAGCAAGGCAAGAGGCAGGCTCAGGTTAAGAGATAAATCATAGAATGGTCCAGGCTGGAAGGGAGCTCCAAAGCTCATCCAGTCCAACCCCCTGCAGCCAGCAGGGACATCCCCAACTAGATCAGGTTGCCCAGAGCCCTGTCCAGCCTCACCTTCAGTATCTCCAGGGATGGAGCCTCAGCCACCTCCCAGGGCAACCTGTTCCAGTGTTCCACCACCCTCGTGGTGCAGAACTTGTTCCTAACATCCAGTCTGAATCTGCTCTGCTCTAGCTTGAAGCCATTGCCCCTGGTCCTGTCCCTGCAGGCCCCTGCAAAGAGTCTCTCTGCAGCCTTCTTGCAGCCCCCTTCAGGCACTGCCAGGCTGCTATTAGGTCTCCCTGGAGCCTTCTCTTCTCCAGTTGAACACCCCCAGCTCCCTCAGCCTGTGCTCATAGCAGAGCTGCTCCAACCCCCTGAGCATTTCCATGGCCTCCTTTGGACCCTCTCCATCAGGTCCACAACCAGTTTGACCAGGAAGCAAACTAATCCAATAGAGTCTCACCTCATACTGCAATCTTGCTCCCAGAGTTAACCCCCATTCCTGATAGGATCTGCCAGCAATCCAGCTGGGCCAGGAGCTTGGCCTGTCCTCAGGGCTGGGAGAAATGCTCTGCTGCTGTCCCCCTCCCCAGCTGTCAGGCAAAGCTCTTGAAACCTCCTGTCCACAGCCAGTCAAGTGCCAGCTGGGTGAGCTGTGCCCAGAGGACAGCCCTGAGCCTCACAACCACCTGGGAGACTCTGTGGATCTCCTGCCTGCACACCAAGCCCATAGGGATCCCCAGGTCCATGCAGACCATACTGGGACACACAGCCAAGGGTGTCCATCCTCCTGAGCAACCATTCATCCCCTGAGCATGCTCCCTGCAGTGAAACTCATCAGACCCTGGTAT
Organism: Dryobates pubescens; assembly: GCF_014839835.1. Taxonomy (NCBI): domain Eukaryota; kingdom Metazoa; phylum Chordata; class Aves; order Piciformes; family Picidae; genus Dryobates; species Dryobates pubescens. The sequence goes on along the minus strand of NC_071624.1, from coordinate 19,008,458 downwards.
CCTCACTGGTGGCTACAGATGGAAGGGACCCCAAGCCCTTGGGGAGCTTCTGGGGAGCCTTTGCCTTCCCTTGGCACAGATGGGAGCCTGCTCCTTGGACTGAATGGTGCCAGGGGCTGTCCTGGGTATGTCTGAGGCACAGGAAGGACCACTGAGGTCACCTGCAAGAACCTCACCCAGATAACACAGCTCCAAAGCATGGAATCCCAGAACTGCTTAGCCTGGAAAAGCCCTCTAAGAACAACCAGGCCAGCTCCATTTTGTCTGAGCTAAAACCTCCAAGGACATGCCAGGATCCCACAGTCCCTGAGCTGGTGGTGAGCTGCCATTAGCCATTGTTTGCCCCTCTCTTTGGAGCCTGGCACTGCATTCAACCTTTGGCCTTCCCCATCACAGAGCTGTCAGGGCTGGAAGGGACCTCAAGGCTCAGCCAGCTCCAAGCCCCTGCCATGGCCAGGGACACCTCACACCACAGCAGGTTGCTCACAGCCACCTCCAGCCTGGCTGCAAACACCTCCAGGCAGGAGGCTTCCACCACCTCCCTGGGCAACCTGTGCCAGGCTCTCACCACCCTCATGGGGAACAACTTCTTCCTCACAGCCAATCTGATCCAGTCTCTGGTAACTGCAGCCATGCTTCCTGAGGAGCCAGCAATGAGTTCAGCCACTCTGAATGACCAAGGCACCATCATGGAACCATCAGGCACAGACTACTGGCCCTTGCACAGCCCCCCAGGAGACAGCAGCACCCCCATCTCTCAGCTGGTGCTCTGCAGGTGCCACCCCACGCCTTTGATCCCACACAGCAGCAGCTCCTCTCTCTGGAAACGATTCCCCTCCAGAAAATCCCCTGGCTGCACCTGCAGTAAGGAAGAAATATCCTTGGGATCCACTCCTGAGAGTGGCAGCTGCTGCAGTTACAGCTCTGGGGACATGGGCACCAACAAATGGCACCTCTCCCTTGAGGGATAGTTAATGGAAGACCAGCAGAAGTCAATACCTCATTAACAAGAAGATAATTGGAGCTCAGTGTGCTGCAGAGCCCTCTGCAACTGCCCTGCTGCCTGGCAGAGAACTGTGACCTGCTGGCAGCCCCCAGGCACGGTGCTGTGCTGCCCCGGTAGCCCCCACACTCACCCATGGCCTTGGCACAGCTTTGGCCAAACCCTTTGTGCTCTCCAAAGGCTCCTCAAAGGCCAGGCTGAGCCTCCCCTCACCAGCTGGAGACCCAGAGACCCTCTCTGCTGACACCAGGGGTTACAAGTTAGTGGCACCCAAGCTGCCCTCCCCCAGCCACGGCAGAGCTCTCAGTGTGGCAGTGGCTCCAGCAGCTCCAGTTGTCAGCCTGCTGGTTTCCAGCTCCACTCTGGTAAGGGGAGTGTGAACCCCCACCTCCTGCATGCTCAGGCCAAAGTGCACACACACTCTGCAGGATCTGCCCCCAGCTCTGAGGAGCTGCAGCCAGGCTGGCTTCAGCGCTCACAAACAGCTTCCAGCACCCCCCAGAAACGCTGAGCCAATTCAAAGTCCAAGTCATCCTTTCCAGCATCTCCTCAGACACCCTGCCTGATCTGTCACACAGAGCAGGAACCAAACTCATCACCCTGGTGGCCTTGGCTCCAGCCTACCTCTCTGCTTGGACAGCAGAGCCTGCTGATGCAATGGCTGAGGTCTGACCAGCAAACTGCTCTCAGCAGATCACTGCTCCTCAGGCACAGCCCAGCAGAACCTGCCTGCCTGAGGGGCCTGCAGCATGCCAGAGCAGCCTCCTGCAGGGGCATCCATCACCAAAGCCAAGCTGCTCCCTTAGAAGCTCTGTGAACAGGAGGAAGGTTTTCCACACTGAGTCCTCATGCAGTGCAGAGAAGCAGGGGATGCAGAGCACCCCCTCCATGGCCCAACCCCTTCCTGGCTACAACCTCCCTTCAGGGAGTTGGAGAGAGCAAGAAGGTCTCCCCTGAGCCTCCTCTTCTGCAGGCTAAGCAACCCCAGCTCCCTCAGCCTCTCCTCCCAGGGCTGTGCTCCAGACCCCTCCCCAGCCTCCTTGCCCTTCTCTGGACACAATCAAGTGTCTCAATGTCCCTCTTAAACTGAGGAGCCCAGGACTGCCTGCAGCACCTTGATAGAACAGGTTGCCCAGGGAGGTGGTTGAGGCTCCCTCCCTGGAGATATTCAAGGTGAGGCTCAACGAGGCCCTGGGCAGCCTGATCCAGTTGGGGATGTCCCTGCTGACTGCAGCAGGTTGGACTGGATGAGCTTTGGAGCTCCCTTCCAGCCTGGACCATTCTCTGATTCATTCTCTTCTGTGATGCGTAACTGGTGTCAGCTGGACAGGTTCTGGCCCGTACCAGCACCCAAACCTGCGACTGCCATCTGCCTGCATCCCCCTTTGCAGCCACGCTTGGCCCTCGATGGGGCAGACCCACAGCCTGGGACGGCTGAGGTTGCACAGAGAACCTCCCGTGCTGAAGAGCTGCCCGGCAGCCACCAGGTGGGGCACAAGGCGGCAGCCACCCAGAGGCCTCCTGCGTGGCCAGGCTCCAAGCAAAGCTCTCCCTCGCTGCCGGCCTGGGAGCGCAGGCTGAGCGCCAGCAGCCCGCCGCTGCCGGCCGAGCTCAACCTCCCGCAGCAGCGGCGGCGGCACCGCACAGACACAGCCGGCGGGGCGGGGGGGGCACCCGGCGCGGACAGCCCCTGCTCCAGCCAGCACAGCCTGCCCGGCTCGACGGCTTCAGTCTGGGCTGCTGGAGTCGGGTAACTGCGACCACACCGGCAGGGACGAGCGGCCCAAAGGCAGGTGGTGGCCTGGGGAAGTTCAGCTGGGCTGCAGCCCTGCCCGGAGCGCCTCGCCGGGAGCCCTGCCGGGGCCGTTTGTTTGTGCTGCTCTCCCAGCACTGCGGGAGCTGCCCAGCACTTGCCGCTCCGCTCTGCCTCTGTTTACACAAGAGCTACTGCTCCCCAAGCCGGGGACGAGCTGCTTGCTTTCATCACTCCACCACCACCCTGCCCGGAGACAGAACCCGAGGAGAACCCAGAGCACCACCATGCAGCTCACCACGTGTGGAGGTGTTACTGGCGTCGACCACAGCTCTTACCTTGAGGTCCTTGAAACAAACTCTGGCTCTTCCCCCCCCCAGTATCCCTGGAACAAACCCTGGTTCTTGTCCCAGTATCCCAGAAATGAACCACTCCCTCTGCCCCCAAGCGTGCCTGGAACAAACCCTGGTTCTCCCCCCAGCATCCCTGGAACAAACCCTGGTTCTCCCCCCAGCATCCCTGTCGATCAACCCAGGACAGGGTTGGCTCTGTTCTGCCTGTGTTGATACCAAAGGTTTGGCCCAATCCACATGCAGGGCCTTGTACCTGGCTTTGTTGGGCCTCATGAGGTTCACAGGGGCCCAGCTCTTGAGCTTGTCCAGGACCCTCTGGATGGATCCCAGCCCTCAGGCATGTCACCCAGCACCACTCTTTAACAGGTCACCAGCAGCTGCTCCTGCAGGAGCTGCACATCTCACCTGCACTCTGCAAGGATTTACCACCCCTCCACTGCTCTGTCACCAGGATTAACGACTGCCATTAATTAATCCAACCACTTCTGGCACTTCCAGCTGGGCCATAAATCCAGCTCTGGGCTCCTCAGTTTAAGAAGGACATTGAGATGCTAGAGGGTGTCCTGACAAGGGCAACAAGGCTGGGGAGGGGTCTGGAGCACAGCCCTGTGAGGAGAGGCTGAGGGAGCTGGGGTTGCTTAGCCTGCAGAAGAGGAGGCTCAGGGGAGACCTTCTTGCTCTCTCCAACTCCCTGAAGGGAGGTTGTAGCCAGGTGGGGGTTGGTCTCTTCTCCCAGGCACCCAGCACCAGAACAAGAGGACACAGTCTCAAGCTGTGCCAGAGGAGGTTTAGGTTGGATGTTAGGAAGAAATTCTTTCCAGATAGAGAGACTGGCCATTGGAATGTGCTGGGAGGTGGTGGAGTCACCATCCCTAGAGGTGTTTAAGAAGAGCCTGGCTGAGGCCCTTGGTGCCATGGTTGAGTTGATCAGATGGTGTTGGGTGATAGGTTGGACTGGATGATCTCTGAGGTCTTTTCCAACCTGGCTGATGCTATGGTTCTCTAACACCAGATGGCTGTGGCCAGAGCTGAGGATGCTCTGCTGCTGCCTCCCCTCACCTGGGGCTCTGCCTGTTCCCAGCAAGGAAGCATCCATCCCCCTCTCACACCCACGCCAGCCAGCGCTGGATGGCTGTCAGATAACGCAGTGGTTCTGATCCAAACCAAACACCAAACTCCTCCCTCTGCCAGGGAGCAGAAATTCTCTCCCAGAGCAGAAGGCTCAGCACGTTCCAGCCCAGGCAGGAAGATGTCTGCAGTGGAAACCCCGAGGCTGCCTGTAAATGGGCAAACTATCGCTGCCCCTGCGGTGTGCTGACAGGAGAACATTCCCTGCACGTAAGCTGGGGGCTGCTCTGCAAACACCAACTGTTTGCACACCCCCCCTGCTGCAGCAGCTGCCCAGCCAGCAAAGCGTTCTGGGGCACCTGCAACTTAACAGGAGCTACAGGACTGACTGCCCTGGGCTGAGGCACAAACCTGCAGGCCCATCAGTCCAGCCGGGGCTGCCACCCTCTGCATGGCATGTCTCCTAACAGCCCCAGGCAAAGGCATCAGCAGCTGATGGCAACACAAACGTTTCCAGCCCTTGAGCGGCAGCTGGGCAGGGGGAGGTGCAGGGAGGTGCAGGATCCCTTCTGTTGTGCTCCGCTCCGAGTTTGGCTGCCTGCTGCCTGCCGCCGCTAAGCCGTGCAGGGGCCGGGAGCCCGGCGGGGAGCGGGGCCGGGAGCCCAAACCAAACAAAAACCCTGCCCCAGAGCAGAGCATCAGAGCCGGACTGCAGGGCAGAGAGCTCAGCGCTCACAGACTCACAGAACTGGCAGGCTTGGAAGGGAGCTCAAGGCTCAGCCAGTCCCAAACCCCTGCCATGGGCAGGGACACCTCACACCACAGCAGGTTGCTCACAGCCACATCCAGCCTGGCTGCAAACACCTCCAGGCAGGAGGCTTCCACCACCTCCCTGGGCAGCCTGTGCCAGGCTCTCACCACCCTCCTGGGGAACAACTTCTATAATCCTTATATAATCCCTCTTATACTACATCCCAGCCCCCTGGGTCTGGATCCACACATGGACACATGCACCAACCCAGCAATATTGCTGTTTACACCACCCCAGCCCCAGGACACTCCAACTCTGTGGACTGAGCCAGAGCCACACCTGATACCTGCCCAAAGCAGCCCCCAGCTGCTCCCCAAGCAGCACTGCACTGCAGGGCAGGAGGGAGCTGTGTTTCCCAGGCTTCCCCCCAGGGTCACCCAAAGCCCTCCCCGGAGCTGCAGGTGGCTCACAACAGCATTAAGGCTGTGCCACATTTCCAGCAGGGCTTCAGAGACTCCTAAAGCCGTAAAATCCCTTTAGAGCAATCTCTGGTAATCCCTCTGATCCTTACTCAAGCATGTAAAACCCAGCCCTTGAAGAGCAAAACGACCAACTTTATGTCAAGGTGAAGAGAAACCCCAGACAAGACAGCCTCACCCAGCACCAAGGGCACAGGGCAGAGCTGGACAAAGCCTCACCAGCTCCAGGACCCAGAACTCCTCTTCCCTCCAGCTCATGCTGTGCCACCTGCCCAGGACTCTTTTCCCTCCAGCCCTGCTCATGGTGTGCCAGCCCTGTGCACAGGCCACAGCTTTGCTTCCCTCCCCTGCTTTGGAGGCCAGCAGCACAGCATCACTGACAGCAGCTTCGTGTTTAGGACTAAGAAATCGTAGGTGAAGATGCAGGCAGCAGTGAGAAGCACTGCTTTAAAACTTCATAGAATTGTCAGGGTTGGAAGGGACCCCAAGGCTCAGCCAGTTCCAACCCCCTGCCATGGGCAGGGACACCTCACACCACAGCAGGTTGCTCACAGCCACCTCCAGCCTGGCTGCAAACACCTCCAGGCAGGAGGCTTCCACCACCTCCCTGGGCAGCCTGTGCCAGGCTCTCACCACCCTCCTGGGGAACAACTTCTTCCTCACATCCAATCTCAATCTCCCCACTTCTAGTTTTGCTCCATCCCCCCCAGCCCTATCCCTCCCTGACACCCTCAAAAGTCCCTCCCCAGCTTTCTTGGAGCCTCCTGCAGACCCTGGAAGGCCACAATTAGGTCTCCTGGGAGCCTTCTCCTCTCCAGACTGCACAGCCCCAACTCCCTCAGTCTGTCCTCACAGGAGAGGTGCTCCAGCTCCTGTCCCTTCTCTGGACACCTTCCAGCATCTCAACATCTTTCTTAACCTGAGGGGCCCAGAACTGGACACAGGACTCCAGGTTCAAAACCTCCAGGGGTGAGGCTTCCACCACCTCCCTGAGCAACCTGCTCCAGTTCAGCATCATTAAGGTCACTGCTGAAGAACACCAAAATTAAAGCCCTGTCAATAAATTGCTCTGCACTTCTCACCAGGCACACTCCCTCCTCCTCCAGCCAGCTCTCTGAAGGTCAAGTGCTGTCATTATTTGCTGGCTGAGAGGCTGATTTACAAGCCCTGGTGAGAACTGCAGCCCCCCCCAGCACCCAGGCTGGCATGGCACCTGGAGATGCCAGCAGAGGAACATGCTGGGGAGGTTACTGATGTGGCTTACACAACACTTACACACAGCTCTCTGCTTTCTTGCCTTGCAAACAGCATCTGGAGACCTTGCTATGTCCCTTTTGGAGGCTTTTCCCTTGTTCTCAGCAAATGCTAAGTGCAGCTGGGAATCAATTTGCCAGGCAGCTTCAGGCAAACCAGAGAACACAAAGCCAGCAGCCCTCACTTGCAGGGAGCCCCCTGACTGCAGGGCACAGTGGCTGGCAGGAGGCATGGAGGAGTGAGCTGATACTCAGGAATGCAGACAGCTCCCCTGTCCCTAACCCTGACCTGTGAGGCCTTTCACAGTGCGCTACACTTCGTTAGAGGAAGCACATTGCTTCAGGAGCATCCAAACTTCCCACTGCCAGAGCAAGCCATGGAGGAGCAGGAGGAGAGGGCGGCAGGGGGGGAGGGCGGCAGGGGGACCACAGGAGAGGCTCTCCTGGGTGTTACAGCAGCTAACAGCATTCTTACAGCTGGTGGGCACAAAACACACCTTCAAGAAACTGCCACCAGCCCCTCTGCAGTCAGCTTGGACCTCCTGGGCTGAAGGCAAAGAAGTCCCCAGGCAGGGCGACCCACAGGTGCCAGCTCAGGGACCAGCACATGCTCCCGCACCACCACAGCCCCCATGGCACAGGGCCCTCCTGCCCTGTCTCCAGAGGACAGCAGGCAGCACTGCCCTGGGCCACAGCCACTTGTGAGAGCCTTGTTTTGTGCCCCCCAGCAGAGTGGGCAGGGCCTGCCAGAGCCCAGAGCAGCACAGCGCCGGGGGGCAGTTACAAAGAGCGTGAGGAGAGAGGCCTGGGGCTGAACTGTGCCCTGGGATGGGCACAGCAAGGATCCTGAGCCAAGAGCTGCTCTGCACACCCAGCCAAGCCCAGAGGGGCCCATATCTCACCACTAGGTACTGCAGGGCTGGAGCTGTGGGGAGCTGCTGTCAGCACATCTCACTGAAGCACCAGCTCCAGGCTGCCCTGGAGCCTGGCACTGCCACTCCTGACGAGTTCTAAAGGGCCAGGGCATGGTGCCAGCCTTACTCAGTAGCTCAGCAGGGACTAATGAACCCTGCACCCAGGAGCACAGACAGCACACAGCCCCGAGCCTGGGGGCAGCAACAGCCCAGCAACAACCCCTGAAGCCTGCTGTGCCACCCCCCAAGGCCACTGGCCCCCATACCACCACCTGAGCACCAGGGGAAAGGCCTCAAGCTGTGCCTGCGTGCTCAGGATGCCTCAGTGAGCCCTTGGTGGCTCAGCAAGGCGAGGCCCTGGCCTGGCTCAGTGGCTGGTGGCCACCCTAGCACACCAAAATAACTTGTTTGCTCCTCCTGAGGTGTTATTTTTACCCCAGCAGCTCTGGAGGGGGTTTGAGTTGCACAAGGTGCTGGATCAGGACTGTCCCTCTCCAGCCCAGCTGTCCCAGGTGCTGCAGAGGGCTGGGAGAGCTCCTGGTGCCAGGGCTGTCTACAACAAGCACCTGCAGCCACCACACCTCTGTGGGTCTCCAGCCTCCACCTCCAGGCTGCCTTGAAGAAAAGCTTTACCTGAGCTGCTGCTGCTGGAGATCACAGACCCACAAAAACATTCAGCTTGGAGCAGACCCTCAGGAGCACCAAGTCCAACCCAGGACTCTGCTCCACAAGGCTCAGCCCTAAACCACAGCCCAACCACCTCCAAACACAGCCAGGCTTGGGGACTCCACCACCTCCCTGGGCAGCACTTTCCAGTCCCTGACCACTCTTAATGGGGAAAAATTCTTCCTAATGTCCATCTAAGCCTACCCAGTGGCAGCTTGAGGCCATTGCCTCTTGTTCTGCCACTAATCAGCTGTGAGAAGAGACCAGCAGCAGCCTCTCCACAAGGTCCTCTCAGGTAGTTGCAGACAGCAATGAGGTCTCCCCTCAGCCTCCTCTGTTTCAAACTAACCATCCCCAGCTCCTTCAATTGCTCTGCATCAGATTTATTCCCCAGGCCCTTCCCAGCTTCCCTGCCCTGCTCAAATGCCTGGTTTCCAACCACCCCTCTAAACCACGAAGTGCTCAGGGTTTCCAGCCAGGCAGTCCTTCATACACACCAGCACCACTCACCATGAGGACAACCTCGTGGTGCCCACCCTGGCTGTAGCCACAGTGCTGCTCAGGGGAAGGACCCAAGTGCAGCTGTCCCTTCTGCAGGCTAAGTGCTGGCTCACAGTGCACTCCTGGAGCAGTTAAAGCTCTTCTGGGCTTCACTTCTCCTGGGCTGCAGCAAGAGAAGTGTGGCCAGCAGGGCCAGGGAGGGGATTCTGCCCCTCTGCTCCACTCTGCTGAGACCACAGCTGGAGCTCTGGGGCCAGTTCTGGAGCCTCTGTGCCAGGAAGGATCTGGAGGTGCTGGAAGGTGTCCAGAGAAGGGCCATGAGGATGAGCAGGGGGCTGGAGCTGCTCTGCTGAGGGGACAGACTGAGGGAGTTGGGGTTGTGCAGGCTGGAGAGGAGAAGGCTCCCAGGAGACCTCATTGTGGCCTTCCAGGATCTGAAGGGGGCTCCAAGAAAACTGGGGAGGGACTTTTGAGAGTGTCAGGGAGTGATAGGACTGGGGGGAGTGATAGGACTGCAGGTGCAGCCAGGGGATTTTCTGGAGGGGAATCGTTTCCAGAGAGAGGAGCTGCTGCTGTGTGGGATCAAAGGCGTGGGGTGGCACCTGCAGAGCACCAGCTGAGAGATGGGGGTGCTGCTGTCTCCTGGGGGGCTGTGCAAGGGCCAGTAGTCTGTGCCTGATGGTTCCATGATGGTGCCTTGGTCATTCAGAGTGGCTGAACTCATTGCTGGCTCCTCAGGAAGCATGGCTGCAGTTACCAGAGACTGGATCAGATTGGCTGTGAGGAAGAAGTTGTTCCCCATGAGGGTGGTGAGAGCCTGGCACAGGTTGCCCAGGGAGGGGGTGGAAGCCTCCTGCCTGGAGGTGTTTGCAGCCAGGCTGGATGTGGCTGTGAGCAACCTGCTGTGGTGTGAGGTGTCCCTGCCCATGGCAGGGGCTTGGAGCTGGCTGAGCCTTGGGGTCCCTTCCAGCCCTGACAATTCCATGCCTCTGTGGTCAGTGCCGGACACGAGGGCTCTGAGGGACTGAACAGGGGCTGCTAACAACAAAGCAGGGCTGGGGAGACGTAGGTGGGGAGCGAAGGGAGCAGGAGAGCAGCAGAGGAAGCTGCTGGCAAGTAAACATTGCTCAACAGGACAGCAGCAATGGGGAAAAACTGACAGAGTGGAATAACAGGAAGCTTAGTCACTTCTGGACAAAAACAGCCAAGCTGGGAGAGGGCTGGGAGGGGAGGAGAGGGGAGCTGAGCTGGGCAGGCCTGGCCTGCAGAGCAGAGCTCAGTTTGCAGGCCTGGCCCTTGCTCTGCTCTGGACCAACCCCCACCTGGCTACAACCTCCCTTCAGGGAGTCACAGACAGCAAGGTCTCCCCTAAGCCTCCTCTTCTCCAGGCTAAGCAACCCCAGCTCCCTCAGCCTCTGCTCCCAGGGCTGTGCTCCAGACCCCTCCCCAGTGAAGGCAATTCAGATCTCAGTGGCCAAAAAGATAATCAGTTGCTGCAGCAGGAGGAAAAGGGAGAGACACTCCAAAGTCTGTAACAAAGGACAAGTTCAAGCAGGCCAAGGTAGGAAAGGAGAAGTGTTGTGGGCAAAGGCTGGCACACCAGGCTTGTCCTCCCCCCTGAGTGTGTGCTGAGGCAAATAAAAGCTTCCTGACCAAATAAACAACCTCCCAGTGCCCACAGGCTACCCAGAGCCCTGGCAAAGCCGACTGGGCCTGGGCTGGAGGCCTGGGCCAGGGGCCCTGAGCAGCAGGGCAGCATGTGAGAGCTCTCTGCCTCACGTTCTGGGCTGCACTCAGCCTGCTGGCTTAGAACCAGAGCCAAACACAACCCTGGAGGGGTGCAACAGCTACACACAGAGGCAGGATGCCCAGCTCAGCTGCATGGCCTGCTCAGAAAGGTGCACAGCACAGGTGTGGCACGGTGGGGGGGGCTGGAGGGCACAGCACCTGTGCCAGGGGGATGCCAGCACAGCACCATGAAGGGGTTGGCTGAGCACTGGGCCAGGTGGCACTGGGCTCTGTTTCTCCCTGGCTCTGGAGGAAGTGGCCACAAGTCAAGGTTAGTTGAATTTCCAGTTTGTGGTGGCTCACACCTGCCCAAAACAGCTCCTGAGGCAGAGGCTCAGCTCAAGGTCCAGCTGCTGTGCCCTCAGGTCAGTGCCTGGCTCCACCACTGCCATGGGATGATCCAAGAACCAGCACCCCCAGGGCATGCAAATGCCATCACAGTGGAGACTTTCAGCCTGTATAGATGCAGAGTTTCTTGCTCTGAGCTCTGTTTGCACCACCTGCAGCAAAGGGCAGGGCAGGATGCTGCTGCCGGGGCAGCAGTGCTGGCCTCAGCAGCCCTGGACTGCTCACAGACTGCTTTTTCATAGAATCAATAAGGTTGGAAAAGACCTCAGAGATCATCCAGTCCAAGCTGTCACCCAGCACCTCCTGACTAACTAAACCATGGCTCCAAGTGCCACATCCACCCCCCCCAGAGCACCTCCAGGGATGGGGACTCCACCACCTCCCTGGGCAGCACATTCCAGTGGCCAATATCTCTTTCTGGGAAGAACTTTCTCCTCACCTCCAGCCTAAACTTCCCCTGGCACAGCTTGAGCCTGTGTCCTCTTGTTAGAATAGAATAGAATAGAATAGAATAGAATAGAATAGAATAGACCAGGTTGGAAGAGACCTTCGAGATCATCATGTCCAACCTATCATCCAACACTACCCAATCAACTAAACCATGCAACCAAGCATCCTGTCAAGCCTTGCCCTGAACACCCCCAGTGACGGCAACCCCACCACCTCCTCAGGCAGCCCATTCCAGTGGGCAATCACTCTCTCTGTGTAAAACTTCCTCCTAACCTCCAGCCTAAACCTCCCCTGACACAGCCTGAGACTGTGTCCTCTTGTTCTGTTCTGCTGCTGGGTGCCTGGGAGAAGAGACCAACCCCCACCTGGCTACAACCTCCCTTCAGGGAGTTGTAGAGAGCAAGGAGGTCTCCCCTGAGCCTCCTCTTCTCCAGGCTAAGCAACCCCAGCTGGCTGCAGTCTGGGATCACTTCCTGCACTCAGTGCTCTGCAGGCCTCCTCCCACTGGTATCTGGGATCAATGCAGCCCAGAGACAAAGCAGGATGTGGGCTGCAGGCACTGATCAGCCCCCATCTGCCACCAGCGCTGCCGGGGCCAGGCTGGGTCCCTGCTGCCCTCGCCCCGCGGGTCCGGCCCTGCTGGCTCTCCAGGTGAAGCTAAAGAGCAACCAAAGGGGAGAACAAAAGAGCCTCTGTGAGGCAGGGTGCAGATAAAGCCAGGCCCTGCCCCCCCTGCACACAGCAGGGCAAACAGCAGTCAGGCCATGAGGAAACATCCCTTGCCCTCAGGAGCTCTCCAGCTGCCCTGCTGCAGCTCCCTGCCTTGCACAGACCAAGGAGAAGGGACCAGGCTCTGCTCAGCGGGGTCCTGGGACGGTACCAGGGGCAATGGACACAACCTGCACCCCAGGAATTTCCACCTCAGCAAGAGGTTGAGAAACCTCTTTGCTGTGAGGGTGCCCTGGAGCAGGCTGCCCAGAGAGCTGGGGGAGTCTCCTCTGGAGAGCTTCCAACCCCACCTGGATGTGTTCCTGGGTGACCTGCCCTGGGTCTCCCTGCTTTGGCAAGGGGGTTGGACTCCTACCTCCAGAGGTCCCTTCCAATCCCTACCATCCCATGGCTCTCTGATCTGCCCCCTCACAACCAGCAGCTCTCACCCAAGCAGATGGGACTCTGCAAGGCCCCACACAAAGCTGGTCCCAGGGACCACACACTGCAGCAGAGGGGTTGTGGAGTCTCCTGCTCTGGAGGCCTTCCAGCCCCACCTGGATGTGTTCCTGTGTGACCTGTGCTGGGTTCTCTGCTCCTGCTCTGGCAGGGGGCTTGGACCGGATGATCTTCGAAGGTCCCTTCCCACCCCTGACATCCTGTGAGCGGGCTGGGGGCTCCGAGCACAGCCAGGGCAGTGCCCCTCTGTCCCCATGGGCTGTGGGCACAGCCCTGTGTCCCTGGCCCGAGCCCAGGTTGCTGCTGGCTGGCCTTGGCCTGAGCCCTGTCACGCTCTGCAGACACACGTGTTGCAGAGGGCCCAGGCAGGAGCTCGTGCGGCTCAGAAACGTGGCTGCAGGAGCAGCCTGCCAGACCGAAGCCCTGACAAGCTGAACCCTGGCAGACTCACGTCCTGGGGACAGAAAAACCTGCACTGATAGCTCAGAAAAGCTTCTGAGATGGGTGCCAAGGGTGTGAGAGGAGCAGAAAGTACTAAGAAACAGCAGAAACTGCTGCTCAGCCTCTTTCACAGAGGATAGGGTAGGACAGGACAGACCAGACCAGGTTGGAAAAGACCTTCAAGATCATCAAGTCCAACCTATCATCCAGCTCTCAGGGCTCTGGATGAACCCAGAGGTGAAGCTCAACCTGCCCTGGCACAGTCCCTGGAGGTGTTCAAGGGGGGATTGGATGTGGCACTTGGAGCCATGGTTTAGCTGTCAGGAGGTGTTAGGGATTAGGTAGCAGGTTGGACTTGATGATCTCTGAGGTTGATTCTATAGAACTTATTGCCCTCTACAACTACCTGAAGCCAGCTGGGGGCTGGTCTCTTCTCCCAGGCACCTAGCACCAGAACAAGAGGACACAGTCTCAAGCTGTGCCAGTGAAGGTTTAGGCTGGAGGGGAGGAGAAAGTTCTTCCCAGCAAGGGAGCTTGGCCATGGGAATGTGCTGCCCAGGGAGGTGGTGGAGTCCCCATCCCTGGAGGTGTTCACAAAAGTCTTGGATGTGGCACTTGGAGCCATGGTTTAGCTGTCAGGACGGATTAGGGAATAGGTTGGACTTGATCACCTCTGAGGTCTTTTCCAACCTGGCTGATTCTGTGATTCAATCCTAACTTGTTGAACAGAGGAGGGCAGTGGACACAGAGTGGTGGGAAGCAGAGCTGGCAGGATGCATTGTCCTGAAGGCAATCCCACGACATGCCAGGCACTGCTCTGGGGTCAGAACTCCCCTCCACTGCTTGTGGTGAGACAGGAGCTGACAGCTGAGACCTCCTGCCACAAAACCAAGCTGTGCAGGGAGAAGCAGCAGCTTTCCTCTGGGTGGAAGGTGGGGTCACAGAACATGAGAGGTTGGGAGGGACCTCCACAGAGACCATGGAGTCCAACCCCCCTGCCAAAAGCAGGCTCACCTAGGGTAGTGCACACAGCAGCAGGCTGCCCAGGGAGGCTGTGTTGAGTCTCCCTCTCTGGAAGTATTCAAAACTCACCTGGATGTGTTCCTGTGTGAGGTGGTGTAGGTGATGCTGCTCTGGCAGGGGGGTTGGACTGGATGAGCTGCCAAGGTCCCTTCCAGCCCCTGGCATTCTGTGAATGCATCCAGGCAGGGCCGGGAAGGCTCCAGAGCAGAGCCCCCACAACCTCCCAGGGCAGCCTGCTGCCTGAGCTGCATCACCCTCGCTGTGAAAGCAGTTTCTCCTCATGCTGAGGTGAACCCTTCTATGCCCAAGTTTCTATTCACCCCAAGACCCCTCTGGGTCTTCCTGGTAGTGCCAAGGGCTGCTCAAGGGCTTCTCCGCAGGAGGGAGGTCCAAACCCCCCAAAGGCAGCCGTGAGAAGTTTGTTCCCCAGCAGCACTCTCTCTGCAGGGAGCAGCACTGTACTCATGGCACTTCCAGCCCACTGTAAGACACTTGAAGAGCTCCACCACCTCTCCCATTCACAGGGGGAGAGAGCCAAGAGCAGCTGGGCAGCGGTGCCCAGGCCCCGCGGCTCCAGCGCTCGAAGCCTTCCCGCCACGGGGAGCTGTGGGAAAGGCAGAATGTTCCATGTGTGGGAGCCAGCAGAGCTGATGAAACACAAAGCAACAGTCAGAAGGAAGAGCAGAGTACCATGAGCTCATCTGAGAAGCACTTTTCCCGCCCCGCCGACTCTGCTCAGCGTGTGTGAGGCAGAGCCACGGTCCCGGGGCTGAGAGCAGCGGCCTCGGGGCTGGGCTGGGGCAGCCGAGGCACACCGGGGGCTGCTCGCGCAGCCTCAGCTCTGCTCTGGGCCATCTCCAACAGCTCAGCTCTCAGCACGAGGAGGAGACTAAAGCTCCCTTGCAGTGCCCTCTTCTCCCCCACACTTCTGTTTCTGAGACCAGGTGGAGTCCCAGCACAGCAAAGGCAGAGGAGGGACAGCCCCCAGCCCAGCCTGGCACCTCCAAGCACGGTGGTGAAGGACAGGGCATGGCAAAAAGAGATGCAGCTGCCAGACCTGCCCTCCTCTGCCCACCAGGGAAAGCCACCACAGCCACCCCCAGCTCTACCAGGGCACACAGGGACAGAAGAGACTCAGAGAGGGACCCTGCAGCTCCAGAGCCCTTCTGGAAGCAGCAGCAGGGCAAGGTGGAAGGGAGGCAGTCACTCTGACAGCAGCACCTGCATGGTAGAGCTCAGCTGCTAAGAAATGCCACAGGGAGTCACGGACCCACAGAAACATTCAGCTTGGAGCAGACCCTCAGGAGCACCAAGTCAAACCCAGGACCCTGCTCTGCAAGGCTCACCCCTAAACCACAGCCCCAAGCACCACAGCCAAACCACCTTGAAACACAGCCAGGCTTGGGGACTCCACCACCTCCCTGGGCAGCACTTTCCAGTCCCTGACCAGTCTTGAGGGGGAAAAATTCTTCCTACTGCCCAGCCTGAAGCTACCCAGTGGCAGCTTGAGGCCATTGCCTCTTGTTCTGTCACTAATCAGCTGTGAGAAGAGACCAGCAGCAGCCTCTCCACAAGGTCCTTTCAGGTAGCTGTAGACAGCAATGAGGTCTCCCCTCAGCCTCCTGTTTCACACTCACCATCCCCAGCTCCTTCAGTTGCTCTGCATCAGATCTATCAAAATCAAACAGACTAATGCCCAACTCAGCTGTTTTCAAGCCAGCACAGCCAACAAGGGAGCAGAGCAGAGACAGGACTCAAAGGCAGCCTCTCAGGGTGGGTTTCCCCTTGGAAGAACAGCAGACACTAGAGACAGAGGGCAAGGAAAGCCTGGCCCAGCAGCAGGGCCCAAGGAGCTGGTGTGAGCACAGCCCCATGTACCTGGAGCCCTGCAGGCTCACTGCATCAGAGCTTCCCACCAGCAAAGGCAGCAGAGACAGGAATGAGCCCCTGCTGAGCTGGCCAAAGGTGCTGGCTGCCAGGGCCTGCAGTGCCCATGGAGCTGCCAACCAGCCAAGCTCAGCAAGCCCAGCCCCAGCCCGATGCAGACACTGCCCCAGCCCCAGCTCAAGGCAGGAGGGGGAGCCTTGTACTGGGGTGTGGAAGGACAGCCCTGAAGGAGCCTTAGCTTGGGTGAAGGTTCAAGGGCAGCAAAGCTGGGGAGGGGTCTGGAGCACAGCCCTGGGAGGAGAGGCTGAGGGAGCTGGGGTTGCTTAGCCTGCAGAAGAGGAGGCTCAGGGGAGACCACCTTGCTCTCTCCAACTCCCTGAAGGGAGGTTGTAGCCAGGGTGGGGGTTGGTCTCTTCTCCCAGGCAAGCAGCACCAGAACAAGAGGACACAGTCTCAAGCTGTGCCAGGGGAGGTTTAGGCTGGAGGTGAGGAGAAAGTTCTTCCCAGCAAGAGAGACTGGCCACTGGGATGTGCTGCCCAGGGAGGTGGTGAAGTCCCCATCCCTGGAGGTGTTTAGGAAGAGCCTGGATGAGGCACTTGGTGCCAAGGTTTAGTTGCTCAGATGGTGTTGGGTGATAGCTTGGACTTGGTGATCTCCAAGGTCTTTTCCAACCTGGTTAATTCTATTCTACTCTCTCCCCAGATGCCTTTTTTTTATGCTTCAAACACTTCACTGCCAGTTTTCTTCACAGATTTTTGCCAACCTAGAGGTCAAGTGAAGAGAGTTGAGGTTAAAGACCTAAATGAAGAGCTCAGCAGTCTCATCCCCTGCACTTTACCAAGTCTTCAAGTGGCAATAAAAACCAAGCCAGCAGTTATCTAGTCCTGCTCAGGCCACTTGGTGCTTCTCTCCTGTCTTTGAAGGGAACAAAACTGTCCTTGCCCAAAGCCCTGCTCCTGCTGAGCACCACCAGAGCACCTCCCCTGCCTTCACCCCCCGGCCTCGGGGGAGGTCTCTGCTGGTTTCCTGCACACTGCTCAAATGACAGCAAAAAGCAAGCAAGCAAGCAGCAGAGAGGTTTTAGACCCAGCCCCACCAGAACACCTGTACCTGACACAGACAGACAGAGGGGCTCTGGGCAGCCTGCTCCAGCTGCAAGGGAGCTGCACTGGGTGGCCTTGGAGGGTCCCTTTCCACCCAAATGGTTCTCTCTGTGATCCCAGGAAGGCAGAGAAAGCCCTGTGCAGGGCTCAGCTAACAGCTGGAGCTCCTCTGGCCCTGCTGAGGTGCCCACACACATGCCCAAGCACTGCCAGCCTGTCTGCTGGCAGCCAGCTCCTGAGTGCCTGCTGCCAGACGCTGCCAGAGTCCAAAGCCACTGCTGGAACCTCACAGCAACTCTGACAACAGAGCTGCTCGACCCCCACGACCCTTCCAGGCCCCTCAGATGAAGCAGCCTGCCTGCAGGAGGGGTCTGCACACATACTACCAGAGCTGTGCTGTAAGCAAGGCAGGAAGCTCAGCCCCGTGGCACAGCTGGCACTGGAAGCCCCAGGGCACACACAGCTGCCTTGGCCAGAGGAGAGCTGAGCCTCTCCTGAAAGCTGCTCCCACTGGCACAGGGCCTGCCCACAGCTCATGGTCAACCTCCAAGCAAGACAGCTCTGAACTCTTCCCCCTCCTGCTCCTCACCTGACTGCAGTGCCCCTTGCTTTGTGCCATCCTCTGTCATTAAGCTGAGGGGTTTGTGTAAGGCCAGAGTGTGGACAGAGGGCACCCCGTGTGTGTGTGCACCCAAGGCACAGCAGGGAGCAAAGCACTCAGCTTCACAGCTCCCACCTTCCACACTGCTAGTGCCTGACCACTTGGGCACTCACACATGCAACACCTGGGGGCAAACACTGTGCAGAAATCCTCCCCAGGCTTGCAGGCAACCCCAAGAGCAGCAGCTAACAGCCCGAGACCCCCGGGGGCAGCCCCAGGGCCTCACTCCTTCCTCCAGCCATCGCCTTACAAGCCCCCAGCAAGGCAAACTCAGGGTGGCTTCCCTCTGGATCCCAACAGCTCCAGCACCAAGCATCAGCTTTGTCAGCAGGCAGCTCCCAAACCCCACCAGGAGCCACGGCTGGAAGGAGGCACAGAGCTGCCAGAGCCACAGCAAATGCACTCTGCATTTTCTCAAGGCATTTCAGAGCCCTTCTGCCTGCTGCATCCAACCCCTGCACTGCTCAGCACCTCTCCTGCCTTACACTTTCCTTCTCCTCCCCTTCTGTCTGCTCACACTTTTCAAACCAAGTCCTTCCTCCTTGGCTGTGTTTCAGGTGGTGTAGCAGCATCTGACTTCCTTCAAGTTCCTGTCTTTCTTCTGTCTTCTCTCATCATTTCTTTCTTCCTCAACCTCATGAGCTTCAACAAGACCAAGGGCAAGGTCCTGCAGCTGGGTTGGGGCAATCCCAGGCACTGATACAGGCTGGGCAGGGACTGGCTGGAGAGCAGCCCTGAAGAAAAGGACCTGGGGGTGCTGGGGGAGGAGAAGCTCAACAGGAGCCAGCAGTGAGCACTGGCAGCCCAGAGAGCCAAGCAGAGCCTGGGCTGCAGCAAGAGAAGTGTGGCCAGCAGGGCCAGGGAGGGGATTCTGCCCCTCTGCTCCACTCTGCTGAGACCACAGCTGGAGCTCTGGGGCCAGTTCTGGAGCCTCTGTGCCAGGAGGGATCTGGAGGGGCTGGAAGGTGTCCAGAGAAGGGCCACGAGGATGAGCAGAGGGCTGGAGCTGCTCTGCTGTGAGGACAGACTGAGGGAGTTGGGGTTGAGGAGGGACTTTTGAGGGTGTCAGGGAGGGATAGGACTGGGGGGGATGGAGCAAAACCAGAAATGGGGAAATTGAGATTGGCTGTGAGGAAGAAGTTGTTCCCCATGAGGGTGGTAAGAGCCTGGCACAGGTTGCCCAGGGAGGTGTTTGCAGCCAGGCTGGAGGTGGCTGTGAGCAACCTGCTGTGGTATGGGGGGCTGGGGTAATTAGCATCATATCATCTCACTAAACAGCTCCTGCTCCACCACCACCATTTGTGCACCCATCCCAGAGCTGGGGGGCAAGACCCCCACCAGCCAAGATACCACCCAGGGGAGCTCAGCCCCAGCAAGGAGGCCCAGCCAGCACCCCTGGGTGACATTGAAGCAGTCATCAAGGATTGCCCTAACGACCGGGGGGCCACCAGGCCCCCCGGCCTTTGTAGTCACCACCACCAGCACCCAGTGAGCACCAGGGGCACTCACCAGAGATGAGAGGAGGATCCTCCAGCCCAGATGGGCTCAGCTTGGGGCTGCTGCCCTTCCTGCTGGGGATTAAATAGGGGAGTGGGTGGGGAAGGCAAAGTGACCACACCTGGGGTGGGAGGAGACTCCAACAGAGCCCAGGTGCTGTGGGTTTGAGGGGAACAAGGGGGAAAATGGGGCAGGGGAGGGACTTGGAGGGTGTCAGGGAGGGATAGGGCTGGGAGGGATGGAGCAAAACCAGAAATGAGTAGATTCAGATTGGATGTGAGGAAGAAGTTATTCCCCAGGAGGGTGGTGAGAGACTGGCACAGGTTGCCCAGGGAGGTGGTGGAAGCCTCATCCCTGGAGGTGTTTGCAGCCAGGCTGGAGGTGGCTGTGAGCAACCTGCTGTGGTGTGAGGTGTCCCTGCCCATGGCAGGGGGGTTGGAACTGGCTGAGCCTTGGGGTCCCTTCCAACCCTGACAGTTCTATCATTGTGGGATTTTATCACCTCCCTGCACATTCCATTTCTGTAAGCTGGAGAACAGACCTGGCCTTAACTGCATGAGCCAAAACTTAGCTCTGAAAGTCAAAGGAGCAACCCTGCACACACTCACAGAAAGGCAGGGGGTGGAAGGGACCTCTGGAGATTGCTGCGTCCAACCCCCCTGGACCAAAGTACTTAGAGAAGGTCATACAAGAACACATCCAGAAGGGTTTGGAATGTCTCCAGAGATGGAGACTCCACCACCACCTCTCTGGGCAGCCTGCTCCAGGGCTCTGGCACCCTTAGAGAAGTTCTTCCTCATGTTTAGACAGAACTTCTGATGTTCCAGTCTGTGCCCACTGCCCCTTGTCCTGTCACTGGGCTCCTCTGAACACAGCCTCCCATTCTCCTGACATCCACCCTTTAAGTATTGATCAGTACTGATGAGATCCCCCCTCAGGCTCCTCGTTTCCAGACTATTCAGCCTCAATTCTCTCAGCCTTTCCTCATCACAGAGCTGTTCCAACTCCCCTCAGCTCTTTGTAGCCCTTTGCTGCTCCTCTCCAGCGAGTCCCTGTCCTTGAACAGAGGACCACAGGAAGGTAGGGGTTGGGAGGGACCTCTGGAGATCATCAAGACCATCATGCACTCTGGAGTGCCCATCTCTACCCAAAGGGAGCAGGCACACAAAAGCCTTACCCCTTTACAGCCACTGCAATGAATGCCCTGCGGTGGTACCAGCTGGAGATAAAGGCAACTGCCAGCTCTGACAGGACCTCTCTCCAGCCACAGCAGCTTAGAGCATCCCCAAAGCCTGAACCCTCCCACCCAGCCTGGAGCAGAGGGCTGCAAGGTCCTGCTCCCCTGGAATGGAGCTGGGGAGGGCAAGCTAGCAGGAGCCGCTGGGGGACCTCCTAGAATCTTAATCTGGTGATGGTTATGAGCAGCTGGTGTTTGCTCTGCAGCCTTGTGCTCTGCTCCGCAGGACGCCAGGCCAGGCACGGCGCTCAGGACCGACAGGAATCAACACCACCACAATCAAAACAAAGGACTCTGCTGTTTGCCCCGAGGGGCACCGGGCTCGGGGGGAGCTCCTGGCTCGTTCAGGCTGCCCAGGCAAGGCTTTCCTTCCTCCCCTGTGTTCTCCTTCAGCTCCAAACGCCGCCCAAACCTCAGTGCCTCCGAACTCAGCTGCCTGCAGGAAGGCTTCACCAGGCTGCTGGACAGGCAAGGGTATGTTGATGTGAATGCCCTGCAGAACATGCCCCAGCACCAGAATGCTCACTTACAGGCACAATTTAGCAGCAAAAGCTGGCTCTCCAGCCCAGCTCCACTGCAGCAAATGGGAAGTGAGAGAGGAGCCAGCAGCCTGCCCAGCTCCAGCCCAGCCTGGCTCCACTATCCAGCGCTGCAGGCTGATGGCTGGCTTCTGCTCCAAGAGCACCACCAACTCTGCCGTGTTTGGGGTCTTCCTCTCCAAGAATCTGCTTTGCCTGTGGGGTTTCACAGTGAGGCCTGAGCTGGAAACAGAAGCATTACTGCTCTGAGAGCCACCTGCCCTCTGCTGCTCCTGAGGCTCAGCAGGTGGGTAGCTCCCTTGGACAGCAACTCAATCTAAGGCCAGGAGATAGGAGACACTTCAGAGGAACAGAAAGCAACAGCCTTTCCCTTCCTTAGCAGTGGTGGTCACCAGCTGCACCTGCAGCTGCCCTGGCTTTGCACGGCTCCTGGACTGGTCTATTTCCGTGTGTCCACCAACAACGACCCTGCTGCCCAGAGACACTGCAGACCCCCTTGTAACTGAGCCAACCCTGGCCCACGGCCCGCCCCAGCCAGGAGCTGCCAGGCTCCATCACAGCTTCAACAGGGCGCTTGTTCCCACTGGTCCCACAGGCACATGCCCCAGTGAAGGTGGCCCCAGAGCCACCCACGTCCCTCTGGCCCCCTCTTTATGCCAGCTGATTCTTGGGCACACAGGACACATGCCATCCCCTGCAGCTGGCACGGCAGGCAGGACAACTTCCATGCTTTGCAAGCCCTCTTTCCCAGCTCCCAGTCCCACTCTCTCAGTCCCTTATGCTCATGGTTAGGCCTGGAAAGGCTCCCACTCCGGCTCACTGAAACCACGCCGACAGAAAGCAAACCACCCTGCTTCCTGAGGAAATGTTCCTCTCCTCAAAGCCTCCTCTCCTCTGCTGCTGGCTCTCTGTGCTGTTTTGCCAAGTTAGGAATGGTCCAGAGGAAGCTGGAGCTGAGAAGAGTCGTTCCAGGAACCTGACAGGGCTTTAAGTGCTCTGGAGAGGCAGCTCGTTCCAAGCCTGCTACCCCAGCTGGCCCCTTCCACGCTCCTGCTGAAGCCCCACTGCTCCTCCTCAGCAAGCTTCTCAGGGAGCAGCACTTCCCATCAGAGCAGCACTGGTGCACCTTGGAAAGGCAAGAGAGCTTGTCAGGACCTCCAGGGCTGAGAGCTGGCAGCTGAAGTGCACTGGGATACACCAGGCTGCTGGGTTTGGCTCTCAGAGGCTCATGCGGTGACTGGGGCGGTACAGACTCGCAGACTACATCAGGCTGGAAGGAACCCTCAAAGGTCATCTTGCTCAACATCCCTGTAGTCAGCAGAGACACCTCCAGCTAGATCAGGCTGCCCAGGGCCATATCAATGTCTCCAGGGATGAGGCCCCAATCACATCTCTGCATTGAAAGAATGCACCCTGAGGAAACAGATCCTGGTTCTCACACCCCTAGACCTGCTGCAGCCAGAAATGCCTCTGCTCAGGCTGAAGCTGGGACACCACCTCTCCAGGGAGCAACCAGCTTCCAGGACAGCTTCTGCTGAGTCACCAAAGGTCCTTCAAGCTCTCCTCTGTCACTGCCAGCCCCTGAGCAGGAGCTCCTGAAGCTGCTGCAGCTCCCAGCTTGCCCCTGCCGGGGTGCAGCACTCGCAGCTTCGCTACGCCCTGCAGCTGCGTTCCTTCTGCTCCTGCAAGATCTGCTTCATCAGGTGTTAACATTGGCCTCTGCTTCCAACCACCTCAAGGGGTGTTCTGCATCACTTCAATAATTAGATGTTCCCTAATGAAGGGGCTAAGTCCTGAGGATTTCCATAAACTCAAACACAAGCCCCAAATAGGTTTTCCATTTGCATAATCCTGTGCTTCAGCACCTGGCAGCTCGCTGCTAAATCTTATTTCAATAGCAGTAATCCTCCTCCTGAAGGAGAAAGGCAGAACTCTGGGGCAAGGATAAAAGCATCTCTTGTTAGTTTATACAAGGACTCATTTAAGCTCATTAACTCATTTCTGCAGGAAGAACCTCCAAGCCTGGGTCCCCCAGCCAGGGCATGGGGCTGGCACAGCCAGGGGAGCAGGAGCAGCTGCCCCAGGGCAGCTCCACCTGCACGGGTCCAGCCTGTGCCCATCAAGGCTGCCAGCACACACAGCCATAAGCACAGCCACCCAGAGACACTCTGAGGTGGCTTCACACCCTTTAAAGACCAGGAAGCTCAGCCCTTAATGCCCCCCAGGCAGAGTGACACCACCTGGGTGGACACAGCAAGGGAGGCAGTGGACAAACCCAGGGAGTTAGTGTCACTGGCACAGTGCTGGCTGGGACCCTGGGCCTCAAACAGCAGAGCTGGCCTGGTGCTGCAGGCAGCAGTGCTCCTCCTGTGACACATCCAGCCAGACTCTGCTTGCTCCCTCTGAAAGCACCACAGAGCAGGGCAAGGACAGGGCACACACCAGGAATCATTTCAATTGCTCCTCACCAAAGCTTTCCTTACTCCAAGTCTGTGCTCGAACTCAGGGCACTGCTGTACCACCATCCTACCCCCAAGTCCAGACCCCAGCCAGCCCTGGGACAGTGCTGAGGGCTGGTTCCCAGGGTGAGCAGTGCTGCTGGGAACAGGCAGAGCAGGCACATGGCTGTCCACCAGCCCAGTCTCCCACATCCATCACCAATCCATGGGGAAGAACAACACAGCAAGGAAGGAGGCACAAGAAAACGGAGCGAGGCTCAGACACCTGCCCACTCCTACCCCCTCCCAGCCAGGGCTGGCTTTCCTCTTAGCAGGTTTTGCTGCATCTGGCACTCATGCCTCTGCAAAGGCAAAAACCAGATGTGAGCATTCCATCCTGGATGTCATTTGCTGCTTCCAGCAGCGTTTGGAGCCAGCCTTGGCAATGAAGCCTCCGTACTCAGAATGCAGAGCAACAGTGACACAGGGTCACCCCGGGCAGGGGAGAGCCCCCACGGGCTGCTCCTCACCACTGCCTGCTCCTCACCACTGCCCCCAGGAGCCAGGACAAATGGCTGAATGCTCTCAACAAGAGGTTTGCCTATTTTATGCCTCTTTAAATTGTCCCTCCTCTTTAAATTAATTCAGAGTCACAGAATGGTAGGGCTTGGAAGGCACCTCTGGAGGTCATCGAGTCCAACCCCCCCTGCCAAAGCAGGGTCACTGAGAGAAGCTCACACAGGAACACATCCAGGTGGGTTTGGAATGTCTCCAGAGATGGAGACTCCACCACCACCTCTCTGGGCAGCCTGCACCAGGGCTCCAGCACCCTTAAAGAAGCTCCTCCTCATGTTTAGATGGAACTTCTTCCATTCCGGCTTGTGCCTGTTACCCTGTGCCCTTCGCCTGCACTGTGCCCAGGGGAAAAATAGCCTGGTCCCACCCTCCTGCCACTCACCCTTGAAGTATTATCAACACTGATGAGATCCCCCTCAGGCTGCTCTTTTCCAGACTGAACAGTCCCAATTCTCTCAGCCTTTCCTCACAAGAGAGATGTTCCTGTCCCTCAGCATCTTTGCAGCCCTTTGCTGTACCCTCCCCAGCCAGTCCCTGGCCTTCCTGAACTGGGGGAGCCCAGAACCAGACACAATACTCCAGATGTGGCTTCATCAGGGCAGAGCAGAGGGACAGAAAAGCCTCCCTTGACCTGCTGGCCACACTTTTCTTGATGCACCCCAGGATGCCATCAGTCCTCTGGGCCACAGGGGCACATTGCTGGCTCATGGGCTGCTCACTGCCCACCAGCACTCCCAAAATGTTTCTGGTTTGGAGTTACCCAGCAGAGCTCCTGACCACAGGCAGCAGAGACTGAGGCTGGTTTCTGGGTTTGCACAGCCTCTGAACCACCACAGTGCAAAAGCTGCAAGGTAAAGGTTTGCTTCTGCTTTAATTTCTTCCTGCAGATGTCGAGCTGAGACTGTAACATGAATTCTGAACACTGCAGTGAGCCCTAACTCCTTTCTCTGGGAATCTGGTATGGTTTCAGGATGCTCTTTCTGTTCCCACTGAGGAGCATGCATGGCTTTGATGGTTTGGGGTTTGTAATGGATTATTTGCCAGGCAGCCTAACAACTGCATCATTTTCCCAACAGATCTGCCACTTTCCAGCCCCTGCCTCTGCCAGGAAGGCTGAGCTCCAGGATGGGAAGCAGAGGGAGAGGATTAAAACAGCAAAACACAGCTCAGGAATCTCAACATTGCTGACATGGTTTTGTTTTCCCAGGGATTCCTGCCTCACAAGTTCCCTTGGGATGAGCCCTGTGTCCACCTGCCCCCCACCATGAGCTGAATCTCTGCACCCCAGAGGCTGTAGCTCACACCTGAGTGATGCCACAAAGCTAACAGCACTACAGAGTCACCTGCTCAAGTGGCACCTGCCATTGTGTGCCTGGAGTTTTAACTCTCCCTAAAGAGGAGACAGAGCCAACAATCTGCCACGCTGGGGAGGAATTTGCTCACCATGATTGGCTTTGCTTGGGGTTAAAGGAAATAAAGTCCTCACTCTGCACCCATAGGGAAGTGTCACCCAAAGGGGGATGACAAGCCCAAAGGCAGCAGTGTAACTCAGGAGAGCAAAAATCTCCTTGGAAGTGGCAGTGGCTCCAGCTCCAAGGGGGTAAGTTGTGATCAAACCCTGCGGTGCTGACCGCATCCACTGATGCCAAGTGAAGCCTGCATCAGTGGAGCTGCCACATTTTGAGTCAGAGTGCCCAGAAAGCCCACTGCTGGAACAGCACCACAACCATGCTGAGTCCTCCTCACCCTCTCCTCTCTTTCCTCTTGGCTGTTTTCATCCTTTCCACGGCTGGGGAAGGTGGTGTGGCGGCTGGGGAGGCGGCAGAGCGGAGGAGCCACGGCAGGCCGGGGGGGCATCCCCAGGGCAGCTGCAGCTCCTGCAGGGGCTGCATTTGACATCCCTCTCCCCTGCATGAAGACATTTTGATCCTGCAGGAGCCATCAGATGAGTCATCTCTGGAGCATCTGCTGGGGCTAACGTCATCTCAAGAAACGACTTCTCCTCGGGCAACGTTTTCCCAAGAAAGAGAAAGAAAGCGAAAGGAAAGGGGAAAAAAAACCCCAAACCAACCGAAATGTTCTAAAATTCTCCTCACAAAATAATCAGATTTCTGTGGCAGAAGGGCTTCCTGATTTAGGAAGCTGAGGGCTTGCTTTTTTTTTTTGCTGCAGCCAGTGGAGCAGGCATCCAAATTTAGGACAAAATTCCTGTGGCGCTGGAAGGAGGCAGAGGCCAGGCTGGAGCTTACTCAGCGGCTGGGCGCACAATTTGAATCCAGGCTGGGCTCAAATCCTCCTCTGCTCTCTGAGGGCTGGCTGAGCCCCACATGCCTTCATCTTGATTAATGCACTACCCTAAGGACAGCCTGGCAGATTTCATTAGGGCTAATTAGGGAGCAGGGTATTCAACGGCGGCATGATAAAAATCTTGCCCTGATTGACGGGGCCCTGACCTCCTCCTTGCTCTACTCGCTGAGGTCACAGCCTTGCTCCTGCCTCCCTTTTTCTCCTAATTAAGATGGAACAACCACCTCTCAGCACTGAGAGGGGACCACAAGGGGCACACACAAGGACATGTGTCCCAACAAGCGACACGTGCCCAGAGGTCCCGGCTGCAGCGCCGCAGCTCCGCAAGCCGCCCCTGCCGGCACGGATCCGCAGAGCACATCGGGTCGGCAGGGACCCTCAAAGGTCATCCTGTACAAGCCCCCTGCAGTCAGAAGGGACACCCCCAACTAGATCAGGTTGCTCAGGGTCACACCAAGCCTGACAATGCATGTGGTCCAGGGATGGGGCCTCCACCACATCCCTGGGCAACCTGTTCCAGCGTTTCACCACCCTCACCGTGCAGAACTTCCTCCCCATGTCCAACCTAACTCTGCCCTGCTCCAGTTTCAGACCACTGCCCCTCATCTTATCCCCACAGGCCCTTCTAAACAGCCCTTCCTCAGCCTTCCTGTAGGTCCCTTTCAGATATTGAAATGCAGCTCTTAGGTCTCCCTTCTCTTCTCCAGGCTGAGCAGCCCCAATTCTCTCAGTATGTCCTGGTAGGAGAGGTGCTTTAGCCCTCTGATCATCTCTGTGGTCCTCATGAAGGTACAGAAGGTGGTACCTCAACATGGAGATCTGGAGAGCAGACACCCCACTCTTTTTGCTCCAGACCTATACACAGACAGGCTTTGCTTTCATTTCACAGGGAGGACATAAAAGAGGCTGAAAGTCCCCCTCCTGAGGTCTATTTTTGCCTCCTGGGGGCAGAGCAGGTGAGCCGTGTTTGCTCCGGGCTGGCAGCTCCTGGAGGACACCTGGGACCAAGGCCAAGGCCTGGGCAGGCAGAGCAGGAGGGTGCTGCCATTTCACAGGGGCTCCTCAAAGTGTCTGCTCTGCTTGTTTGCGTTCTAAAGATAGCAGAGCTGCCCGGCCAGCTCCTGCTGGGCTGCAGCTCTCTGCAGCACTCACACACCTGCCTGCCCTCGGCACACAGCAGGCATCTTCTGCAAGACAAACTGATTTTGGGGAGCACCAGGGGGGGAAGATGCAGTCATAGCTTGCAAAGAAAAAAAACCACCACCTCTGTGGTGTCCAAGAGACAACACAAGAACAGCTCCTCAGAGAATATTAACATTGCCCACAGGTAGGAAACTTCAATATTGAGGTCCGTTTTTTGTGGCACTGCTATTTTAGTAGAGCAAGGACATCACATCCAACACCGAACTGCTGAAACAGCACAAATTCCTACTGAATGTCCTAATAACTGAGCTGACAGGTTCCAGACCAATCTGATCCATTCCCCAAAACTGCTTCTGCAAAACCTCTCAGGTTTGTGGTACTGCAGCAAAGGTTCCAAAGCGCCTGTTCAGCTTACACACACGAGCCGAGGAAGATCTGAAACAAACCCAAACCTGGGCAGCTGCTTCTCTGCTGCCTGGATTGGACAGGGCTTCACTGAAGGGATCTATTCCAGGTTGTTTATTAGCTATTCTCCCACATTATCCAAGCTACTTCACTACAAAAAATAGCAGATTCCTTCCCAGTTTACAGCCTAGCCCCTGTGCTGCCTTTGTGTGGGCAGCAGAAGCCTGCTCTCCACACTCTGAAGCAGTGCAGTAAGGCTCTAATGTCACCTTCAGTTGTTACCCACGGACCTGGCAGCCCTTCACAACGGTGGCAATTATCTCCCTCATTAAAAAAGGAAAAGAAGAGCCCTGCTGACAGCCACAGAAGAGCCAGCCATGCCACGGGGACAGGCAAGACTGGCTGGGCCCTGGTGTGCGTCCCTCAGCCAGACACAAGCCCAGGCTGCTGCTGCAGCTCCGTCACCGCCAGCCTCCTCTTCCAGCACCGAGATGTGGAGGCACTGACAGCAATCGCAGTCGTCAGGAACCTGAGAGCAGGACCCTGGCACACAGCAAACTCAGGTGATGCCACCTCCCACAGCAGAGCAGATTCACCTCCAAGTAACTCTTGGAGTCTTGTTTCAACCTTTTCCTCTGGATGCTGGCTCGGAAAAGTGCAAGGCCAGCGGGGTAAGGCTGCTGCAACCCAACAGCAGTGCAGTGGGAATTAGCCCAGGGAATGCTGCAGGTATTACTGTCCCAGTAAATCCATCTTCACTCCCACACCCCCTCACCAGAGGCTGGTTTAGGTCTCTGAGGCCAGGTGGGTCCCTTGCCGCTCGGTGTGGTGGCCACTCCTCCACCAAGGGCGATGTCTCAGGGCCAGGATTCCCAGCAGCACTGACAGCCCTGGCACCATTCCTGGTGCCAACACTTCCTTCATGCATGGAAACATTTTAATTCCTTGCTTTAAAATGAGTTTTTCTTCCCCCCATGAATCAGAATTAGTGTAATCTTGAAATCAATTTGAACACAAGCAAAACCCTTTCAGTCTCTGTAAGTGAAAGCATGGCATGGGGTGGTGGGGCTGGGCATTTTCAACCCCAAGAGCATTTTAGAGGTTCCCCCTCCACCCTGACACACTTCTGAAGTCAGGAAGCTTGCAGGACTGATATCAAACCCTTGTCACCCCACTGCCTGCCCAGCTGCCGCTGCATGGGGCCCGGCTGCATCAGCAACCTGCAGCCACTGGTGACAGATACAACTCCGTCCCCAGAGGGAGGCATGGCCCTGCCAGGAGCCAGCTCCACACACTCAGCCTCTGCTCTGCTTCCTGGGATTTGGTTCCAAGAAGAAGAAAACAACACTTTATCAAACCTGACAGGCATGTTTTTCTTTCCCAGCTTCTGATATTTTAGGACACTACTGAATTCATTTTGTACTGTTTGTGAGCATTTGAAATGTTAAGATCACTTCATTTGGGGGGAAAAAAAAAAAGAAGGGAAAGGGGCTGGGATCCAGACATTTAGCACCTATTGCTGAAACAACAGCCAAGGTAAAACAGCAGCTGTGCATGCACAGCCCAAACTCAGACAGGCCTCCTAAAATTCCCCCGAGGCTGCAGCCTCTCTGCTCGCACGCCCAGAGGCACCCTGCTCTCTGCTAAGCAGCGTCCTTCCCTGAAGGGAGAGCACTTGTAAAGGAGACCAGGATCAACACAGCACTCCCAGCCACGGAAATACAAGCAGGGTGCTCACAGACACCCAAATAACCCAGGGAGGAAAACACTCTTCTAAGATTCACCATCAGCTGTCCAGAGACACCAACAACAACCCGCTGGGAGTTACGAGATGGAAAACAAATCCTCATCTTGCTTACGTGGTTTGTGCTATTAAAAACAAAGAGTCCTCACAGTGACTTTGCTGTTTCTACATGAAGTGCCCTTTATTCCAGCTACAGGCAGAGAGTCATTTGGAGCTGCTGTAAGCCACACCGGAGCATTTCAGCCCTGCCAGGCGTTATTTTCCCTTCATTCCCCACCCCCTCCTCCGATCCTTCCTTTTCCCCTGAGGAAAGCAGCAAAAAACAACCACCCAAACCAAAAACCACCAAACCCAACCAAACGACACACCAACAAATCGACAAGCATCAGCAACATCACGGCAGCGACAACAGCCCAGCGCCGGCAGCCAGCAAATCGCTCCCTTTCGGGCTGCAGGGTTCCTCCTGCCACAACTGCCTCCTCATTAACCGTATAGCCTCGGAAAGAAGGGAACATTTACTCACTTTCAATGAATCAAAGCAGGCGATTACACGTCCGTTTTCGACTTGGCAGCTTTTCGATGGGTGTGCAAATTTACATTCCGTGTCTGGTCGTGAGCAAGTCCCCCTTTGGAACTCCCTACACACCTCCAGCGTTAGCCATTTTGTGTCCCGAATCGGCGTGACACTAACAGCCATCTTTTTAGCCTTTTACAGGTAGTTACAATCTCCAACGGTAAACGGACCAACGAGCCGCTGAACCGATCGAACTGGAAATGATGAAAGTGCCACCTCCAGAACGCTTCTTTTCCTCTTTCTTTCTTTCCCCCCCCCACCCCCCCTGCCCCGCTCCCTATATTTCACAGTACGTGCACAAGGGGGTGGCCGGGGCTCCCACGGGGCAGCGGTGCCAGCGGGAGCTCACAGCGGTGCCACCGCTACCCGGCGCAGCCTCCGCGCTCGCAGCAAGGCCGGGCGCTGCCAGCAGAGGTGAAGGTTAAAAGGTGTGGCCGGGGCTCAGCAGCCCATCCTGGGAGCCCAGCGGAGCCCACAAGGCAAGCATGGACCCGGGAGCGGGGGGGTTGTCCGAGCTGCTGGCAGGGAGGGGGCTGGCAGGGGGTCTCCAGGCAGCGGGCGGGGGGAGAAAATCTGTGGTGCAACCGGGATCGATTAGTTTGGCATAGACAGATGCAGCAGTTTAGAGCAGCGACCGAGATGGGGGCTGTCGGGGGGTGGGGGCGGTTTGATTTGGTTGGTTGGTTGGTTGGTTTGTTTTCTCTCCTCTCCTCGGCTTGCGGGCAGCAGAGATCTGACCTTGGCGGCAAACTTTTATTGTACAGTAAAGCAGCCTGCGGCAAGGCCAGCGCCCTTCCCTCGGCGGGGCCCGGCCCGGTGGCGGCGATGCGCTGTCCTCGCGGTCTAGCTGGCAGCAAGCAAGGCAAAAGCAGCGGCTGCTCTAGCAGCGGAGACGTCAGGAAAGGCACTTCTTAGTACCAACCTGCAGAGAGAAGAGACAGGTTACAGTGGCGGCTCCGCGGCTCCCCGGCTCCCGCCAGCCGCCGCCCGGCCGCACTCACGCCAGCCGGGAGAGGGGCCGCTGCCCCGCGCCGCGCCGGGCATGCTGCGCAGCCAGCCAATCGCGGGGAGCCTTGCAGCGATATTCCGGGCGGGGAGCCAATGGCGGGGGCCGTCTTATGAAAGGTCGCGCCTGTCAGAGGCTGCCCCGAGCGCCCGCCCGCCCGCCGGGGCTCGCCGGGCGCCGCAGGACGCGTGTGGGCCCGGGCGCTACCCGGCATGCAGCGAGGGGGCCGCACCATCGCCGCTGACAGTGGTTCCGTCCGCGGCCCCCGCCCTCCGCCTGCGCGCCGCCGCCGCTCCGCCCCGCACGGCCCCCTCCCGCCGCCGCCGCCGGCCCGCAGCTACCGGCCCGCAGCCCCGCAGGGAAGCGAGCTGCCCGCGCCTCCAGCCCTGGCGGTGGTTAGCGGCTGGGTAACCGACTCGGCCCCTCCGCTCCTAATGACAGCCCGGGAACGCCGGTTATTCCCAGGACGGGGCCGGCCCGGTGCCGCGGAGGGCTGCTTGCGGGCTGCACTGGTAGCTAAGCGAAGCCGCCCGCTACGTACTGCCGAAGTGCCAGGCCCTGGATTCACCCAGGAGCTCGGGCACAGTGCCGGCTGGTGCGGGGCTGCCCCTGCGCAGGATGGGGATGGGCGCCCAGCACTGCTCCCTCCCAGCCCAAGCCGCGGCTGAGCTGCGCGCTTCTGATCCCAAAGCGGCAGCACTGCACCCAGGCGCCCCACAGCCAGGAAACCTTCCCTCCTGGGACCGAGGTGGGACGGGTGTTTTCCCGAGAGGAGTTTCAGGTGCCTGGCTTTGCCACAGCATGCTGCTGCACCGTGCCAATAGAGTAACAATGACAAATACAACTCTCGTCCCACCTGGAGATCTCCAAAGAGCAGCCCAAAGCAGAGAGGCACCCATGGCAATGCCCACCAGAGCCCACAGGCAACACCACCAGCGGCACTTCTGCCAGCAGCATCTCACCCGCGGTGAGAGGGGGGGCTGTCCCCATCCCTGTCGTTACACGGACACTGCTCCAGAGCAGGCCTGTCTCCCACTGCACCCAAAGCAGCATCACCAACACTGCCACCAGCAACACGTTTTGGGAAGTGGTGCTACTCAGGATGCATGCAAACCAAGAGACAGGGAAAAATCTACAAGGAGTCTTTGTCTTTTTTTTTTTTACCATGGACTAAGTAATTAGGACAACAAACTACAGAAGCAAAGCACAACTACTACAGGTAGTGAGATTACAACAGTGGTTTCCTTGCCCTCTAATCATACCCACATTTTAATCCCTGCTAGCAGCAGAGAACTTTGTGTAATTGCTTTCAAGCACAAGTAAATAGCAAAGTGTCTTCTTGGTGAGCACAGATATGCATCTGCTTCAGCTGCCTGAAACTCAGAAGCTGGATTCATCCCAGACAGCAGCTGGGCCTACAGCAAAGACTTGAGTCTCAAAAACTCATTCCATGAGTGCTCAAGCAAACAAGTTTGGTTCTTGCCCTGTGCCATGCTACCCAGCTGTGCAGGGTTAGTACCAAGACCCAGAAGTGCAAAACCACGAGCTGGGAGCTCAGGATGCCACATGCCAGCAAGCCCAGGCGGGTGCCCTGGCAGGGCAAGCTCCAGGCACCCCCAGTTCCCTTATGCTGGACTGCTTTCCACATCAGAGAGCTGTCAGCCTCAAAATACATCACCCAGACCCCAGCTGAGGTGTACAGCAACTCCTCCTTGTCCTGCACAGACACAGGTAACAGATGTACCTGCTTCCTCCCACTATCACCCTTGAACACCACAAAACAGTCACTTTGGAAGAGATTTTGTTCTGGGTTTCTGTTCCCTGTGAGACCCTCAGGAAAGCGTGATGCTGGTGCAGGCATAGCTCTCCCTGGAAGCCATGGAAGAGCTCTAAGCTGGGATTTTAATCCTGCTCATCATTTGGTACACAAACCATCTGGTCATCATTTGCTAACAAACACAACCCATCCCAAGCACTGATTTTTCCAAACCCCTAGAAGGGCTGGAGCAGCAGTTGGTATACTCTACATGCCACAGGCAAGGCAAGTTATAGGACATGCTTCCGAAGCAAGACATGCCATTTCACTCTCACAGCTTGAGTAGTCATCCCTAAGGAGAAAAGGAAGAGAGAGCACCAAGACAACACACAAAATGAAACCAGGCAGAGCTGTCTTTTGTGCTGACAGGTAGAGGCAGGAGCAACCTTCCTGGTAAAACTCACAGAACCATGCTTTATAATGCAGTTTCTCTTTGGAGAGGGACCAGGCACTTGCAGTGAAATCCTGCTGCTGTGGAGGTCACTGACACGTCTGCAACTGCACTAAACCCAGGCTGAATTTCACCCTTCCTTCTCCAGGCTGCCAGCTGCAACAAGAAAAGCATTACCTGAGGAGCTGTGACACCTCAGAGGTGCATCTCCTGAGCGTGAAGCAATGCTAGATGGATTATTCTGTCTGCACAGTCACTTGAAGAAAAATTGTGTTGTGGGAATTTATCTACCTGAAAACAGAGCCAGAAATGTCAGCTTTAAAAATAGCCTTCCAGCAAAACTAGGCTGAGTTCAGACCAGAGGTCTATCTTCAGGAGCTCCACTACAGAAAGGAAGATGTTAGCAGATCCATTATGTTTTAACCTGCACAAACTATCTTCCCTTCCCTCTGAAATGCTCTTGTGATAGTCCAAGCCAGTAAGGAGTCCCCCACTCAGCCTCAGACACTAAAGGACACCAGTGCCTGCCAAAGCCCAGCAGATAGGTGTGATGTCACTTCAGGCTGTCTCTGATAAGCCAGCAAAGGCTGCAGCAAACCCAGAGGGAAGAACCACAGTGCAAGGGCAGGACAGGGGGAGACTGAGCTGATTTTTCTTGTTAATTAATATTTATTTGGAGGCTGCCAGTCGATAGACTCCCCCCAGCTCTCCACTCAGCACTAAAGGCTGCTCTCAATCCCCAGCTAGGTTTTGCAAGCCCACATGCTGAAGTGTGGAAGTGTTTGCTACTTGTCTTGGGAGCGCTCCAACAACTGTCTGGCCAAAGCATCACCTTGCTTTCCCTGATTATTGGGAATACAGGGGGGGAAAAAGAAGCTTGAAATCACTGAATGCAAATGCCAAAGTGATTCTCAGAAAAGACAAGAGAGAGAAAAAAATCACACTGAAAAACATGTCTGGGAAGAGGGTGAGAGATGAGCTGGCTGTCTGCTGAGCTGGGTCAATGACAACCATTACCAAGCAGCTCCACCAATCAATGGAAAGGTTATCAGGAAATGCCCAAGAAAGTGAAACTAGCACAGAGAAGCCCATGTGATGGTGGCTTCTATGTTCTGATTAAGGATGTTCCAATTTTAGTACTTCCTGTTTTTGCTATAAAAATGCAGCGGGGCCAGGTCTCTCCCTCCTCTCCTTACAGCCTTGGACACAAAACTGAAGCACCAGCCCAGAAGCCTCCACTGCAGTCACAGGATCACAGGATGTCAGGAGTTGGAAGGGACCTCCAAAGATCATCCAGTCCAACCCCCCTGCCAGAGCAGGAGCAGAGAATCCAGCACAGGTCACACAGGAACACATCCAGATGGGGCTGGAAAGGCTCCAGAGGAGGAGACTCCACAACCTCTCTGGGCAGCTCTGTGACCCTTACGGTAAAGAAGTTCTTCCCTGCTTTCACTTCTGTTCACTCACACACATCTCTCAGCATCTGGAAAGCTGGAGAGGGAAAAGTTACAACCCTAAGGAAGAACATGGCAGTGGAGAAGGATGGTTTTATGCTCAGAGCAAAGTGGAAGCTGAAAGCCCCAGCCTCAGCGACACGAGAGCTGTCAGCGGGAGCAGATAATTACACGATGTGAATCCGCCCTCATGACAATGGCTCTAACAAGATAGGAAGTGGAATAAAATCAATATTCTGTTTACACTGACGAGTCTCAGGGCTCAGAATTGCCAAATGGCTGTCTTTTAAAGACAGAAATACCAAAATTACTGACTGCCTCAGAGAATTTTCCCCACACCTCTCTGCCAAATTCAAAGTTTACCAATAACACAGCTCAACATAGCATTTGGAAGGGATACAGCAATTACTTCGTGGCACAGTCAAGGGGTATAATTACAGTGTCACGAAATTAAGCAGAACAATGAGCTAATTAACATCCTGGCCACATAACAGTGAAGGATTGGTTAGAGGAAAATGTTCTTCAGTAAGCTGCTGCTGAGCGAACCACGCTGGACTCGCGGTGTGGCTCTGCAGGAACTGCTGCCACCACGCTTGCACAGCAGCAAGCCAAAGCAGCAAGACCCCTCTCTGTCCTCTACTTTCACATATAATGGTGGGGGTAAAATGCAGAGTGCAAAGGCAGAGCACAGAGCAGCCAGCTCTGAGCTAGGAAAGCCCAGACACTGAACCATTTGAGATGTTCTTTCACAACCCCCCCTGCACCTATTGACTTCAGACTTAGGGCTCGGTAAAGCCACGAGCACGAACTAGCATTGAAGTGCTGAGGAAGTCCCACATCAGATTGGTAAAAAAGCCCTGCCAGCACTACCTCTGTGACCCAGATACTCTGTATAATACACAGAGTTGTAGCAGTAGTAGTGCTTAAAGGTTATTTCTGACAGCAGTGCTTGGGAAGGCTGCACAGCCTCCCACTGACTTCAGTGGGCTTCGCAGGCAGAGCCTCTCAGACGTGGTTTGATCCCCAGTCTGCTTCACAGCTTCTGAAACCCTTTTAGCAGCAACACCTACCTGAGACATTGCATCTGAAAGTAGCACACCCAAGTATGCTCACTTCCTGAAAAAACATAGAATCCTGGAATTGTTTGTGCTGGAAAAGACCTCCAAGATCATTGAGTCCAACTGTCAACCTCAGCCCACCATGACCATTAAACCATGTCCTGAAGTGCTGGGTAAATCATGGAAGAAGAGGCAACATGTCACAGCTAAGTGTCCCCAGCTGCATGTGGCTCCTGCAGTGTGCAGGAGTAAAGGAATTCCTTGAACTCAGCCCTCCTAGACTCACATCCCTACTGAAACTGGGAACCAGCTCCTAACAACAGGGAGTGGCACTGACCTACAGATCCCATAGCCCAGTCCTTCCTTCCTTTAATTAGAGAAATGCTGGTTTCATGTCAAAAAGTTCCACTGCAACCTCCACAGGCCCTCTAAAGAGGAGATGCTTATGAACTAGCCACTCCTACTGTCACTGAAACCAACTTTCGAGTCCAGAAATGAGCCTGCTATGACCCAGGCTATTGTCAGTCTCCTTTGCAGAGCTTGGGATTCAGAAGTGCAGAATTCCTGTTATCTGGCAGCATGAGCTGGATGTGGATTTGCAAAGCACAGCAGAGGAAGGTCAGTGACTGTCCCCAGACCAGGCTGTGTATGCTGCCATTGCTCTGCTCCTCTAGCCTGCACGCCACGGCCATAGAACAGTGGGGAGGTCACATTTTAATCCATCTGCTGCTGATTTATGCCCCACAAAGCACTCACCCAGCCATCCACACCACTGAAGCTGCAGAGTCTCTTTCTGGTAAGTAAAAAAACACATCCACACTGCAGTTCCTTTACCATAGCATTTACATCATCCATTACAGAACCAGGAAGTCCTGTGTGACAGAGGGGAATTTCAGCCCTACAAGAAGGGACATTTCCCACACAAGCCTAACAAGAAGTTGGTTATCTTCAACAGCTACGTTAAATCAAGTGATTTAACTTCAAGCTCCCAGGAGCAATTAAAAAACCCCAAGCCAACCAACCACCAAACTGAACTGAAACAACCAAAAGGCCTTTTCCTAAAACCAGCCTTAGGTGTTTGGCACTTGGTGCCATGGTCTAGTCGTGAGGTCTATCGAGACAGGTTGGACTTGATGATCCTTGGGGTCTCTTCCAACCTTAGTTATACTGTGATAAATACTGAACACAGATATGAGAGGGGTTGTAACAAAACAGCTCTGCACCCTTCCCAAAAGCACAGAGCTGGTCACTAATCAGGCTCCTGCCCACAAAAGACACTTTGTTTGATTAACTACAGACATACCTAAGCCAAGGGACACAGGAGAGGAGCAAGAAACCTCAGGTTATAGCCTCCCACCAGGACCAGTCTCCTCCTACAAGCAAAGCTCTCCTTTGGGGCATCATGGCAGGGCTGACCCAGATGAACTACCTGCCCCACACCATCCTCTGCCCCCAGAAGGGCACATTTCACTTGGTTTGGGTGCACAGCCACATGGCAAAGCTCAGCATGAGTCCCACAGCTGAGATTCAAACCTGGAAGGTTCTTGTGACAGTAGCAGGAGAGCTACACACCCCTGAGAGCAGTCCCACTGGGGCAGGGGATTTCTAGCTGCCCCTGCCTGTGCAGATAGAAAAGGTTGCACATACCAAGCAGGATTATTAGCCTCATCCACAGTAACAGCTACAGAAACAAGCAGCAGGTCCATGACTCAGCACGGGACACGGCTGCTTCCCTCCAGCAGCAGATTCCGCTGATGCCGATGCTTTCAGGGAGGAGGACTGAGAGCTCCTCAGGTCACCAGGGATGCAGCAGCCACCCAGCCCAGCTGCCTGCAGGTCAGATGGCTGAACATCTACTGCTTAGCAAGGGAAAAAATCCTGGCACCTTGCTACTGATAAGGTTCTAAATGACATCTGTGTTACCTCCAGAAGGTTCCCACTTTTCTACAACCAGCTCTATCGTTTCTCACTTCCCCTCCCAGAGCAGCTGGCTGCCAAGCTGGGCCCTCTCCTTCCCCAGAAGTGGACCTCAGCAGTGGGTACAATGGGTCTGGAGGGGCCAGTGTGGTGAGCACTACAGCACAGGCACAGTCAGTACTAACATTATTAATTTATTACTAATGGCATTTGCTCCAGCCAGTGAGCTCCTCCTTCCCCTGCCTGCCTCCTCACCAAGCTCCAAGCTAGAGAGTCCTTGCCCCTTTGCACAGCAGCTCCCTTGCTGTGTGAGTAACAATGAGCTAGGAGCCTGCATGCAGCCACCACAGCCATACACACATCAAATTAATCAGAGAGATTAAAACTGGATTTAATTACCAGCAGCAGACCAGGCCATTCATGTCAGCTGCTCCACGCTGGCACTGTCGTCTCACCCCTCCAAACCCCTACGGCCTGTGGGGCCACCAGCGAGGAGCAGGCATCTTCAGAAGCATGCAGAGTGGGGCAGCTGGGAGCTGAGTGCCTGCTGCACCCCAGGCCTGCTCCCAGCGAGGCAAGCTGAAGTTCTGGTTACGTGCATTGCTTCATCTTGCATCTCATTTGAGGGCAACCAAAAAGGGACATGGGCAGAGAGAATGAGGAACACGTTACACCCAGTTCCGCTTTCCACAGCCAGCTGGAACCAGGGGTTTGATGGTCTAGGCACCCCAGCTCAGGAATGCTGAGTTGTGGCAGCACTGTGACAACCACAGCTTCTCTCCAAGGATGAGACAATCACATGGGAATGGGGGAAATGGGGTGAGTGGTGTGGTATGCACTGAAGGGCAGCTGCAGGCAGCACCAAGCCATCACCCCAGCGCCCTGAGAAAGGCTAAGGGGGACCCACACCTCCAAAATCATCCCAGACTGCAACATTCAGAGCACTGCCACAGCAGGGACACCCACAGCAGTGAGGTATCAGCAGGACAGGGCGAGGAGGAGACTGCCCAGCTCCTGTTAATGTGGGTCACAAATGATGACAGCGCTGGGGAACTACTCCAGCAACTGCTGGAAGACAGGGGGTAAAGCCAACTGTGCTCCAGTTCAAAGCTGCCTGT
Source organism: Dryobates pubescens (assembly GCF_014839835.1). Lineage (NCBI taxonomy): Eukaryota > Metazoa > Chordata > Aves > Piciformes > Picidae > Dryobates > Dryobates pubescens. The sequence goes on along the minus strand of NC_071624.1, from coordinate 18,969,628 downwards.
TTCTCAAAGGATCTCAAAGCCAAAAGGGAGTACTTTCCAAGGTTTAACACACTCTGGCCTTACACTTCATTTACACTTACCAGTCCTATCCATCCAGCACAGTAAAACCTTAAGATCACCTAGCAGAAAACACAGTGGATCCAAAGTAATTTCTTTTCATTATCTCAGACTCTGAAGTCCTACAGAATGAGGCTTTCTAATCCTCTGTGCGCTACCACCACCTGAGGTACAAGGGAGAATCACAGAATTATTGAGGCTGGAACAGACCTCTGAGATCTTCAAGTCCAGCCTATGACCTAGCACCACCACACTGACCAGCCCATGGCACTGAGTGCCACATCCACTCTTCCCTTCAACACCTTCAGGGATAGTGATTCCACCACCTCCCTGGGCAGTCCACTCCAGTGTCTAATTCTCCTTTCCATGAGGAATTGCTTCCTAACATCCCTCCCCTGGCACAGCTTCAGGCCATGCCCTCTCGTCTTGGCAGAAGCTGTTATGCACTGAGAGCAAACTGATTCTTCACCATGCAGCAAAACCAATAATAGAACTGTTTTGGTTTGAAAAGACCTCCAAGATCCAAATCCAACCATCAACCCAACACCACCATGGCCATCAAACCATGTGCACCGTGCCACATCCACACATTCCTTGTACACCTCGTGGGACAGTGACCACCACCCTCCTGGGCAGCCTGCTCCAATTCAAGTCTAGGAGATGCTTTCCTTAGCTTCTGTGGTGGGTTGAAGTTCCACCCCCCAACATTAACTACATTTTAAAGGCACAGGCTGAAACCACCACAGCTTCCCAGAGCTGGCTACACATGGAGCACTGAGCAGCACAGAAACACTCAGTGGTCTGATCAATTCTGCATCCTGAATGATCTCACCCAAGCTACACACACGTGCCTTCAGAGGGAGCAAGGAGAAGCTCCAGATTAGTCACCAGCATTAAAAAAGCAATAACAAAATCTGAATGACTCTGCTTGATTTCAGAGGAGAAGTGAACAACATCTCTGAGACCATTTTTAATCAGTGCTTGCTATGATTTACTGTTTCTGCTGCCTCATCTCCAGTCCCTGCATTGACGTAGCTAACACTAAACATGAGGAACAGCCCCACTGCTGATGGCCCCTGCTCAGAACAGCTCCTGCTGCACACAGCCTCAGCAGCAGGAACACCATCAGGGACTGAGGGGAATTACTCAGGACTTCTGAGCAGGGCTGTCCCCAGCACACAGCTGGCAGAGGTGCAGGCAGCAGGGACAGACACTGCGCACACGGAGCCCTCTTCCCCTCCTCCCTCAGGAGCAGGGCTTGGTGATGGATTTCTTTTGCACACAGGGAGCCTTCCTCCCCTCCTCCCTCAGGAGCAGGGCTTGGTGATGGATTTTTTTTGCACACAGGGAGCCTTCCTTCCCTCCTCCCTCAGGAGCAGGGCTTGGTGATGCATTCTTGCAACACTAACTCTGTTCATGGATTCCCTGCTGCCTGAACGACTCAGCTGGTGTCACGCTGCTCACAGGCAACTTTTCTCCTGCTTCCAGCTTTTGCCTGTGGGTAGCAAAGATGAACTTAGAGGAAGATGAAGATAAGATTTCTGGTTAGTTCAGTGCCCAGAAGGCTGCAGCAGAAGGTCTTTGATCATAGAGGGAGCTGCAACACCATCAGACCTACAGCCCTGCAGCAGAGATCCCAGCCAGCATCACCACAGAGCCCTGGGGCCACCAAGCAAACGCAGCTTCAAGGACACTCCTGGTGTCACACACAAAGGCACAGGAGATCAGCCACAGCTTAATGAACTTGTCTGCTACCAAAAAAAAACCAAAAAGAGCAAGCTGCAGCCTTGCAGGGAAGGAGCAGTGACTGTGGCAGCACCTCCTGCATCACCACACACGGCACCTACAGGGGGTTTCCCAGCTTGGCCAGTCAGGTTTTTAATCATTGTTGTTTCTGGGTGATGGATCAGGTCGTAACCCCCCTGCCTCCCTGGGGTTTGACTGGTGGCTGTGGCACGGCTGAGCTGTCTGAGCTGATCACAGAGTAATCAAGGAACATCTCAGAGGCAGGAGGAATGTGGAGCCTTCATTACCCTCTTGGACCCTTGTTCTCCTCCTGGTCTCCCAACTGCAAGCTGCCACAGCACTCTCATTCCCACAGCTCATGCCTGCAAATGCTCCCTCCCAGCCTGTTCTGCTCCCTTTCACTCTCCTTGCCAAGAAATGGCCTTTCTGTAGCCATGCAGTGTAAAAATGGATCATTTCCCCCTCAAAATGCCTGCTATGGCAGCAGCAAAATACCAATGTTAATGTGTCAAAGGCCCACAGGACCAAAAATGAAAGACCATTTTGGAAGTAGCTCAAGCACTCATGTTCCACCCTTGCCATTAAGGTCACTCCAAACAGTTCTTGCTAGCAGCACTGCACAGCAAGCAGAGAGGATACCCAAAACATCCATCCTCACTGCTTCCCTCTGGTTTCATCCTCCCTTGGAAGATTCCTCTCTGTCCTCTGCTGGAGCCTTCTTCCATCTACCCCCTGCTTGAGCCCTCCTCCATCTGTCCCCTTTTTCATTAACCTACCTGTGCCAGCCCCTCCCCCCCCCCCCCAAACTGAACAGCACAGGGAAGGGATTTGGGGGGGAAGCTCAAATAGTCTTGTTTTCTTTCCAGTCTCACTCCTACCTCTAGAATCCATTTCAGGCCTTAGGACTGCATACTGGAGTTTCAAATTCCACCCTTACACCAAACCAAAACCCAAAGCCACCCCAAAACATGGACTATTTGCTTAATAGCTTCTGAAAAGCATTAGGAAAAAAAGGCAATTTGCATAAAAGTGGTGATTAAAGCCAGAAGGCTTCGTGGTTGTAAGAAAGCAAAGCAAAGCAACCCCAATAACTGTTGTCAGTCATGCAGGAAGAAGGAGTGAAAGATGTTCAAGTGGTTGTATTTCAGCTGCCACCATGAACTGCATTTAATTAGAGCTGAACAGAGCTCTGGCTGCTTCACACCCTTCCTCCCCTCCCCCCCCCAAAAAAGAAAGAAAATAACAAAAATCCCCTCAAAGATTGATTTCTGGAATACATTTGCACACAAACACAGGAGCTCAACACAAGGCTGATAAGCAGCAAGGTGTTTTCCCAGGGACTCTCTTCCGAGCAGCCTGCAAGGCTCAGGCACAGCAGCGAGAAGCCTGCACTCCCCCGAGAGCATTCTGAACTGCTGCACATCAGCAAGCTGCAGAGCACAGAAATACACTCTGACTACCACAGCCTCACCCCTTGGATTCTTCACTGCTTGGGAAAGGAGGCTCCAAGACAGCTTCAGTGTTGCTCCCACATCAAGCACTGAAGAGAGGTTGTGGAGTCTCCTGCTCTGCAGGCTTTCAAGACCCGTCTGGATGCCTTCCTGCGTTGACCTGCCCTGGGCGACCCTGCCTTGGCAGGGGGGTTGGACTGGATGATCTCCAGAGGTCTCTTCCAAGCTCTACCATTCTATGACTAAGGGTTTCCATATGAAATTACCCATGGCAAGGGTTTCACTGCAAACCAAAAGCAATCACACAAAGTTCAGAACACTGCCCAGGCACAAGGGAGCCTTCCCAGCACTGCAAGAAAGAGCTTTGGAGGTTATTCTTCCAAGCTTCAGAGAGGGAATGGATTCAAACTTCAGGAGGGGACTGAAGATGAGGAAGAAATTCTTGACAGTGAGGGTGGGGAGACACTGAAACAGGTTGCCCAGGGAGGTTGTGGATGCCTCCTCCCTGGAGGTGCTCAAGACCAGGCTGGATGAGACCTTGAGCAACCTGGGATGGTGGGAGGTGTCCCTGCCCACGGCAGGGGAGGTGGAACCAGATGATCTTTAAGGTCCCTTCCAACCGTACTGTGATCTCCTGGAGCACTGTGCAGGTGTCACTGCAGCAGACGCTGTCACTGTCAGAACCAAAAGGCTCTTGGGAGTGTGGCCTACTGTGGGCTGGCCCGGGGTGGGCTTTGGCCGCTCACCCGTGGCCCGGCCCCCCCTCCCCTCCCGGCAAAGGGCAGAGCTGGGGGCTGAGGCATGCCCAAGAGAGGAGCGCTGAGGCTGTGCAGGGCCCGGCTGAGCAGCTCTGCCCGCCCTCCCTTTTTCAGAAGGAACAATTCCCAGTAAGGCCTCTGGAAGCAGGATTGGGCCCCGAGCCCACACATGCCCTGGGTTCCCAAGTCCTTACTCACGGCTCGCCCGGCTTGCGCGGGAGCCAGCGGCACGGCAGGAGCACGCAGAGCCGCTCGGGCAGCACGGGCTGCAGGGGCCCGGGGCCCAGCCCCGTGCTGCTCCTCCAGCAGGCCAACACCTCTGTGCCCCTGCCTGCTGCACCCAACACCGCCCCTGTGCTTCCCCAGCAGCAGCTCTCCGCGGGCACCGTCAGCCCGGCTTCCCGCGCTGGCTCTCCGAGCAGACTTTGCACCCAGAGCCACCCGAGGCAGGGCACACGTTACTGAGAACGCCTTTGGCATTTCACTTTTCTCCCTCCAAATAATACCTGCTCCAAGTTCAAGCCCCAGGCACGTTTTGCCTTGCCAGATGATCTGCGACCGGCTCATGACTTAGGGCATTGTTATCACCCCCGAGCTGAGCAAACAGGGCTGCTGAGCCCTATTAATCTTCTGAAACACCCAGTCTGAAACTGGAGAAACAAAACAGCTCACTACAAGGTACATGAAATGTGGTCTGGGGAGATAAGAAGGAATTCAGTGCCTGCTCTGCTCGGTTTTTTTTGCTCTTCCACCGCACGCAAGGCTGAGGAGCTCCTGGAGGAACCAACTCCAGCTGCAGCCTTACTGACGAGTGCCCAAGGGACAAACAGCCCTTCCACAGCAGCAGGATTCCTCCAGGGCAGGCAGGAAGGGATGCTCCCAACAGGGAAACCTGGGCTGAAAGACGGAGTTTGAACTGCCACCAGTCAAAGAAATCAAAGAATGGCTTAGGCTGGAAGGGACCTTAGAGATCATCTACTCCAAGCCCCCTGCCATGGCCAGGGACACCTCACAATACAGCAGGTTGCTCACAGCCACCTCCAGCCTGGCTGCAAACACCTCCAGGCAGGAGGCTTCCACCACCTCCCTGGGCAACCTGTGCCAGGCTCTCACCACCCTCATGGGGAACAACTTCTTCCTCACATCCAATCTGAATCTCCCCATTTCTAGTTTTGCTCCATCCCCCCCAGTCCTGTCCCTCCCTGACACCCTCAAAAGTCCCTCCCCAGCTTTCCTGTAGCCCCCTTTAGATACTGGAAGGCCACAATTAGGTCTCTTCTGAGCCTTCTCCAGACTGGACAGCCCCAACTCCCTCAGTCTGTCCTCATAGGAGAGGTGCTCCAGCCCTCTAATCATGTCCTGTCTCTAGACACCCTCATGAAAAGTTCCTCTGCAGCCTTCCTGGAGGATCCCTTCAGGTATTGGAAGGCAGCTCTAAGGTTCCCCTGGCATCTTCTCCAAGCTGAACCACCCCAGCTCCCTCAGCCTGTCCTCATAGCAGAGGTGTTCCAGCCCTTGGATCATCTTTGTGGCCTCCTCTGGACTCACTCCAACACTTCCCTGCCCTTCTTGCCTTAGGGACACCAGACCTGGACGCAGGAAGAACCAAGACAACGAGTCCAGGAGAGCTGGGCTAGTGTTGGAGGGCTGAGAGCACACTTCTCTTAGGCTCAGATGGCCAGATGTGTTTTAACCCTGCCTGGCCCTTACTTGTGCTGAAAGCCATCCTGGTTCAGCTGAACAGCTGGCATATTTATGCCCCAAAATGACTGGTTTTTTTCTCCTGTGAAAACAAATATTTGGCCAAAAGCCTCAGAGCAGCACAGGCAGTTGCAGGCTTTGACAGTGCTCAGGGATCTCTGGAGGTCCCTTCCACCCTCTAATGATTTGTGATTCCATGAAACAAAGGCTGGAGGATGCTTCTCTCCAAGACTTGTCACCAGCAGCAGCCAGCAGCTCCAGGAGGTGGTGGGGCTGCAGAAGGACACAGGGAGCTGGGAGCTGAGCTGGTACCAGGCTGTGTGACAGCAGGGACAGGTTAGTGCCCACTGTACCCTGGGCTAAAGGAAATGAGAGCCTGGCCACACAAAGCTCACAGCCAGCTGTGGTTTACCCTGCCCTGGCTCTCTCAGTTCTGCTGTGTACTCTGTAGGTCCAATTGGAAACAAACTCTGAGCTCACTTTGAGCATCCCAGTGACAGGAGGTGCTTTTACCTTATGAATCACTGCTGGTGTTCCTAATTCCTACCAAACTGCCATTATCCCACTGGAAACTGAAGCTGCACTTAGGGAAAACTTGTGCTGGGCTCATCTAGGTCACATCTACTGCAAACCTGGACTTTCTGTTATAATGCATTACAAGAGAGTTCTCCTAGCACCCTCAAATGGAATCAAGGAGTTGTTTTGCTTGGAAGAGACCTCCAAGATCACTGAGTCCAACCTTCAACTCACCATCACCATGGCTATGTCCCCAGGGGCCCTGTCCACACATTTCTTGAACACTTCCAGGGATGGTGACTCTTCTCCCAAGTAACTAACAACAGGACCAGAGGAAATGGCCCCAAGCTGCACCAGGGGAAGTTCAGGTTGGATATTAGGAAAGATTTCTTTCCTACAGGAGTGGTCAGGCATTGGAACAGGCTGCCCAGGGAGGTGGGGGATTCACCATCCCCAGAGGTGTTCAAGAGTGGACATGGCACTTAAGGACATGGTCTAGTGGTCATGGAGGTGTTGGGCAGAAGGTTGAGCTCAATGATCTTGGAGGTTTCTTCCAGCCTTAATGATTAGCCCACACCTCGAGTCCTGTGTCCAGTTCTGGGCTCCTCAGTTTAAGAAGGACATTGAGACAGTTGAAGGTGTCCAGAGAAGGGCAACAAAGCTGGGGAGGGGTCTGGAGCACAGCCCTGTGAGAAGAGGCTGAGGGAGCTGGGGTTGCTTAGCCTGGAGAAGAGGAGGCTCAGGGGAGACCTTCTTGCTCTCTCCAACTCCCTGAAGGGAGGTTGTAGCCAGCTGGGCGTTGCTCTCCTCTCCCAGGCACCCAGCACGAGAACAAGAGGACACAGTCTCAAGCTGTGCCAGGGGAGGTTTAGGCTGGAGGGGAGGAGAAAATTCTTCCCAGAAAGAGAGATTGGCCATTGGGATGTGCTGCCCAGGGAGGTGGTAGAGTCACCATCCCTGAAGGTGCTCAAGAAAGGCTTGGATGTGGCACTTGGAGCCATGGTTTAGTTGTCAGGAGGTGTTATGTTGGACTTGATGATCTCTGAGGTCTTTTCCAACCTGGTTGACTCTATGAAGCACCGACCTGAGCGGGGATGTGCTCATCACAACTGTGACACAGCTTTAATGGTCCCTTCTCTCCCCTCCCTAACAGCTGCAAGCTCCCACTGACACTGATGGCCATCAATGGCCCACTCAGGGCAGCCCAGCCCCCAAACCTCAGCGAGGCCAGCAGCAAAAACCACTCCCATCTTGATCCTCTCAGTAAATCACTGGGGGAGGGAGGGAGGGGGGTGGCAGGAAGGAAATGTTGTTTACTTTGCTGCGTTACTTGGGAAACTGAGTTTACACTATGTAATTGTTAATGAAATTAAAAGGAAAACAATAATCAGAGGCAACTGCTGCAATCCCTTAGGAACACAAACAGTGGAGACCACCAGACATGCAGGCAAAGGAAAGCCCTGGAGCCTCTGCCCAGGGCAGAGCAGCTCTGTTTCTGTCATTCTCTGCAGAGAGTCCCTGGGGAAGTCACCAAACCCATTCGGATTCGCAGCGTGAATCACAGAGTGGGCATGGGCAGGGATGCCTCCTGCCAGACCAGCCCCATCCAACCTGGCTTTCATCACTTCCAGCCCTGAAGCCTCCACAGCTTCTCTGGGCCACCTCTTCCAGTGCCTCACCACAGAATCACCAAGGTTGGAAGAGACCTCAAAGGTCATCAAGTGCAACCCCTCCTGGGGAAGAATTTCTTCCTAACATCTCATCTAAATTCAGCTGCTTCTAGTGTGAAGCCATCATCCCTCATCCTGTCACTTCATGCCTTGGTCAGAAGTCCCTCAGCCCCCTCCAAATCCTGGAAGGCTGCTTCAAATCCCACACCTTGCAGCTGTCAGGGGGACAGAGCACATGAACAGGAGCCTGGATCTGCTCACAGCTCAGCAGGTCTCCAAGCCCTCTGGCCAGCACCTGCACATTTCTCTGCAGGATCATCCTGCAACCCATTGAAAACAAAGATAGAATCATTAGGGTTGGAAGAGACCTCAAGGATCATCTAGTTCCAACCCCCCTGACATGGGGGGGTTAACCAGGTGACTCCAGGCAACACCTGAGAGCCATTAGTGCCCTTCCCAGCTCCCCCTGGAAATCCATCACAAAACCACACAAAACACAACCACGGGAAAACTCCTTCTGGACAGGAGCAGCTGCAGGAACGTGTGGAGAAATATCCAGGTACAAGAAGTCCCTCTCAGCATGCACACAAATCAAACTACAACAGCAGAAGGGACCAGAAACTCATCTGCAGTTTTATCTTCAAGAGCTGGGTTTTGCTAACAGCAGCATCACCTCCTCACAGCCTGTTCAAGGCAAACACCTACTAAGCCTTTGACAGTAACGAGTAGCTCCTGCGAGGCAGCTCTTTAATCCAAGCCTGAGGCTTCCTCGGTGTTAAGAGTGAGAGAAACGCTGTCTGCAGCTGGGACAGGCAGCTCCTAAGCAGCAATCATCCTCTGGCTGGACAGCAAGAGGTGCTAAGGCTCAGCCTCCTCATTACAGGCATTCCTGTGTTGTTGCCACTTCTGCATGCAATCCGAAGCAGCAGAGTAAAACAAATGCTCAAAGGGAACAAAAGCAACGGGGAAAGTGTCTGCTTTAAACTCCACAGGGTCCAAGAACCTTTACTGTGGCCACAGAACCTATCCTGGGCAGTAGTGGTGAAACCATGCAGCTTTCATGAGCAACCAAAGTGGAGCAACACCCCTGAGGGCTGCAGCTGTTTGGCCAGACACAAAGAACTGTCAGGGTTGGAAGGGACCTCAAGGATCAGCCAGTTCCAACCCCACTGCCATGGGCAGGGACACCTCACACCACAGCAGGTTGCTCACAGCCACCTCCAGCCTGGCTGCAAACACCTCCAGCCAGGAGGCTTCCACCACCTCCCTAGGCAACCTGTGCCAGTCTCTCACTACCCTCATGGGGAACAACTTCTTCCTCACATCCAATCTGGCTCTCCCCACTTCTAGTTTTGCTCCATCCCACCCCAGGTCTACCACTCCCTGACACCCTCAAAAGTCCCTCCCCAACTTTCTTGGAGCCCCCTTCAGATACTGGAAGGGCACAATCAGGTCTCCTGGGAGCCTTCTCCTCTCCAGCCTGCACAACCCCAACTCCCTCAGTCTGTCCTCACAGCAGAGCAGCTCCAGCCCTCTGCTCCTCCTCGTGGCCCTTCTCTGGACACCTTCCAGCACCTCCAGATCCTCCTGCATCATCACCTCCTGCACTTCACCTGTATTCTCCAGGCCTCCAACACACAAGGGCTCTGAATTTGGGAAGTGCAAAGGCAGGGATCCAAAGGAATGCAGCTGGGGCATGGGGCAAAGGCCACATGTCCTCTAAAAGCCACTCTGGGGACAGGCAGCAGGGACTCACATCACACAGGCTTTTCAGGAGCATCTTCCCTGCTTATCAAAGTTTGGAAAGCAGCATTTTCAGTGCTCCTGACACATGGTTTCTGGACAGGCTCCAGAAACCTCCATGCAAAGCAGGTGTTCAAGGAAAGCAACCACAGCAGCACCTGCTACTTTCGAAGGCTTGCCAGCCTGTGGCACTTGGCACACAGCTGGCTCCAAGAGTTGGTTTGTGCCCTCCTTGGCCTCACCATGGGAAGCAGAATACAGATTAAGGCAGGATTTATTACCTAGTCCCTACTAGAAAATGATAAGCAGCATTCAAGACTTAGTGAAGCAACAAAGCAGGAGAAATGAAGGGGTGGAGCAAGGGGGAAAAAAAGGCAAATTAACCTTTCTCCAAAGCTGCAAATGAACATTGGAGGCTTGAAGCAGCCTGGCTCGTGCTTACTGATTTCTGATGATACTGTTGAGCTTCCCAAAGCAGAATGAACCAGTGTCAGGTAATGACAGGACTGGGGGGGATGGAGCAAAACCAGAAATGGGGAGATTCAGATTGGATGTAAGGAAGAAGCTGTTCCCCATGAGGGTGGTGAGAGCCTGGCACAGGTTGCCCAGGGAGGTGGTGGAAGCCTCATCCCTGGAGGTGTTTGCAGCCAGGCTGGAGGTGGCTGTGAGCAACCTGCTGTAGTGTGAGGCGTCCCTGCCCATGGCAGGGGGGTTGGAGCTGGCTGAGCCTTGAGGTCCCTTCCAACCCTGACAATTCTGTGATTCTATGATCTCCAGTCTGAAGAAAAAAAGAAATCAGCAAAACTCCCTGAAATTCTGACCTGTCCCCAGGGCAGCAGCAGAAGCTGGCTGCCCCTCGCTGAACGCAGCATGGAGCCTCCTGGGGAGGTACCCCAGGAACCTGCACAGAGCCCTCAACCCCCATTCCACTATCCTGAGCTTAGGAGGGTGCTTTGGGCACCTCCTGAAACGAATGGGGCTGACACCCCTCACACCACTGCACACCAGCCACGGCAAAGGAGGAACTTCTGGGTCCTGAGTGCCTGCAGCAGCAGCCCTGAGTGAAGCCCTGCCCTGGATGATGACTGCAATTGCTTCCGCAATCAGAGGGCAGCATACCAGAGACATTTCAAATGAATACTCTCTCCTTCCACTAATTAAACTCTCTGGTTGATAATCCTGAAGACAGCTACTATGCACTGCCTTGTTAATCTACCAGCTTAACTCCACCGTCTTCAGCCGTGGAGGGAAGAACAGGGTCAGACACCTGCCTGGGGGGAGTCCCAGCTGTCAGCAGCCATGGGACACATCCGAGCTGGTGATTTTCTGTGCTCCTTTCCAGCTTTCAGCCCCAAACCCTGCCTAGCCAGCACGTGGCACAGCTGTGCCTCCAAGGCAGCGAGCAGCAAGGAGGATTTTGTGGGGAGGTGAACACAAATGATGAGGCTGTTCCCTGCATGGGGAGTGTTGGCAGGGTGCAGCGGATGGACGGAGACCACAGCCTCTGCTGCAGCCCAGGGGAGCTTCACCAGGCAGCAGCTCTGTTGGCACTGTTTTCTGACCCTGGTGAGCTGCAAGCTGGCCACGGAGTACCCCAGTTTTGCCTCACAACACCACGAAGCACCCCTGCACTCACACCCTTGCCTGCCATTCAAAAGCAGTCTAAGTCGGGGGTGGATGTGAGGAAATAGGACAATGAAGGTGCCCTGTCACTTCCTCTCAAGAAGCACCTCTTGCCTCAGCAGCCCCACTGAGTGACTGCACAGCCCGGTGCTGCTAGGTGCCACACAAAGCAGGCAGCTCCACAACACACAGGGCCATACATCCCCAACACCTTCTCGAGTCTGGAGTCTCACTGGTTATGAAACTGAGCATGTTCAGTCACTGCCAGCACTCTCCCATTCTCTTTCAAACAACCCCAAAGCAGTGTTGCAGCTCAGAACTTTAAACCCAGGGTAGCCAAACTCCATTAGACAATGCTTTAGCCTTCACCTGATGTGGCAAGAGCCAAGGAATGCAGAGTCACACACAATGGTTTTGATGGAAGTGGACCTTAAAGACCACCCAGTTCCAACCCTGACACAGGCCTCACAAGATCTGAGCTGCAAAAGCAGGTGCTGCAACCACAGAGCTGAGCTCAGCACAGACCCAGCACCATGCTGCACCGCAGCACAGGCCCTGCTGCACCCTGTGATAGCACAAGGGGCAATGAACATAAACTCCAGCACAGGAGGTTCCACCTCAACATGAGGAGGAACTTCTTCACTGGGAGGGTCATGGAGCCCTGGAGCAGGCTGCCCAGAGAGGCTGTGGAGTCTCCTGCTCTAGAGCCTTCCCAGCCCCATCTGGATGTGTTCCTGTGTGACCTGTGCTGGATTCTCTGCTCCTGCTCTGGCAGGGGGGTTGGACTGGATGATCTTTGGAGGTCCCTTCCAACCTCTAACATCGTGTAAGCCTGTGACCATCCCATCCTGATGGACCTTCATGGTGCCCTGCTCCCCAGGAAACCCCCAAGGCAGCACTACCAGCTCAGCCCACACAGCCCTGTCTGTGGAGGGACCCCAGCACCTCGTGTTCCGCACTGGTACATCCCAACCTGCCCACACAGCAGTTTCATTCCCCTCTTTCAGTCAGGCTGGGGATACCAAAGCCTTTCCTTGCTCTCTCTGTAATCAACTTCAGATGGTCATAACACTGTTTTAAGGCAGCAGGTCTGGCAAGGGTCAGGCCCAAGCAGCAGCACAGCCCCGCTGGGAGAGATCCATCACCACTTCCAAGTGCCCAGCCTCAGGCTCTCACCCTCAGCCTTCCCCCGCAGCGCTAAGTGCCATCGGTTAATTATTCATTATGCAAATCACTTCCCTGTTGTCACTTTGGAACCGTGTCGTTATTTCATCAGAACCTCGCTTCTGTGATGCTAAAGAGGAGATAGCGCAGATCTTTCTTCAGGGCTGCTAGTCACTGTTTGAATGCCTCTGTCCTGCCCATCACATCCCTGCTCTACCTGGCTCACAGAACCGTTTGGGTTGGAAAAGCCTTCCGAGACCACCAAGTCCGGCCACTAACGAGTCCTTCTGCTACTGCCATGTTCTGCAGCAGGCATTATTACACACACCCCAACCCCCCTCCCCCGCCCCGAAAATTACCCGAAGAAACAACTTACACCTAAAAGAACTACTCATACATCGACTTAAACCGACCATTTCACACAGACGACAGCCCTGCCTTTTTCTCTTCCCTTATACTGGCGTGCCAACAGATTTGTTTGCACTAAGCAGATGGAAAACAAAGTTCTGAATTCCAGAACTTGCTCTTTAAAAAAAAAAAATAAATTTTTTTTTAAAAGGCAAGCTATTTCAATTGAAGAACTTTCTCTTAAAAAAAAAACAAAACAAAAAAACACCCGCTGTGTTTTCTCCCCCTCCGTTCAGCCAGACGGTCCCGAAGGGCTGCTAAGTGCGCACCAGGCTGGGGCTGCGCTGCGCACCGCCATCGGCCGTGTCCCCAGCCCGCCGGCAGCGCTGGGCGAGTCAGGGAGGCGCAGCACGTTAGAGCTCGGAAGGGACCTCGGGAGATCAAGTCACCGTCACCTCCCCAAGCCTCACCCCAACCCCGGTGCTTTCCCAACCCCCACGCCCGCCCCGCCGGGGTCTCCCCGTCCACCGAGAGCCGGCGCCACGCCGCTGGCTCCGGCCCTGCTCCGCGCTGCCGCCGGCAGCTTCCTTTCGGCTCCCGCCTGCCGACCTTCCCCAGCAGGGCCGCGCCCCGGGGCCGCGCTGCCGCTCGCCCTCCCCGGGCGGAGAACCGGCCCCGGCGCCTGCCCCCGCCCCAGGGCCCCGCCGCGCCAAGCGGGGCCTCCCCACCCCCCGGTCCACCGCCGCCCCGGGCAGGCCGCGTCCGCCGCGTCGGGGGAGGCCTGGGCCGGGGCGGGCCGGGGGCAGCGGCACCCCCGGGCACCTGCCGCCGGCACTCACCTCGGGCATGCTGTCGGCGGCCCTGCCCGGGCACGGCGGTGTCGGCCGCGGAGGCCCGGCCCGCTCAAAGGCGCATGGTGACAGCGAGCGAGCGCCGCCGGCGCGGCGCGGCGGGCGGCAGCGGAGGGGAGGGCAGGGCGGGAGGCGGCAGCAGCGGCCCGGGGCTCCCCGAGCCGGCCCCGGCTTCCGCCGCCGCCCCCGCCCCGTCCGGAAGCTGCGGCCCCGCGGGGAGCCCCGGGGAGTCCCGGGCTACCGTGAAAAGCCCCGGCGGCGCTCACCTTAGCCAGGCGCAGGGCTCCGGGAGCTGGGAGTAAAGCGCAGCCGAGGCAGGGGCGCGGAGCTGGCGGCGTGGCGGACGGGCGGGCGGCCCTCCCCCGGGGACTCGCCCTCCTCAGCCCCGGCGCCTCATGAGTCACGGTGCCCGGGCCCCAGCACACGTGCCCGGCCCCGCCGCCGCCTCCGCTCCCGGAGGAAGGGAGGGAAAAGAGAAAAAAAAAAAAAAAAAGAAAAAAAGAAAAAAAAAAGCGCCGCAGGGGGAGGGAGGAAGGGAGGAGAATGGCTCCGACTCTGCCCGCCCCGCCGCGCCGGCTGCCCCCGCACACGCCGGCATGCTGCTGTCGGAGCACCCCCGCTGCCTTTTCTCCTGCCCCGCGCAGCAAGCTGCCCCCACACACCGGCATGTTGCGGCCGAAGCACCCCCAGCCGCCTCTTCTCCTGCCCCGCGGAGCAGGCTGCCCCCGCACATGCCGGCAGGCTGCAGCCGGAGCCCCCCAGCCGCCTTTTCTGCCCCGCGGAGCACGCTGCCCCCGCACATGCCGGCAGGCTGCAGCCGGAGAACCCCCGCTGCCTCTTCTGCCCCGCGGAGCAGGCTGTCCCCGCACATGCCGGCAGGCTGCAGCCGGAGAACCCCCGCTGCCTCTTCTGCCCCGCGGTGCAGGCTGCCCCCGCACACACCGACAGGCTGCAGCCGGAGCCCCCCAGCCGCCTTTTCTGCCCCGCGGAACAGGCTGCTGGGCCCGGCTCTCATCCCGCACCCCGCTTGCCCTTCTCTCGGCAAGCAGCGCCGTGCCAAGCGGCCAGTTGTACCCGCAGGGGCCCGCTGGTGCCCGGGGATCCCCACGGGCTGGCACCCATCGCCGTGGCCAGGGCCTGCTCTGTGCCCTCCCCCGGCTCCCGGGAGACCCTGTCTCTTTGGGAGCAGCCTGCCCATCACCGAGGTGCCAATTCTGCTATGCCAAGCGTCCCATGGGCAGTTGTCGGTGCCCAGTGATGCCAACAGGAGCAGTGCAGGAAATGGGGCCAGGATGGCATCAGTCATAGACCCAAAGGGTGGGTTTGGTGGGAAGGGACCTTCAGAGGTAACCTAATCCAACCCTGGGTACATCTGCAAACAGAGCAGGTTGTTCAGAGCCCAAACCAACCTGACCTGGAATGGTTCCAGGCATGGGACATCTCCTATCTCACTGGGCAGCATGGGCCAGGGTCTCACCACCCTGACTGCCAAAGTAAATAACAAATCTTAGCAAAAAACGGCTTCAAAAGCCCAATGTGTTCCATGCAGGGTGCTCACACCTAAGGCCGTGTGTGAAGGAGTCTCAGCAACTTGACACTAATCTAAGCGACAGAAAAGAGGACCAACACCTTAAGACACAGAGGGATGTGGGAGGGTGCAGGGTCCAGTCCCACCAGGATGCAGGAAGCAGGATGGGAGCTCCAGGGACGGTGATGAGGACAAAATGATGGAAAGATCTGGAAAAAGCCTGCCTGGAGGAAGCACATCAGTGACCTTCTGAGATTTAAGGACAGTATGAAGAGCAGAGAACCATCTTGTCCCTGTATTTATAGTGCTGGGGACAGGAAGATGGACTTAAACTGCGGGGAGAGAGATTCCAGCTGGACTTAGAGGGGAGGAAAGAGGAAGAAAAGGGACTGGCAAGGATACTAAATCAAAGCTAGACACTCGTCTGGAGAAGTGATTTAGGTACAATCCATCCTGCCTGGGGCAAGGGCACAGATTAAGCGACCTTTTGTGGTCCCTCTCCCAGCTCTTTCTTCTTCTGACCCCGCCGAGGTTCACTCCCTTTGATCTATTCTTCTTTCAGAGTGTGCAGCCAGTTCCTCCCGAGGCTCAGTGTCCCTGCTACATCCTTAATGCTTTCCCCCTTTCTTTTTTTTTTTTTTTGCCATTTGCCATGAAAGATTCCTGAGCCTTTGAAAAGGATGGGTTTCACTTCTCTGCCTTTTGACCACTTGAATGAAATCGATGGCAGGAATCTCTCTCTTTCCATATCAAGGCAGCAGTCGTCTCCTAGCTGAGCAGACACCCAAAGCCTACCGATGTTTGCACTGATCCTGGGAGCATTTTGCTTTGTAGTTCACAGGATGTCAAGGGCTGGAAGGGACCCAAAGAGATCATCCAGTCCAGCCCCGCTGCCAGAGCAGGACCAGACGATCTTAGGCTGGATGTTAGGAAGAAGTTCTTCAAAGAGTTATTTGCCATAGGGATGTGCTGCCCAGGGAGGTGGTGGAGTCACCATCCCTGGAGGCGTTAAAAAAAGGCTTGGATGTGGCACTTGGAGCCATGGTTTGGTTGTCAGGAGGTGTTAGGGGTTAGGTAGTAGGTTGGACTTGACGATTTCTGAGGTCTTTTCCAACCTGGTTGGCTCTGTGATTCTCTTTCCCCTAAGTCTTGCAATGTATGTTTAGAATTCTGAGCATCACTTGAGCCCCTGACCCACTGGTTCCAGAATATTTGTGTTCACCTTGCAAATGAAAGCCACCAGCACTGAAGGAGCATCACCCCTGCAACTGCATCCTGCCTTCATCCATTGGCAGATACTGAGCCTCTGCTGACTTCTGAAGTATCCACTGATGGCTCAGGGAAACATCTCCCACATCCCTCAGCCCCTAATGGAATAACCCAAACTGCTGTGCTGTTTGCTTTGGAATACATCAGGCTTGGAGACTAGAAGAAATTTGCCTTTAAATGTGATTTCCCCACCCTGATCCATACTCAGGGCTGAACTAGCAGAGCTGTGTCTTGTGGAATGAGGTGCTAAGGTGCTTTTCAGCTTTAATGAATAATTCCTTGCTTCACAGTAGGAGGCAATATGATTACCTGCTCAAGAGATCCAAACTCCAGCTCTTTCCTTCTCAAGGCTTTTGGTTCTATCATACAGCCTGGCATGAGTACAATTAACTTCTCTCTGGCTGCTCTGATCTGGAGTGTCCCCAGCAGATTCTCCTCCCGCTCTGCTCTGCCCTGGTGAGGCCACACCTGGAATATTGCACCCAGTGCTGGGCTCCCAGTTCAAGAGGGACAGGGATCTGCTGGAGACAGTCCAAGGGAGGGTTGCAAGGATGCTGAAGGGACTGCAGCACTGCCTGGGGAGAAGAGGCTGAGAGCCCTGGGGCTGGTTAGTCTGGAGAGGAGAAGACTGAGAGGGGATCCGATCAATGTCTATCAGTATCTGAGGGCTGGGGGTCAGGAGGCAGGGGACAGGCTCTGCTCAGCTGCACCTTGGGATAGGACAAGGAGCAATGGATGGAAACTGCAGCACAGGAGGTTCCACCTCAACATGAAGAGGAACTTCTTCACTGGGAGGCTCACAGAGCACTGGAGCAGGCTGCCCAGAGAGGTTGTGGAGTCTCCTCCTCAGGAGACTTTCAAGCTTTGTCTGGATGTGTTCCTGTGTGACCTGTGCTGGACTCTATGGTCCTGCTCTGGCAAGGGGGTTGGACTGGAAGATCTTTGGAGGTCCCTTCCAACCCCTATCATCCTGTGACCTTGCAACAGACAGCATCTGAAAGCAGGGGGAGAAACGGGGTGCCTGGAATGTCCCTCCTCAGGAGCTGCCCAGGCCAAAGAGCCTCCAGGGGAGCACAAGTCTCCATTTGTGAGAGCGTCCTGAGACGTCCTGGTTCTCTGCTGCGGCTCTTTAACAGAAACTGGAGGATGAAAGGACATGAAGAAACATTCCTTTTTCTCTCAGGGAAACAGGCCATGAGTTTACACTTGTGTTTCAGAGAAGTGTAACCCAGCTCAGTACAAAATTGGTGGCAGCTGGCATCCTGCCACGTGTCTGCATCTGCCTGGGTCTGGTGGCTGCTCCTGTCGTTATAAAAAGCAGCAGCAGCAGCACAGATGCTCTGCTCAGATAACTGCAGCCCTGGTGGCACAGGCCTGAGGGCTGAGTGTTGTCATGGCTCAGTTCTTGCTCTTCCTGTTCCTGTTCTACCCCAGGGAAATGCATGAGGCTGTTTCCTGCTTGCAGCAGTCGGCTGGGCACTGCTGCAGCCCCGGTGCCGCTCCTGGCGCTTCAGTACCAACTCCTCACCCCCAGATTCCTCCTCAACTTCAGTGTCTGCCACAAGTGACCTTTGCTGTACCCAGAGCTGCTGTCTAAACTGAGCCTCCTTGTCCTGCCCCAGCAGCAGTGTGGGGAGAGAATCACAGAGCTGTTTAGGCTGGAAAAGACCTCGCAGCCCATGGAGTCCAACCACTAACCCAGCACTGCCAGGTCACCACTAAGCCATGGCCCTCAGCACCACATCCACAGGGTTTTCAAGCCCCTCCAGGGATGATGATCCAACCACTGTCCTGGGCAGACTGTTCCAAGGCTTGACAGTCCTTTCAGTGAAGAATTTCCCCCTCATGTCCAACCCCTGAGATGCCCAAAGCTGGAATGGCAGCCCCCCCTCCACCCCCAGTTTCAGGGCCTCTCTCCACAGCCCTTATTTGGCTGTGCTGCTAGATTTGGTTCATTTAGTTTCATTTTCCAATTCAGTCCATTTCCTCCACCACAGCTCACAGCAGCCCTGGGTTTGGTGCTTGCTCCTGCTCTAGTCACAGCCCTGCCAGCCTGAGCCCAGCAAGTGGCCACTGCCCTTTCTCCCAGTGGTGGTTCCCACTGGGAGCCCTGGTCCAGCACATCCCTTCTTGGCAAGGAGCAGCTCCACTTCCCTTTATAATCGTGTTTGCACCCTGGTATCATTTCTCAGTCAACCCTATCATGGCTGATCTGGGGCACAGGGCATCAAACCCAGAGCACAAGCTCTGCAGTAACCACAGAGCCCAGGCAGGACATAGAATCACAGAGTTGGCAGGGTTGGAAGGGACCTCAAAGATCATCCAGTTCCAAGTCCCCTGCCATGGGCAGGGACACCTCACACTACAGCAGGTTGCTCACAGCCACCTCCAGCCTGGCTGCAAACACCTCCAGGCAGGAGGCTTCCACCACCTCCCTGGGCAGCCTCTGCCAGTCTCTCACCACCCTCCTGGGGAACAACTTCTTCCTCACAGCCAATCTCAGTCTCCCCACTTCTAGTTTTGCTCCATCCCCCCCCCATCCTATCCCTCCCTGACACCCTCAAAAGTCCCTCCCCAGCGTTCTTGGAGCCCCCTTCAGATCCTGGAAGGCCACAATGAGGTCTCCTGGGAGCCTTCTCCTCTCCAGCCTGCACAACCCCAACTCCCTCAGTCTGTCCTCACAGCAGAGCAGCTCCAGCCCTCTGCTCATCCTCGTGGCCCTTCTCTGGACACCTTCCAGCACCTCCAGACCCTTCCTGGAACAGAGGCTCCAGAACTGGACCCAGAGCTCCAGCTGTGGTCTCACCAGAGCAGAAGGGGAGAATCCCCTCCCTGGCACTGCTGGCTATGCTTCTCTTGATGCAGCCTAGGATATTATTGGGTAGCCCCCTTCAGATACTGGAAGGCCACAAGAAGGTCTCCTGGGAGCCTTCTCTTCTCCAGACTGAACAGCCCCAACTCTCTGAGCCTGTCCTGGTGAAGAGGAAATTGCAAAGACACCTCAGATCCAGGGGGTTGCAGATGATCATCTGGTAATGATGATAATTACCATCTGGGATACCAAAGGAGGCAACAGGCTTCCAGCAGAGAAGGATAAAGCAGCATTATTGTCCCCAGCTTTGTGTGTCATTCCAAGAGGAAGCCAGAAATTAGGAGAGAAGGAAAAAGAGAAACATGCTGTGTGCAGAAAAAGAGGCTTGAGAGGCCCTTGATGGTTCAGAGTGACTCCATGCTCTTACAACAAGTGAAAAAGAGGAACCCTTGGCTGAGCTAACACAGCCCTGGTGCAAGTGAAGCAAGACTCTGACCTCCAACAGTTGTGTAATGGTTGCCTGCCCTCCACCACCACAAAGCAGCAAGGAAGGGCTGCAGGGCCAGCATGTTCCCCGTGAGGGTGGTGAGAGCCTGGCACAGGCTGCCCAGGGAGGTGGTGGAAGCCTCATCCCTGGAGGTGTTTGCAGCCAGGCTGGAGGTGGCTGTGAGCAACCTGCTGTGGTGTGAGGTGTCCCTGGCCATGGCAGGGGGTTGGAGCTGGCTGAGCCTTGAGCTCCCTTCCAGCCCTGACAATTCTGTGATCCTTAAGACGTTTGCTATGGGCAGAAGGAGTCCACCCTCGATGCACAACCCAGGGCTGCTCTGAGCACCAACTCAACAGCCATTTGCAGTCTTGCTTCCAGAAAAGCAACCCCTGGGCAGCCTGCTGCCTGCTCACAGCCTCGGGGCCCTGCAGTGCCCTATAGAACGGCAGGGTAGGTGGCTGGGGGTGTGCCAAGTGATGTCCACACATCCTCCACCAAGGGCCACGGACCAAAGAATAGAACAGAACAGAATTAACCAGGTTGGAAAGGACCTTTGAGATCCTCAAGTCCAACCTATCACCCAGCAACATCTAATCAACTAAACCATGGCACCAAGCACCCCATCCAGGCTCTTCCTAAACACCTCCAGGGATGGTGACTCCACCACCTCCCTGGGCAGCACATTCCAAAGCCTCCATCTCAGCTTGCACCAGCACTTTACCTCCCAAACCCCATCTCTTGCTTGCATGAGAGTGTAAATTCAATTCATTCATGAAGAACAACAGAAGTCAGTTAAGAACCTAATTTACTTCAGAACTAGCTGAAAATGTTCCTGCACTCCATCCAGCTGAGTTGTGGTGTTGGGTGGGAGCAGCCTGCTTCTCTCAAGCCCTTCCTAGAGCCCCCAACAGCTGTGCTTGCAGTTGCCCGTCCAGCTGTGCAACCAAAAGCAGAGCTTCTCTCTTTGGTGTCCACAGTTACATAGCCCTGAAAGGAGAACTCCACGAGGAGGACTCCACAGTGAAGAGCAGCTTGGTGCTGCTGGCCAGGGGCAGGCTGCTCAGCACCATGTAGTTGCTGTCTACAACTACCTGAAGGGAGGTTGTGGCCAGGAGGGGCTTGGGCTCTTCTCCCAGGCAACCAGCACCAGAACAAGAGGACACAGTCTCAAGCTGTGCCAGGGGAAGTTTAGGCTCAAAGTGAGGAGAAAGTTCTTCCCAGAGAGAGTTGTTGGCCACTGGGATGTGCTGCCCAGGGAGGTGGTGGAGTCCCCATCCCTGGAGGTGTTCAAGAGGGGATTGGACGTGGCACTTGGTGCCATGGTTTAGTAGTCAGGAGGTGACAGGTTGGACTTGATGATCTCCGAGGTCTTTTCCAACCTTATTGATTCTGTGATTGTCTGTGGGGTGCAGGGTGCTGCTGTAGGGTGCAGGGTGCTGCTGTAGCCCTGCCTGCTCAGCCAGCAAAACACCACAATGCAAAGCCACCTAGCTTTAAACAGAGGACCTTAGAACTGACTGAGTTGGAGAAGACCTCCAAGATCATCAGCTCCAGCCTTCAGCCCAACACTACCACAACCATCAACCCATGTCCCCAAGTGGCATGGCCACAGGTTTCTTGAAGCCCTCCAGGGGTGGGGACTCCTCCAGCTCCCTGGGGCTCCACCAGCCCAAACAGCTGCCATAGAACAGTCACCAAATGTCACCTCGTGCTCTAATTCCCTTTCTCTCTCTCCCCTGTCCTTTACCAAAGGCAGACAGGGGGAAGCACTCTGCCCCTGGAGAAGCTGTTCCCTTTCCTGTGCTCTCCCTCAGCACCCACGAGGCTCAAGCTGCCTGGATGAGCCTGGCCCCGAGTTGCAACCCTGCTGCAAAAGAGTTCCATGGGGTTTATCTGGTCCAGGGTGACTCCAGCAGTAACCAGGCTCCCACTCCTGCCTGTCCTGCTGCAGGGCAGATAGCCCCTGCTTGTTTGGGCTGTGCTATCTGTGTGTGCATGCTGGTGAAGATAAGGGGCAGCTCGGAGCTGCCCTCCCACTGCAGCAGCCTTCCAACGCCTCCCACACCTAGCAAGTCCAGGGAGGTTGTGGAGCCTCCTTCTCTGGAGACTTTCAGGACCCATCTGGTTGTGTTCCTGTGTGACCTGCCCTGGTTGATGCTGCTTTGGCAAGAGGGTTGGGACTTGAGGATCTCCAGAGGCCCCTTCCAGCCCCCTACCATTCTGTGGTTTTAGTAAAAGAAATGGGGGCATAAAGTGAGGAGCAGGTGGAGAGAGGCTCTCCTTCCCCTCTACTCTGCCCTGGTGAGACCACATGTGGAGGACTGGACCCAGTTCTGGCCTCCCCAGTTCAAGAGAGACAGGAGAGAGTCCAGGGGAGGCTGCAAAGCTGCTGAGGGGCCTGGAGCAGCTCTGTCAGGAGCAAAGGCTGAGAGCCCTGGGGCTGAGAGCCTGCAGAAGAGCAGCCCCAGAAGGCAGCTGAGCAATGCTCAGCAAGAGCTAAAGGCTGGGGGCAAGAGGCTGGGGCCAGACTCTGCTCAGGGGTGCCCAGGGACAGGACAAGGGGCAAGGGGCACAAACTGGAACCCAGGAGGTTCTATCTGACCAAGGGGAGAAATTTGATTGGTGTGAGGCTGCTGGAGGCCTGGAGCAGGCTGCCCAGAGAGGTTGTGGAGTCTCCTGGTGTGGAGAGCTTCCAACCCACCCTGGGCATTGTGCTGCTGGGCAAGCTGCTGGGGGTGCCCTGCTGGAGCAGACCAGCATGGACTGGGGGAGCTCCAGATGTCCCTTCCAACCTCCACCCTGCTGGGATTCTGGGACTCTCCCAGCCTTCAAACATACAAAGGAGCAAACCCCAGCCTCATTTCACAGTGGATACAGCCAATCCATCCTGCACCACTGTGAAGCTCTGAGTTCTCTTCTGCTCTTCCCTTGAAGCCCAGCCAGCAGCTCCGGGGCCCACTCTTAGTTCTGTGGGGAGCAGCATGGAGGCTCAAGTCTGGGTGGACTCTGCCTGTGATCTGTCACCATCTTTAACCACAGAGAGCTGGTGGGACACCCCCTGGCAGCAGCACGTTGGGCAGCAGGAAGCCAAGGGCTGCTTCCCAGGGATTCATTGAATGTCCTCCTGGGCTCTACCAGCAGCTCTTGACCAGCTGAAGTAGGGACAAGAGTGACCCTCCAGGGATGGGCACCCCCCTGCCTCACTCAGGGAGGGGCTGGAGGGGAGCTGCACGTGGAGGGAAGCCACACTCAGCCCCTATTCAAACACCAAACGGCAGCAGAGCGATGGCGGCGAGGACCCAGCACCAGCACCGTGCCCTGCTCCACCCCTCCAGGAGAGAAGCAGCTGCTGAACCAGCTCAGGGGGTGCTTGCAAGCACAGAAGATCCTCCCTCAACTTCCCCAGCACCACAAGAGATTGACAAAATGAGGGTAAAGCCAGGAGAAAAGTGAAAGCTGCACCCCCGGCAATGTGGTGACCAACTCCCATGCTGGGCTTGTCCCACATGCTCCCAGCAGCAGGTCAGGGCTTGCTCAGGGCTCCATGGAGCTCCCAACAGAGCCCCAAGGAGCTTCAACATTCCCAGGGTCACACAGAGCCCCCCAACATTCCTGAGCCCCAAGGAGCTCCAACATCACAGAGCCCCACAGAGCTCCCAACATCTGAAAGCCCCCAAAGACCTCCAACATTCCCAGAGCCTCAAGGAGCAACAACATCCAAAAGCCCCCAAGGAGCTCCAACATCACAGAGCCCCACAGAGCTCCCAACATCTGAAAGCCCCCAAAGACCTCCAACATTCCCAGAGCCTCAAGGAGCTCCAACATCCAAAAGCCCCCAAGGAGCTCCAACATCCCAGAACTCCAACATTCCCAGAGCTCCAAGGAACTCCAACATTCCCAGAGCCCCCAAGGAGCTCTACCACTCCCAGAGCCCCCAAGATGCTACAACACTCCCAGGGCCCCCAAGGAGCTCCAACATCCCAGAGCCCCCAAGGAGCTCCACCACTCCCAGGGCCCCACCATGCCCCTGGCAAACCTCCCAAAGGTTCTGCTCCAAACCCCAGCTGCTGCTGGAAGCACTCTGGAGAGCTGCAGAACCTGGCTAAAGTTGGCAGAACAAACTCTTGGTGCTCCGTGCCCGTTGTGTTGAATCAATCAACTACAGCTTCTCTAACTGATCTCAGGCTCGGCCAGCCCAATCAAACAGACCCGAGGGAACTGCCTGGGCTCCTGAAGAACTCACCCTGAGCCACTCAACAACTTCACACCACCCTGCAGGGCCAGAACGGGGTGAAGCAGCCGAGCCAAAGCCCAGTTCTTACCTGGTGTCGCCGGGCACGGGGGGTGCCAGGGCGCGCTGCAGCACCCTGGGCAGCCCAAGCCACCTCCTGCCCCTCAGGCACGCCTGGGCAAATTGCAGCCTGGCTTTGGGCTGTGCTGCAAGTGCAGGAGGTGGGGGTGGGGGGGGGAAGAGGCAGGGGCAGGCCGGCAGAGCTTCCCCCCAGCCTAGAGGTCTAAGGATGTGAAGCAAGGCAGGGGTGGGAGCCTGAGGGCTGTTGCCATGGCGCTGGGCTGCGGTTGGCAGCTGCAGCTTTTCTGTTGTTCAAAAGAGGCAAAAAAACCACCCAACCCCAAACCACCCCGATTTCATTTATTTATTTATTTAATCACTTTCAGCAAATCAAAAAGCAGAGAGGCGGGGGGCGGGGGGAAGTGCTCCGCGCCGCAGCCGCGGCTCGGGCGGCAGCCGCCAAGCGCAGGCGGCCCCCGGGGCACCGGCGGCTTGCGCTGCGGCATGCAGCCCCTTTAATCTGCCCGCGGGGACGCACATCTGCCAGTGCCACAAGCCCGGGTGGCCCGACAAGCCCCCTGGAAGCAGGGGGGTGCTTGGATGGTGGCCATGGGGCTGCCTTCCTGCTGCAAGCCCCAGATAACTGCTGCCTGCCCAGCCTGCTGCTGGCAGCAGCCAGGGCACCACCAGCCTCACCAGTCAGGGCTCCCTTCCTGCTGCAAGCCCCCAGAGAACTGCTGGCAGCACGCAGGGCACCACCAGCCTCACCAGTCAGGGCTCCCTTCCTGCTTCAACTGCTGCTGGCACCACCTTGGGCACCACTAGCCTCACTAGCAAGGAGCCTGAGGCAGGCTGAGGGAACTGGGGTTGTTCAGCCAGGAGAAAAGGAGGCTGAGGGGTGACCTTCTGGCTCTCTACAGCTCCCTGAAAGGAGGCTGGAGCCAGGTGGGACCTGGTCCTCCCAGGGAAGAAGCAATAGGACCAGAGAAAACTACCTCAGGTTGCACCAGGAGAAGCTTAGGTTGGCCATGAAGAACAATTTCTGCCCCCAAAGTGTTGTGCAGCCCTGTGCCAGCCTGCCTGGGGCAGTGGTGGAGTTTCCTGCTGCAAATAAGGATCAGGACTCCTCAGGAGCAAACATCAATGATTCAGAAGTGGGAAAGGCGAATTGAGGGTGGCCACAGGAATCTGTGTGTAGGGAGCATGGATTCCACCCCCTACAGAGGAAGTTCACATTGGACATGAGGAACTGTTTCTGCCCCAAAAGTGCTGCCCAGGGCAGTGGTGGAGTCCCCATCCCTGGAGAGGTTTCAAAGCTGTGGAGAGGTGGTGCTGAGGGCCATGGTTTGGTGGTGAGCTGGCAGTGCTGGGGTAAGGCTTGGGTTCAATGATGTTGAATGTCTCCTCCAACCAAAACCATGATTCAGACTCATTTTTGAGAGCTCTTCTGCAGCCAGCACCTCTGAGCTTCCTGCCCCAGCAGCAGCCCTTCCTCCCTGAGCCCTGCAGAGCAGAGCTTGCCACACACCACAGCCCTCGCTCAAAGCATCTTTGCTCAACCTGGGGCAGGACACGTCACCCCCTCCCCTTCTCTTACTGGTCCCTGTCAGCCTCTGCAAAGCCCCAGAGCACCCCTGAGCCCAGGCAGTGCCCATCAGGAGCTGGCTGCCCACGGTGGGCACTGCCCAGGGCAGGAGGAGGCAGGGTGCAGCTGGGGAGCAGCAGCCTGGGCACCGCCGCAGCGGAAACGCCTCCGGCTTCCTCTGCTGCTCTGAGACGTTCACAGGGTGCAGCAGGGCTGGGGGCTTGCAAGGCACCAACCACAGATCAGAGGCACTGGAGAGAGAGCTTTCAGATCAGAGTCCAACCCTTACCCCAGCACTGCCAGCTCACCACCAAACCATGGCCCTCAGCACCACCTCTCCAGGGCTTTCAAACCGCTCCGGGGTGGGGACTCCACCACTGCTCACCAGGGCTGGACAAGCCTTTTGGGGAAGGAATTGTTCTTCATGGCCAACCTAAGCCTCCCCTGGTGCAACCTGAGGCCATTTCCTCTCACCCTTTCACTTGGTTCCCTGGGACAAGGGACACACTTGTTGGAAAAAACCTCAGAGGTCATCCAGTCCAACCTATCACCCAGCACCATCTGATCAACTCAACCATGGCACCAAGTGCCTCATCCAAGCCTTTTTTGAGCACCTCCAGTGCTGGTGACTCCACCACTTCCCTGGGCAGCACATTCCAGTGGCAAATCTCTCTTGCTGGGAAGAATTTCTTCCTAACATCCAGCCTGAACCTCCCCTGGCACAGCTTGAGACTGTGTCCTCTTGTTCTGGGGCTGGGTGCCTGGGAGAAGAGACCAACCCCCACCTGGCTACAGCCTCTCTTGTAGAGAGCAATAAGGTCTCCCCTGAGCCTCCTCCTCTCCAGGCTAAACACCCCCAGCTCCCTCAGCCTCCCAATTCCCTCCAGCAGGAGCTGGGCAGGAGGAGGAGAGGCAGGGAGGGAGCTGTCTGCTGCTGCTGCATCCCGGCTGGAACAACATCTTGGCTGCCTGGCAGCTCCTGGATGCTTCCTGCGTGTTCCTGGGCTGAAGTCATAGCCCCACGTGTGACTTGTTGCTGTGGAGATGCTGCACCACAAACACAGCAACATTGTGCCAGGGAGCAGAGCAGTGCAGAAGCAGAGGAGTGGAGCAAGAGGCTTTCCTCCCCTGAAAAGGTCATTAGCAGTCTCTAAGCCTGCGGTTAGTGCTCCTCAGAGAGAACCAGGAGCAGGTCTGTGAGCAAGAGCAGCTTCAGTTCTGCGACCAGTTCTGGAGCCTCTGCTCCAGGAAGGATCTGGAGGTGCTGGAAGGTGTCCAGAGAAAGGCCACGAGGATGAGCAGAGGGCTGGAGCTGCTCTGCTGTGAGGACAGACTGAGGGAGTTGGGGTTGTGCAGGCTGGAGAGGAGAAGGCTCCCAGGAGACCTCATTGTGGCCTTCCAGGATCTGAAGAAAGCTGGGGAGGGACTTTTGAGGGTGTCAGGGAGGGATAGGACTGGGGAGGATGAAGCAGTTCCAACCCCCCTGCCATGGGCAGGGACAACTCACACTACAGCAGGTTGCTCACAGCCACTTCCAGCCTGGCTGCAAAC
Source organism: Dryobates pubescens (assembly GCF_014839835.1). NCBI lineage: Eukaryota > Metazoa > Chordata > Aves > Piciformes > Picidae > Dryobates > Dryobates pubescens. The sequence goes on along the minus strand of NC_071624.1, from coordinate 18,942,477 downwards.
ACCTCCAGGCAGGAGGCTTCCACCACCTCCCTGGGCAACCTGTGCCAGGCTCTCACCACCCTCATGGAGAACAACTTTTTCCTTACAGCCAATCTGAATCCCCTCCTCTAGCTTGGATTCATTCCCCCCCAGTCTTACCACTCCCTGACTCCCTGATCCTTCCCTCCAGCTGTCAGCTGCACCACACAGCTTGGTGTCATCATCAGCCCTGCTGAGGCTGCAGTCCATGCCACTGGCCATGGCACCAACAAAGGTGTTAAACAGGACTGGTTCCAGTCCTGATCCCTGAGGGACTCCAATAGAAAGAGAAAGCTGTGGTGGCAGAGGCTCTGCTGAGGCTCTGGGTGCTGGGGAGCTGTGAGCTGTCTCCAGCTCCCCCAGCACAAGCAGCCACTGCTGTCTGGTGAGGCAAAGGCTGGCACAGAGGTCCAGGTGCCCAGCTGCTGTAAGCAGGGGGGGCAGTGCCCCTGGCAGCCCTGCACTGCTTTGCTTTCTCAGCCACTAATATGGTTTCATAATTATGCAAATTGCTCTGGCTGCAGAAGAGATGAAAAATTGATGAAGCAAAGCATTCTGCCAGACTCAGCTCTCCTCCACAAAGCTGAAAGGCCACAAGGTTCTGGCATCACTTTGGGGTTTCACAGAGAGTTTCTGCTTTTGAAGGGAGTAAGAACAAACAACCCCCAAACCTCTCTGTGATAGCTGCTCTGGGTGAAAAGTAACCCAAACAACTCACCTGAGCAACAAGAGGAAGTGTGAGGAATGATCCAAGCACCTGACAGCATCCAGGTGCTTGGGGGATGGAGCTGGCACCTGCTGATCACTCAGGGCTGGGCTTTTGCCGTCAGGGCACTCATGATGGAGCAGGGCCTGGAGCAAGAGAATCAGGATCAGAAACATTCAGCTTGGAACAGACCCTCAGGGTCATCAAGTCCAACCCAAGTCCAACCCAGGACCCTGCTCTGCAAGGCTCACCCCTAAACCACAGCCCCAAGCACCACATCTAAACCACTTGGAAACACTTCCAGGCTTGGGGGCTCCACCACCTCCCTGGGCAGCACTTTCCAGTCCCTGACCACTCTTGAGGGGGAAAAATTCTTCCTACTGTCCAGCCTGAAGCTACCCAGTGGCAGCTTGAGGCCATTGCCTCTTGTTCTGTCATTAATTAGCTGTGAGAAGAGACCAGCAGCAGCCTCTCCACAAGGTCTTTTTCAGGCAGTTGTGGACAGCAATGAGGTCTCCCCTCAACCTCCTCTGTTTCCCACTAACCATCCCCAGCTCCTTCAGCCTCTCTGCATCAGATTTGTTCTCCAAGGAGTAACAAGAGCTAAAACCAAACCAGGATCACAGTATGGGGAGGTGGGGGTTGGAAGGGACATCTGAAGACCAAGCCTAACCCCACTGCCAAGCAGGATCACCCAGGGCAGGTCACAAAGGAACACTTCCAGGTGGGTCTCCAAAGCCTCCAGAGAAGGAGGCTCCACAGCCTCTCTGGGCAGCCTGCTCCAGGCTCCAGCAACCTCACAGCAAAGAAGTTTCTCCTCCTGTTCAGATGCAACCTCCGGGGTTCCAGTTTGTGTCCCTTGCCCCTTGGCCTCTTTGAAAAGAGCCTGGCCCCTTCTTCTTCACACCCACCCCTCAGCTCTTGACAGACATTGATCAGATGCCCTCTCAGTCTGCTCTTCTCCAGGCTAAGCAGCCCCAGGGCTCGCAGCCTCTCTTCATCACACAAATGTTCCACTCCCTTCATCATCCCTGTAGCCTCTCTTGGGCACTCCCCACTATATCCCTGCCCCTCCTGAACTGGGGAGCCCAGAACTGGAGCCAGAGGTGGCCTCACCAGGGCAGAGGAGAGAGAACCAGCAGAAGTAGAAGCAATTCCCCAGGGAAGCTGCCCAGGGCTGCAGCCAATTGCAAAGTCCCAGGGAGCTCCTCGGAGAAGTTCCACTGACACAGGGAAGGCTTTGTGCACCCCAGGGCAAGCTCTGCTGGGAGGAGCTGGGAGGGCACAGAGAGCTCAGTGCTGGAGATAAACCTCTGCAAAGCTCAGGGCTCTCCTGTGAGGGGACCTTAGAAAAGTGGCCACCCCCCTGCCCAGCACTGCTGAGCTGCTGCTCCTGTGATGGCAGGGGGGGCACCTGCCCAAGTACAAACCCAAGACCAACAACTAAATCCATTTGGAGCTTCCTGAACTCTACCTTCTTCTTCTTGTTGTTGTTCTTTTGTTCAGGTGATTCTCCCCTCCCCTCTGCTCTGCTCTGGTGAGACCCCACCTGGAGCACTCTGTCCAGTTCTGGAGCCCCTAGTACAGGAAGGGTCTGGAGGTGCTGAAAGGTGTCCAGAGAAGGGCCAGGAGGAGGAGCAGAGGGCTGGAGCTGCTCTGCTGTGAGGACAGACTGAGGGAGTTGGGGTTGTGCAGGCTGGAGAGGAGAAGGCTCCCAGGAGACCTCACTGTGGCCTTCCAGGATCTGCAGGGGGCTCCAAGAAAGCTGGGGAGGGACTTTTGAGGGTGTCAGGGAGGGATAGGACTGGGGAGGATGGAGCAAAACTAGAAGTGGGGAGATTGAGATTGGCTGTGAGGAAGAAGTTGTTCCCCATGAGGGTGGTGAGAGCCTGGCACAGGCTGCCCAGGGAGGTGGTGGAAGCCTCCTGCCTGGAGGTGTTTGCAGCCAGGCTGGAGGTGGCTGTGAGCAACCTGCTGTGGTGTGAGGTGTCCCTGCCCATGGCAGGGGGTTGGAACTGGCTGAGCCTTGAGCTCCCTTCCAACCCTGCCAGTTCTGTGACTCTGTGATTCCCTCCCAGTGGAAAAGGCCAAGGGCAGGCAGGGCACTTCCATCCAACCAGGACTGCTCCTCTGCTGCTGCTTTCTCCCTGCCTGTGGAAGAGTTTGCTGCTCCCAACACCTCCTTAGCTTTGGTGTTGGCTTACTGAAGCTGGCCTTGGCCTGGCAGACAACTGCCTGCTCTCTGCATGAGTTCTGATGGTTTTGGTCAGGCCTTTGGCTCCCTCCTGGCAAACAATGATTCTTAAAAAGCTTTTCACAGGGGCAAGAGCTTTGTTTTGTCTGCAAAGAGCAGAGGAGGCTTTGGTTAAATTGCAAAGGGTTATCTGAATGGGAGGAAATGGGGGGGAAACAGATGGACAATCCCTCCTCTCCTAGCTGGGAGATAAAGCATCCCCTCTCCTCCTTCTGCTCCCAGTGTTTGGAGATAAGAACTTTGCCTTCCTGCTCTGTGTCATGGCAAAGAGATCCAGAGGGGAAGCAAGGAGCTCTTCCCTGAGATGGGAACTAGCAGCAGGATGCTGATGGATAGTTTTAGATTACAAACTGCAGTTGCTAATCATTTGTCTGAACAGGAGGAGAAACTGCTCTGCTGTGAGGCTGCTGGAGCCCTGCAACAGGCTGCCCAGGGAGGTAGTGGAGTCTCCTTCTCCAGAGAGCTTCCAAACCTCCCCTGGCCATTATGATGCTGGGCAAGCTGCTGTGACCCCAGAGATCATCCAGTCCAACCTATCACCCAGCACCATCAGCAACTCAACCCTGGCACCAAGAGCCTCATCCGGGCTCTTTTTAAGCACCTCCAGGGATGGTGACTCCACCACCTCCCTGGGCAGCACATTCCCATGGTCAGTCTCTCTTGATGGGAAGAATTTCTTCCTAACATCCAGCCTAAACCTCCCCTGGCACAGCTTGAGACTGTGTCCTCTTGTTCTGGTGCTGGTTGCCTGGGAGAAGAGACCAACCCCCACCTGGCTACAACCTCCCTTCAGGGAACTGGAGAGAGCAAGAAGGTCTCCCCTGAGCCTCCTCTTCTCCAGGCTGAGCAACCCCAGCTCCCTCAGCCTCTCCTCACAGGGCTGTGCTCCAACCCAGCACAGTTTAATCTGAAGGGGAGGAGAAAATTCTGTGCTGTAAGGGCTCAGAGCCCTGGAGCAGGCTGCCCAGAGAGGTTGTGGAGTCTCCTCCTTTACAGAGGTTCCAACCTGCCCCTGGCCATGGTGCTGCTGGGCAAGCTGCTGTGGGTGCCCTGCTTTAGCAGGGGGCTTGGATGATGTCCAGAGATCCCTTCCAGCCTCCACCACTGTGTGACTCTGTCAAACTGGGACAACAAAAGGGCCCTCTTCTACCTTCTTGTGTTGAGGCAGCTTTTCTGCTTACCCTTGAGCAATGGTGATGTACCTCCAGCACAGAGCTGGGCTGGCCTGGGCTTAACCCATGGCCACCTCAGCTCTGGTGTCAGCAGGCAAGAGTGGGGGCAAGCCCTTCCTCTGAGCTCCTGCTGGGATGGAACCCTGCAGCCACTGAGGCTGGAAGAGACCTTTAAGATCAGGGAGTCCAGCCACACAGAGGAGGAGGTTGGCTGAAGGAAGTAAAGACTCAATTCCAGGCTGCAGAAGGTGGGCAGTGTGTGAAGGCAGAGCCCACCAGCTGAGCCAGAGCCTCCTTCTCTGGCTCCTGGGCTTTTCACAGAATCAATAAGGCTGGAAAAGACCTCAAGGATCATCCAGTCCAACCTGCCACCCAACACCTCCTGACAACCAAACCATGGCTGCAAGTGCCACATCCAATCCCCTCTTGAACACCTCCAGGGATGGGGACTCCACCACCTCCCTGGGCAGCACATCCCAATGGCCAATTCCTCTCTCTGGGAAGAACTTTCTCCTCACCTCCAGCCTTTCAAAGGTTCAGTCCCAAAGGATGTTGAGAGCTGTTAAAGGCCTTTCTGCTGGGCTTGCTTTGGGGTTTTTTGCTTTTGTTTCTAATTAAATGTATCCAGGCATCCAACAAGAGCTGGGTTGAAAAGGGAGCAGGCTGACAAATCCTCCTGACAGCTGATGCTGAGGAGCTGTTTATACTCCAGATTCCTTTGCTCCTTGGGCACAGGCCAGCACCAGCACAGCATTTGGACAGGCAAGGAGCTGTGCTGCTGTGCTTTTAACTCTTAACACAGGAGAAAGTCTCCAGTTCAGCTCCTAATTCACTTGATTTGTGATTCTGGAACCAGAAATAGAGAACACAGAATTCACCAGGCTGGGCAAGACCTCAGAGATCATCCAGTCCAACCTATCACCCAGCACCATCTGATCAGCTCAACCATGGCACCAAGGGCCTCATCCAGGCTCTTCCTAAACACCTCCAGGGATGGTGACTCCACCACCTCCCTGGGCAGCACATCCCAATGGACAATCTCTCAATATGGGAAGAACTTCTTCCTAACATCCAACCTAAACCTCCCCTGGCGCAGCTTGAGACTGTGTCCTCTTGTTCTGGCGCTGCTTGCCTGGGAGAAGAGGCCAACCCCCACCTGGCTACAGCCTCCCTTCAGGGAGTTGGAGAGAGCAAGAAGGTCTCCCCTGAGCCTCCTCTCCTCCAGGCTCAGCAACCCCAGCTCCCTCAGCCTCTCCTCCCAGGGCTGTGCTCCAGAGCTCTCCTTCCACACCAGAGGAATAAGAAGGTAGGGTGAACAAAATCTTCAGTCTGAGCACGCTGCAGCCCTTCAAATGCCATTTTCCCCCCTCTGAGATTCACAACTAATTTAATTTCCCCTAGATCCCAGGGACTTCAAGCAGCAGAGCAGACTCAAGTGTTTATTTCCTGAGGCACAGGAGCTGGTTCCAGCAGGAGTTCTGCCAGCAGCAGCCCCCCTCAGAGGATGGGCTTCTTGACAAGGCAGCAAGCTGAGCCTTGTCCACAGGAGGGGAATGCAGATGCCCAGGAGAGCAGGGTCAGCTTTATCATAGAATCATAGAACTGTTTGAGTTGGAGAAGCCCTCTGAGATTGAGTCCAACCTTCAACCCAACCCCACCGTGGCCATCAAACCCTGGCCCCAAGTGCCATGGCCGCAGGTTTCTTGAACACCTCCAGGGCTGGGGACTCCACCACCTCCCTGGGCAGCCTGTGCCAGTCCCTGACCACTCTGGCAGCAAAGAAATTGTTCCTCCTCTCCAGCCTGACCCTCCCCTGGTGCCATCTCAGGCCATTTTTAGCCACAAAGTAAAGGTTTCTCTCCATCTGAAGAAGGGAAACACTGCTGCCACTCTGATGCTCCCTGGAGCTTTGTGCAGGCTCAGATCAGCTGCAATACTGCAGCCAGTTCTGGGCTCCCCAGTTCAAGAAAGACAGGGATCTGCTGGATCCTCCAGCACCATCTAATCAGCTAAACCATGGCACCAAGTGCCTCATCCAGGCTCTTCCTAAACACCTCCAGGGATGGGGACTCCACCACCTCCCTGGGCAGCACATCCCAAAGACCAATCTCTCTCTCTATGAAGAATTTCTTCCTCACCTCCAGCCTAAACCTCCCCTGGCACAGCTTGAGACTGTGTCCTCTTGTTCTGGTGCTGGGTGCCTGGGAGAAGAGCCCAGCCCCTCACCCTGCTGGCTGCACCTCTCCTGCTGCAGCCCAGGACATCACCAATCTCTCTTTCCTGACCCATGACCAAGCATCACTTCGTGGTGCCAGACCCCTCCCTCCAGCGCTCCAGACTGGCCTTCACAGCCCACATCCCAACACCTTTCCCTGTCTCTTTCCAGCAGCAGCAGCAGCCTCAGATCCTATTTCACAGCTGAGGGCCCACAGGATTTGCTCAAGGTGGCCTTTCACCCAGCAATAAAAGCCTGATATTTTTATCCTGGAAATGTTGCCTTTGACCTTATTCCTCTCCCTCCAAGGAGCCCAAGTGCCCAGCTCATGCCCTAGGAGCCTGCAGCAGCATTTACTGCAGCAGCTCAAAGTGTTCTGCAGCCACCTCCACTAAAGCCAGGAACCAGGCTTGGGGAGCTGGCACTGGCAGCAGATCTCTTCTGCAGGCAAGCTGTGGAACAGCCAGGGTGAGGCGGCTTTGCCTTGCTCCACACCATCACCAGGAGCCTGCTAAATCCCAGGGCTTGTGTGGGGCTTGCTTTGATGCTTTGCTGGCTGCCCTGGCCACAGGCACCTTCCTGACCCCCTCCACCAGATCCTTCAACATCAGACAGTGCTATTTATGCCCAAAAAGCCTTTCCTGACCCCCTCCACCAGATCCTTCAACGTCAGAAAGTGCTGTTTATACCAAAAAGCCTTTCCTGACCCCCTCCACCAGATCCTTCCCCACTTTTCCCCCATCAGACAGTGCTATTTATGCCCAAAAAACCTTTCCTGACCCCCTCCACCAGATCCTTCCCCACTTTTCCCCCATCAGAAAGTGCTGTTTATGCCCCAAACCCTTTCCTGACCCTCTCCACCAGATTCTTCTCCATTTTTCCCCATCAGGCAGTGCTATTTGTGCCCCAAAACCCTTTCCTGACCTCCTCCACCAGATCCTTCCCCAATTTTCCCCATCAGAAAGTACTATCTGTGCCCCTAAGATCCTTTCCTGAGCCACTCCACCAGATCCTTCAACATCAGAAAGTGCTATTTATAACAAAACCCCTTTCTTGACCCCCTCCACCAGGTCCTTCCCCATTTTCCCTGTCAGACAGTGCTATTTATGCCCAAAACCCTTTCCTGTCCCTCTCCACCAGATCCTTCCCCAATGTTCCCCATGAGAAAGTACTATTTGTGCCCCAAAGATCCTTTTCCTGGCACCTCCACCAGGTCCTTCCCCATTTTTTCTCCATCAGAAAGCACTATTTATACCAAAAAACCCTTTCCTGACCCCCTCCACCAGGTCCTTCCCCATTTTCCCCATCAGACAGTGCTATTTGTGCCCCAAAACCCTTTCCTGACCCACTCCACCAGGTCCTTCCCCATTTTTCCCCATCAGAAAGTACAATTTGTGCCCCAAAACCCTTTCCTGACCCCCTCCACCAGATCCTTCCCCACTTTTCCCCATCAGAAAGTGCTCTTCATGCCCCAAACCCTCCCCTGACCATTTTCCTTCCCCATTTTCCCCATTATTTATAGAAAACACTATTTCTGTCCCCCCCCCAAACATCAATGCAGCAGCTTCACCTTCCTGTTGGTCCAAAGTGTTGCACTTCAGGTGACTCCAACTGGTTTGGGATGAAGGGGGCTGAGTCAGGCAGGGATTCAAGGCCTCTCCTCTCCAGGCTGAGCAACCCCAACTCTCTCAGCCTGTCCCCACTGAATCCCCCCAAATCCACTGTGGGCAACAATGCAGAAACTCAGGGAGGGGGGAAAGAGGAATTTAAGTCATTTTCACAGCATTTCACAGCACCTCAGAATGTGAGGGGCTGGAAGGGACCTCCAGAGATCATCCAGTCCAAGCCCCCTGCCAGAGCAGCATCACCTAGAGCAGGTCACACAGGGACACATCCAGGTGGGGTTGGAATATCTCCAGAGAAGGAGGCTCCACAACCCCCTGGGCAGCCTGCTCCAGGGCTCTGTCATCCTCACAGGGAAAATTGCTTTCCTCCTGTTTCCATGGAACTTCCTCTGCCTCAGCTTCCCCCACTGCCTCTTGGCTGGCATTGGGCATCCCCCAGCAGAGCCTGGCTCCAGCCTCTGGGCACTCACCCTGCACATCTTGATCACCAGCAATGAGGTCACCTCTCAGGCTCCTCCTCTCCAAGCTACAGAGCCCTCAGCTCCCTCAGGCTCTCCTCATGAGGAAGATGTTCCACTCCCTTCATCATCCTCATGGCTCTGTGCTGGACTCTCTCAAGCAGCTCTTTGTCTTCTTTGCCCTGAGGGGCCCAGGCCTGGACACAATATTCCAGATGCAGCCTGACCAGGGCAGAGTAGAGGGGAAGGAGAACCTCTCTTGACACAGCCCTTCTAACCCACCCCAGAATGGCCATGGCCTTCCTGGCCACCAGAGCACATTGCTGGCTCATGCTCATCCCTCCACCCACCAGGACCCCCAGGTCTCTTTCACCTTCACTGCTCTCCAGCAGCTCAGTCCCCAGCCTACCTTGGTGCATGGAGTTGTTCCTTCCCAGATGCAAGACTCCACAGCTGCCCTTGTTGAACTTCATCAGGTTTCTCCCTGCCCAGCTCTCAGCCTGCCCAAGCCTGGCTGAATGGCAGCACAGCCTTCAGCCACTCCACCCAGCTTGGTGTCCTCAGCAAGTTTGCCTGTCCCTTGCCTGGTTTGTGTCCTTAGCAGAGTCCTGGCTGCCAGAGCTGTGTGGCCAGCTGGAGGGGCAGCCAGGAATCAGCTGGAAAAGCAGCAGAACCCCCTCCATGCTTTGGGGTACAAGGATGCAGCTGCAAGGAGGGAGCTGCCTCCCCTCCCAGAGCACCCCAGGATGGTTTGCTGCCTCCTTCCTGCAGTAGAGCAGCAGTGGGCTGGGGGCAGGTGAAGAATTGCACCTGAGGGACAGGAGCCCTGCCCTTGGGTGCTGTCAGGACTCGGGGGGATGGAGCAAAACTAGAAATGGGGAGATTGAAATTGGATGTGAGGAAGAAGTTGTTCCCCAGGAGGGTGGTGAGAGCCTGGCACAGGTTGCCCAGGGAGGTGGTGGAAGCCTCATCCCTGGAGGTGTTTGCAGCCAGGCTGGATGTGGCTGTGAGCAACCTGCTGTGGTGTGAGGTGTCCCTGCCCATGGCAGGGGGGTTGGAGCTGGCTGAGCCTTGAGGTCCCTTCCAGCCCTGACAGCTCTCTGATTCTCTTTGGTGAAAGTAGCAGGATCATAGAATCAGTAAGGCTGGAAAAGACCTCAGAGATCATCCAGTCCAACCTGTCACCCAACACCTCATAACTACCAAACCATGGCACCAAGTGCCACATCCAATCCCCTCTTGAACACCTCCAGGGATGGGGACTCCACCACCTCCCTGGGCAGCACATCCCAATGGCAAATCTCTCTTGCTGGGATGAACTTTCTCCTCTCCTTCAGCCTGAACCTCCCCTGGCACAGCTTGAGACTGTGTCCTCTTGTTCTGGGGCTGGTTGCCTGGGAGAAGAGACCAACCCCCACCTGGCTACAACCTCCCTTCAGGGAGTTGGAGAGAGCAAGAAGGTCTCCCCTGAGCCTCCTCTTCTCCAGGCTAAGCAACCCTCAGCCTCTCCTCCCAGGGCTGTGCTCCAGACCCCTCCCCAGCCTCCTTGCCCTTCTCTGGACAGGTTCAATTCCCTGGTTCTCTGTTTCTAACTCCTTTACCACTACCATGTGTAGGACTGGAGAGCTTCTCCATGGACAGGCCATGGCCTGGGAGCTGCTCTTAATATTTAACCAGAGGTCTGCACACTGCTGTGCTAACAGAAGCACTAAACTCTGGTCTGTGGGAGAGCTCTGGCATCTTGGCACGTTATCAAAGCACTTCCTCTGCTTCAGGAGAGGGGCTTAGGTCCCTGCAATCCAAAGGGGGCTGTGTTTGCAGAGTGCTGTGTTGCACAACTTGCCAGGGCTGCAGGAGTGGAAGGGCACAGCAGCCCTTCCTCACACCACACACAGCCATCTGGGGAGCGGAGATGGTTTTAAAGGCTCACTGGAGGTTCTCTATCCTTTCCCTCTGACATTTGTTGCAGCAACATCAGCTGATTACCATTTGCCTGCCAGGGAGGTATTGGCTTGGAGTCACCACTGAAATGCTGAGCTGCAGGCTCGTGTCAACACCCAGCAGCAGAGTGGCTCCAAAGCTATGCACAGCCCAGAGGGCAGAGAGCAAAACGACTTCTCCTGTGCAGGAAAATGCAGGGTGCAGACCAAAACAAGGCTCCTCCATGTGGAGAGAAATCAGCCACAGGGTGGTGAGAGCCTGGCACAGGTTGCCCAGGGAGGTGGTGGAAGCCTCATCCCCAGAGGTGTTGAAGGCCAGGCTGGAGGTGCTGGAAGGTGTCCAGAGAAGGGCCATGAGGATGAGCGGAGGGCTGGAGCTGCTCTGCTGTGAGGACAGACAGAGGGAGTTGGGGCTATGCAGACTGGAGAGGAGAAGGCTCCCAGGAGACCTGATTGTGGCCTTCCAGGATCTGAAGGGGGCTCCAAGAAAGCTGGGGAGGGACTTTTGAGGGTGTCAGGGAGGGATAGGACTGGGGGGATGGAGCAGAAATAGCAATGGGGAGATTCAGATTGGATGTCAGGAAGAAGTTGTTCCCCAGGAGGGTGGTGAGAGCCTGGCACAGGTTGCCCAGGGAGGTGGTGGAAGCCTCATCCCTGGAGATGTTTGCAGCCAGGCTGGAGGTGGCTGTGAGCAACCTGCTGTGGTGTGAGGTGTCCCTGCCCATGGCAGGGGGTTGGAAATGGCTGAGCCTTGAGGTCCCTTCCAACCCTGACAGTTCTGTGAGTCTGTGACTCCCTGTGCAGTGCTGGCACAGTCCCCTGGCATGGGCAGTCCACACAGGGAGCAACATTTCCCTCCAGGCCAGCAAGGCAGATCCAAACTGCATTTCAAAGGCAGCCTTCCCTTCCTGCCAACAAGGAAGATTCAACCTGCACTTCAGAGGCAGATTTCATCTCGATGTGAGCAGTTGCAGGCTGACCTCCCCCTCCACTTCAAGCCTGCCATGCTGGAGAGGGAGGCAGCAGGCAGGACTCTGCCTCACACTTTCAGCCAAACCGAGGGAATGATTTTTCTTCCGGTTTTAAGCAAGGAGGTTCAAAGCTCTGCTGCCAGCAGTGCCCCAGCCCCAGCCAGACGACTCCTTTTCTGCTGCCTTCTTGCACACCGCTATTGATTTTCTGCCCCCCCGGCCGCGGCAGCGCGGCCAGGGGCTCTCTCACTCCCGGTTTGGAATGCCAGCCCGTGTGCCAAGAGGGAAATGCCATTCCTCTCCTTTTAAGGCTGCTGCAGGGTGGGAGCTGAGCCCTGCCCAGCTGGGCAGGAGCTGCAGGCTGGGAGCAGCACCAGAGCACAGCACCCGGAGAGGCTCTGCCAAGAGGCTGCAGAGGCTCTGGCTGCTGCCGGAGATGGCCCTCAGCAATCTTCCCGCAGACAGAGCAGCTTGGGCCACCCTGCCCTCGGCCCATCTGCTGCACATCTGCCACCCAGACCAGCCCTGCTGCCAGGAGAGGGAGTGGGGACAGCAGCCACAGGGCTTGGGGACCCTCAGGGTGTCCCCCTGCCAGGCACAGCCCTCCTGGGCTGCTGCCAGCAGCAAAGTGCAGCCCCAAAGGTGGTTCTGCACATGCAGGGGAAAGCCCAGAATTGGTCTGCTTGGAAGAGACCTTTAAGCTCATTCAGTCCAACCATCATCCTAAGACCACCATGGCCATCAGACAGTGTCCTGCACCTCCAGGGATGGTGACTCCACCACCTCCCTGGGCAGCCTGAGCCAAGGAATCAGAGTGAAACAGAGAAAGGAGAAACCATGCTGGAGGTGAACAGCACAGGAGGGACCAGAGGTGCTCTGGGGCAGGCTGTGGACAGCTTCATTTTGGATGCCAGTGCCAGGGCCACCTGCCCTAGAGCTGGGCATTTTCCCAGCTGCATTGTCCACCTCCAAGAGCATCTCCTGGGACGCTGCCCAGCCAGGCCCTCACCCCTGGGAGCACTGCTGTAGCCCCAAAGAGAGGTCCTATAGACCACACCAGAGCATGCTCCACTCCATCCTCTGCCCTTGGAGTCATCTGGAGAAGAAAAAGTCACTCAGCCCACAGAAGCACAAGGAGAGATTCGGAGCCAAGGGGGGGAAGTCAAACCATGAGGATGGCAGCAGCAGAGGGAAGAGATCACAGCATCACAGGATGTTAGAGGTAGGAAGGGACCTCCTGAGATCATCCAGTCCAACCCCCCTGCCAGAGCAGGGTCATCCAGGGCAGTCTGCACAGGAATGCATCCAGGTGGGGTTGGAAAGTCTCCAGGGAAGGAGACTCCACAGCCTCTCTGGGCAGCCTGCTCCAGGGCTCTGGCACCCTCACTGCAAAGAAGTTTCTCCTCATGTTGAGCTCAAACCTTCTATGCTCAAGCTTGAACCTCTTGTTTCTTGTCTCATTACTGTGCACCACTGAGAAGAGCTTGGCCCCCTCCACTTGCCCCCCACCCCTCAGCTATTGATAGACATTGATCAGATCCCTCTCAGCCTTCTCTTCTCCAGACTGAACAGCCCCAGGGCTCTCAGTCTCTCTTCACAGGGGAGATGCTCAAATCCCCTAAGCATCCTCCTGGCTCTCTGTTTGACTCTCTCCAGCAGGTCTCTGTCTCTCTTGAACTGGGGATCCCAGCACTGGACAGAGGATTGCAGCTGTGGTCTCAGCAGGGCAGAGCAGGGGGGGAGCAGAACCTCCCCAGCCCTGCTGGCCACACTTCTCTTGCTGCCCCCCAGGATCCCATTGTCTCTCTTGGCCACCAGGGCACATTGCTGTCCCATGCAGAACTTGCTGCCCCCCAGCACTCCAAGGTCTTTGTGGAGCTGCTCTCCAGCAGGGCAGCCTCTACCCTGTCCTGGTGCCTGGGGTTGTTCCTCCCCAGCTGCAGGACTCTGCACTTGTCCTGATTGAACCTCATGAGGTTTGCCTGCAGCAGGCTCTCAGCCTGTCCAGAGCTCACTGGATGGCAGCACAGCCTGAGGGGTGTCAGCCAACCCCCTCAGTTCTGTACCATCAGGAACTTGCTGGGGGTCCTCTCAATACTCTCATCCAGGTCATTGATAAAGATATTGACCAAAACTGGACCCAGTACCTATCCCTGGGGACCACCACTGGCCACAAGCCTCCAAGCTGACTGTGCCACTGCTGACAACCCTTTGCACTCCATTCTTTGCAATCCACCTCATGGACCAAGCCTCTGTGCCACATTTCCTGAGCTTTTCTATGAGGATGCCATGGGAAACAGCATCCAAAGCCTTAATGAGGTGCCAGGGGCAACCCCCAGAAGGCAGAGCACAGAGCCCCTTCCCCTCCCTGAGACACAACCCCAGGAGCTGTTTGTGACACAGCTGCTCCTGCAAGTGCTCATCCTGCTCACCCAGCCTGCAGGCATCCTGCACCCATCTGGGGCCCAGCCTTGCCCCCAGCTCTCCCCCTGAGGTGGAAGCAGAGCAGGGCTCCCTCAGTAAAGTCCAACTGATGCAATCTGGGCACAGCAGGGCATAGGGCAGTGCCTCCAGAGCCTGGGGTTAATGATTAGCTCATTCCATAAACAGCAGCTGGGCTTCCCAGCTCAATATTTACTGTTCTGCTCCTTCAGTTGAAGCACTCAGCAGAGATCATAGACTCAGAGAACCGGCAGGGTTGGAAGGGACTTCAAGGCTCAGCCAGTTCCAACCCCCCTGCCATGGGCAGGGACACCTCACACTACAGCAGGTTGCTCACAGCCACATCCAGCCTGGCTGCAAACACCTCCAGGCAGGAGGCTTCCACCTGGGCACCTCCCTGGGCAACCTGTTCCAGGCTCTCACCACCCTCCTGGGGAACAACTTCTTCCTCACATCCAATCTGAATCTCCCCATTGCTATTTCCACTCCATCCTCCCCAGTCCTATCCCTCCCTGACACCCTCAAAAGTCCCTCCCCAGCTTTCTTGGAGCCCCCTTCAGATGCTGGAAGGCCACAATTAGGTCTCCTGGGAGCCTCACCCCTCAGGTTTTCAGCTCAGGCCTGTGCAGGAGGCTGCTGCAGCAGGAGAGGGTTTGTTGGAGCTGGCTGCTGCTGGCCCTGGAGCAATCAGCAGCCATTGTGCTCCTCCAGGAGGAGGATTCCCTGCAGCAAACCTGCCAGCAAAACATCTGCCAGGCATCCAGAGAGCTTGCATCCTCAGGAGGATGAGGAATCATAGGATCAGCCAGGTTGGAAAAGACCTCAGAGCTCATCCAGTCCAAGCTGTCACCCAACACCTCCTGACAACTAAACCATGGCTCCAAGTGCCACCTCCCATCCTTTTGTGAACACCTCCAGGAACCCCTCAAGTGCAAGAAAAGCTCAGATGTGCACAGCCTGAGCTCCACCATTCCATCTGAGACTGGCCTGAGCTGCTGGGAGGAGGCAGGGTGGTGACTTGGGCTGAATTCGTTCCTCCTGCTGCTTTAATTTACATTGGGACCCCTCTGAGCACTTCTGCCTGGTGAAGCAGCTCTCTGCAACAGCATCTTGGCACATCAGCTCCACTTGCTCCAGCTGCAGGAGCCTGTGTGAGGAGATGAGAAGACCTCCCAGGAGTTATTGATGGGAATAAAGGCTGGAGGTGTACACCAGGGACGGTGCTGGAGAAGCAGAAGGAAGGAGTCTACCACATCAAAGTGCTCTCATTGCTGATTTCATACTCAATTTAACACCAAGGACTTACTCAAGCTGCCTTTTTCCCCAACTCAAGACACACACAGAGAGAGCAAAATAATGCCCCAAACATTCCAAGCCTCTCTAAAAGACCTTCAGCAGCTTCCCCACCCTCGGTGTGCAGCTTCTCCTGCTAAAGCCCTCTGGAATATCCCAGCAAAGCACCATGAATCATACATGAGGTGGCTAAGCAGCAGCCCAGCAAGCTGGATCCTGTGCCATTGTGTGCCAACAGTGATCATTAAGAGCTCCAGCTGAGAGGAAACCCAAGCAGATGTGCACTCAGTCAGTGTGTTGGCTGCTGGGATGGGAACCAGGCAAGGGAAGCTTGGAGCAGCAGCCCAAAGGGAGCCGCTTGCTCCAGGCATGACTCTAGCTCATTCCAGGCAAAGTCAGGCTTGTGGTGGGCTCATCACAGGCTTTCTCTCTTGCATTGTTACTGAAACTGAGGAGCACCATGGCTCCTGCCTCCCCTTCCCACCAGCACCCCCTTTCACCCACTCCTGCAGCTGACACAGCATGAAGCAGCCCAAAGCTCCCTGGGCCCAGGACCCTTGGGTCCTCTTGGGTGGGAGAGGAGATAGGAAGAGGCTTTTTTGTCAGCCAAGACATCTATTAAACTAAATGTTTCCTCCCTGCCCATGTTCCACTTCCCACACCACACTTCTTACCAGCACACTTCATCCACTCCTGCAGCCAACACAGCACAAAGCAGCCCCAAGGACAGTGCAGAGATCCCTTGCCCAGGACCCTTGGGTCCTCGTGGATAGGAGTGGAGACAGGGACAGGGTTTTGCCAGCCAAGGCATCTATGAGACAGTATTTCCTTCTTGCCCACATTCCACTTCCCCCCAGCACCACATTTCACCCACTCCTGCAGCCAAAGCTGCAGGAAGCAGCCCAAAGCTCCCTGGGCCCAGGACCCTTGGGTCCTCTTGGATGGGAGAGGAGATAGGGACAGGGTTTTTTTGTCATCCAAGACATCTATCAGACTAAATGTTTCCTTCCTGCCCATGCTCCACTTCCCACAGCAGTACCTTCCACTGGGATGGCTCCACGAGGCAGGAGATCCCATTGCATGTTTGAGTGCTCGTATCAGAGAGCATCTCAGCACAGATCAGTGCTGTGTGCTCCCTGAAAGCATTTCCCTTGCCAGGTAAACCCCTCTGGGCCACTCCAGTTCCCTGCAGCAGCTCCCATTTCCATCTGATGCTTCACACCACCCCCCCCAGCGTCACAGGAGACACTCTCATGGGCTGTGTCTCTCCAGCAGATCCTCTGACAAGGCTTTTCCCAACAATCACAGAATTGTCAGGGTTGGAAAGGACCTCAAGGCTCAGCCAGTTCCAACCCCCTGCCATGGGCAGGGACACCTCACACTGCAGCAGGTTGCTCACAGTCACCTCCAGCCTGGCTGCAAACACCTCCAGGCATGAGGCTTCCACCACCTCCCTGGGCAGCCTGTGCCAGGCTCTCACCACCCTCCTGGGGAACAACTTCTTCCTCACAGCCAATCTCAGTCTCCCCACTTCTAGTTTTGCTCCATCCCCCCTAGCCCTATCACTCCCTGACACCCTCAAAACTCCCAAGCCAGCAGCTGGGAGTGCAGAAGTCATTTCCACAGCCAGCCTGCAAGCTGCTGAAATGCTTTTACTTACCAAATGACTTCATTACCTCCACTGGAAAGTGACTCCTGAGACTTTCCATCCTGTGATTCTTGTGTGACTATGTCAGGAAGTGGAGTAAGGGCACAGGAATGGACTCAAACTGGAGTCGAGGCAGCAGTTTCAATGTTCTCCTTCACTGAGGTGGAACCAGAATCAAGATAAGACATGGGAAAAGCAAAAGGAATTAGGAGTGGTCTGGCAGGCACCTTGCCCACGAGCTCAGCCACCTGCAGTGCCCTCTCCCCAGGGTGTCGATGCAGTTAGGTCAGACCCAGGTGCTGCTCATCACCTGCTTGGAGCTGCTTTGGGTTAAGCTGTAAAGCTGTCAGCACTCAGCTCTGGGTCTCACTGGACCCTTCTGGTGCTGCCCCCAGAGCTGGGGCTCTGTAGGGGAGTGCCAGCAGCTGAGCCCCCCACCAGGTGGGCTGGCTACAGACCCTTCTGAAGAGGGAAGCTCCTCCTGGCCTTCAGGGAGATTGTGTGGCCCTAAATGGCTTTAGAAAGTAGAAAGCAGACCGAAGAGAAGCAAAATTCAGCTGAACTGATATCTGTGACTGTCAGCAGCAGCAGCTGCCCAGTGGCACCAGTGACACTGCCTGGCATACGCTGGTGTGACTCCTCTTGCACATGGGTGCCAGTGGGCAGTAGTGGCAGCCTGGCACACACCCTGCCACGCAGCCAAAGCACACCCAGGGAAGGGTTCACATAGAGTTTCCGGGAAGTTTTGGGGCTTTGCAGGCCTTCTTCATAGGGCACAGCACTGACTGCAGTGCCACAGCATCGACCCGTGGGCAACCCTGCCCTGCTGGGGAGAGCTTTGTGACCAGCTGGCACAGCAACGCTGAGCAGCTGCTGCCTGGGCACAGAGCACTGCTGGGGAGCTGCTGGGGATGGAGGGAGTTCCTGTGCCCATGCCCCGGCGAAAGGCTCTGCCTGGGCACTGCCAGGACGAGAGGGGATGGGCACAGAGGGAAATCCTGCAGGTTCCCTCTAAACGACAGCAAAAAAAACATGCTTGCAGGACAATTCCAGCCTGGGGAGCTGTGGAGGAGCTGGAGCCTGCCTGGCTTTTGAAGGAGCTGCTGCATTTTCCAGCCCGGCTTTGGAGCCAGCCCTGCTCGCCCTCAGCAGGCAGGTCCTACTGCTCAGCTCCTGCTGCTCAGCTCCTGCCCCTGCAGCCGGGCGTGTCCTGCAAAGCCTCCTCCTCCTCCTGCAGCCTGACACCTAAACCAGGGTTAAAAGCAGCCCCAGAGCCTTGGCTCCTGCCTTTGGCTGGGGAAGCAGCCGGCAGGGCTGGGAGCGTGGCTCTGCCCGCGGGCAGCCAAGGGTGCCCGGCGCTGGGACGGGACCAGGCGGGTGCCCGGCGCTGGGACGGGACCAGGCGGGTGCCCGGCGCTGGGTCGGGACGGGACCAGCTGCGTGCCCGGCGCTGGGACGGGACCAGCTTTGTGCCCGGCGCTGGGTCGGGACGGGACCAGCTGCGTGCCCGGCGCTGGGACGGGACCAGCTTTGTGCCCGGCGCTGGGACGGGACCAGGCGGGTGCCCGGCGCTGGGACGGGACCAGGCGGGTGCCCGGCGCTGGGACGGGACCAGCTTTGTGCCCGGCGCTGGGACGGGACCAGGCGGGTGCCCGGCGCTGGGACGGGACGGGACCAGCTTTGTGCCCGGCGCTGGGACGGGACGGGACCAGCTGCGTGCCCGGCGCTGGGACGGGACCAGCTGCGTGCCCTGCTCTGCTCATCACAAGGAACATCTATTTTTAGCTCACTCTCCACCACTAAAACATACTTGGGCTGGTTTCAGGCTGACTCACAGCTGAATTCCTGTTCTTTTGCAGGCTGAGTTTTCTGTCTCCACCCAAAACGAGGGAAGACAAAACAAACCGAACACAACCCCACCCCCCAACCTCCCCCAGCTGGACCCAAACCAAAGCCCAGTGCAGACATTTCCACCCATGCTGCTGGTGGTGCCCGTGTCCAAAAGAGGCATGAGATGGCTGAGCTGGCACTGGTGGGGGTTGGGGGCTTGGGCTCTTAGAGAATCAATAAGGTTGGAGAAGACCTCAGAGATCACCAAGTCCAACCTGTCACCCAACACCTCCTGGCAACTAAACCATGGCTCCAAGTGCCACATCCAATCCCTTTTTGAACTCTTGTTAGTTTTGGGTCATGGAAGCCCAAAATCCCAGCATGGTTGGGGGTGGAAAGGACCTCTGGAGCTCACCCAGTCCACCCCCCTGCTCCAGCAGGGCACCCACAGCAGCTTACCCAGCAGCACAATGCCCAGGGGGTGTTAGAAGCTCTCCACACCAGGAAACTCCACAACCTCTCTGGGCAGCCTGCTCCAGGCCTCCAGCACCCTCACACCAAACAACTTTCTCCCAAGAGCCTGCAAGGGGTGGCAGAGCTGAGCTGGAAGCACCAAGGACACCCAGTGCTGGGAGAGCAGAGCTCTTGCCTTTGGGGTGGCTTTTCACAGACTCATGAATTCTGCCTGTGAACTGCATGCAAAAACCCTGAGACCTCCTTGGAAGCCAGCCAGGACCTTCTCCTTCTCTGGTGACTTCCAAGACCTACCTGGATGTGTTCCTGTGTGACCTGTGCTGGGTTCTCTGCTCCTGCTCTGGCAGGGGGGTTGGACCAGATGATCTCTGGAGGACCCTTCCAACCCCTGACATCCTGTGACCTGCAGAGTGGCTCTGGAGGGAAGAAAATGATCTTGTAGCAGATGAACCACTTTGGAAAGCAGCTTTCATGCTCCCCTAGCCAGGTGCTGCAGACTCTTCATGCAGCTTTTGAGAGCATTTCCTTAAGGAGCAGATTTGGTGTTGCATGTTTTGCTGTTCTCACTTGCAAGCCCAGGAGCACCACGGCACTGAGCAGCATTCTCATTCATTTAGGGGGGGAAATGGGAGTAGATGAAGGGCTTAGGGGTTAAACCCAAGGCTCAGGCTGGGATTGCCTCAGATGGTGCAAGGAACCAGAGCCCAAAGGGATCATAAATTCACCCAGGGTGCCTGAGCTGAATAAAATAGCTTTGGAGAAGTCCAAGGGGAGGGAAGGGCAGGTGGTAGAGGTCAGAGCAGTGAGGTGAAGGATGGTGGAGGGGGTGCAGCTAGGACCTTCACCTCACAGAATCACAGAATCAACCAGGTTGGAAAAGACCTCAGAGATCATCAGGTCCAAGCTATAACCTAACCCCTAACACCTCCTGACACCTAAACCATGGCTCCAAGTGCCACATCCAAGCCTTTCGTGAACCCCTCCAGGGATGGGGACTCCACCACCTCCCTGGGCAGCACATCCCAATGGCCAATCTCTCTTGCTGGGAAGAACTTTCTCCTCACCTCCAGCCTAAACTTACCCTGGCACAGCTTGAGACTGTGTCCTCTTGTTGTGGTGCTGCTTGCCTGGCAGAAGAGCCCAACCCCCACCTGGCTACAACCTCCCTTCAGGTAGCTGTAGAGAGCAAGAAGGTCTCCCCTGAGCCTCCTCTTCTCCAGGCTGATCAGCCCCAGCTCCCTCAGCCTCTCCTCTTAACTTCCATCCAGGTGATGTGAGCTGCAGGTGTCACAAGCTGGAGTTACCTAAAGGGTTGAAATTAATTGTTTGAGTTAATGAGGATGACAGACTCGGGATCAAAGCAGGCTCAGGTCACTAAGGGACCAGCTAGAAGTCCTTTCCTCGCTGCTCGCAGGCTCCTGCAGTGCTGCCTGGCAGCCACAGGAGAGCAGGAGAGGCTCAGCTCTTGGCTGCCGGTTTTACCGGACCAGGTTTGAGCTCCGTCTTAGACCCGGCTCAGTGAAAAGCTCTGAGCTTTGTGCGGGTGCAAAAGGCTCTTACCCTGTGGCTTTGCCTCCTTGCTGCAGTTTGCCTCCATCTCTTCACCTCTCCCATGGTCTCCAGCGCTGCTGACAGGTCAGGGAGTGACAGGACTGGGGGGAATGGAGCAAGGACAGCAATGGGGAGAGCCAGATTGGATGTGAGGAAGAAGTTGTTCCCCTTGAGGGTGGTGAGACACAGGTTGCCCAGGGAGGTGGTGGAAGCCTCCTGCCTGGAGGTGTTTGCAGCCAGGCTGGAGGTGGCTGTGAGCAACCTGCTGTGGTGTGAGGTGTCCCTGCCCATGGCAGGGGGTTGGAGTTGGCTGAGCCTTGAGCTCCCTTCCAGCCCTGACAATTGTATGGTTCTGTGATGTCTGTAGGACAAAGCTCCTCTGCCAAATGTTTGCCCCAGCCTGCCCTGCCTGAGATGTCTTTGTTGTCCTCTTCCACTCTGAATGTTAACTCCATTCTAGAGAGAACCTGGGGCATCTCTGCTGGCTCTGCAGCTTTGTGTCTGTTTGACAGCTGAGCCTGCAGTGGCTGTGGACATCCTGGGCTAAGCTCAAAGCTGGGCTGAGCTGCTTTGAGCTGGAGGTTGGCTTAGATGGCCTCCTGCTGTCCCTTCCGACCTGAGCGAGCCTCTAATCCCATTGTGTTGCATGCTTTGATGTTGTTAAAGAGCAAATATTGTCCAGGATCAACCAACAGCTGCTCTTACATTTAACTGGGCAGCCCTTGGCACACCAGCTGGGGATGCAGACTGGGAGGCTGCCCAGCCTGGCCCAGGAAGGTGCCAGCTCCAGGGCTTGCCCTCCTCTTTGGGGAGGAAGCAAATGCTCAGGGTGAGGTCTGCCCAACTCAGAGCCTGCAAGTATTTCCAGCTGCTTGGTCTGCAGCTCCCAATCCTGCTGGTCCATGGGAGCAGAAAGCAGATCTGGGCTTGGGCTGCAGGAGCCTGGGTGCAGAGGGGGCATGCAGGGCACTAAGCCTGTGCCCAGCTGAGCCTGACCCTGCTCCCACACAGCCCTCAGGGCACAAGCTGGAGCAGCAGCACTCACCCCAGCTGGCTGCTGCCACGTCCTGGGAGGCTGCTGAGGTCAGTCTTCAGTTTTGATTCTTGATGTATTTTCGTTGTTCTTCTTCTTCTTGCAGTTTAATTGCACAGAAACAAACCAGAGCTTGACAGCTCCTGAGCA
This sequence comes from Dryobates pubescens, assembly GCF_014839835.1. Lineage (NCBI taxonomy): Eukaryota > Metazoa > Chordata > Aves > Piciformes > Picidae > Dryobates > Dryobates pubescens. Next base: position 18,920,697 of record NC_071624.1, on the reverse strand, counting down.
GCTGCTGAAGCTGGAGCTCTTGCAGCCCTTCAGCTGGATGCATTAATGAGTGATTTTCTAATTAGCCAGCCTCTGCCGTTTCCAATCTCATGTGCCAGGGGATGCTCAGCACACAGCCTGGGGAAATGGCAGCGCCAGGATGATGAAACCACTCCAGACAGAGCAGCAGGCAGCTCTGCTGAGCAGCTCTCAGCTGCACAGGCAGCAGTTTCCCACTTGGTGATGCTGGATCCAGGGTTTATGTTAACAGGAAGGGCAGAGACAGAGATGCTGAGTGCTTGCTGGGCACCAAGCCCAGCAGATGTAGCTGTGTGGGTAAATGGGGCAGTGGTGTGTGCACAGGGAGGTGTCCTTGGTGACTCAGTGCACTTAGCTAGGAGCAGAGGACACAGCAAGGCAAACACTTGGCCATCCTGATCCATAAGGACCTGTCACCACACAGCCTTGATGGAGACAGATCACCTCCTGGCCATTGATCACCCAGGCCTGGGTGCCATGTGCTGTACAGACCACAGCATCAGTGCTAGGGGCTGGAAGGGACCAAGCAGAGTCACCCAGGGCAGATCACACAGGAGTGCACCCAGAAGGGGTCTGAAAGTCTTCAATGAAGGAGACTCCACAACCCCTCTGGGCAGCCTGCTCCTGGGCTCTGGCACCCTCACAGCCAAGGTTTTGTCCCCATGGTGAGAGGGAAGCTCCTGTGACTGAGTTCACACAGACTCACAGAACTGTCAGGGCTGGAAGGGACCTCGAGGATCATCCAGTTCCAACCCCCCTGCCATTGCCCCTTGTCCTGTCACTGGGCATCTGGTCTCATCCTGTCACAGATGCATCTCTGGCGGCATCCAGCCCTGCCATGGGGCTCCAACAGGCTTCATCCCAGCCTGGGCAGGACAGAGGAAACAGCTCCCAGCCAGAGCCCAGCAGACCCAAGACTGGATCCCACACCTGGGTGCTGCTGGGCCAGCAGTGCCTCCTCTTTCAGCAAACCCTGCCTTGAGGAGGGGAGGGAGACCCTAACCCACACCTCCCAGCAGCCTGACCTGCACGACTGTTGGCCCAAAAGCCAACCCCTGAGTCCCTTCCTGATCTAGGCAGAGCCCCAATTTCCAAGGCCAGTGCTCCCAGGGAAGCTGCCTGCCCTTCTCTGCCCTTCTGCACGCAGCTGCTGGGGGTGCTGAGCCTCCAGCACCGCTGAGCTGTGTTGCACAAGGTATTTTCTGCCTTTATCTTCTGCCTTCTCCTTCCTTCCTGCCCTGCCTTCAGCCCAGGGCCTGAAGGAGCAGCCCCCCCAGCCTCTTCCCTTCCCCATTTGCAGCAGGGATGTGGGAGCTGAAGCAGCTCTTGCACAACAGGGGTGGGGGGTTGCTGCCATCTCAGCACGTAGCACACATGGCTGTTAGGTGGGGCAAGAAGGGAGGGCTGCTACCACAACCCCACCCCCGTGACATCAGAAGGTGAGGAAAGAGGTTTCCATACCCTGAGGATGTGATGTTGCCACCACCAGCAGAGAAACACCACCCCCAAGAAGAAAGGGCATGTGTGGAGCCACCTGCAACAGGCACTGCCTCTGAGGGGCTTGGGGTGGGAGCTGTGGGGAGCCTCTGGCCAAGGAGCTGCTTGGGAGCTCTGCTTGGCTCTCAGACCGAGTCTGAGCTTCCAGCATTCACAGTGCTCACCCCTTTCACCCCATGGACAACTCTCCCAGTGAGTTTTGGAGCAAGAGGGGGTGCAGGTGGGTTGGCAGGTGAGACAGAGAGGAGACATGAGGCTGAGCAGGAGGTGGCCTTGTGCTGAGAGGGCAGAAGGTCTCTTTCCACAGCCTCTGTCAAGCCCAGGGTGGCTGCTAGCAGGCAAAGCAAAAACAGAGGGTCAGAGGCAGGGGCTGGGGGTCACACAGCTCTCATGCAGGGGAAAAGAAACCAAAATGCACATCCAGGAGCATTGTGCCTGGCCTCCCACTTCTGCCATGGCATTAGAATCACAGAATCATAGAATCAGCCAGGGGGGGAAAAGACCTCAGAGATCATCAAGTCCAACCTATCACCCAGCACCTCCTGACAGCTAAACCATGGCTCCAAGTGCCACATCCAAGCCTTTCTTAAACACCTCCAGGGATGGGGACTCCACCACCTCCCTGGGCAGCACATCCCAATGGCCAATCTCTCTTGCTGGGAAGAACTTTCTCCTCACCTCCAGCCTAAACCTTCCCTGGCACAGCTTGAGACTGTGTCCTCTTGTTCTGGGGCTAGGTGCCTGGGAGAAGAGACCAACCCCCACCTGGCTACAGCCTCCCTTCAGGGAGCTGTAGAGAGCAAGAAGGTCTCCCCTGAGCCTCCTCTTCTCCAGGCTAAGCAACCCCAGCTCCCTCAGCCTCTCCTCACAGGGCTGTGCTCCAGACCTCTCCCCAGCCTCGTTGTCCTTCTCTGGACACCTTCCAGCATCTCAATGTCCTTCTTAAACTGAGGAGCCCAGAACTGCACACAGGACTCAAGGTGTGGCCTAACCACTACTGAGTACAGGGCAGAATGACTTCCCTGCTCCTGCTGGCCACACTGTTCCTGGAAGGAGGAGGAGGAGAAGGGAGAGCCAATGAACCAAAGCACTCAACACAAAGGAAGGAATCTTCTCAAGAGGATGCAGTTTATTGTCAGGCAGGAGGCATCAAGAGCTAACCCAACAGATTTTCTGACTTCTCCTTCTGCCAGCTGAACCCAGCTGTGATCCACCTTCAGTCCCGAAGAGTGAGAGGGACTCCACTGTCTCAGTGCTTCCATCAAAGCTTGAGAGACCAGGAGCCAGACATTGTGGCCTTCTGCCCTCCTCACACCTGTGACAAACAGCAGCCCTGCCACTGCCTCCCTCCTGCCACAGCAGCAGCATCCACCCAGCCACTGGCCACATCCAGTGGCCACCAAGTCAGCTGGAAATGGAAATTCTCCCAGTCTGTTATTCTGCAAGGGGAACTTCCCAAGGGACTCACATAGAGAAGACTCAGCTTTGACCCCTGAGCTCTGCTGACCCTCTGAATCAGTGCCCCTGGCACATTTTGCCACAGCTTAGGGCCAGCATCAAGTCACAGCTCACAAAGCAGCTGTCTGAGAGCAGCACATGGCCTCCAACAGCTACCATGAGGAGCTGTAAGTTACAATAACAACAGGCCATGGGGAGCCCTGCTATGAGATGAGGCTGCCTGCTCTGCTCTCAGGAGAGAACAGCCCCCCTGCCCGGCCGGGAGACCATCAGCCCCCCCTGCCCGGCCGGGAGACCATCAGCCCCCCTGCCCGGCGGGGAGACCATCATCCCCCCTGCCCGGCCGGGAGACCATCATCCCCCCTGCCCGGCCGGGAGACCATCATCCCCCCCTGCCCGGCCGGGAGACCATCATCCCCCCTGCCCGGCCGGGAGACCATCATCCCCCCTGCCCGGCCGGGAGACCATCATCCCCCGCTGCCCGGCAGGGAGACCATCAGCCCCCCTGCCCGGCCGGGAGACCATCAGCCCCCCTGCCCGGCGGGGAGACCATCAGCCCCTCTGCCCGGCCGGGAGACCATCATCCCCCCTGCCCGGCCGGGAGACCATCATCCCCCCTGCCCGGCCGGGAGACCATCATCCCCCGCTGCCCGGCAGGGAGACCATCAGCCCCCCTGCCCGGCCGGGAGACCATCAGCCCCCCTGCCCGGCGGGGAGACCATCAGCCCCTCTGCCCGGCCGGGAGACCATCATCCCCCCTGCCCAGCGGGGAGACCATCATCCCCCCTGCCCGGCCGGGAGACCATCATCCCCCCTGCCCGGCCGGGAGACCATCATCCCCTGCTGCCCGGCCGGGAGACCATCAGCCCCCCTGCCCGGCGGGGAGACCATCAGCCCCTCTGCCCGGCCGGGAGACCGTCATCCCTCCTGCCCGGCCGGGAGACCATCAGCCCCCGCTGCCCGGCCGGGAGACCATCATCCCCCCTGCCCGGCCGGGAGACCATCATCCCCCCTGCCCGGCCGGGAGACCATCAGCCCCCCTGCCCGGCCGGGAGACCATCAGCCCCCCTGCCCGGCCGGGAGACCATCAGCCCCCCTGCCCGGCCGGGAGACCATCATCCCCCCTGCCCGGCGGGGAGACCATCAGCCCCCCTGCCCGGCGGGGAGACCATCAGCCCCCCTGCCTGGCCGGGAGACCATCAGCCCCCCTGCCCGGCCGGGAGACCATCAGCCCCCCTGCCCGGCCGGGAGACCATCAGCCCCCCTGCCCGGCCGGGAGACCATCAGCCCCCCTGCCCGGCCGGGAGACCATCAGCCCCCCTGCCCGGCCGGGAGACCATCAGCCCCCCTGCCCGGCCGGGAGACCATCATCCCCCCTGCCCGGCGGGGAGACCATCAGCCCCCCTGCCTGGCCGGGAGACCATCAGCCCCCCTGCCCGGCCGGGAGACCATCAGCCCCCCTGCCCGGCCGGGAGACCATCATCCCCCCTGCCCGGCCGGGAGACCATCATCCCCTGCTGCCCGGCCGGGAGACCATCATCCCCCCTGCCCGGCGGGGAGACCATCATCCCCTGCTGCCCGGCTGGGAGACCATCAGCCCCCCTGCCCGGCCGGGAGACCATCAGCCCCCCTGCCCGGCCGGGAGACCATCATCCCCCCTGCCCGGCCGGGAGACCATCATCCCCCCTGCCCGGCGGGGAGACCATCATCCCCCCTGCCCGGCGGGGAGACCATCAGCCCCCCTGCCCGGCCGGGAGACCATCATCCCCCCCTGCCCGGCCGGGAGACCATCATCCCCCCTGCCCGGCCGGGAGACCATCATCCCCCCTGCCCGGCCGGGAGACCATCAGCCCCCCTGCCCGGCCGGGAGACCATCAGCCCCCCTGCCCGGCCGGGAGACCATCATCCCCCCCTGCCCGGCCGGGAGACCATCATCCCTCCTGCTCTCCTAGAGTCATCTCAGCAGAAGGAGCTCTCCTGTACAGCAAGACCACAAGTGCATTTAGAGGACCATGATCAGCTCAGCTATCTTCTACAGTATAAATCAAGTCATCAAACCATGAGCGCTGTCCATTGGTGAACACTCCCCAGGAGACCTTCCTGCCCCCCTCTCCTGCCACGAGAGGTCTTCTGCTCACTTGCCAGCGGCTGCCAGCCTGCTCAGGAGCTGCCTTAGCTTTGCCAACAGCATCTCCCTGAAGTGGTCGCCCATCAGGAAGTAAAAGACAGGGTTGATGGCACTGTTCATGAAGGCAAGGGGCCTGGTGACGATGTAAGCAGTGTTGATGACGGCCTGGGTGCAGAGGGACACTCCCAGGGAGGGGATCCGGGAGGCGATGCGGATGTTGCGCATGATGTGGTAGGGAGTGAAGAGCAGCCAGGAGATCACCATCGTGAGGATCACCAAGGTCAGAGGCTTCTCCAGGGTCAGGAAGGAGCTGAGCTGCTCGTTCCTGCTCTTCAGGAACAGGACCATCTTCACACAGAAGCAGCACATGGTCACCAGAGGGATGAGGAAGCCGAAGAGGGTCAGGAGCAGGCTGTAGATGAGGTTTTCCACCGGGTCTCCGGAGCTGGCGTAGTCCAGGCACCTGTAGCCGTTGTCAGGAGTCAGGGGCTCCAGGAAATACAGCAAGGGCAGCAGCTCCAGGATCACCCCAACCCACACAGCAACCGAGATGAGGAGGGCTGCTTTCCTCTTCTGCAGGAAATGGACCCTGAAGGGGAACTTCACCAGCATGTAGCGGTCGATGCTGATGATGGTGAGGAAGAGGATGCTGCTGTACAGGTTGGCGTGCAGCAGGAACCTGTTGCTGTGGCACAGGCCGCTCTCCGTGCCCCAATCATCCCTGGAGTAGCTGTTCACCAGGATGGGGAGGGTGCAGAGGAACAGCAAATCAGACAGGGATAGGTTGAACAGGTAGATGTTGGCACTTTTCCAGGTCTTCAGGCAGAAGGTGTAGCCGAAGACGGCGATGGCGTTGCCGACGAAGCCTAGGATGAACTCCAGGCTGTACATGGGGGAAAGGTAATACTTCTCCAGGGCTCTGTTCACCAGCACACAGCCATCTGTCTCATTCACAGCCTGGAAAGGCAACAGGGCAAAAATAAACACCAAACAGTGCTGAGAGCTCATTGCCTGTTGGTGTTGCTGCTGGAGAGGGGATCAGAAGCACCAAACACTACTGAGAGTTCATTGCCTGTTGGTGTTGCTGCTGGAGATGGGAGCAGAAGCACCAAACAGTGCTGAGAGCTCATTGCCTGTTGGTGTTGCTGCTGGAGATGGGAGCAGAAGCACCAAACAGTGCTGAGAGCTCATTGCCTGTTGGTGTTGCTGCTGTGAAAGGGAGCAGAAGCACCAAACAGTGCTGAGAGCTCATTGCCTGTTGGTGTTGCTGCTGGAGATGGGAGCAGAAGCACCAAACAGTGCTGAGAGCTCATTGCCTGTTGGTGTTGCTGCTGGAGATGGGAGCAGAAGCACCAAACAGTGCTGAGAGCTCATTGCCTGTCGGTGCTGCTGCTGGAGAGGGGAGCAGAAGCACCAAACAGTGCTGAGAGCTCATTGCCTGTTGGTGTTGCTGCTGGAGATGGGAGCAGAAGCACCAAACAGTGCTGAGAGCTCATTGCCTGTTGGTGTTGCTGCTGTGAAGGGGAGCAGAAGCACCGAACAGTGCTGAGAGCTCATTGCCTGTTGGTGTTGCTGCTGGAAAGGGGAGCAGAAGCACCGAACAGTGCTGAGAGCTCATTGCCTGTTGGTGTTGCTGCTGTGAAGGGGAGCAGAAGCACCAAACACTGCTGAGAGTTCATTGCCTGTCGGTGCTGCTGCTGGAGAGGGGATCAGAAGGTGCTGGTTAGATGGTCTGGGACTCCTTACACTCACCAGATTCCTGCTCTCAGCTACTTGGCCACAGTTACCCAGCAAGATGAGAACTTGGGTGAGCAAAATCCTGTGTGAGGAGTCTCAGGTGTGAGCATCATCGAATCACAGAATGGTTTGGGCTGGAAAGGACCTTCAAAGGTCATCTTGTCCAACCCTTTGCACTGGGCAAGGACTCCTTCAGCTAGATCAGGTTGCTCAGAGCCCCAAAGAGCCTGATCTGGAATCTGAAAGCATCTACCAGAAGGTTCCAGCTGCTACTTGGCCAAACCCACAGCACTGCCAGAGTCTGGGAGAACGAAACTTGGCTGTCACCAGGTGCTGGAGGTCATCTGCCCCCATTACCCAACCCTTGTCCTATGCCCCATCACTCATCACTAAAGCAGAAGTCTGCTGTCAGGACTGATCAAGGATGACCTCAGCAGCACAGCCACGTGTGGATGGTGTCACTCAGATTTCCTGGAGCAGGCAGCAGGGGACTTGTCTGCTGAACTCCTCAAACCCTGCACTGTGCACTTGGTTGGAACTGGTGGGCACCAGAATCACAGAATGTGAGGGGCTGGAAGGGACCTCCAAAACTCATCCCGTCCAAGCCCCCTGCCAGAGCAGCATCACCTAGAGCAGGTCACACAGGAACACATCCAGGTGGGTTTGGAGTATCTCCAGAGAGGGGAAACTCCACAGCCCCCCTGGGCAGCCTGCTCCAGGGCTCTGTCACCCTCACAGGGAAATAATTTCTCCTCCTGTTTCCATGGAACTTCCTCTGCCTCAACTTCCACCACTGCTCCTTGTGCTGGCACTGGGCATCACCCAGCAGAGCCTGGCTCCAGCCTCTGGGCACTCACCCTGCACATTATCAACATGAATGAGGTCACCCTCAGGCTCCTCTTCCCCAAGGCACAGAGCCCTCAGCTCCCTCAGGCTCTCCTCATAAGGAAGATGTTCCTCTGCCTTATTAATTTTCATGGCTCTGTGCTGGACTCTTTCAAGCAGTTCCCTGAGGTCCTTCTTGACCTGAGGGGCCCAGAACTGGACACAATACTCCAGATGTGGCCTCAGCAGGGCAGAGCAGCATCAGCTGTGGCTGATGAGTCCTTGGTATGGAAGTGACTGTGCTCAGGGGACAGCACAGCTCAAGGCAAAGCACCTCCAAAGCCAAACTCACAGTCTTGGAAGTCACTTCTGTTTCTAACTTCCTATGAAGGGAGAGCCTGGTGCAGGATTTACTCAGTCCCAGCTCACAGCCTCTGCCAAGCTCACCTCCCACGTGTCAAGGGGTGCCCTGCTGGGACCATGTTGAGCACATGTGGGCTGTGTGCAGCCAGGAGAGCTGCCAGCACCACTGCCAGCCCTGCTCTGCTCCTGCACTTTGCCCTTGACTCCAAAGAGCTTCTCCTCTCTCCTCAGCAGCAGGTGGCACAGTTGGCATTCCTTAAGGAGCAAACCTTACCAGGAGGCTGCACCAAGCAAGGTCTGCCCCAGGGCAAGTTTTCCCTTTCTTTCTCTTTGATGCTACAGGGGAAGACAAGGGTCTGGTCCCCGGAGCTCCCTTCTCAGGCACACACCCGCAGGGAGCTGCCAGGTGAAGCCAGCTCTTAGCAGCAGCCTTTGGGTCAAATGAGTAGAAAGCAGGGAAAATGAAACGTTAGGGCAACAGGAGAGACAATCAAGCTGGAGTCAGCCTACATCTGAGCTCTGTGACTGCCCCCAGGCTCTGCTCAAGAGCCTCCACAAACCGTGTGACTGTTGGGTTTCCAAGGCTGGAACTGGTTACCAGGCTCCCAAAGCTCTCTGTCTTAACTTAAAGGCAGAGGAGGAGGCAGAACAAAGCACAGCACCTGCAAAAACCTCACCCAGCAAACATCCACCCTAACACCCTGCACTACAGCAGGCAGCTCTGGATGCTTCCAGGAGGGAGCAGGCTTCACCAGGAGGGTGGTGAGGCAGTGATAGGACTTGGGGGGAATGGAGCAAAAATAGCAGTGGGGAGATTGAGATTGGATGTCAGGAAGAAGTTGTTCCCCATGAGGGTGGTGAGAGACTGGCAGAGGTTGCCCAGGGAGGTGGTGGAAGCCTCATCCCTGGAGGTATTTAAGGCTGGATGTGGCTGTGAGCAACCTGCTGTAGTGTGAGGTGTCCCTGCCCATGGCAGGGGGGTTGGAACTGGCTGCTCCTTGAGGTCCCCTCTCAACCCTGACAATTCTGTGATTCTCCCTCTGGTCAGAGCTGGCTGCTGGGCAGCACCTCAGCTGGGCTCAGCCTCCTGGGCTGGCTCTGAGGAGAAACTCCATGCTTTAGGGGAGATGTTCACCCAGCAAGCACTGCCCTGCCATCAGCACTTTAACCACCAATACCAGCTTAAAAACGACTGCATGGGCAGACACCCTGGGCCAGGGGGCTGCCAGCCAAAGGCCAGTTATCAATCCAAGAGGTCAGGGGACAGCCATGGGGGGGCTCAGAAGCACTCTCGTGGGATCACAAAAGCGACCCTCAAAGGTCATCTTCTCCCACCCCATCCCCCGTGCAGTGAGCAGGGACAGCTCCAGCTCGGTCAGGACGCCCAGGGAGAAGCAGCAGAGCCTGCCAAGGGGGCCGAGCCGGCGCTGGGGGGCACAGGGACACTCACCATCCTCGGCGGTGGGCAGCCTCGGCAGCAGCACTCCTGGAGCGCCCTGGCGCGGTGGGGTCCTGCAGCCTGGCGGCGTTCGCATCCAGCCCCATGGGACGAGGCAGGGCTCTGCAGGGCTCTGCCAGGCTGGGCAGCTGCCCTGGGAGGACTCTCCGCAGCGTGTGCCGAGTAACGGGCAGCACACACTCACTTCCCCTTCCCGGGGACACGGGTGGGAACCCCTGGCGGGGACGTCAGGAGGGGGTCGGGTTGCAGCCCTGCCCTGCGCTGAGGGAAGCTGCGGCGCGACCGGAGCCTGTCTGGCTCTGATAAGGGACTCCAGATGAATGCTGTGGTTTGGGTGAGGTGGGAACCTCCCCGGGAGCACGGAGACAGCAGAGCTGCCCAGCTCTGTCCTGGGCTGCCACGGCCATCGAGGAAGAGAGCCCAGCATCAACTCCTGGAGGTGTGAGGAGGAGGGAGGAGGATGCTCTTCACTCCACACTTTGAGAGGCACCAGGAGGGCAAAGCCTGGGGGGAGGGGTTGTGTCCTGGAGGTCACCATCTCTTCAATCACAGAGCAGCCACTCTCAGCCCAAGCAAGTGCCACAGCTCAGGGACATTCTGTGGTGAGCAAAGCAATTAAACCAACAGAATTGTCTGGGCTGGAAAGATCAGCCAGTTCCAGCCCCCCTGCCATAGGCAGGGACACCTCACACTAGAGCAGGCTGCTCACAGCCACAGTGTCAGACAATGAGAGGACTGGGAGGAACAGAGCAAAACTAGCAGTGGGGACATTCAGATTGGATGTCAGGAAGAAGTTCTTCCCCATGAGGGTGGTGAGAGCCTGGCATAGGCTGCCCAGGGAGGTGGTGGAAGCCTCATCCCTGGAGGTGTTTGCAGCCAGGCTGGATGTGGCTGTGAGCAACCTGCTGTGGTGTGAGGTGTCCCTGCCCATGGCAGGGGCGCTGGAACTGGCTGATCGTTGAGGTCCCTTCCAGCCCTGATAGTTCTGTGATTCTGGGACTCTCAGTGTTCACCTGGGGTCACAATTCCCAGCACTGCCCATCCTGTGGGGATTGAGCACCAGCCCAGCTGGTGTGAACAGGCCCAGGCAGGACAGGGGCTTCTCAAAACCACCACTTAGAAGGAGCTGTGTTTGCCCCTGCTCAGAAACAAAAGCTCCTGGGAACCCCAAGGGTGGGCGGCAGAGCTGAGGTGCAGTGCCAGCCCCTGGAAGCCAACATTCCATGTGCCTCCCTGTGAGAGCATGAGGGGAAGGAGGGAGAAGCTGCAGATCAGGTGTGGATGGCTGCAGGAAATTTGTCATGAGCTGGGAGAAGGGAAAAAAACAAGCTAAGGAAACTCAACTGCTAAATGCCAAGATCAGCCTTCAGCCCCCACAGTGCTGTGGATCACAGAATCAGCCAGGTTGGAAAAGACCTCAGAGATCATCAGGTCCAGGCTGTCACCCAACACCTCAGGGCAACTAAACCATGGCTCCAAGTGCCACATCCAAGCCTTTTGTGAACCCCTCCAGGGACGGGGACTCCACCACCTCCCTGGGCAGCACACCCCAAGGGCCAATCTCTCTTGCTGGGAAGAACTTTCTCCTCACCTCCAGCCTAAACCTCCCCTGGCACAGCTTGAGACTGTGTCTTCCTCGGTGACTTACTCAAGAATTCAGCTTCTGAGTATTACCAGCCTGAAGAAACAATACATTCAAGAAGACAAAGCAGAAAGCACACAGCTGCTGGAGCTGCTCATTAGGCCAGCAGTGCTGAAGCTGTCCCTGGAGCTGCTCTCCCATTTACAAGAGCTAGGAGCTTCTCCTGGGAGGATGAAATGGGGAGGAGAAGCTTCCTTCTGCTCAGAGATGAGGGTTTTGTACTTCCTGACAGCTAAACCAACCAGAGACCAGCTAAGGGAATATCTTGGGGCTTCCATGATGCTCCCAAGCCAGCCTCACGTGGTTTCCATGATGCTCCCAAGCCAGCCTCACGTGGTTTCCATGATGCTCCCAAGCCAGCCTCACACTGCTGCCTCTGGCATTCCTCAGCCAAGCTGCTCTGCTCCCACATTTAACCCCGCAGCTCCCAGGCAAGCTGAGCCAAGCCTGCCCTAAGTCTGCTCCAGCTGCAGGTCGATGTTGCGCTGCCAGATTCCCCCCGGGGGGGCTTCAGCAGCACCCCCAGGGCTTTAAAGCAGAAATGCCTCGGGAGTCAGGCACAGCTTGTTGTCATTAAACACCCATTAGTCAGTTTATATTAGACAGAGGCCTATTAAATGAGTCATGCATAATTAAGGGTTCATTAGGATGTATTTGCATATGATTGATTGGAACAAGTCGTTAAAGCTGACCTTGACAGGTGCTGCCTCCCTGCTGCATGGAAACTTCAGCCTGGAGCCTTCCTCCTCCTCCTCCTGCTCCCAGCAGACCAGCAGGAAGGAGATGGAGGTGGGAGAGACCCAATTTAGGCTCTGCCCACCCCAAGCCCCCAGGCTGGTAGTCCTGGAGCTCCTTCCCCACAGAGCTCTGGTGCTCCTCTGCAGTACCCCAGGCACTGCAGCCAGAACGTTCAGCTGTGGGATTGCACAAAGCAAGGCACAGCAAATGTGGGGCTTACAAAATACAAAGGGCAGCAGAGGGCTGGGGAATAATCAGGATTGGTTTGGCTGGAAAAGCCCTTTAAGGTCAGGGAGGCCAACCATTAACCCAGCACCAAACCATGGCCCTCAGCACCACATCTCCACACCTTTGAAACCCTCCTAGGGTCGGAGGCTCCCCCACTGCCCTGAGCAAGCTGTTATAGGGCTTGACAAGCTTTTGGGGGACAGAAAAAAGACTTAACCAAGTCTTTTCCTGCAGTTCGTGTGGAAGAAAGACCAAAGCAGCCTGAAGAAAGGACTGCTCTCAGCCATCAGCTCAGTCCACTGGCAGCATGGACATGATCCTCATGCTGTATAGAAAGTCATAGCAAAGGTCTTACTGAAGCAGATTTCTTACTGAGGCAGGAATTTCCCGGTGGACATGATCCCAATGCTGTAGAGGAAGTCAAAGCAGAGGTCTTGTTGAAGCACTTCCCAGCCTCTTGATTCCTGAGGAACACTGAGCTGCTGTTGGTTAACTCCAAACAAGGGAGACACAGAACTGCAGCTGAGTTGCTGACCAGGGTCAGGCATCACCAAGAATTCCATCAATGCACCAGCAGCAGTAAGCCAACAAGGCTCCAGCCCTGGAGATACTCAAGGTGAGGCTGGGCAGGGCTCTGGGCAGCCTGATCTAGTGGAGGATGTCCCTGCTGACTGCAGAGGGGTTGGACTGGATGAGCTTTGGAGGTCCCTTCCAACCCAGACCATTCTATCATCCATCTCCCTAGCTTTGGTCCTGCTGGTTGCGCTGCAGCCAGCTGGTTGCTCCTTGCCAGCAGAGGAGACCCCCAGGTGACACAAAGCACATGGCACTGCAGGGAGGACACCTTTAATTTGTACAGCCAGCACAACCAGGATGAGAGCCAGCAACCCACTCCCAGCACTCCCTCCCACCACCTGCACACACACAGGGACACAGCCTCAGGACTGCTGAGGATCTTCTGTGCCCAGTTCCAAAGCTGGGCGCTCCAAGGGCATCTTCCTGCTGGCTGTGACCAGTGGAAAGCCAGCAGCCAGCACATTCAGGGCCCACTTCCAGAGGACTTTAGTTTCTTGCCCAGGGCTAAAAAGCTCCTCAGATGGTTTTGGTTTAAAAAACAACTGCTGGATGATTTCAGGATGATTAGAACAGGGAATACACAACTTGTTTGATAAGCAGGGCAGTGCTGTTGGAAGGCCAGGAGCTCCCCAGCCCTCCTGTGTCTCAGGAGCACCCAGTGCTGTCTGTTCCACTGTCTCCCCTTCTGGGACAGGGGCTCAAGAAAGGACTTACAGAGCAAGAAGAATGCTTTAGAACAACCAAGCAAGCAAAAAAATACCCAAACAAACCCAAACATCTGTGCTGTCACAGCCATCCCACTCCACTTCCAGATGGAGATGACAGCAGAAGCCCAGCCCAGGCACCACTGGGTACCTTCTCCAGCTGCCCCACAGCTTGTGCAGCTGGGTCCCTGCACCCCTGCTTGCCTAATGGCAGCAGTGGGACCTCACCAGCACATGGGAGAAGGGACTGCAGCAGCGGGGACAGGGGAGGAATGGCCACCAAGCATGTGCAGACAGTGAGCTTGTCCATTTGCAGCAGCCTGAGGCAGGAACACCTTGCAAGAGGGAGAAACACAGCAACAGACACAAGACATCCAGTCCCAGACACTGTGCCAGCTGGGGGCTGGGCACAGCAACCCTTCTGGGCTTGGCCAGGAAAGAAGTCCTAGCATGTTCAGACAGTGAGCTTGTCCACTTGCAGCAGACTGAGCAGAAAAACCTTGCAAGAGGGAGAAACACAGCAGCAGACACAAGACATCCAGTTCCAGACACTGTGCCAGCTGGAGGCTGGGCACAGCAACCCTTCTGGGCTTGGCCAGAAGTCCCAGGGCAGCCCTGATGGTCTGTGGGGCTCTGAGCTCAGACAACAGCACTGGAGGAAAACTTGGGTTAGGACCAGACAGGTTTTTCCTGACAGAGGATGCAGAAATGCTGCAGTCTGGACACCCCCTGGGGCAGCACCCAAAGCCCAAACCTCACACAACTCCTCCTCTCCTCACAGCACCCAGGCACTGCTATAGGCTGGGCAGGGACTGGCTGGAGAGCAGCCCTGAAGAAAAGGACCTGGGGGTGCTGGGGGAGGAGAAGCTCAGCAGGAGCCAGCAGTGAGCACTGGCAGCCCAGAGAGCCAAGCAGAGCCTGGGCTGCAGCAAGAGAAGTGTGGCCAGCAGGGCCAGGGAGGGGATTCTGCCCCTCTGCTCCACTCTGCTGAGACCACAGCTGGAGCTCTGGGGCCAGTTCTGGAGCCTCTGTGCCAGGAAGGGTCTGGAGGTGCTGGAAGGTGTCCAGAGAAGGACCACGAGGATGAGCAGGGGGCTGGAGCTGCTCTGCTATGAGGACAGCCTGAGACAGTTGGGGTTGCTCATGCTGGAGAGGAGAAGGCTCCGAGGAGACCTCATTGTGGCCTTCCAGGATCTGAAGGGGGCTCCAAGAAAGCTGGGGAGGGACTTCTGAGGGTGTCAGGGAGTGATAGGACTGGGGGGTATGGAGCAAAACTAGAAGTGGGGAGATTGAGATTGGCTGTGAGGAAGAAGTTGTTCCCCAGGAGGGTGGCGAGAGCCTGGCACAGGTTGCCCAGGGAGGTGGTGGAAGCCTCACCCCTGGAGGTTTTTTAAGGCCAGGCAAACCTGCTGTGGTGTGAGGTGTCCCTGCTCATGGCAGGGGGGTTGGGATGCTCCTTGAGGTCCCTTCCAACCCTGACAATTCCACGGCCCTTCGAGCCAGGACCTCCTGCAGCAAGCCCCTCCCCGGCTCACAAGTTCTCATCCAGCCACTCCGTGTAGCTGTTCAGCAGCCTGTGACCCACCGCCAGCTCCCCCAGGCTGGAGACGAACATCATGGCCCCGTGGAAGGCCTCTGGGAAGTGGTGGTGGGCGAGGGGCACCCCTGCCGCCCGCAGGCGGGCGGCGTAGAGCAGCCCGTCGTCGCGCAGCACGTCGTGCCCGCAGGTCAGCAGGTAGGTGAGGGGCAGCCGGCGCAGCTGGGCATCGCCCGCCAGCAGCGGCGCCGCCCGCGCCTCCAGGAAGCCGGGGTACAGCCGGGCCAGCCTGGGGCTGCCAAAGGTGGGCGTGGGGTAAGGGTAACCCTTCCTCATCTCGGCTGGCAGCAGGCTGCTCCAGTTGAGCAGCTGCAGCAGGTGGCCGGAGCTGGCCGGGACGTGCCGGTTGGAGGCCATGGCGTCCCGCAGGGATGCGTCGGGGGTGAAGTACTCGCTCCAGAACCTGACCATGAGGGACCTGGACAGCAGGGGGTCGTCCTGGTTCTCTTGATAAGAAGGGGTGTTCAAGTCCAGGGCTTGCAGAGCAGGGTAAATCAAGGCTTGGAGTTTCAGCTTGGTTTTGGCCTCAGGGTCCTCCATCAGCTGGAGAAGAAATGAGTGCAAGAAGTCAGCGAAAGAGTGTCACAGAACACAGAAGTGACCAGGTTGGAAAAGGCCTTTGAGATCATCAATCCAGGGTTGGCGCTCTCAGCCTGACAGAAGTCCTTGGAAAGAAGGCATTAAGATGCTCATAGAATCCTGAAATGGTTTGGGTTGGAAGGGAGCTCAAGGCTCAGCCAGTTCCAACCCCCTGCCATGGGCAGGGACACCTCCCACTACAGCAGGCTGCTCACAGCCACATCCAGCTTGGCCTTCAAAACCTCCCTGGGCAACCTGTGCCAGTGTCTCACCACCCTCATGGGGAAGAAATTCTTCCTAACATCCAGTCTCAAGTTCCCCTCCTGAAGCTTCAATCCATTTCCCCAGGTGAGACCCCCTCAGCCCTGGAGGTGTTTGCAGCCAGGCTGGATGTGGCTGTGAGCAACCTGCTGCGGTGTGAGGTGTCCCTGCCCATGGCAGGGGGGTTGGGACTGGCTGAGCCTTGAGGTCCCTTCCAACCCTGACAGTCGTATGATTCTATAGACAATTTCTACTCTCACAGCTGAAACCCTGCAGGGTTGAGGCTCCTTGAGACATTTCTCAGAATCCAGAGCTCATCCCTCTGCCTGGGGGTTCGACTCTGAGCTGTTAGACAACTGTGATTCTGTGCACTTTAGAGGTGAAAAACAACACATGAGGAGCTGAGCACTGGCATTTCTTGCATGCCCTCTTTACTGCCAGGCTTCTAGCTTCACCCTCATTTTCTGCCTTCAGCACCCACAGCAAATTCCTCACCCTGCCAAGTCAGACTCCCTGCAATCCAAACCTTTCCTCAGGAGAGCAACAACATCAAACCAACCCAAGTGAGGAGTGTGAGAGGCACCACACCATGATCGACCCACCCCACAACCTTTTGTGGTTGTTGGGGAGTTTCTGCTGCTTTTTACACCTCATTCAGGGTCAGTTGTGACATTTCCCTCCTCAAACCACACTGCCCAAAGGTATTTGAGGACAGAGTGGTCTGTGGGGCACAAAGCCTGGGGTTAAGGTATGAGGGTGTGGAGGACATCAGAATATGGGTTAGGGTTGGAAGGGAGCTCAAGGATCATCTAGTTCCAACCCCTCTGCCACGGGCAGGGACACCTCAATGCTGCTTTGATGCCACTCAACGGCTCCTGTTTGCTGGCTTGGACCTCCAGAGCTCCCTGTGACATCCCCTGAGAGGCTTGCTCCAAGCAGAGGTTTTGATAATCTCTTGGAAATCTCCATGGCATGACCAAAACTCAATGATCTGAGCTATTAAACCAGCTTGGGTGGGGGTTTCTTGTTGGGTTTCTTTGTTACCTGCTGTGTCACAGCTGCAGCCAAGTTGCCACCAGCGCTGTCTCCTGCCACGCAGACTCGAGCTGGGTCCACCCCGTACTGGGAGAGGACCTTGCTCTGCAGGAAGAACTTGGTCACCGAGTATGCATCCTCGAACTGAGCAGGGAAATGGTGCTGGGGTGCCAGCCTGTAGCTGCCAGGGGCAAGCAGAAGGGCTGTTAGGTTCTGCTGTGAGTCAAGAGCAAGAAAGGCAGCATCACTCCTCCCCACCCCCAGCTTGGTGACTGGCTGTGTCCAGAGGAATCATAGAATCGTTTGGGCTGGAAGGGACCTCAAGGCTCAGCCAGTTCCAACCCCCCTGCCATGGGCAGGGACACCTCACAATACAGCAGGTTGCTCACAGCCACATCCAGCCTGGCTGCAAACACCTCCAGGCAGGAGGCTTCCACCACCTCCCTGGGCAACCTGTGCCAGGCTCTCCCCACCCTCATGGGGAAGAACTTCCTAACATCCAAGCTGAATCTCCCCATTGCTAGGGTTTTTATTTTGGCAGCTATCTGTCCCCCCTGGAGGACCAGATATTTTATTACCCACCCAAGTTTGTAAAGCCACATCCCCAAACCACCACCAGCCACAGCTCCCCACTGCAACCCTGACAGGTTTTGCTGGCAGGAGTCACAGAATCAGTACTGAGGGCTGGGGGTCAGGAGGCAGGGGACAGGCTCTGCTCAGTTGCACCCTGGGATAGCACAAGGGGCAATGGATGGAAACTGCAGCACAGGAGGTTCCAGCTCAACATGAGGAGGAACTTCTTCACTGGGAGGCTCACAGAGCACTGGAGCAGGCTGCCCAGAGAGGTTGTGGAGTCTCCTTCTCAGGAGACTTTCCAGCCCCATCTGGATGTGCTCCTGTGTGATCTACTCTAGGTGCTCCTGCTCTGGCAGGGGAGGGCTTGGACTGGATGAGCTTTGGAGGTCCCTCCCAACCCCTAACATGCTGTGATCATCCAGTCCAACCATCCACCCAACACCACCATGGCCATCAAACCATGTCCCCAGATGCCACATTTTCTGGAGCCCTCCAGAGCTGAGGACTCCACCACCTCCCTGGGCAGCCTCGTCCAGTGCCTGACCACTCTTGCAGGAAAGGAATAGTTCCTCATGTCCAACCTAAACCTCCCCTGGTGCAGCTGAAGGCCACTTCCTCTCAACCTATCCCTAGGTACTTAAGAGAAACACACTGTCCAAAAGAAGGTTATTCAACAAGGTTGGAAAAGTCCTCAGAGATCATCAAGTCCAATTGCAACATTAGCTGACTTGAAATAGCTTCTTTCACTCCAAACCCTCAGCCCACCTAGAAGCAGAACCTCTCTTACTTGACTGACACCACCACAGCATTCAGCCTGTGTGCAGTTGTCCTCGCCAGGTAATCGTAGGATTTCAAGCCTGGAATGGAAAGAGGCTCTTGGAGCAACCCCACAGAGCACCTGGGAGCAGAAACACCCCCCTAGGGCATGGTCCTCTGTTCAGCAGCTTTCCAAGAGCTCCATCTGCTTTTAGCTGGTGGCATCTCCCACACCAAACAAAGGGCAAGGCTTAAAAGCAGCCATTGAGAGCTCTGTCCTGGGGTTAAGCACAGGAAGCCTTAGGCATAGAGACAGAAAAATCCTCCTGGGGCCAGGCAGTCCAGGAGGTGGCCCAGGAAATTGCAGTTTTGTTGTTATTCAGTCCTATAATTCTGCTCTCTCTGTCAGCAAGGCCAGCTGAATCCCAGAATTGTCAGGGTTGGAAGGGAGCTCAAGGATCAGCCAGTTCCAACCCCCTGCCATGGGCAGGGACACCTCACACTACAGCAGGTTGCTCACAGCCACATCCAGCCTGGCAGCAAACACCTCCAGGGATGAGGCTTCCACCACCTCCCTGGGCAACCTGTGCCAGGCTCTCACCACCCTCCTGGGGAACAACTTCTAACATCCTATCTCAATCTCCCCATTTCTAGTTTTGTTCCATCCCCCCCAGTCCTATCCGTCCCTGACACCCTCACAAGTCCCTCCCCAGCTTTTTGGAGCCCCCTTCAGATACTGGAAGGCCACAATGAGGTCCCCTGGGAGCCTTCTCTTCTCCAGCCTGCACAACCCGAACTCCCTCTGTCTGTCCTCACAGCAGTGCAGCTCCAGCCCTCTGCTCCTCCTCGTGGCCCTTCTCTGGACACCTTCCAGCACCTCCAGGTCCTTCCTGGAACAGAGGCTCCAGAACTGGACTCAGAGCTCCAGGCAGGGTCTCAGCAGAGAGGAGCAGAGGGGGAGAATCACCTCCCTTGACCTGCTGGCTCTGCTTCTTTTGATCTCCCTCCTTCTGGCTCTCCAGAGGGAGTCCTCATCTGGAAACATGGGGGAGGAGCTCTGTTTGGGCCCTTCAGAGTCGTGACTAATTTGTCTTGTGCAATTTTTCCCCTCCAATTTAACAAGAACCTCTGTTTTACTTCCTTTGGGGAGGAGAATCACTTCTGTCTCTCCCACTCAAGGAGTACCTCTTCATTTCACTTCCTTCGGGGAGCAAATTACTGCTGTCTGCTCTTTAAACAAAGACAATCTCCCATCCAGACCCCTGGCAGTGGTGGGGAAGAGCTCACCTGCATCTCCTAAGCACCATCCTCCTCCATGGAAATAGATCACTGCCCTCCTCAGCCCCCCAGGCTCCTTCCTGGGCACGAAGATCCGGACAGGGACGCCGCTGAGCTGGGCGTCCGTCACGGTGATGTTCTCGTCCGACCTGGCTGCCACGTGCTCGATGCTCATGCCAGCCTTCACCACGTCCATGTAGTGCATCAGACCCAACTGCTCAGCAATGGTAGCCTGCAGGCAAGCAAACAGCACCTCAGACACAGCCCTGGTGGCTCCCCGAGGCGATGTTGCCCCAGGTGATGCTCCAGACCAGGCTGTAAAGCTGCTGCAGAAATCGCCAAGCCGAGCGCTGCTGAGCCTTGTCCTGTCACTTGCTCCTTGGAGGGAGAGGCTGACCCTCAGCCACCTGGCTCCATCCCTTCAGGGATGACCTTTCAGGTCACCACCAAACCATGGCCCTCAGCACCACATCTCCACACCTTTGAAACCCCTCCAGGGATGGGGACTCCACCACTGCCCTGGGCAGATTGTCCCTCATGTCCAACCTAAACCTCTGGTGCAACCTGAGGCCATTGCCTCTCAGCCTTTCACTTGGTTCCTTGGGACCAGAGACCAAGCCCCACATGGCTCCAACCTCTTTTCAAGGGCTTGTAGAAAGCCAGAAGGTCTCTCTTCAGCCTCCTTTTCTCCAGGCTGAACAACCCCAGGTTCTTCAGCTGCTCCTCACCAGTCCTGTTCTCAGCAGAGCCTTCACCAGTTTAGTTGCCCTTCTCTGGACATGCTCCAGCACCTCAATGTCCTTCTTGGAGTGAGTGACCTCATCTGAAGGTGACAAACAACTTAAACTCAAAGCAGGTTGGTGTCTGATAAGAAATGAAAGAGCCCAGCCTGGAGCAGAACCTGTCAGAGGTTTGACTCTCCAAGGGATGCTTTGAACTGCCCAGGAGCAATTTAAACCTTGAAACCTTCACACCTTCAGTTGATGATGTTCCTGGGCAACCTGCTCTGGCTGCCCCTGCTTTAGCAGGGGGGTTGGGCTGGATGGTCTCCAGAGGTCCCCTCTAGCTCCCAGCATCCTGTGATATTACAGCATCACAGTACCACAGTACCTTAGAGGTAGGAAGGGACCTCCTGAGATCATCCAGTCCAACCCCCCTGCCAGAGCAGCATCACCCAGGGCAGTCTGCACAGGAATGCATCCAGGTGGGGTTTGGAAAGCCTCCAGAGCAGGAGACTCCACAACCTCTCTGGGCAGCCTGCTCCAGGGCTCTGGCACCCTCACTGCAAAGAAGTTTCTCCTCACGTTGAACTGAAACCTTCTATGCTCAAGCTTGAACCTCTTGTTTCTTGTCTCATTACTGTGCACCACTGAGAAGAGCTTGGCCCCCTCCACTTGCCCCCCAGCCCTCAGCTATTGATAGACATTGATCAGATCCCTCTCAGCCTTCTCTTCTCCAGACTGAACAGCCCCAGGGCTCTCAGTCTCTCTTCACAGGGGAGCTGCTCAAATCCCCTAAGCATCCTCCTGGCTCTCCCTTGGACTCTCTGCAGCAGGTCTCTGTCTCTCTTAGAATCAGAGAATCAACGAGGCTGGAAAAGACTTCAGAGATCATCAAGTCCAACCTATTGCCTAACACCTCCTGACAACTAAACCATGGCTGCAAGAGCCACATCCAAGCCTTCTTTGAACACCTCCAGGGACAGGGACTCCACCACATCCCTGGGCACCTCCTCCATAGGTGCTGTGTCTAAAACTTAATTGCCAGAGCTTAACAACCAAATCTTGCCTTTGAGATTCCAAGAGAGAAAGAAGAACTGGGGAGCCCAAAACTGGACAGAGTATTCCAGGTGTGGTCTCAGCAGGGCAGAGCAGAGGGGGAGCAGAACCTCCCTGGCCCTGCTGGCCACACTTTTGGTGATTTGGAGGAGCTATATTAGATAACTCCTAATGCAGGAGTTAGGTTATGGCACTCAGCTGGCATTCAGGGGGTGGCACTGGCAATCATACCACCTAACCCTGAAAGGTTTGCTGTTGGTAATTCTGTTCACTAAATGATGTTTAAATCCTCTGTTCAATAACCTTCTACCCAGAACCTCCTTTCCCAGCAGCTAGGAGAAATGGAAACACAGCTCAGACCTTTCAGACAATGTTTGGTGGGGGTTGCCACCACCCTTAAGAGTCATCCCTCTGAAGAGCTGGGTCAAGCCATGCCAGGAGCTCTGCCAGACCAGTTTGGGGTGGGGATGAAGCCAAACAGGCAGCAACTGGCACACAGAAAGAAACCACAGGTCCTTGTCACAAGCTCAGCGAGGACAAAGCCAGTCAGAAGCCCTGGTGTGGTGACAGCCACCACCCAGCTGCCAGAGATCTCTCAGCTATGTTTGCCCTCAGGATTAGCACCAGAAAAAACAAATCCATGGGTCAAAGGGAGTTCTGCAACTCCACAGGGCTTGTGCAACTCCCCTGTGCTGGGAGGATGCCCTCAGCCTCAGGACTGAGGCTTTCAACACTCCCAGAGCTGCACAATGTCCACATGGGGACATTCCACATGGCAGAAAGCCACTGGTGTCCTGCTTGTGGTTTGGAGGTCGTTATCAGATCAACCAAAAGCATCTCACACCTCCTCTGAAGGCTGTGGCTGGCCCCAAGCTGAGACTGCTGCACGTTACAGGGCAAGAGGAAAAGCAGCTGCTCTGGGCTGTGTTCCTCATGCTTTGTGAAGAGTTTCCCCACAGTCACTTCCTCCATCTTCCACCTAGGAAGCATGGCAGAAAGGACCAACCACAAGATCCAAACAAGCAAAGAGGCATCAGAGAGTCCACAAGCAAACAGCAGCACTCAAAACTCATCCTCCCCTCCTCCTGTGGGCTGCACAGACTTAACCAGGGGTCTCCTCTGATGGCTCTGGAGACACAAAGCATGCTGAGGAGTGTGATGCTTAGGAGACCACCCATGAAAACAGAGACCCTTGCCTCCAGCAGAATCAAAGCAAAAGCAGCAGCTCCCAGGGACTGCTGCCAGTCACACCCTGGGGGTTGTAACCAAAGCACCACAGAACAGCAACACCCCAGATCCACACACTAGGAGCACACAGCCTCCATGCCTGCAGCAGCCAAGCCTTCCAGCAGCAGCCCTCAAGCTGAACTAGAAACCTCTCCCCAGGCTCCTCACAGCCTCCCCTTGATAGATTTTATGGTGCAGGAAAAACAAACAAACAAACAACAAAACCCAGTTCTCAGTGTTTGCAGCCACTCGGAAAGGTGTCAGCAACATCAGCTGAAACAAACAAGGGCAGAGATGAAGCTTTAGGTTCGGCTTACACTGCTGCAGCCCTCTTGGGATAGCAGGGCTAGGCTCAAAACAGCTCCCAGCTCAGTGGAGTTAAGAGCTGGGATCAGTGGAGTTAAGAGGTGGGATCCTGGATGTCAGCAACAAGTTCTTTACCATGAGGGTGGTGGAACCCTGGAACAGGTTGCCTGGGGAGGTGGTTGGGGCCCCAGTCCCTGGAGATATTCAAGGTGATGCTTGACAGGGCTGTGGGCAACCTGATCTAGAGGAGCATGTCCCTGCTGACTGGAGACAGGGTTGGACTGGATGAGCTTTGGAGGTCCCTTCCAAGCCAGCCCATTCTATGATCTACAGCAGTGTGATGCGTGCAGGGTGTGCAGCCCCTCAGAGCACTTCTACACACTGGCAAAGGCTGCATGGCATGGAAGGAGCAGGAGCTGGGCATGTGTGCACACAGAAGCTGCACAGGAAGGCAGAGAGACTGTGCTGTCAGCAAACATTGCCACGCAACCAGGGCTTGGTATCGCTGCCTCTCCAGGCTGCAGCATATGGGCCTGGGCTGCTCTGCTGGGTACCACTTGTTGGGAGGGAAGATGGCAGTTGGAGAGGGGAAGGGGGGAGGAAAAGAGGGGGAAAAGGGGGGGGGGGGGAACGGGGAAAAAACCACGGAGGGGAAGGAGGGGGAAAGGCAATTTAAGGTCTATCTACATGAAGCTTAGAGAGAGCTTCATTTGTACAGGCTGCAGCATTGCCGCCCCTGTAAGCTTGGTGTAGGCTTCAAGCTCCTTCTGTCAGCTCTCTAGGAACCCACAGAGGTCTGCACGGCAGAGCCGCCCTCGTTCCCCTCTCTGCCGCCCAAAGCAACACTTGAGAGGAAGCTGGGGGAAGGACCGGGCCTCGGAGGAGCAGCGCTTCGGATCACGAAGCAGAACAAACTCCCTCGCAGAGGTCTGTCCACGCACACGTCCCTCCACGAACCAACACTCCCCGCCCTCCCGGTTAACTCCGAGTGCCCTCTCTTGGAGCTTGCACAATCCAGTCGTTGATGAGGCTCTTTATGGCCACAGTTGCGGCGAGATTAATGCTTCAGGTCAGGTGCTGCTGCCCTTCGATCGCGCACAGACTCCCTCTATGGCAGTAGGTAGGGCACGAAGCTGCCACGGCTCAGCGAACCACAGAGGCACCCACAGCACCTTCTGCTCCGCAGCCAGCTCCCCCCAGCCCCAGCAGCTCCTCCCCCATCCCAGAGCATCTCCCGAATCCCCAGAGCAGCCCCCACCCCCCAGAGGAGCGCCGCGCCGTGCCCGGCGCCGCGCTCACCAGCTGCGCAGCAGCCCTGAAGGGAGCCAAGAGCAGCATCGTCTTCCAGGGCTCCTCGTAGTCCTCGGGCATGGGGAGGTAGATCCAGTAGGCGAGGAGCGCAGAGGTGAGGCAGAGCAGCCGCAGCTTGGCTCCCATGTCTGCGGGCTCGGCTCCTGCCGGACTGGCAGCGCTGGCTGTCTCTCGCTGACTTTTTACCAAGCCACAAAGCAGCTCAGGGCAAAGTTAATCCCCTGTTGTGTTTGGGTGCCGGCCAGGCGGCGATTTCTCGGCGGCTCGTCCGGAGCAGAGGTTACTTCGTTGTGCAAGGGGAACGCACCGCGTCCCTTCAGCTCGCAGCCCTGAGCCGACAACACCTCAGCCCCGGCTCCAACGCCGAGGGTCCTGCTCGCCCCCAGCACCCCCAGCCACAACGAGACAGCCGCAGAGCAGGGGAAAGAGAGGGATGAAAAACAAGGAACAGAAACCCAGGGCTGCCCAAGGGGAGGGAGGCTCAGTGTGAAAAGGATCAAAGTCACACAGTGGTAGGGGTTGGAAGGCACCTCTGGCAACTGAGTCCAACCCTCCCCTGCCAGGGGAGGGGCACCTAGAGAAGGTCACACAGGAACACATCCAGGAGGGTTTGGAATGTCTCCAGAGATGGACGCTCTACTACCTCTGCAGGAAGCCTGCTCCAGAACTCTGTCACCCTTAAACTAAAGGCTGCTCCAGATGGTTGGATGGGAGTCAGGAGCTGCTCCTTCTGAGTGCAGCTGCTCATAGGATCATCACAGGGTGGTAGGGGTTGGAAGGGACCTCCAGAGATCATCCAGTCCAAACTTCCCTGCCAGAGCAGGACCATAGAATCCAGCACAGGTCACACAGGAACACATCCAGATGGGGCTTGAAAGGCTCCAGAGCAGGAGACTGCACAACCTCTCTGGGCAGCCTGCTCCAGGGCTCTGTGACCCTCACAGTGAAGAAGTTCCTCCTCGTGTGGAGGTGAAACCTCCTGTTCAGACCCATCCCAATTTCTGGCAGATCCCAAACTGGATCAGACAGCAGCACCCAACCCCAGCACCATCCTTCCCCTGGCACAGTAGTCCTGGCACCCTTCACCTTGGACCAACCAGTTGTGCCATAAACAGGTTTAGCAGGAGAGAAAACAATCAACCAACCACCACCAAAACAAAACCACAACTCATGCTCTTCTGCAGGGCTTCTGGTTAATGTTTGAAAGCTCAGATTTATCTGCTCTCAGGATGGAGGCATTTCTGTGCAATCACTTCTGCACAGGGTAGTCTGAACAGGCAGTCAACAGTCACACCCCAGCACCGCCCTGGCAGCACCCAGGCAGCCCTGGCAGCACCCAGGCAGCCCTGCTTTAGGGATGATCAGGTAAACAGCTCAGTTAAAAGCTGAGCTCTGTGCTGCAGTTGAAGTTTCACCAGCTGCAGTGAAGCATCCCCACTTGTCCCTCCCACTGAGAAGCCCTCGGGGATGGGAGCATCCTTTGGAGGATATCACAGAAGACTGAAAGCTGTGGTACCAGCTCACATGTAGAGGAGTAGAGCCTGGTCAACCTTTTCAACATTTCCTTTCGTTAAGTCCTGGGCACCCCCCCAATATCCAGGTGGTTGGCATCTAGCTCTGCTTCCCTCCTCAGCCTGGGATAGGAAACTCAGTTCTCCACCAGTCCTGCAGCACCATGGCCAGTCAGAGCCTGGCACTGCTGACACTGCTCCAACAAAACCAAGAGCAACACACCTCTGTGGTCACCTGGGTCCTGGAGGCCAGGAGAGCTGAATCCTGCCCAACAGAGCTGAGGTTAGCTTAGTTCCATGCCCCAGGTCCCAGCAGCAGTGGGGCTGAACCACGAGGGTGGTGAGGCACTGGAGCAGGTTGCCCAGGGAGGTGGTGGAAGCCTCATTCCTGGAGGTGTTTAAGACTCTGAGCCTTAAAATCTAGTGTGAGGTGTCCCTGCATTGGGTTGGAAGGGACCCTCAAAGGTCACCTTGTCCAACCCCCCTGCAGTCAGCAGGGACACCTCCAGCTAGATCAGGCTGCCCAGTGCCACAGTTGCTGTCACTGGGTTGATCCCAGGTGTGGATTGACCAAGAATGGTTCTGTTGAAGTGCTCTTCAAAAGCAGCTGTTGGCCCTGACCTTCCTTTTTCTGCTTCTGCTTTCCCTGGCAGCTCTGAAGCTGCCAGCCCCAGCACCGTGCTGGGGAACAATTCAGCTGGGGAATGCTCAAAGCACTGCTGTGACCCTGGCCCCATCGGTGCTCCTCACCCTGAGCCTGGAGGGGCTGTGTGGCACAGACTGCATTGGGTTGGGAGGGACCCCCAAAGGTCATCTTGTCCAATCCCCCTGCAGGCAGCAGGGACAGCTCCAGCTGCAGCAGGCTGCCCAGACTCTGATCTTGAATGTCTGCAGGGATGGAGCCTCAACCACCTCCCTGGGCAGCCTGTTCCAGTCTCTCTCCACCTTCCCTGTGCAGAACTTCCTCCTGATGTCCAACCTAACTCTGCCCTGCTCCAGTTTCAAACCATTGTCCCTCATCCTATCCCCACAGCCCCTTCTGAACAGTCCCTCCCCAGCCTGCTTGCAGGTCCCCTTCAGATACTGAAATGCAGCTCTGAGGTATCCCTGGAGCCTTCTCTTCTCCAGGCTGAATAGTCCCAACCCTCTCAGCCTGTCCCCATAGGGAAGGTGCTCCAGCCCTCTCATCATCTTTGTGGCCTCCCCTGGATCCACTCCAGCAGGTCCAGGTCCTTCTTGAGTCCTCCCAGTCAGGGCTGCCTGTCACTGGGTGCTGCAAGACTTGCCTGAGCTAGCAGAGGCCCTGCCCTGCTGCCTCCATGCATCAGCCCTGCTGGAAATAAGCTTTGTGCCACCAGCCTGGGCTTGGGAGGAAGAGCTCTGAGGGAGGAGAGCTGACATCTGCTGGTAACAGCAAAACCTCTGCCCTGCTGCTGCCTTTCCACTTTCTGCCCTCACAGCTCTGCTGCCAGAGGCTCACCCTGCTCAGGCAGGTTCTGCTCACACAGAGCCCTCCAGGAGCTGCTCCTTTCAGGAAGACACACCAGGAAAGAGACCTCTTTGAAGCTTGTTTGGGGGAAACACAGCAGGAAATGAACCTCCTTGAAGCAGAGAGCATTTGCAAGCAAGAAAAAAACAACAACAACCACCAACCTACCCCAAACCCAAGAGAACCCAAACCAAACCAACCCAAACTGTGCTGCCCAGCCTGAAGGGAAACCACAGAGCACAACCTGGCTGTGGCTCAGCCCTCATTGCCCCACAGGCCAAAATACACAACCTGCCTGATCAAAGCCTGTGCCACAATCCCTTTATCAACCTTAAAGCTGCTGCTGTCAGCAGGATCTCATTTGTAAGAGGACAAAACCAACCCCCCCACCTCCAAACAAACAAAACCAACTCCCCACACAAAGCCAAGTGATTTGGATGGGATCATAATCCCTGACTTCATGCAAAGAAAATTCCTGTCACAGACCCACAGAGACATTCAGCTTGGAGCAGACCCTCAGGAGCACCAAGTCCAACCCAGGAGCCTGCTCCACAAGGCTCAGCCCTAAACCACAGCCCCAAGCACCACAGCCAAACCACCTTCAAACACAGCCAGGCTTGGGGACTCCACCACCTCCCTGGGCAGCACATTGCAGTCCCTGACCACTCTTGATGGAGAAAAGTTCTTCCTACTGTCCAGCCTGAAGCTACCCAGTGGCAGCTTGAGGCCATTCCCTCTTGTTCTGTCACTAATCAGCTGTGAGAAGAGACCAGCAGCAGCCTCTCCACAAGGTCCTTTCAGGTAGTTGCAGACAGCAATGAGGTCTCCCCATAGAGGTTGTGGAGTCTCCTTCTCTGGAGCCTTTCCAGCCCCATCTGGATGTGTTCCTCTGTGACCTGTGCTGGATTTTATGCTCCTGCTCTGGCAGGGGGGTTTGGACTGGAAGATCTTTGGAGGTCCCTTCCAACCCCTAACATCCTGTGAACCAGAATAGCAGCCAAAGACTGGAGAGCCACAGGGGCTCCATGCCTCAGCAGGTTTCATCACCCTCCAGTTACTGCTTGGGTGGCAGGGGCTCAGGACATGCCACCAGAGGGGACAGATGCTCTGGGTTGGGGGCAGCCACCTGCCCATGCCCAATGCACCTGGGCAGGGCTTGGGGGTGTGAAGGATGGAGACAGGGGTGTTGAAAGGGGCTGGCAGGGGAAGAAAATAGCTCCAGCCCCCGGGCCAGGAGGTGGGCAGCCAGGCTGGCAGGGCACAGACATGTCCCCAGCCTCAGCGGGAGGGAGCCAGACGTCCCGGGCACCTCTGGCAGCTGCTGCTGGAGCCACCGCGCAGGGGCAGAAGGAAAAGAAGAGGGCAGCGAGGGACAAAGTGGCGTTTGTCATCCCAGTGCTTCAGGAGGTAAGCTGAGAAGCCACCGGGAGGCAGCAGAGCTCTGCAGAAGGTCTCCTGCCCACCGAAGAGGGTACTCGGGAGCACCCAGAACCCAGCTAGAAACCCCAGGGCCTCCCCTGAGAAGTACAAGGAGCAGCCACGGCTCTCACCTGCTAGATCAGAGCTGGGATTTGCCACAACAAATGTGCAGGAGCAGCAGGAATTTCACTGGCAAGGAGATGAGGAATGGGATGAAGATGTTCAGAGCTGGCTAATGCTGCAGCCAGCAGCAGCGAGCTCTCAGCAGAAACAGCTCCTAGCTGCTTCTCCAGCAGCTTTTCCTCAGCTTGGCACCTCATGGAACACAGTCAGACTCTTCAGCAGCAAGAAATCAAGCACAGCATCGTTTGGGATGAAGAAGACCTTCAAGACCGAGTCCAAGCCTTACCCCAGCACTGCCAGCTCACCACCAAACCACAGCTCAGCACCCTCAGCACCACAGCTCTGAAGCCCCTCCAGGGATGGGGATTCCACCACTGCCCTGGGCAGCCTGGGCCACGGCTGGACAAACCCTTCTGAGGAAGGAATCGTTCCTCATGTCCAACCTAAGACTCCCCTGGCACAGCCTGAGTCATTTCCTTTTGTCCTGAAGATAGCAACCACCAGAACAGGATCTCAAACACCCCTGCAAGTCTGTGCTCTTTTGACTGCCCAGGAAATGAGAAGGAAACACCTGCCCTGCAGACCCTGCCCTGCAGATCCTGCCCTGCAGACCCTGCTCCCACCCACCAGGGGTTGCACACTGCACAGGAGCTCTGCTTTGCATCTTTTTCAGATGGTGTAGTGGCTGCAGCCCAGTTCCTGAGCCAGCCTGAAGTCAGCTTGGCTGCTTGTGACCTGCTCTGGAGATCATAGAACCATGGAACTGCCAGGGTTGGAAGGGACCTCAAGGCTCAGCCAGTTCCAAGCCCCCTGCCATGGGCAGGGACACCTCACACTGCAGCAGGTTGCTCACAGCCACATCCAGCCTGGACTTCAAAACCTCCAGGGATGAGGCTTCCACCACCTCCCTGGGCAGCCTGTGCCAGGCTCTCACCACCCTCCTGGGGAAAAACTACTTCCTAACATCCAATCTGAATCTCCCCACTTCTAGTTTTGCTCCAATCCCCCCAGTCCTATCACTCCCTGACACCCTCAGAAGTCCCTCCCCAGCTTTCTTGGAGCCCCCTTCAGATCCTGGAAGGCCACAGTTAGGTCTCCTCAGAGCCTTCTCCTCTCCAGCCTGCACAACCCCAACTCCCTCAGTCTGTCCTCACAGCAGAGCAGCTCCAGCCCTCTGCTCCTCCTCATGGCCCTTCTCTGGACACCTTCCAGCCCCTCCAGATCCTTCCTGGCACAGAGGCTCCAGAACTGGCCCCAGAGCTCCAGCTGTGGTCTCAGCAGAGTGGAGCAGAGGGGCAGAATCCCCTCCCTGGCCCTGCTGGCCACACTTCTCTTGCTGCAGCCCAGGCTCTGCTTGGCTCTCTGGGCTGCCAGTGCTCACTGCTGGCTCCTGTTGAGCTTCTCCTCCGCCAGCACCCCCAGGTCCTTTTCTTCAGGGCTGCTCTCCAGCCAGTCCCTGCCCAGCCTATAACAGTGCCTGGGATTGCCCCAACCCAGAGGTCTGCTCTGGAGCACCTGGGACACAAACCTGCTCACAGCTTCCCCAGAGCTCTGCCTTGGGCAACAGCAACCACATGGAGGGCAGGAGAGGAGCACAGCCTGGTGGGCCCTGGCTGAATGGGCACACCAGAGCTGCTCACCATGGAACCACCCTGCAGAGCAGCCCTGCCTGAGCGAATCAGCCTCCTCCTCACCCCGGGTACCTTTCCCACCACCACATCCTTGCAGCCTGGGGAAGGATCTGCTGCCAGCACACCACTCAACACAGGTCTGCTCAACGTGGAGCTGCCCCCTGAAAGTGAAGATCACTCAGAGGAAGTGAGCACTGCTGGTGAAAGGGAGGAAGGGAGCCAAGAGCCAGCCTCAAGCACTTCCAACAAAGCAGCCTTGCTGTGATGGAGCCAAGGCTGTCACTACAGATTAGCTTGATGCCTGCCTGGAGCCTGGAGCACACAGCCCTGGTGGTGCCGGGCAGAAAAGCCTTCAGCTCCCCAGCTGCTTTCCCTGCATCACAGGAAGTGCCTACAGCCAGGTCCTTGGAAACACAGCACAGATTGTCCAAGCACCAGCTCAGCATTCCTCTGACTTACAATGCTTGGCTGACGAGGTCTGAGCTCAGGCTGAACACCTTCCTCTCAGCAGCCTGGGTCTGGTAGAGCTCCAGTTCAGCATCCTCTGGTCTGAGTTAGAGTCCTGATTGCCCCTCCTGTCCCCTGGGAAAGAATAGAATAGAACAGAACAGAACAGAACAGAACAGAACAGAACAGAACAGAACAGAACAGAATAGAACAGAATAGAATAGACCAGACCAGACCAGACCAACCTCTCACCCAACACCATCTGATCAACCAAACCATGGCACCAAGAGCCCCATACAGTCTCTTCTTAAACACCTCCAGGGATGGTGACTCCACCACCTCCCTGGGCAGCACATTCCCATGGCCAATCTTTCTCCTCACCTCTAGCCTAAACCTCCCCTGGCACAGCTTGAGACTGTGTCCTCTTGTTCTGGTGCTGGGTGCCTGGGAGAAGAGACCATCCCCCACCTGGCTACAACCTCCCTTCAGGGAGTTGGAGAGAGCAAGAAGGTCTCCCCTGAGCCTCCTCTTCTCCAGGCTAAGCAACCCCAGCAGCCAGCCCAGGTACTCTGCTAGGCAGCACTTGGAAGAAGAGTTCCATACACCTCTGAGCATCCCAGCGTGGTGGGGGCTGGAAGGGACCTCTGGAGACCACCCAGTCCAACCCCCTTGCTAGGAGCAGGGGCACCCAGTCCAACCCCCTAGAGCAGGGGCACCCAGTCCAAGATCAAAGAACCCAAACCCTTGACTTTAATAACCCCAGGGATGAGCCACCAGCCTTGCTCACCTCAGCCTACCACAGCCTGGTGTCCTTCAAAGCTCCTGTGACAATTTCCACCCCAGGCAAGGTGCAGTGATCCCCAAACTCTGCAAGCCCGTGTGGGACGTGGTGAGGAGCAGGAGCTGTGTGTGCAGCAAGTGCTACCTTCCAGAGAGGCCACCCAGGCAGTGGGGCACAGGGGAGGTGGGCAGCAGCCAGATCCTGGGGGTAAAAATGGTTTTGCTGGGAGCCTGTGTTAAGTACACATTAGCCTGGGCCTCCATCCAGCCTCCAGGGGAGGCAGTGGAAAGTCTCCCAGGGTGAACCTCACACCTGCACCACAGCCCACACAGGGCTGCAGGGATTTCACCCCCACTGAGCACCAGGCAGCTGCCAGGCTTCAAACCCAGTGGCACCCAACCTGAGGGACCCAGACAGACAACACACCTGAGCCTGAGAGGAAATTCTCTTTGTCTGCAGGTTCAGTGACTGCTAAAAGGAGGGCTTTTAGCAAGGGGGAGGGAGGGGAAGAAGAAAGGAAAAGGTATTTCTGAGGTTGCAGAATGCCTTGCAGAAGAGTGGAGCTCTACAAACCACAGCAGACAAAGCAGCCTCAGCAGGAGCCTTGCCTCCAGCTGCACAGAGGCAAGCACAAAACGATCCCAGCCTGTGGAAACTCTGAGTTCCTGAGAAACTCCATCCCCTCTGCAGTCCTTCCCCTCAGCAGAGTGGGGTTTTTTTTGCTGTCCTCCCTGCTGTAATCCTGCCACAAGCAGCAGCTTTTTACTGTTTTTTTTCCATAGGCTGAATTCCTTCTGGCTGGAATTGTGCATCCTGGCTTCAGCTCCCCAACCAGCTGAGCCCAGAGGTGAGCACAAACCCAGTGCTCAAGCAGAGGGTGCAGCAGAGTGCTTGGCTGGCAGCCACCTCCAGAAGCAAACTGCAACTGCCTTAATTACAGCAGCCCCAGGACACCACCCAGCTCCCATTCCCCACCTGCAGCAGCCTCCTCCTATCCAGGAAGGCAAAGCCATTACCATTTTCTTAGTACCAGAGAATTGCTCGGGTTAGAAAACACCTCTAAGGCTGGACCCAAGCATCAACCCAACCCCACCATGGCCATTAAACCCTGCCCCCAGGGGCCATGGCCACACATTGCTCAAACACCTGCAGGGATGGGCACTCCACCACCTCCCTGGGCAGCCTGTGCCAGTCCCTGACTTTGCTGTCCCTCACCCCACACAATGCCTGATTGCCACCCAGAGCAGCTGGAAGGTGAAGATCTCCCATGTGCAGCACCTGCAGTAGCTCTGCTGTGTCCCAGCCATTGATAAGGAGCAGCTCCACAATGACCTTGGAGTGCTGGGGGGCAGCAAGTTCTGCATGGGACAGCAAAGTGCCCTGGTGGCCAAGAGAGACAATGGGATCCTGAGGAGCAGCAAGAGAAGTGTGGCCAGCAGGGCTGGGGAGGTTCTGCTCCCCCTCTGCTCTGCCCTGGCCTCTGTCCAGTGCTGGGCTCCCCAGTTCAAGAGAGACAGAGACCTGCTGGAGAGAGTCCAAGGGAGAGCCAGGAGGATGCTTAGGGGACTTGAGCATCTCCCCTGGGAAGAGAGACTGAGAGCCCTGGGGCTGTTCAGTCTGGAGAAGAGAAGGCTGAGAGGGATCTGATCAATGTCTATCAATAGCTGAGGGGTGGGGGGCAAGTGGAGGGGGCCAAGCTCTTCTCAGTGGTGCGCAGTAATAAGCCAAGGAACAAAGGATACAGACTTGAATATAGAACGTTTGAGCTCAACATGAGGAGAAACTTCTTTGCAGTGAGGGTGCCAGAGCCCTGGAGCAGGCTGCCCAGAGAGGTTGTGGAGTTTCCTTCTCTGGAGGCTTTCAATCCCCACCTAGATGCATTCCTGTGCAGACTGCCCTGGGTGACCCTGCTCTGGCAGGGGGTTGGACTGGATGATCTCTGGAGGTGCCTTCCAACCTCTAATATACTGTGATACTGTGAAGAAGACCTGAGATGCTCTCAGAGCTCAGCAAATTGAGGTGTTCTGAACCCACACCACCTCTCTAAAGCAGATAGTTTGTCCCCTGCCTGTTTGCAGGCAGTATCAGCCTAAAAATGGCCTCATGAGCTGCTGTGGGTGCTTCATCTTGCCTATGGAATGTCCAGAGCTGGCTGCTGGGTCTGTGCCTGTGACCACAGGAACCATAAGCCAGGGAGTAACCAGCCCAGCACAGCAGCGGGGAAAGTGGAAGGGACGAGGTGTGAGAAGAGCCTGAAACTTCTCCAGGGCAGCAGCCTCACAACTGAGCAGCCTGTTAGGTCCAGCATTCCTCAATTCCCTGCTGGCTGCTCCTGTGCAGCTTCACTGGTAGCACAGAACTGCAGCTCCTCAGTGTTGGGGAGCAGGGAAAACGATGCTGAGCAGCATCCAGAAAGCCAGGGGGGAAATGTCCACTGCCACTCTTGTTGAGCCAGCTCAGCAGGACATGAAGGTAAAGCAGTCCCTCTGCAGGGGCATCACTCTCCTCTGAGTTGGACCCCAGCCCTCTTCAGAGCCACCCAACACACAGCATCTGAAGGAGCAGCTCTGGGAAGCTTTCAGGGCAAATAAACCCCTTTGTATCTTCACATCAGACCTCAGGTGGACAAGGGGCAGGGGTGGAAGTTGAGGCAGAGGAAGTTCCATGGAAACAGGAGGAGAAATCTTTTCCCTGTGAGGGTGACAGAGCCCTGGAGCAGGCTGCCCAGGGGGGTTGTGCAGTCTCCCTCTCTGGAGATACTCAAAACCCACCTGGATGTGTTCCTGTGTGACCTGCTCTAGGTGATGCTGCTCTGGCAGGGGGCTTGGACTGGATGAGCTTTGAGGTCCCTTCCAGCCCCTCACATTCTGTGCTTGACTCTGTGTTGTTCTAGCAGGAGCACAACTGAGAGATCTGCACACTCCAACAGTTCCTTACCAGCTGCTCCCAAACTCCTCACCCCTGCACACCAAACCTTTTCCTGCTTGAGCAGGACGAGATGCCAGACAGGGAGGCTGGACAGACAGCTGAGCCTGGGCCTACCCAATGAACCACAGGCTCACAGGATGTCAGGAGGTGAAAGGGACCTCCAGAGATCATCCAGTCCAACCCCCCCACCAGAGCAGGGCCATAGAATCCAGCACAGGTCACACAGGAACACATCCAGATGGGGCTGGAAAGTCTCCAGAGAAGGAGACTCCACCACCTCTCTGGGCAGCCTCTTCCAGGGCTGTGTGACCCTCACAGTGAAGAAGTTCCTCCTCATGTTGAGGTGGAACCTCCTGCACTGGAGTTTCCATCCATTGCCCCTTGTCCTATCCCAGGGTGCAGCTGAGCAGAGCCTGTCTCCTGCCTCCTGACCCCCAGCCCTCAGATATTGATAGGCATTGCTTAAATCCCCTCTCAGCCTTCTCTTCTGCAGACTAAAAAGCCCCAAATAGACCCAGACCCTTCCAGCCCCTCAAGGCAGAGCACTCAAACATCTGAACTGGGGGGGGAAAAGAGAGAAAAGCCTGGAGTGCTGGCAGAATGTGAGCCAAATGTGTGTGTCAGAGGCACTTGGAGTTGCTCAACTGTGTCTTCCACAGCCAACTCTGACTCCCTGGAAAGCAGTGGGAGGTGACCTATGTCATCACTGGCTCAGAATTCGGTCCCTCATCCTTCCTCACTGTGACCTGGAGACGCGACACAGCTCACACAGGGCCAGGCAGGTATTTTCTGTGCATGCTCACAAGGGAAAGGCCTTCGTGGAGAGCAGCTGAAGTGGTGTGGCACATCTGCTGGGGGTCAGCAGGCTGGAACCAAGCCTGTGAGGGGAAAGGGAAAAGCCAGCAGATGGCCATCCACGAGAGAACATCTGGTGGAGCAGAGGCTGGGAGCACGTCTCAGGGACAAGATGAGCTCCACGTTTTCACTCTGCTTTCCAGAGGTGGAGCCCCTCAGCCTCTCTCTGCCTTCTTCTCTTTGTAGGGGGGGGTTGGGTGAGAACCAGCAGCAGGGTCAGAGCAGCCTGCACAGCACAACCACTGTGTCCCCCTCCCCTCCCTGGGAGGCAAGCTGAGCTGCACAGAGCTTGGCACGACTGCCAGTCGCTCATCAGCTCTCCCAGCTCCCCACTTCCACTGTCAGCATCAAAGCTCTGGCTTGGCTTGAGCAAACGATTTGCTTCAACCCCAAGTGCTTTGTTTCAAACCCAGCACTTTTCTGACCACTTTGAAGTGAAGTCATGAGAAGATTCCAGGAACCTGAGAACTGTTTCTGTCACAGAAGTGTTCCACAAAAGCAGTGGTAAAAAGGTTGGACCACTCTGGCATGCTGGCAGAGGAGTCCTGAGCCTCCTCTTTTCCAAACTAACCATCCCCAGCTCCTTCAGTTGCCCTTCATCAGGTTCATTCTCCAAACTAAAACATTCTCCATGGAGCTCACTCTGTCAGTTAGCTCCATGCCAACACAGCCTGTCAGGGCACAGCACCCTCCAGCACTCTCTCAGCCCAGCACATGGTTTCCCTCTCACAACTGCCTAAGGTTCTTCCAGTGAAGTCACTTTGGCCTTCACACTGCAAAGCAACCCAGGACACAGCCAGAGGTTATCTGCTGAGTGCACAGAGGATAAATCAAGCCAGGAGCCAAGAGCTTGTGAGTTCACAGCTAAGTGCTTCCAGACAGGGACACTCTGAGCTTGGCTAATCTCAGTGTCACAAAATGTCTTTCCAGGGAAGAAGGAAAGGAGGAGGAGGAAAAAATAAAGGAGGAGGAGGAGGAGGAAAAACTAAAGGAGGAGGAGGAGGAAAAACTAAAGGAGGAGGAGGAGGAGGAAAAACTAAAGGAGGAGGAGGAGGAGGAAAAACTAAAGGAGGAGGAGGAGGAGGAAAAACTAAAGGAGGAGGAGGAGGAGGAAAAACTAAAGGAGGAGGAGGAGGAAAAAATAAAGGAGGAGGAGGAGGAAAAACTAAAGGAGGAGGAGGAGGAGGAGGAAAAACTAAAGGAGGAGGAGGAGGAGGAGGAAAAACTAAAGGAGGAGGAGGAGGAGGAGGAAAAAATAAAGGAGGAGGAGGAGGAGGAGGAAAAAATAAAGGAGGAGGAGGAGGAGGAGGAAAAAATAAAGGAGGAGGAGGAGGAGGAAAAAATAAAGGAGGAGGAGGAGGAGGAAAAAATAAAGGAGGAGGAGGAGGAGGAAAAAATAAAGGAGGAGGAGGAGGAGGAAAAAATAAAGGAGGAGGAGGAGGAAAAAATAAAGGAGGAGGAGGAGGAAAAAATAAAGGAGGAGGAGGAGGAGGAAAAAATAAAGGAGGAGGAGGAGGAAAAAATAAAGGAGGAGGAGGAGGAAAAAATAAAGGAGGAGGAGGAGGAGGAGGAAAAAATAAAGGAGGAGGAGGAGGAGGAGGAAAAAATAAAGGAGGAGGAGGAGGAGGAGGAAAAAATAAAGGAGGAGGAGGAGGAAAAAATAAAGGAGGAGGAGGAGGAAAAAATAAAGGAGGAGGAGGAGGTAAAAAAGCAGCAGCAGCAAAGCCACGTTGTCCTCTTTTCCTTTCTTCCAGTGAAAAAGAGATGTGGTTACAAGGAAAACAGAGACTGCTTGAGTTTGGGTACTGGAGAGCTGATCGTTTTGGCCAGGTTCCTCTTGGGGTTATTCCACCTACCCACAGCTTTCAGCACCGAGCAAGTCCCTCCCTCAGCTGCTCCAGGCACCAGCTGGCCACCAGGACTCCAAGGTCTCTCCCCAGGGAGCTGCTGTCCAGCAGGAGCAGGGAGGGGATTGTCCCCTGGGACTCAGCTCTGGGGAGGCCATACCTTGAGGATTGTGTCCAGTTCTGGGCTCCTCAATACAAGAGAGATGTGGAGGTGCTGGAGCCAGGGCAGAGCAGGGCAAGGAAGCTGGGAAGGGCTTGGAGAATTAATATGATGAAGAGCAACTGAAGGAGCTGGGGATGGTTAGTTTGGAACAGAGGAGGCTGAGAGGAGACCTCATTGCTGTCTACAGCTACCTGAAAGGACCTTGTAAAGAGGTGGTGAGACACTGGCACAGGTTGCCCAGGGAGGTGGTGGAAGCCTCATCCCTAGAGGTGTTTGTAGCCAGGCTGGATGTGGCTGTGAGCAACCTGCTGTGGTGTGAGGTGTCCCTGCCCATGGCAGGGGGGTTGGAACTGGCTGAGCCTTGAGGTCCCTTCCAACCCTGACAATTCCATGATTCTGTGACACTTTCCTGTGCCATGGAGTGGTGCAGTCTGAC
This sequence comes from Dryobates pubescens, assembly GCF_014839835.1. Lineage (NCBI taxonomy): Eukaryota > Metazoa > Chordata > Aves > Piciformes > Picidae > Dryobates > Dryobates pubescens. Next base: position 18,882,990 of record NC_071624.1, on the reverse strand, counting down.
ACAGAGGTGCAGAATAAAAGTGCATCACACAGAGGTGCAGAATAAAAGTGCATCAAGGGAAAGCTCTGTGGCAAATGGAAAGGAAATTCCTTACTCACTGCAGAGCAAGGGAAAAGGGAAGAAAGCAAAGTGTGAACATCAGCCTCAGGACTGCTCTCCAGCAATCCTTGGCATCTGGGGCACTGGAAACTCTTCCCCATGATTCTATGGTCTCCAAGGATGGCAGCCCTACCACCTCCTTCAGCAGCCTGTTCCAATGCCTCACCACTCTTTCCCAGTATCCAATCTAAACCTCCCCATGCACAGCTGAAGCCTTTCTCCTGCTGCTGCTAGCTACTTGCAAGAAGAAACCAGCACCAGACTCACTGCAACCTCCTGCCAGGTGGCTGTAGAGAGCAGGGAGATAATCACAGGATCAGAGAACATCAGAGGTTGGAAGAGACCTCCAGAGGTCCAGTATGAGCAACCCCATGCAGTGCTACAGGGTGGGGTCAGAGTGACTGGTGAGTGGCCAGGCAGAGAGGGACCTGGGGGTACTGGTAGATGGTAGGCTGAACATGAGCCTGCAGTGTGCCCAGGAAGTCAAGAGGGCCAATGGCATCCTGGCCTGCATCAGGAACAGTGTGGCCAGCAGGAGCAGGGAAGTCATTCTGCCCTGTGCTCAGCACTGCTCAGGCCACACCTTGAATCCTGTGTCCAGTTCTGGGCTCCTCAGGTCAGGAAAGATGTTGAGCTGCTGGAAGGTGTCCAGAGAAGGGCAACAAAGCTGGGGAGGGGTCTGGAGCACAGCCCTGGGAGGAGAGGCTGAGGGAGCTGGGGTTGCTTAGCCTGGAGAAGAGGAGACTCAGGGGAGACCTTCTTGCTCTCTACAGCTCCCTGAAGGGAGGTTGTAGCCAGGTGGGGGTTGGTCTCTTCTGCCAGGAGCCCAGCACCAGAACAAGAGCACACAGTCTCAAGCTGTGCCAGGGGAGGTTTAGGCTGGATGTTAGGAAGAAATTCTACACAGAGATTGGGATGTGCTGCCTGGGGAGGTGGTGGAGTCACCATCATTGGAGGTGTTTAGGAGGAGACTTGATAGGGTGCTTGGTGCCATGGTTTAGTTGATTAGATGGTGTTGGGTGATAGGTTGGACTGGATGATCTCCAAGGTCTCTTCCAACCTGGTTTATTCTAGTCTAGTGTATTCTATTAGGTGTCCCTGTCCATGGCAGGGGGGTTGGAACTGGATGACCCTTGAGGTCCCCTCCAGCCCTGACAGTTCTATGATTCTACTCACAGCATTGGAGGGGGTTGTGGTAAAAAGAAAAGGTTACAATCTGTCCTTTTCTCTTCATCCCAAGGAAAGCAGGAAAAGGAGAGGCAAATGTTGCTGCAGAAATAAGAAAAACATCCCTCTGGTTTCCAAGCAGAGCTGTGGGGCTGCGGCCTGGGAGCTGCTGGAAGAATTAAGGGCACATTCCTTTCAGCTTGGTTCAACAATTTGCTTTGTACATTAAAAAAAAAGGGAAAGAAAAAGCAAGACAACAACAAAAACACCACAGTGTTAAGCTCCCTGCTGTGGAAGGAGAACCTATTTGCCTGCTTTGCATGGAGCTAGAGCTTTCTCATGGAGAGCTCCCAGCCAGTGCCCACAGCCCACTTGCAAGCTCTGCACAGGAGGGGCATGAAAAACTCTTGGTGGGTTTGGGTGTTTGCAGTTGCTTGTTTCAGTCCTACACACACACAGCCATTGCCAATGGCCCTAAGCAAGGCAGCATTTGATGAAATTCCTCCTCCTGCTCAGATGGAGCCCCTGCCAGGGTCCTGTTTGTGACCATTGTCCCATATCCTGTCCCTGGGCACCACTGAGCAGAGTCTGGCCCCAGCCTCTTGCCCCCCAAGCTTCAGCTCCTGCTGAGCATTGCTCAGATGCCCTCTGGGGCTGCTCTTCTCCAGGCTCTCAGCCTTTGCTCCTCACAGAGATGCTCCAGGCCCCTCAGCATCTTCAGAGCCACCCCTGAACACTCTCCAGTCCTTTCCTGTCTCTCTTGAACTGGGGGCCTAGAATTGGACCAAATACTCCAGCTATGGTCTCACCAAAGCAGAGGAGAGGGGCAGGAGAACCTCCCTTGACCTGCTGGCCTCACTCTTAATGCAACAAGGAGGCCACTGGGCTCCTTGGCTCTGGGGGCACATTGCTGGCTCATGGGCAACTTGTCCACCAGCATTCCCAGCTCCTTCTGCACAGACCCAAGATGCCAGGGTCCTGCCCTCAGCCACAGCTGTCCCCAGGCTGTGGCTGTCCCAAGCTGCAGAGCTCCATCCGCTCCCCAGCCAGCCCCGGCCGTGCCGCAGACGAGGAAGTGTGGCTTGGCCACCAGCAGCACTTTCCTGCTGGAGATGGCCTTGAAGCATGCCAGACCTCAGCACTGAGCAGCCCTCAGTGTAGACAAGAGGGAGCCAAGCCCAGAACATCCATGGCAATGGCTGAGAAAGCTAAAGCAGAGGCGGAGCAAGGACAATATTCCGCTGCTGCAGCACTTCACACATCCTTTGTTCCCCTGCCACCTAGAATCACAGAACTGTCAGGCTTGGAAGGGACCTCAAGGCTCAACCAGTTCCAACCCCCCTGCCATGGGCAGGGACACCTCACACTACAGCAGGTTGCTCACAGCCACATCCAGCCTGGCCTTCAAAACCTCCAGGCAGGAGGCATCCACCACCTCCCTGGGCAACCTGTGCCAGGCTCTCACCACCCTCATGGGGAAGAGCTTCTTCCTAACATCCAATCTGAATCTACTAATTTCTAGTTTTGCTGCATTCTCCCCAGTCCTCCTGCTCTGCAGCCAGTTTTGCCCAGCTAATCCCTCACTCTCCATCACCTTCATGGCTTTTTCAACACACAGCTTAATCCCTTCCACCCCATGTCAAAGAAAAAACCCAAACCACTGAAAGAGGCTCAAAGGATGGAAGAGCCCCCAGGCTCTGCTGGAAGTCCCCATTCCAGACCCTTCCCCACCACTCCTCCACCCCCTAACCTGATGCCCTGCTTCTGCACCCAGGTCCTGCCCTGCCTTCCCACCAGCCAGTGGCCACCCTTGTGAAACACACCACCTGGACTGGAAAAGCAAAGCATTTAACGTGCCCCCAGCAGGCTCAAGACTGCACCATGAGTGGAGACAGCTTTAAAAGGGCCTCCTTGCCCATCTGAAAGGTGGCTGTGGCAGGGCAGTCAGCATCACTTAGCTGCTGACTCCGTGGCAGGCTCCCAGATGGGTTTTCCTGTGTTCAACCCCATCTCTTTCCCCTGCTCCTATTCACACAGAGTGTTAAATGCAGCCAGCCTCTCTGCAGTCATCATTTTCCCTACTGCAGCAAAAAAAATATTGAAGAGGGAAGTCCTGCTTTTGTTGTTGAGCTGTCTTCAATTAAAGCCTCTGCAAGACAGAACTTTTAGCTCCTCAGTGCATCACCATTTAATTTCTGAGTGCAAGCCAAGGAATAAACAGAGAAGAACATTTATTTTAGTGGCTGTTGAGTTGCTTCCAAATGCTCTACTCCACAGCCCTAATAGAGAGCTAATAAATAAAACCAGACTCTGCTGGGCTGAGTGCAAGGATCCCAAATCCCAGAGCCTGGCTCCTCACCAGAGGATCCTGCTTGCCCCGGGTGTCCCAGCGGTCCCTGTGCATCCCCAGAAGCTCCTGGTAGCAGCAGAGGATCCCCCATGCCCCAGGTGCTGTGGTGGATGCTGAGGATCCTGGGATCTCCAGAGGATTCTGCTTGCTCCAGGTGTCCCAGTGGACCCTGCAGCACCTTAGGAACTTCTTTAGTTGAAGGATGCCAGAGCTCTGGAGATATCCAAATCTCACCTGGACATGTTCCCATGTCATCTTCAGGAGGAAGCTACCTTGGCAGGGGGGGGGTTGGACTCAGACTCCAGAGGCCCCTTCCAGCCCCTGTCTTTCTGTGATGCCATCCCACACCCACCTCTGCCCCACAGAGCTGGTGGCAGCCCCAGGGCTTGTCCCAGGTCATCCCCTTGTCATCCCTGCTGTTCCTGGAAAGCTGGGGATCTGCTTTAAGAGTTAGGGCAGCAGGGAGAGAAGTAAAAGGGAGGGCAAATAGGTTGATTTGCACTGCTTGTATTGTGAACAGTCTGAGGGCTTCAGGAGTCTCCTTCCCCAGAGCTATTCAAGGTGAGGCTGGACAGGGCTGTGGGCAACCTGATCCGGTGGAGGAGGTCCCTGCTGACTGCGGGGAGGTCGGGCTGGATGAGCTTTGGAGGTCCCTTCCAACCCATTAGCCAGTGCTGGGACACTGACCATCAGCCAGTGCTGGGACACAGCAAACAGCACAGCCCCCAGAAATCCCTCCCTGAGCTGCTGGTGGAGTTGTACTTGGAGGAGACCTTGATTTCCCCTGCAGTGACCCACGTCAAACCACAACACCAACTGAACATGCTCGACCTGACAAAGGCAGCCTTGGCACTGTCTCACTGCTGAATTACAACCCTTTGAAAGTGGAGCTCAAAGAGCCCTTTCCCCTCTCCCTTTGTCACAGCAGCCACAAGAGCCTCAGAAAGGCTGAGGTCACTGCATGCCCTCCCCAGAAGCCACAGGACAGCATCATTAAGACAAAAGCAGCAGGAGGGATGTGCAGAGATCGTCACCTAGCTACAACCTCTCTACAAGGAGCAGCAGCTTCTAAAGTCTTTTTCATTAGGCCCTCTGCACTTCAAAATGATTTGAGCACTGCTGAACACACAGATGGAGAACAAAACACAACAGGAGAAAGGGACCAGTTCAGAATAAAGAATTAACCAGGTTGGAAAAGACCTCAGAGATCATCAAGTCCAGCCTATCACCCAGCACCATCTGATCAACTAAACCATGGCTCCAAGGGCCTCATCCACTCTTATTTTGAAGACTTCCAGTGCTGGTGACTCCACCACCTTCCTGGGCAGCACATTCCCATGGCCAGTCTCTCTTGCTGGGAACAATTTCTTCCTCACCTCCAGCCTAAACTTCCCCTGGCACAGCTTGAGACTGTGACCTCTTGTTCTGGTGCTGGGTGCCTGGGAGAAGAGACCAAGCCCCCCTGGCTACAACCTCCCTCCAGGTAGTTGTAGAGAGCAATGAGGTCTCCCCTGAGCCTCCTTTTCTCCAGGCTAAACAACCCCAGCTCCTTCAGCCTCTCCTCATGGGGCTTGTGCTAGAAGCCAGGAAGTTCTAAGCTCTTCACTTCCACTTTTTTGTTCCACATGACACTTTCACACCATCTACTCCTCTCAAATGACTTTTTAGCCTGGAGAGAGGTGCTATCCAGGACAGAAATTATTCAGTTGTTTGAAGGTTTGCTAAAGGCCTTCTCCTCTGCCACCTTCATCAGCTTATTGGTGCAAGTTCTCCACCACCTCACACCCAGGTTACCTCCTGCAGTACACTCAACCCCCCCAGCCCATACATTTGCTAAGTGTTTGCTGCCTAGCTGGAGCACCAAAGCCTTCTAATGCAAGTTGAGCTGACACAGGAGAGGGAATATTTTGCAACAGTTGGAAGAGACCTTCAAGGCTGCTGATTTTGTGCAGCCCTCCATGGCAAGTGAAGCAAGCAAAACAATGTGCATTAGCTAGAAGTGTTCCTTCTTCCTCCCCTGTGAGCAGCCATAGCCTGGTGTGGTGTTCAGGCTTCCTCACCTGTAGAGCAGGCATCTTCTCTTCCCTCCTTCCCATGCCTCAGCCCAGAAAATCTCCAAGCTTCCAGCGCTGACCATGGCTGAGAAAGACCCCCTGAAGAACTTCTGCTTTTGTAAGACTTCCCAAGCCCTGCTGCTGCTGCTCTTCAATCAGCAAACTCCACAAGCTTTGACCTAAACAGAGCACAGAACAACTCAAGGTCTGAGCTCAGCTTTAAATAGTCTCTGTGGGTGTGAGCAGAGCATCAGGCAGGTGGGACCCACCCTCTGCCCCAGCTCAGCTCTCAGCTGGGTCACACCTCTTGAGCAGAGGGACAGAAAGAGCCCTCAGGGGCTGGCACACAGGCCTGGCAATGTTTTGCTGGTGACATTTGGGGTTGATTGTGGCTGGGAAATAACCCAGGATGGATGCAGAGCCACGGAAGTACGCAGCCTGGTGGCTTTCAGGCAGAGGGTGTTTGTTTGGCTGGGTGGTTTGGGGCAGGGCTGGTTGGCTTCCCTGCTTTCTTTGAGTGGTTTGGGGTTTGTTTTTCCCTGCTTGTTTGGGTTTTTCCCCCCCAGCTATTTAAACTAATCACAACTAGTGACAGGGCAGTGTGAATGGACCTCCTCACCACAAAGCAAAGCCTTCCTTCAGCACAAGCTCTTTGTTTTCAAGTGGCTGGTAGGGAAGGGTGCTTGTGAATGAAGTGCCAGAACATCTCCCCTTTAACCACTGCACTCTGCCTGTGGGTGCTGTAGGTAACAACACCCTGACCTTTGGGCTCATTTTCACCCAAGGCCCTGCTTAATTCCAATTAGCAGTTGTCAAATGGTTCAGGGTGGTATCAGCTACTCAGCAATGCTGCCATTCCCATCCCCACTAAAGAGAGTCTGTTTGGTCATACAGAGATGCAGTCACACCATTTTTTCATCAGAGGAGCTGTGGGGACATGATCTAGTGTGAGATGTCCCTGCCCATGGCAGGGGGGTTGGAACTAGAGGATCCTTGAGGTGCCTTCCAAGCCTGACAATTCTATGATTGTCTTGCTAGCTAATCTTGCAGTGTGATCACAGGCTCACAGGATGTTAGGGGTTGGAAGGGACCTCTGGAGATCTGCAGGTCCAACTTCCCTGCCAGAGCAGGAGCATAGAGTCTAATGTAGGTCTCACAGGAATGCATCCAGACGAGGCTTGAAAGTCTCCAGAGAGGGAGACTCCACAACCTCTCTGGGCAGCCTGCTCCAGGGCTCTGTGACCCTCACAGGGAAGAAGTTCCTCCTCACGTTGAGGTGGAACCTCCTGTGCTGGAGTTTCCATCCATTTCCCCTTGCCCTGTCCCAGGGTGCAGCTGAGCAGAGCCTGTCCCCTGCCTCTTGACCCCCAGCCCTCTGATAGTTGCTGATTAAATCCCCTCTCAGTCTTCTCTTCTCCAGACTAAAAAATATTCTTTTCCAGAGCAAGTCAAGAAGATTTTACAGCTGCTGCTCCAAATTTAAATGGAATTAAAAACAATTCTATCATCCTCATCCCTTTACTAGCACAAACACCCAGAGAGCTTGCTGCCTTATCCTATGCACGTGGGGATTCACCAAGAAACAAGATCCTTTAACAGCAATGGGGAGATTGGGATTGGATGTGAGGAAGAAGTTGCTCTTCCCCAGGAGGGTGGTGAGAGCCTGGCACAGGTTGCTCAGGGAGGTGGTGGAAGCCTCATCCCTGGAGGTGTTTGCAGCCAGGCTGGAGGTGGCTGTGAGCAACCTGCTGTGGTGTGAGGTGTCCCTGCCCATGGCAGGGGGTTGGAGCTGGCTGAGCCTTGAGGTCCCTTCCAACCCTGACAGTTCTGTGATTCTAAATAACAACACAGCAGATTAATTAACCCCACATTACGCCTACAGAGACCTCCAAACCCCTGATTGCAATGCTGCTTGTGAAACCCAAATGCTGGAACCCCCTCTGGCCAACCTCTGAGCTGAGCACTGACAACAACCCCTCCACACCTGGGGCTGGAGGGCTGCATTTCGCTTCAGCTGCTGCTTGAGTAGGTTTGCAGGTCCACATCTCTGCTTGCCAGGTGGTCTGAAAGGAGATGAAAGATCTCGCTGAAGGCACAGGAGCTTCCGATCCCACACGTCACGGCAGATCAAACGCCCGAGTCGCCTCTTTGAGGCTGCGCTCCCTAACGAGGAGAGCAGATCCATCCCCAGGCACACCGCGGGCCGAGCAAGCTCCTCCTCTAAGCTCCGGGGACAGATGGTTCCTCTCGTCATGCCCACCTCTGAGAAGTGCCCAGGGGAAAGAGGAGGAAGACAGAGTGCTCCACAAGGCAAGGGGAGGCAGACCTCTCTCATCCGCAGTGAACGCACCAGGCAGGAGCCTTTGATGCGGCTGCCAGCGGCGCGGATGATTTATCGGCTCTGTGTCATCTGAGCTGCGCAAAGCCCAACTGCGGCAGCCGGAGGGAGTCCCTGGCTGCTCAGAGCCAGGGCAGACACCAGCAGCAGCCCAGGCAAGATGGATTACCTCCTGACCACACACCGGTCAGAAGGGCACCCAGGGAGAGCAGGAGAGCTGGGGCACAGAGAGGATCTCCTGCACGCTGGCCCAGGCAGCCTTTTATTTCATTTCTCAGGCACTCAGCCTCAGAAGCTGAGAGCTGCAGCTCTGGAGAGGGGGCTGGGAATGCCACACTGAAATGTACAACACCAGCCTGGTTCTGAGTGCCCAGCACCATCAGAAGCTCAGCTCTGCACAGAGGATGCTGATCCTTGGAGCAGACAAGGTCAGGTTAGAGCAAGCTGAGAAAGTGGAAATGCTTTACTGAAGTCTTGCATCGTTTGGTGCTCACAGCCTGCACCCAGGACCCTCATCTGCTGTGTGTGCAGGAGGTAGGGAACAGGCAGCACCTGCCCCAGAGAACCTGGTGACACCAAGGGCTCCCTGCCAGCTCAGCAGTACTGGCTGCTGGAGGTGTGAACTGGGCTGGCCTCTTAGCTCAGAGGGCTTCTTTTGGGTTGCAAAAACACTGGCAGATGAGTCACATCCTCAGCTTCTCCCAAGGGTGAATGCTGGCAGAATGACTTCTACAAGGGAAAAAATGCAGGGCTCTGAGAGCTTGGAGACCACCTTGGAGGTTAGAGACCACCTCAATCTGTGTCCAGTTCTGGGCTCTTCCATTTAAGAAGGACATTGAGACACTTGAACATGTCCAGAGAAGGGCAATGAGGCTGGGGAGGCGTCTGGAGCCTCTTCTCCCAGGCAACCAGCACCAGAACAAGAGGACACAGTCTCCAGCTGCACCAGGCTCAAGGTGAGGAGAAAGTTCTTCCCAGAAAGAGCAATTGGCCCTGGGATGTGCTGCCCAGGGAGGTGGTGGAGTCACAATCCCTGGAGGTGTTCACAAAAGGCTTGGATGTGGCACTTGGAGCCATGGTTTAGTTGATCAGATGGTGTTGGGTGATAGGTTGGACTTGATGATCTCTGAGTCTTTTCCAACCTGGTTGATTCTATGAATCCACCACCAGGCAGCTGGTCACTTGTGACAGAGTCCCACTGCTTCTGCCAGCCCTTTGAAGGCCAGTGAGGCAGTGTCCTGTGACATCTGTCCTTCACCAAAAGAAACTCTTGGGTCGATTTGGAGCTCCTCCATCTCTGGCAGCTTTCCTCTTCCAACAGGACTTTGAACAGCCAATTCTCCCACGGACAGGGGAAGGCTGACAGGCTGCTTTGCCACAAACTGGAGCAGTTTGTTTGTTTTGCTTTACTCTCCTGCTTTAAGAAAACAAGGAGGCAATCTGACTCTGACCCAGGCAGATGCACAATCTGGTACCACGCAGGGAATTGGCACAGAAGACGCTGGAAGGATTTGGCTGGCGAGGAGCTGTGAAGGGGGAAAAAAAAGAACAACCTGAAAAACATTCTGCAAAGGGCCTTGCAGGAGAACTGGTGCTCTGTGGGGAGCAGGGTACAGCACCACGAGGAAGAAACACGAGGCAGAGTGGGAGTGTAGTGTGAGTGGAGCTGAGACACCTGCAGCAAAACAGATCCACCTCAGGAGGAAGCGCTTTGGGAGGGGGATGGTCACAGTCTGCAGGGGAATCACAGCTTGCCCAGGAGTGTGCTTGAGGCTCCTTCCCTACAGGGACTGGCTTGAGAGCAGCCCTGAAGAAAAGGACCTGGGGGTGCTGGGGGAGGAGAAGCTCAACAGGAGCCAGCAGTGAGCACTGGCAGCCCAGAGAGCCAAGCAGAGCCTGGGCTGCAGCAAGAGAAGTGTGGCCAGCAGGGCCAGGGAGGGGATTCTGCCCCTCTGCTCCACTCTGCTGAGCCCACAGCTGGAGCTCTGGGGCCAGTTCTGGAGCCTCTGTGCCAGGAAGGATCTGGAGGTGCTGGAAGGTGTCCAGAGAAGGGCCAGGAGGATGAGCAGGGGGCTGAAGCTGCTCTGCTGTGAGGACAGACTGAGGGAGTTGGGGTTGTGCAGGCTGGAGAGGAGAAGGCTCCCAGGAGACCTTCTGGTGGCCTTCCAGGGTCTGAAGGGGGCTCCAAGAAAGCTGGGGAGGGACTTTTGAGGGTGTCAGGGAGTTATAGGACTGGGGGGGATGGAGCAAAACTAGAAATGGGGAAGATTGAGATTGGCTGTGAGGAAGAAGTTGTTCCCCATGAGGGTGGTGAGAGCCTGGCACAGGCTGCCCAGGGAGGTGGTGGAAGCCTCCTGCCTGGAGGTGTTTGCAGCCAGGCTGGAGGTGGCTGTGAGCAACCTGCTGTAGTGTGAGGTGTCCCTGCCCATGGCAGGGGGCTTGGAACTGGCTGAGCCTTGAGGTCCCTTCCAACCCTGACAATTCTGTGATTCTAATTCAAGGTCAAACTCAATAAGGTCCTGGGCAGCCTGACCTAGTTGGAGATGTCCCTGCTGACTGCAGGGGGTGGTTGGACAAGATGACCTTTGAGGTTCCCTACCAACCTGATGGATTCTGTGATTCTGCTGTGAAGACCCAGCTCAAAGCTTGTGCCTCATCCATCTCCCCTCTCCTTTGCTCTCCTGAGCTGACACTCACCACACTTCCTTGCCAGGATCCAGTTTCACTCAACAACAAGCTCCCTCAATTCGCCCCAGTAATGAATTCCACCCAAAGCAAGGTCCTCCAGCAGCACCCCTGTGCCAGACTCAGCCAGCCAAGCAGAGCACCAGTTTGGTTTGTACAACCATTGCATTTTCTGCCCAACAGCCCTGGGAAATCACAACCACATTCTGATGTAAAATATTCCACATGTTGCTCAGCAGCCTTCTGGGGGGGAGAAGGTTGTGGTTTCTGTAACACAATCCTTTGTTCTCAGAGCTAAATGAGGGCTGGGGGTCAGTTCCAGCACACAGAGAGCACCCCCAGATGAATGCTCTTTTCTTAAGGCTCTGACAAGAGGCATTGTACACCTCAAGCCTTTTTATTTCTTGGTTAAATGCTGAGTTTCAAGTGTGTGGTTTGGGGAAATGCTCTCAGAAGGAGCTCCAGCCCCTTTTTCCACCACAAATTACCTTACAAAATGCCTTTTACCTACTGTTTACACCCCCACACACAAATAAAAAGGACCAAACGTTGGAATGTGTCCCTGGAGGAGCCTTGACCTCAGTAATCTAGTAAAAAACAACCATTACTCATGAAAGGAAGGAATGCTTTCCCCTTCAGACTAATTAATATTTAGCCCTGTAAGGCTCTGCCACTCAGAGGAACAACATTCAGCAGGAACAGGGACAGTGGTGAGCTCTCAAGGTTCTCCTCCTTCTCAGCAAGCACCTCAAACATCACCACAGAACTAGGAGCCACTGCTCAATGGCTCACAGGATGTTAGGGGTTGGAAGGGACCTCCAGAGATCATCCAGTCCAACCCCCCTGCCAGAGCAGGACCATGGAACCCAGCACAGGTCACACAGGAACACATCTGGATGGGGCTGGAAAGGCTCCAGAGAAGGAGACTCCACAACCTCTCTGGGCAGCCTGCTCCAGGGCTCTGTGACCCTCACAGTGACGTTCCTCCTCATGTTGAGGTGTACTTTAGTTTCCATCCATTGCCCCTTGTCCTATCACAGGGTGCAACTCAGCAGAGCCTGTCCCCTGCCTCTTGACATTGATCAGATCCCCTCTCAGCTTTCTCCTCTCCAGACTAACCAGCTCCAGGGCTCTCAGCCTCTCCTCACCAGGCAGTGCAGCATCCTGGTAGCCCTCCCTTGGACTCTCTCCAGCAGATCCCTGTCCCTCCTGAACGGGGGAGCCCAGATTCCAGTTGTGGCCTCACCAGGGCAGAGCAGAGTGGAAGGAGACACCTGGAACAGAGGCTTTGTTATCTCTCTGAGACCAAGAGTTGCAGGTAGCACAAGCAGGTCCGTGTCTCCTGGCACCAGGTGGATGTGAGCAGAGTCACCTTCACCTGGGGCACAGAAAACGAAGCCGTTTAGCGAAATTTACGGTTTTCCATGACAAACAGCAGGGCTGGGGGAAATGCAAAGCCTTGGCGGGGGCGGGAGCGCTGTGCCCGGAGCAGCCGGGGAGTGGGACGATGTGGAGCAGGGCACGGGGACCCGGGGTGGCTGTGCCCGGCGCAGGGGGGATGTGGGAGTAGGTGGTGCCCAGGGTGGGGATATCGGGAGTGGCTGTGCCCGGGGCAGGGGGAATTTGGGAGTGGGTGGCGCCCGAGCTGCGGGGAACCGAGAGGGGCCGGCGGTGCCCGGGGTAGAGGCAGAGCAGATCGGTTAGGGGGATCGGACTGCAGTGCCCAGGACAGCGGGGACCGAGGAGGGGGCAGCGGTACTCGGCTCGGTCCGGACCGGGGCAGGAGGGCCCGGGCTGCAGTGCACGGGGCAGAGGGGACCGAAGAAGGGGCGGCCGTGCCCTCGGCAGCACGGACTGGAGGACACAGCTCCGCCTGCCCCGGCAGGCAGCAGCAGGACCCTCTCCCCGCCTCTCCCGGCTCCGGGAGCCGTCGGACGGCCACAGCGCCCCCGCAGCGCGACGGAGCCTCCCGGAAGGAGGAGCCGCCGCCGGCGGAGGGACCCTCCTGCCCTGCCCGGCCTGGCTCTGCCCGAGGTCCCGGCCCCGCCACGGAGGTCGCACAGGTAGGGCCAGGCGGGGCGGGGCCACTGCCACCGGGACCCCCTCGGGCAGGTACCCCGGGGGGCGGGTGGGCGGTGGGAGCGGAGCGGGGAAGGCTTTGGAAAGAGTTAGTTTAGCCCGGGATAGTTACTGGCACGGAGGGAGCCGACGTGTTCCGGGCCGGGACACGTCGCGGGCGGACCCCCGCAGGACCCGGGGAGCGCTGCCGGGCACCGCCGCAGCCCCGCGGCTTGCCCCTCGAAAGCCGAACGGTACCTGCGAGCAGCACCCCCCGGGGCTGAGGGGTCTGCAGCTGCCTCGGGGGTTAGCCCCAGACTAAGACTGCTGGGAAAGGCAAGGCACAGCCCCACGGCACTCAGCATCCTGCAGACCCTGTCCCTGTCTCCTCGGGTGTTCTCCTCCTTGCCCCGTTTGCTTCCCAGAGACTCAGACAGTTCCCAGGTGGAAAATGTTCCATTCCTCTGACCATGCCTGTGACCCTTCCCCAAAGCCTGCCTGGTTCCTCGGTGTCTCTTCAGCAATGAGGTGCCCAGAGCAGCCTCCTTTATCCATGGGGAGTGGGGAGGCACAACTTGTGGCAGTTACGCTTCATTGGCCAGCAAGGACAAACAGCTCAGATCCCGACAGATCTACGTACAAACCCCGGAGCCCTAGGGGTGTTCCGTGGGTCGGGTTCTCTTTCAAGCTACACAATTCTCCTGCCGGCAGCTGAAACCTGAACACCTCCCAAGGCGCCGGTGTGCTGTGCTTTCCCTGCAGGAACCCGTGAAGGAAGGATGGCAGCATAGCGTTGCCGTCGTGTCACAGGATGGGGGCGATGCACAGAGCCAGGCCCTGCTGGCTGGGCGCCCTCCTGACCCTCTGCCTGGCCACCCTTCCCTACACCACGGCCTGTCCCCGGCTCTGTGCCTGCTATGTCCCCACCGAGGTGCACTGCACGTTCCGGTACTTCACAGCTGTCCCGCCGCGCATCCCTCCCGACGTGGAGCGCATCAACCTGGGGTATGTCCAACCCTGAGCCTTCACACACTCTGACCAGTTGCCTTTCAGCACTCTGCAAAGCAATAACTGGGAGTTTCCAGGCTCAGAATCATAGAATCATGGAATTGTTTTGGTTGGAAAAGACCTTTAAGAACACAAGTCCAATCCTCATGGCCAGGTCACCACTGAATCGTGTCCCTCAGTACCACACTGAAACCCCCCCAGGGAATGGGGGCCCTATCAGCACCACATTGAAACCCCTCCAGGGATGGGGACTCCATCAGCACCACAATGAAATCACTCCAGGGATGAGGACTCCATCACTATCCTGGGCAGCTTGTTCCAGGCTTGACAGCCTTTTGGGGAAGAAATTGTTCCTTATGTCCAGCCTAAACCTCCCCTAGGACAACTTTTCCCTTGTCCTATCAATGTCCTGTCATTAACCAAAGCAGCAGATAGCTTAAAGTCTTGACCAGGAGGAAGCCCACACCCAAGCACCCTTGGCTTTACCTTGCTCTCCATGGACAGCAAAGGAGGCTCTTTTGTTCATGGACCTCTCTGGGATGCTGCAGGGTTGGGAAAGCCCTTCACTGAAAGAGGCATCAGTGTGTCACCAATCTCTGCCATTCTGGGAGCTCCTCGCTCTTCTGCCAAACCTGGCATGCAAATACCTGCACATCTGGGCAGTTGTTTTCCCTCCCCACACTGAACACACAAAGCTGCCCTGGGAAAGTTGCCAAATTCTGTGCTAGCAGGAAGGAAAGGACTTGAAATGTCACTTTAGCCACCAGCAGTGTTGTCAGCTTTGTGCACTTCCACAGGGTTGTTATTTTGGGTTGGGTTGGTTGGTTGGTTTGAGAGCTCAGGAAGCTGGGCTGGCTGACTCAAGCCAGCTCTGAGGTGTAACCTCCCTTGCAGCTACAACAGCTTGCTCCAGCTGACCAGAGTGGACTTTGCTGGCCTGGAGAAGCTGGAGTTACTGATGCTGCACAGCAACCAGATCAATGCCATCCCTGAGAAGGTCTTCAGTGATTTACATTCCCTCCAGGTAAGAGCTAAATGGCTGATCCTCACGAGGAGACAACCTGCTCTGCATTTCTGTTTCTTATGGCATCCAGGTGAAAGCTGAGAGCCTTCATGATCCAGTATCTGGTTGGCAAATGTCCTTCCATCCTCCCTCCCTCCCTTTCCTTCCCCCCTTCCCTTTCCTTACTCCCCACCCCCCCCAACTTTCCTTACCTTCTATATTCTTTAATTGTTGTTAAGGTTGGAAAAGACTTCAAGGATCATCAGGTCCAACCTGCTGCCCAACACCTCCATGACCACTAGACCATGTCCCAGAGTGCCATGTCCACTCATTTGGACATCTCCAGGGATGGTGACTCCACCACCTCCTTGGGCAGCCTGACCACTGTTACAGGAAAGAAGTTGTTCCTAATATGCAACCTAAACCTCCCCTGGTGCAGCTTGAGGCTGCTTTCCCCTGCCCTGTCATTAGTTACCTGGGAGAGGTGACCAACATCAGCCTCACTCCAACCTCCTCTCAGGGAGCTGTAGAGAGCAACAAGGTCTCCTCTCCGCCTCCTCTTCTTCAGGCTAAACAATCCCAGCTCCCTCAGCCTCAAATTCCTCCAAGCTTTCTGGCAGGCACACCTACCACTGGGCTGCTGAAGCTCTTGACCATCAGTCACAGTTTGTTGGCAGCCTCATAACCCCCCCTGAGAAGGGTTTGTGTTTCACACTTGCCACCTTCTCGCCAACAGGTCTTAAAGATGAGCTATAACAAGGTCAGAGTACTCCAGCAGGACGCCTTCTATGGTCTGAAGAGCTTGGTCCGCTTGCACATGGACCACAACAGGATTGAATTTGTGAATCCCAACGTGTTCTATGGCCTCACCTCCCTGAGGCTGGTGCACCTGGAAGGGAACCTCCTGAAGCAGCTCCACCCGGACACCTTTGTCACCCTGCGCTACAGCCAGCTCTTTGAGGTGTCCCTGGTGAAGCACATCTATTTGTCTGAGAACCTGCTGACTTCACTACCAGAAGAGATGTTCTCCTCCATGTCTGAGCTGGAGAGCCTTTACCTTCATGGAAACCCCTGGGCCTGTGACTGCAGTCTGCGGCGGTTTGCAGAGTGGGCAGCAGAGAGAGCAGGTGAGCCGAAGGCTTTGCTGATGGCTTCTGAATCATGAGCCAGCAGCTGCTTCTTCCTGATCAAGGGACTTGTCCTTCACTTACTTATCCTCCCAGCAGACTGAAGCTGGGATTTCTGTAGGTCCAGGGAACCAGGATAAACAGATTGAGACCATTCAGCATCTCAGCCTAAAGAACTTCAGTGGTCGTGGTCTTAACCCACTCCCAGTGCAGCTTTCCTTAAAGGAACATTCTCCTTGCCCAGTGCAAAGCTCCTGTGCACCAGGAAAATCCACAGGGAGCAAGGAAGCTAAGTTCTCTGTAACTGGCAGCAGGGAAGGCCACACTCTGCTTGATTCTTTGGACAAAAAACCAAAGGAGAGGTCTCAGGGAGTTTCTCTGCCACTGCCCTGGGCAGAGGCTGCACACAGCAGCATGGTGGTACCCAAACTGCTAGAGCCTGGATCTCAGGGCAAAGCTGTGGCCACATACCCTGGCAGAGTCCTGCTTGCATGGTGCAGATCCACTAGGACAGAGGAGCTCCAGGCTGAGCTGCAACACCAGTGGTCCTTCACAGCAGCTTCATCAAAGAAAACTCACTGGGTTTCCAGGGTTACTTGAGGCTTTCATAGGTTACTTTAGGGTGAACTTGGTTAGTATTTGATTGAAGTGAACACCTTGCTGGAGGCTTTATGTTGGTTTGGGGTTGGTTTGGTAGTACTAAAGATGGTATCACAAAAGCTCCTTGCATTTTTGTTCCTTTCAGAGGTTATAAAGTGTAAAAAAGGCAGAAGTTCTGGTGCCCAGCAGTGCCCAGTGTGTGCCAGCCCCAGAAGTGGTAGAGGGAAGAGCTTAGTGGGCATTCCTTCTGCATCTCTGACTTGCTCTAAGCCAGCCATAGACAACTCTCTGAAGCTGAGGAACCTCTCGGTGCCCGGCGATGGGGATTTCAGCTCCGTGTCCGCCAGGGACTTCCTAGCTCCTGTAGGATCTGTGGTGCTGAACATGACCGACCAGGCTGGAAGCCGAGCGGACTTGGTTTGCAGCCTCCAAAAGCCTAAAGAGATGTCTCCCATCTCCTTTGATGAAGATGCCAGCAGAACAGTCCTCAAGACATCCTTCTCGGCGGCCCTGGTGTGCGGCACTGACGCTGAGCACATCCAGCAGCTGTGGAGCATCCTGGCCCTGTACAGCAATTCTCCCCTCAAACTGGAGAGGACTGTGCCTGCAGCTGGCCTGCCTGCTGCTAGTTACAGATACAGACAGGTCCACCCCGAGAAAGATGAACTTTTCACCAGCATAGAGGCTGAACTGAGGGCTGAGCCATCGTGGCTGATGCAGAGCCAAGTGGCACTGCAGCTCGACAGGACAGCCACCACCCTCACCGCCCTGCACCTCCACTTCTCCACAGAGGCTCAGATTGTCTTGGCCGGTGCCGACGAAAAGCAGGCGAGAAGCAGCTGGACCCTCATCTCCAGGGACAACCAGACCCAAACAGAGCACACTGTTCTGGTTGGGGGCACGGTAGAATTGGAGTGCCAGGCAAATGGAGATCCAGCTCCCGCAGTAGAGTGGATCCTGGCGGATGGCAGCAAGGTGAGGGCTCCTTACCTCAGCGAGGATGGAAGGATCTCCGTGGTCGGGAGCGGAGGCCTCACGCTGCGGCCAGCTGACACTTTTGACACAGGGCTGTACCACTGTGTCAGCACCAACGGGCACGATGCAGACACCCTGACCTTCAGGATCACTGTGGTGGATGCCCACGTGGAGCCCACCAGCGTGAATGGAGCCCAGCTGGCCGCAGCTGCTGGCAGCACGCTCCACCTCCCCTGCACGTCCAGCGCGGCTCCTGCCGCTGCCGTCAGCTGGGTGCTACCCCAGCAGGTGGTTCTGCAGCGCTCCCGAAGGAACAAACAGGTTCTTGACAACGGCACCTTGAGGATAGAAGGGGTGACAGAGAGGGACAGTGGCTACTTTAGGTGTGTGGCAGCCAACCAGTACGGTGTTGACCTTCTGGTCTTCCAAGTGCTGGTTAGGAAGGAGGGAGCCCCTCTGAAGGAAAAGCATGAAGCTGTGGGAGGATGGGAAGAGGGTGAGGGCTCTGGCAATGCCCTGCTGGCCTCTGCTACGACACAGACCCAGCCTCCAGCCACTCCAGCTCTTTTAAGAGCTCATCAGGGCTCTGCTGCCTCAGCACCTAGCAGCAGGGCAGCACCAAGTGCACGTGAAAGGACCAGCCCCAGGGCCACGGCTCACAGGCATTACAGGGACAGGACAAGCAGGCGGCTCAGAGGACGCCGGAGGCAGTTTGTGTCCTCGGCCAGGAGAGTCGATCCCCAGCGCTGGGCAGCCTTCCTGGAAAGGACAAAGAGGAACTCGACCCTGATGGAGAAACAAGGAGAAGTTGCAGCAAAACCACCTCCTCAAGTCCCTAAGTCCTCAGAAGTACCTGGGGATGAGGAGGAAGCATCTGGTGACCTCAGATCGCCAGAAGAGGAATTCATGATGCCAGTAACAGAGAGAGCCACTCTGTCACCTCTGGGGAGAGCAATGGGAAGTGCGAGAACGGAGGGGCCCGAGGTGACCACAAGTAACACTCCTGCCAGCAGAACCTCTCTCCTGGTTGCAGTCACTCCCCTGCCTTCTCCTTTCGCACAGCCTGCGCCCTCTGACAGCAGAAAGCCACAAACCTATCTAAACCCTACAACTACAGCCCCATGGGAAAGAGCTGACCCAAGTGAAACATCAGCAAATGCTGCAAACCAGTCAGCTGCAGCTGATGGAGCAACTAGAGCAGCCAGACTCCTCCCTGCTGGGCAGAGGTGGGTACCCACTGGGGAAAGCAATAACCAGCATTTAAACCCCATGTCTACAACACCCATGACAGCTGTTACAGCCACCAGCAAGTCTGGGACTCCCCAAACCACAATGGCAAAGCTTTCTACTGAGCCTGTTGGCAAGACTCCCACCCAAACAGGCCACCACGTGTCTGTAGAGACAGCCAGTGTACCAAGCCCTGAATTTGATGACATTCACTTCCATCAGACTCAAGAACAAGTAACTCCTAAGCCACCAGAGACCTCAGCTGCCACCATTCATCAGCAACCCCAGCTGGTGCAGGAGGCTGCAGCTCATACAGCCCAGGCCCAGCAGCAGTCCGGGAGACGAAGGAAAACCCCTGGCAGGAGACGAATTGTTCGACCAGGACATGCTCCAAGTGGGAAGGAGCACAGGAGGCCAGGCTCTGGGGCTGCAGGTGTTGCACTGAATGGGAAATTTGTGCCAGATTTACCAGGCTTCGATCATCTGAGCAGCTCCATCAGCCCAGTTAGCCCAGAAGCACCTCTGTCCTCCCCCTCCACCGTCAATGTGCTGCTGGAACACCCAGTGGGGACTCCCCAGAGCACAGCCTTCCTCAGTGAGGAGAACAACAAACCCAGTGCAAAGCAGCAAGCTGCTCCAGCAGTCCTGCCCCTTATCACAGAGGGCACCCAAGGTACTCCTCAGTGGCAGCTGGAGAGCAGTACTCCATTTCAGACCGACACCAACAGAGTCCAAGCTTCTAGCCTCAAGCTGCCACTAGTCCACCCTGCTCCTACTGCTACAGAAACCACACATACCTCAAGCACTAAGATATCTTCTACCCTCAACTCAGTCCCTCCCAGCACTGAGCCTAGAACCTCACCAGAAGATTTCCAAAGAGGAAAAACAACTGGGGAACCTCTCTTTGAAGACAGGGCACCAAAAGAGGGGCTGAAGGAGCAGACAGATGTGTTTCCAGCACCAGAGGCACAGACCACACTACCTAAAACCACAGCGGCCTTGACCAAAAGGCCTCCTTTGCACTTTGTGCCTATTTCTACAGATGGGAGTCACAGCAGTGGCTTCTTGTCTTCAATCACACCCATTCCTTATGGCAATGGTGAGGCAGAATGTCCTCCCACTGCAGAGCCACGTTCTTACCCTCATCCTGCAAGTAGCATGACCAAAGATGTGGATGGAGAAAGTTTGAAGCCAACAGTTACACCGGTAGCTGCTCCTCAAACCAACCCCAAAATCACCAAAAGCAAAGCATCCAGAGCAGGGAGGAAGAGAGGCCAGAGGAGGAAGAGGCCTCCTAAAACATCTGCTCACAGCACAACTGTCAGCCACAGCACCCCAGCAAGTCCCCCAGGGAGCACAGCCAGGCTGGCTGTGACTGCAGCGGGATCATCACCTCTGCCTGCAGGTCCCATGCCTGCAGAACCTCTCTCTGCCAGTGCCAGCAGGGGCTTGGTGACAGGAACACCAGCACATAACACCCCAGAGGCTCCTCAGCACGTGCCCACAGCAGCCACCCCCTTCACACCACAGGACACCCCATCAGCCACATCACCACGCGATGGCCACGCTGCCCAGAGCCCCACCGCACCGATCCAAACCACACCACAGCTTTCGGAGCCTCCCAGCACCACAGGCACACAACCTGCAGCACCTGGGTCAGAACCTGCTCAGCAAATCAAAGCCACCACGATGGTGGGTGGAAAATCCTACCTGGAAATGGAAGAGAGCATTGCCCAAGAAGACCACGTAGCCCAGGACACCTCCACAGCAAAAACCAAGCTGAGGGCCAGTGCTGCTGCAAGCACAGCTGCCACTCCTTGCAGCACTCAGCATCCCACCCCACCACCGGCCCCAACAGAAGCTGTGCCACCTACACATTCTGCAAGAACCACCCCACCTCCACGGGGGGAATCCAGCTCCTGGCAGAAGCCATCTGCTGAAGTTACAGAGGGAGCCAACCCATCCCCCATCAGTGCCCTGACCGTGTTGACCTCACCTCTGGTTGCAGCTCCACGGGGGAGGGATGAGGATGGTGCAGTCCAAGGCTGGTCTGAAAAGAGGCAAGATCAGGAACCTACCACCTTCAGCAGAAGTCACTTCTCCAAGCCCAGAATAATTGGAGGACAATCAGCTGCTTTTACTGTCCTGGCTGACTCAGATGCTTTCATTCCTTGTGAGGCGACTGGTAACCCACGTCCAACCATACACTGGACCAAGATAGCATCAGGTAAGCTTCTCCAGAAGCTCCATGACAGCCCTGTAACTGGGCAGATGTTTTGTGTGCCAGACTCAAGCACTGCTTCATCTAGGGGTGCCCTGGAGGAAATGAACTTGGAAAGAGTGACAACAGACATCCCAGGGCAGCCAGGGGAGGGTCTTAGTGCTGGCTGTGGATCAGTGCTTTAGGGAAAGAAGAAGGAGCTGCAGGGTTTAGCTGTAATTCTGTGCTGCTGGGTGCTCCCTGCTGTTGCAGAGAATAGCATAGCACAGCATAGCATAGCATAGCCCAGACCAGATTGGGAAAGACCTTTGAGATCATTGAGTCCAACCTATCACCCAACACCATCTGATCAACTAAACCATGGCACCAAGTGCCTCATCCAGGCTCTTTGTAAACACCTCCAGGGATGGTGCCTCCACCACCTCCCTGGGCAGCACATTCCAATGGCCACTCTCTCTTTCTGGGAAGAACTTCTTCATCCAGCCTAAACCTCCCCTGGCACAGCTTGAGACTGTGTCCTCTTGTTCTGGTGCTGCTTGCCTGGGAGAAGAGACCAACCCCCGGCTGGCTACAACCTCCCTTCAGGGAGTTGGAGAGAGCAAGAAGGTCTCCCCTGAGCCTCCTCTTCTCCAGGCTAAGCAACCCCAGCTCCCTCAGCCTCTCCTCACAGGGCTGTGCTCCAGACCCCTCCCCAGCCTCATTGCCCTTCTCTGGACACATTCAAGTATCTCAATGTCCTTCTTAAATAGAGGAGCCCAGAACTGGACACAGATTGAGGTGGTCTGTAACCTCTGAGGTGGTCTCTAAGCTCTCAGAGCCCTGCATTTTTACCCTTGAAGAAGGCATTCTGCCAGCATTCACCCTTGGGAGAAGCTGAGGATGTGACTCATCTGCCAGTGCTCTTGAAGCCCAAAAGAAGCCCTCTGAGATAAGAGGCCAGGCCTCAACCTCCCCTCACAGCTCCAAACCCCTCACCAGCTTTGTTGTTCCCCTTGAGGCAAGCAAAAAGCCAACTCTGCCTGGTACCAAACCACCAGACCAAGGTAAAGCTACACCAGAGTATTTTTGAGGAACCAAAAGCTGGTCACAGCTGCACCCAAAGGGGGTTAGGATGTGCAGAGCCCCATCTGCTGCATCCAAACTCTTACCTCTACTGAGGACTACATTTTGGGTTCGCTTCCATGTTGGGTCACCATGCCTCCAAAAGGTTCCTACTTCTTCCTGTGGTGGGTTGAAAATTCCACACCCCCAACATTAAATTTGCCAGCCCAGCTCAGCTGGAAGCAAATGAAAGCTGTATTTACAAGCAAAACTACAACCTGCAATGGGTTGCAATGCATCTGTACAAAATAGACAGGATTTACAATGTTGACAGGGGTCACCGTCCCTGGAGGTGTTCAAAAAGGGATTGGAGGTGGCACTTGGTGCCATGGTTTAGTGGTCATGAGGTCTCGGGTGACTGGTTGGGCTTGATGAGCTTTGAGGTCTTTGCCAACCTTATTGATTCTCTGATTTACAATTAATGAACAGCACAAGGACCCCCCCAGGGGAGCTGCTAATAGCTTCGCCCTCCCTGCCTCCCCCTTACCCTCCCATGTACACAAAGAGACAAGTGAAAGAGCAGTGAGATGTTAGACCTCAGCCAAAGCAATGCAGCCAGGGTCAAGCAGAAGCCCAGCAGAGGCACGAAGTTGGTATCTCCCAGAGGGAAGAGGCAGACTGCTTTGCACACCCAGTGTGAGCTGAGAATCAGCAGCATCATCATTTCCCTTTTTTGCACCCAATGTGATTTATTTACATTTCACCACTTTTCTGTTCCGAGGCACAGCCCCAAACCACCACACTCCCTTGCTCTCCACCACCACCAGCAGCGCCTTGGGTAGGGATGAGCAGGGCAGGGAGAGCGTTGGCTTGGGCTGGGCTGCAAGGAAGCAGCAGAGAGGTCCTGACCTGCTGCGCCGTTGTCTCCTTGCTTCCGCAGGGCCCGGTGCCACTGGAGGCCGTGGGGACGGCGGCAGGGACGGCCGGTGGCAGGTGTTTGCCAACGGCACGCTGGCCATCGCCCGGGCGGGGCTGGGGGACCGCGGGCAGTACCTCTGCACCGCCGCCAGCCCGCTGGGCACGGCGCGGCTCCTGCTCACCCTCTCGGTGGTGGCCTACCCGCCCCGCATCGCCGGGGCCAGGCGGCAGTTCCTCACCGCGCACTCCGGAGGGCCAGTGGCAGTGAAGTGCAGAGCCGAGGGCAGGCCTCCTCCCGCCATCTCCTGGGTTCTAGCCAACCAGACACGCGTTTCCCACGCTTCCCCGGGCAGCGCCAAAGCCCACGTGGAAGCGGACGGCACTCTGGTGATCCGGGAGGTCAGTGTCTACGACAGGGGCCTCTACACCTGCCTGGCTGAGAACCCGGCAGGCACCGACACGCTGGTGGTGAAGCTGCAGGTGGTGGCGGCGCCGCCTGCCATCCTGGAGGAGAGGAGACAACGCCTCGATGCAGCCCTGGGGGAAAGCCTGATGCTCCCCTGCACCGTGAAGGGCAACCCTCAGCCCAGCGTCCACTGGGTCCTCTTCGACGGCACGGTGGTGAAGCCTCTGCAGCTGGTGAAGGCCAAGCTGTTCCTCTTTGCCAACGGGACCCTGCACCTCAGCCACGCGGCCCCCTCCGACAGCGGCAACTACGAGTGCATAGCCACCAGCTCCACGGGCTCGGAGAGGAGGGTGGTGAGCCTGGTGGTGCAGCGCAGGGATGCGCCGCCCAGGATCGCCGCCGCCTCGCAGGAGATGACTCGGCTGAGCTTTGGAGATAAGCTGCTCCTGAACTGCTCTGCCACCGGTGAGCCAAAGCCCAGGATCATCTGGAGGTTACCCACCAAGGCAGTTGTTGACCAGTGGCACAGGTAGGAGTGTGGTAGGTTGAAAATCCCCCTTCCCCTCCTACCCCCTGACATTAAATTGCCAGGCCAGCCCAGGTGGAAGCAAATGAAGCTGTATTTACAAGCAAAACTACAATCCACAATGAAATGCAATCAATATATACAAAAGGTACAGTATTTACAGCTATTGACAAACAGCACAAGAACCACCCCTTGGCCAAAATCCAGGGGAGCTGCTAATA
This sequence comes from Dryobates pubescens, assembly GCF_014839835.1. Lineage (NCBI taxonomy): Eukaryota > Metazoa > Chordata > Aves > Piciformes > Picidae > Dryobates > Dryobates pubescens. The sequence continues at coordinate 18,858,966 of NC_071624.1, read as the reverse complement.
GCTTCCCACTCCCTGTCCCCTTCCTTACCCCCCTGGACACAAAGGGCCAAGAAAAAAGAGCAGAGAGTTATTTTGTTAGGATACTCAGCCAAAAGAAAGAGCACAGCCAAGGTCAAGCAGAAGCAAGTGAAGTGTCTCCCAGAGCCAGGAAGCCAAAAGAGAGAGAAAGTTTACATAGCTAAGTTTTATATCTCTGATCTGTCCAGTGGGATTGTTTAGAACTGATCATATCCAGAGGTGTTAAGAGGAGACTGGATGAGGCACTTGGTGCCATGGTTTAGTCGATTAGATGGTGTTGGGTGATAGGTTGGGCTTGATGATCCCCAGGGTCTTTTCCAACCTGGTTAATTCTATTCTATTCTATTCTTTCCTTTTTTACACCCAATAGTGACTTCTTTACATTCTACCACTTTCTGTTCAAGAGCCATGAAAAAATGTTAAAAGGTGCAGCCTCAAACTACCAGAAGGAGCCTTCTCCTTTCCCCACCTCTCTGAAATGTCTTTTCTGGTGCTCACAGAAGAGACCTCACTGAAACACTGTGAGCAAGATTAATGCCTAAACACTTCAGAGTGGTGACACATCTGTGGGTGGTGGCTTATTATTGTACATCTAATAGAAGACCTGGCTGAGGTCCTACCAACATGGGCACAAGCCAGGCTTAAGGAAACCAAGCTTGACAGGCTGAGGAGAACACATAGCTGGGCTGAGGAGGCAGATACATGTCCACATCCTGCTGTAGGAAGGGGAAGCAGAGAACTACCACTGGGTGCCAAATGTCATTCTGGACAACCTGCAGCAGAGCAGCTGAGGGCAAGGGCCGTGGGTGCGAGGGAGAGGAGCAGAGGCTGGTAGGATGAAGTGGTTTGCTCACAGGAGAGTTTTCAGCAAGGCAGAGGTGGCACCGTGCAGCTTTGTGCAGCGATGCCAAGTCGGTGAGCAGGGCACATCCTCCTCACCCTGAAGGCAGTAGGGCACAGCCCAGGGCTGATGTGGGCACGGGGCCTCTGGAGAGACCTTCCCTACTGTATCATGCTGCTGCTAGTGCTGCCTGTCACAGCCAGTGCTCAGCTCCCATTCTGCTCCCTGATCCTTTTCCTTCTTTTCTGCCCCCAAAACAGGATGGGAAGTCGAATCCACGTCTACCCCAACGGATCCCTGGCCATTGAGGCAGTCACCGAGAAGGACGCCGGTGACTATTTGTGTGTGGCAAGAAACCCACTGGGAGAGGACCTGACCCTGCTGCGAGTCAGTGTCGCAATGACCCCAGCCAAGATCGACCAGAAGCAGCACCTGAAGAAACTGGTGCCCTACGGGAAAGACTTCCGAGTGGACTGCAAGGCCTCCGGGTCCCCCGCACCGGAGATCTCCTGGGGCCTGCCGGATGGGACGGTGGTCAACAACGCCATGCTGGCAGACGACGGCGGGCACCGGGCCCGCCCCTACGTCCTGTTTGACAACGGCACCCTGTACCTGCAGACCGCCGGGGCAGCGGCCGGAGGAGACTACACCTGCTACGCTCAGAACACTCTGGGCAGAGACGAGATGAAGGTGCGAGTCACGGTGGTGGCGGCAGCCCCTCGCATCAAGCACGGCCACCAGACGCACCTCAGGGTGGAAGCCGGAGGCACGGCGCTGCTGGACTGCCAAGCTGCTGGGCAGCCCGAGCCAAAGATATTCTGGTTGCTACCTTCTGGCCAGACCATCTCCTCCTCAACAGCCAGGCACCTTCTGCACCCCGACGGCTCCCTGGCGGTCAGCCAGGTGAAGCTGGCGGATGCCGGGCAGTACCTGTGCGTGGCTCGGAACCCTGGCGGGGATGACACCAAGCTGTACAAGCTGGAGGTGGCGGCCAAGCCTCCTGCCATCAACGGCCTGCACGTGGACAAAGCCATCAGGAAAGTGACGGCCGTGAGGCACGCCAGGAAGCACATCGACTGCCAGGCGGAAGGCTCCCCTCCTCCTCAGATCATGTGGATCGTGCCCGGCAACGTTTTCCTCACGGCTCCCTACTACGGCAGCCGGCTGACGGTGCATGAGAACGGGACCCTGGAGATCCGGAACGTCCGGGCCTCCGACGCGGCAGAGTTCGTCTGCGTGGCGCGGAACGAGGCAGGGGAGAGCAGGCTGCTGGTGCAGCTGGAGGTGGCCGACATGCTCCGCAGACCCACCTTCAAAAACCCCTTCAACGAGAAGGTCACGGCGACACCTGGCAAAGCCACCACGCTGAACTGCTCCGTGGACGGACACCCTCCACCCGAGGTGAGCTGGATGCTGCCCAACGGCACGTGGTTCCCCAGGGGCATCAGCACTCCCCAGCTCCACACGGGGAGCGAGGGGACGCTCACCATCCGCAGCCCCGCCGCAGACACCGCGGGCAGGTACCGCTGCGCCGCCAGGAACCAGCTGGGCTACATCGAGAAGCTGATCGTGGTGGAGGTGGGCCGGAAGCCCAACATCCTCACCCGCCCGGTGGGGCCAGTGAAGGCCGTCAGCGGGGAGCCGCTGGCGCTGCACTGCCTGTCCGACGGCAGCCCCAAACCAAGCACCTCCTGGGTGCTGCCCACCGGGCAGGTGCTGGCGCACCCGCAGGCCGGCAGGAGGCACGTCCTGCTGGAGAACGGCACCTTGCTGATCCGGGAGGCTGCTGCCCATGACGGGGGGGATTACGTGTGCAAGGCCCACAGCGGCGCCGGAGAGGACTCCGTCACGGTTGCCGTCGCCGTGGTAGCCTTCCCCCCGCGGATCACCAGCAGGCCGCCGCGCACCATCCACACCATGCCCGGCGCGGCGCTGCAGCTGCACTGCTCGGCGCTGGGAATACCCAAACCGGAGATCAGCTGGGAGCTGCCCGACGGCTCCGTGCTTTCCCCGGGCCACCGAGGCCGGGCGGCCGAGCGGCTCCTCCCCCCGGGGACTTTGCTCATCCGGAGTCCCCGGCCCTCGGACTCCGGCGTGTACAAGTGCACGGCCAGGAGCCGCCTGGGCAGCGATCTCGCCGTGACCTACCTGCACGTCATCTGAAGTGAGGGACGCAGCACCCACGGGTGGTGGCCAAGGCTGCAGCCAGGCTGAGCTTATCACAGGATCACAGTACCTTAGAGGTTGGAAGGAACCGCCAGAGATCATGCAGTCCAACCCCCTGCCAGAGCAGGATCACCCAGGGCAGCCTGCACAGGAATGCATCCAGGTGGGGGTTGAAGTCTCCAGAGTAGGAGACTCCACAACCTCTCTGGGCAGCCCATTCCTACTTGAGCTGATCTCAAGTAGGTTTCACCCAAGGCAGTCATAGCCCTGTGAGGGTTCAGCCTGCAGAGACTGGGCAAGAAGAGAGAGGAAGAGCTTGGGGAACACCAGACCTGGCATCGGTTCATTTGGTGATCAAGCAGGTTTGACTCAAACCAAACTGCAGGCACTTCAGCTCTGCCAGCAAACACTGGGTGTGACGTGCTGGAAATGTACCTAGAGACCTTCAGAAAGCACAGACCTTTGCTTATTAGTTCAGTACTGTCCACCTTGTAGAACTACCATGAGCATGGCTCACATAGAGCAAGAGTATCCGAGAACCAAAGAGCAGGTTTGGCTGTGGGACAGGTCGACCTTCTTGGTGTGGTTGAACATTTAGTATGGGTTTCAATAAACATTCCCTGCTGAAACAAGTAGTGAAGTGTTGGTCGAGCTCTGCAACAGGTTGCCCAGGGAGGTGGTGGAAGCCTCATCCCTGGAGGTGTTTAAGGCCAGGCTGGATGAGGCCTTGAGCGGCCTGGGCTGGTGGGAGGTATCCCTGCCCATGGCAGGGGGTGGGAACTAGATGCTCTCTGAGGTCCCTTCCAACCCAAACCATTCTATGATTCACTGTTCCCCACAGGAGAGCAGCAGAGCCCAGGCTGATGTTCAGTCCCTCTTAGGGTGCTGTGCTCTCCCTTCAGGCCCATGAAAATGATCAGGGGGTTGGAGCACCTCTGGTACAAGGACAGGCTGAGGGAGCTGGGGGTGTTCAGCCTGGAGAAGAGGAAGCTCCAGGGAGACCTAATAGCAGCCTGCCAGTGCCTGAAGGGGGCTACAAGAAGGCTGCAGAGAGACTGTTTGCAAAGGCCTGCAGGGACAGGACCAGGAGTAATGGCTTCAAACTAGAGAAAGGCAGATTTAGATTGGATATCAGGAACAAGTTCTTTACTATGAGGATGGTGGAACCCTGGAACAGGTTGTCCTGGGAGATGGTTAAGGCTCCATCCCTGGAGATACTCAAGGTGAGGCTGGATGAGGCCCTGGGCAACCTGATCTAGTTGGGGATGTCCCTGCTGAGTGCAGAGGGTTAGATTGGATGAGCTTTAGAGGTGCGTTCCAGCCTGGACCATTCTATGATTCAGAACCCAGCCCCAGGGACTATGTGTCAAGAACAAGTAATCAAAGACAGCTCCTTCCAGCAGGTTTTATTAACATTACACTGTGGCTTTTCATCTCAACTCCAAGAAGTCCTAAATACAGGCAAATAAAAGCCACTTCAGCACCTTCTTACCACAATAAGAGCAAGAGGAAATTGGTAACCTTAACCAAATAGCTTTATAAAGTGCCTATGAAAAGTACAAATCAACACCATCTGAACTGATGCCTGCTTCTACCAACAAAGGGAGAGGTGAAGGTTTCCATGAACAAATGAACTCTGAACACCGAAAATGGGAAGTGCCTTTCAGTTCAGCAGTTTGGTCCAGTGCAGTTCTTTTGCGAGGGGGTGGGGAAAGACAAAACCCAACCCCAACCCACCCCAAAACCCAAATAAAGATTAAAAATACCCACCCCTCCCCCCCAAAAAACACCCAAAAGTGTTTCCCACAAATCAGTAAGTCCAGAATTCTTTGTTCTTTTTTTCCTTTCTCCCTCTCCAAAGTAACAGGATCTAAAATGCACCAAATTCATTCAATCTGCAAGGACATTCTCCAGGAGGCCTCCAAGTCCAGCCATGGAAATCCAGTTAAATGCCAAAAAAACCCCCATGAATAAATACCCCTCCCCATGCCCCCCAATCCCCAGCCCCTGCCTTGTCACATACTCACATCAACAGCAGCACAAAAAATAATGACTGAAACCAGGGGAGGAGGAAAGCCAAGCCTGCTTCCCAGCAATGCCCACTGCACTGGCTCCCCAGGGTGCTGTTCCTCAGGGCCAAGGGGAGAGCTGCCCTCCATCTCTGCTCAGAAGTGTGATGGGTGCCCGTACTGGCTGCCCCCTGGCTGGGGCTGGTTACCTGATGGAGACAGCAAAGGGAGCGTTGGTGTCTCAGGACTCTCCTCTGCAGAGCTGCAGGCAAGTCCTTGTGTATGCAACCAATAAATCACAGGCTCACAGGATGTCAGGGGCTGGAAGAGACCTCCAGAGATCTTCAGGTCCAATCCTCCTGCCAGAGCAGGGCCATAGAATCCAGCACAGGTCACACAGGAACACATCCAGACGAGGCTTGAAAGTCTCCAGAGTAGGAGACTCCACAACCTCTCTGGGCAGCCTGCTCCAGGGCTCTGTGAGCCTCACAGGGAAGAAGATCCTCCTCATGTTGAGGTGGAACCTCCTGTGCTGGAGTTTCCATCCATTGCTCCTTGTCCTATCCCAGGGTGCAGCTGAGCAGAGCCTGTCCCCTCCCTCCTGACCCCCAGCCCTCAGCTATTGATAGACACTGATCATATCCCCTCTAAGTCTTCTCCTCTCCAGACTAACCAGCCCCAGGGCTCTCAGCCTCTCCTCCCCAGGCAGTGCTGCAGTCCCTTCAGCCTCCCTGCAGCCCTCCCTTGGGCTCTCTCCAGCAGATCCCTGTCCTTCCTGAACTGGGAAGCCCAGAACTGGATGCAGTATTCCAGGTGAGGTCTCAGCAGGGCAGAGTAGAGGGGGAGGAGAACCTCCCTGGATCTGCTGGACACACTCCTCCTAATGCACCCCAGGATCCCATTGGCTCTCCTCCCCAGAAGGGCACATTGCTGACCCATGCAGAACTTGCTGCCCACCAGTTATCTACTCCCCTCTATAGCCAACACCCACCAGAGGTGCCCAGCTCCTTGAGGGCTTTGATGCAGCAGAACTTAAGGGGGGTACAGGAAAGCTGGGGAGGGATTTTTGAGGGTGTCAGGGAGTGATAGGACTGGGGGGGGATGGAACAAAACTAGAAATGGGGAGATTGAGATTGGATGTTAGAAGTTGTTCCCCATGAGGGTGGTGAGAGCCTGGCACAGGTTGCCCAGGGAGGTGGTGGAGGCCTCATCCCTGGAGGTGTTTGCAGCCAGGCTGGAGGTGGCTGTGAGCAACCTGCTGTGGTGTGAGGTGTCCCTGCCCATGGCAGCAGAGCTGGAACTTGATGGTCCCTCCCAAGCCTGACCATTCTATGAACCCAAGAAGTGAGGAGAGAAAGCATGCAGCACACTGTGCCTGGGCCACCAGCCCAAGTCCTGTTGGTGCTTCAGGCTTCTCTGGAGACCAACAACAATCAGGGGCTGCACTAGCAGCAGGATTCGGGGAGTGCATCACTACTGGGGTGGGTCAGCCACTGTCAGTGGGTCAGTGATGCGTACATACAACAGGCAGAACACCTCCAGAAGGGCAACTCCACCTTTCCTCCACACAGGTGGGTGGTCAGGGACATCCACACAGACACTCACTAGAGAGCTGCTTCTGCAGCTGCCGGACCAGCGCCGCCGTCTGCTGCTGCTGCTGGGTCTGCTGCAAGCCTTGCCTTGGGAACTGCAGAAGGAAGTGGAAGAGGAATGAACCAGGCACAGCACAAGTGTCACAGCAGGCAAACGTGGCAGCTGCCCCACCAGCTGCTGCTGGTGCAGGGCTGAAGAAGGCAGGTGTGCCACCACCACGGGTCCTGACCAGCTCTTAAAGCACAGCAGGGACACATGGAGCACACTCAGAACTACAGAACTGCTCTTCATTCCCTCACATCTGACACATTTCCAGTCATGGAAAGCTCTGTGCTGGATGAGGAGCCTGCAGGTGCTCAGGCTCTGGGATGGCCACAAAGTAGTAGGGGTTGGGAGGGACCCCTGGGGACCATCTTGGCTCTCCTATGAGGTTTATTCAAGATACACTCAGCCTGCATGGGCTCAGGCTCTGGGATGGTCACAAAGTAGTAGGGGTTGGGAGGGACCCCTGGGGCCCATCTTGGCTCTCCTATGAGGTTTGTTCAAGATACAAACACTATGAAGAAAAAACCTCAAAAATGGATGGAAATTGTCTTTCAACAGCTACCAGACAAACTTCTTTCATCTGTCCTTACTCCTGGCTCTTGGAAGCCACCTCTGAGCTTCTCCATCAGATCACACTGATGAATGCTTCTGAGCTCAGAAGCAATTGCAGCATTCCTGTGTGTTCCCCATTTTTCTCTAGGGTGAAAGGAAATGGCCTCAGGTTGCCCCAGGGCAGGTTTAGGTTGGACATTAGAAGAAACTTTTTCACTGGCTGGCACAGGCTGCCCAGAGAGGTGGCACCTCTGGAGGCATTTCAAAGAGGCAGAGATGTAGTGCTGAGGGACGGTTTTGCACCAGACCTGGCTGGTTGGACACAATGACCTTAAAAGGTCTTTTCCAACCAAAATTCTATGACTCTACAGCAAACCTTTCCTAGCTATCCTCACCCAGCTGAAGTGTCTCTCCCTCACACCTCTCTGCTCATCTCTGCTTACCAAAGGCTGCTGTGGTTGCACAGGCTGGAGACCAAGAGTCTGCTGCTGCCCAGGCTGCTGCTGCTGCTGCAACTGGAAGGAGATAGCATTGAAAGACCAGAGACATGGCAACAGGTCCTCAGCTGGTGCAGCTCCTCAGGGCTCTGCCCAGCCCAGGAGCCAGGCAAGCTTACAGCCCTGGGTACTGAGGAGACACTTGGGAGACAAGCCTGGCAGCTCTCCACATTCATCACCAGCCCCAGCAACCCACCCAAAGACACAAACCCACCCAAAGACACAAACCCACCCAGAAGCTGGCAGATTTCACTTCCTACAGCACTGACAGATGTAGCTAAAGAAGAGCTGGACAAGAGCTGGCACAGGCAGCTGCTGCAGTCAAGTGAACACATGCAAATCTTCCCAGCCATCAGAGGGCCATGGGAAGGATTCCCAGTTTCCTTCCCCTGTGCCCAGCCCTGCAGCTTCAGCTGACAGACTGACAGCTACCTCCAAATTAAAAGTGTATCATCAAGCCAGAAGAGAAGATTGGGCCAGAGAGGCAGCAAGCCCTTGGCTTTGACTCCAGGCAGGGGAGGGCACAGCATGCTCAGCTGGGCTGTCCTCAAATCCTCCTGCTCCAGAGGCATTCACAGCCCTGCACAACACAGGGACTGGACTCCACACCTGCCCAGATGTCTTGTGAAGAGCCCCACAGCACTGGATTGCTGCCCTGGAGCACAAGCAGCCTGGGCTGCCAGCAGCAGGCTCTGCTGCTCCAGACCTGCAGGCATGTGTGAGCGGTGCCACACCAGCACATGGCATGGGGACATGTGCTGGCCCTGCCCTCTGGTGGGGCTGAGTCACAGTAATCACAGTGTCACAGGACATCAGAGGTTGGAAGGGACCTCCAGAGATCATCCAGTCCAATATCCCTGCCAAAAGCAAGAACACCCAGGGCAGACTGCACAGGAATGCATCCTGGGGGGGGTTGGAATCTCTCCAGAGGAGAAGGCTCCACAACCTCTCTGGGCAGCCTGCTCCAGTGCTCTGGCACCCTCACTGCAAAGAAGTTTCTCCTCATGTTGAACTGAAACCTTCTCTGTTCAAGCTTGAACCTCTTGTTTCTTGTCTTATTACTGTGCACCACTGAGAAGAGCTTGGTCCCCTCCACTTGCCCCCCACCCCTCAGCTATTGATAGACATTGATCAGATCCCTCTCAGCCTTCTCTTCTCCAGACTGAACAGCCCCAGGGCTCTCAGGTTCTCTTCACAGGGGAGATGCTCAAATCCCCTAAGCATCCTCCTGGCTCTCCCTTGGACTCTCTCCAGCAGGTCTCTGTCTCTCTTGAACTGGGGAGCCCAGAACTGGACACAGGATTGCAGCTCTGGTCTCAGCAGGGCAGAGTAGAGAGGTAGGAGAACCTCCCTAGCCCTGCTGGCCACACTTTTCTTGCTGCACCACCCAAAAGAGCTTGGTCCCCTCCTCTTGACACCCAGCCTCACCTGGAGGAGCCTCTGCTGTCGCATCTGCTGCTGCCTCTGCCTTGCTGGCTCTGGTGGCAGCGGAACCGAGCTCAGGGCTGGGTGAGGACCTGCTGTGGGTGTCCCATCCAGGCCTCCCCCAACCAGGGCACTCTGCTGCAAGGGCTGGTGGCTCAGGCTGCTGGGGGAGAAGAACAAGGGGTTATACCTCACCTCCAGGCAGAGCACCAGCCAGTCCAGGAGCAGCCAACCCCAGGCTGCCACGAAGACGTAAAAGCTGCCACATGTTACAGGGAGAATGGATTGCTAAATGGGAATGCTCTGAAGAACAGCTTCTAAACAGGAGCCAGACTCCCAGACTCCACTGCTGCCCAGGGGCTGGTGGAGGCACTAAAAGGTTCCTCCTGATCCCAGCATTCAGCTCTGGCTTTCTTAGGAAAAGTGAAGAGTTTTTGCATTTCAAGCAAGAACTCAACCAGAGCACTAAAACCTCCTCCAGACCAAGAGACCTCACAGTTACCTTTCCATGAGTTTAGAACAGGTTGGAAAGGCCTGGTGATACCAAATCTGGTTATCTGGATCTGAGTGTGGTGAAACAGGACCCAGCAGCTGGCTGTAAATGAAGTCTGATGTTCTGCAGGCACACAGGACAGCTGGGCTGCAGCATGTGGCAAGGCCAACTTCAAACAAAAATTGAGTAAGGGGAGAAAACAGGGGGAAATTCCTCACAGAATGGGTTGGGTTGGAAGGGGCCTTGAAGAGCAGCTAGTGCCAACCCCCTGCAGCCCAGGGGGGGTTGCACCTCCCACCTCCCCAGGATGCTCAAGGCCTCATCCAACCTGGCCGTGAACACCTCCAGGGAGGAGGCATCTACAACCCCTCTGTCTCCCCACCCTCACTGTCAAGAATTTCTTCCTCATCTCCAGCCTCAATCTTCCCTCTTCCAGCTCAAAGCCACTGCATCCCACCCCACCACCACAAGCTCAACAGAACATCCAGCTCAGTTTAAACCCCTTTGTCTTCAGCCCTCCAGGAGGGTGCCAGGGCTCACCGCGGGGCGTAGGCAGCAGCCTGCTGCGGGAGGTAGCCTCCGGGCTGCATCTGCCGCAGCCGCTCCATCAGCGAGGGGCTGGGGTGGGCCGCAGGGTAGGTCCTGGGGGTGTAGCTGGGCGGCAGCACCAGGGCCCCAGGCGGCTGCTGCTGCTGCTGCAAAGGCATGGGCGTGCTGTACATGGTGTAGCCGTGGGGCAGGCTCTGGGGGAGAGGACAGGAGAGACATCACCGCCCGGGCTGCAGCAGGGCGACACAAAGGGCATCACAGAGCATTTAGCTTGGGAGAGACCTCTGAGATCCCCAAGCCCAGCTGTAGCCCCAGCAACTGCCAGGCCACCACTGCACCATGGCCCTCAGCACCACATCCACACAGCTCTGAAACCCCTCCAGGGATGGGGACTCCACCTCTGCCCTGGGCAGCCTGGGCAACTCTCTCCATGAAGAAATTGTTCCTCATGTCCAACCTAAACCTGCCCTGGTGCAACTCAAGGCCATTTCTTCTTGTCCTATCACTTGTTCCTTGGGAGAAGAGACCAACCCCACCTGGCCCCAACCTCTTCTCACTAGTAGAGAGCCAGAAGCTTTCCCCTTAGCCTCCTGTTCTCCAGACTTGAACAATCCCAGTCCCTCCAGCTGCTCCTTACATGACTTGTGCCCTGGGCCCTTCACTAGCTTCTTTGCTCTTCACTATAAAAGAAAGAGGTGGCCTTCAGCAAAGAGCCAAAGCCTGGACCCTCCTGTGAGTCCCCAGGCTGGTTGTACCCTGCTTCTGTTCATGAGTTCAGGCAGCTGCAGCGTGGTCATCACACACAGCAGGATGGAGCCAGCACCAGGCCATCCTTCCCCGAGAGGCACTCAGCAAGAGCAGGGCTCAGCTCCACCTCTTCTCTTTGGTTCCCTCCCCAAAATCCCAAGTACCAGAAGGACCATGCCATAAGAAAGAGTCACTGGTATCACTCTTCCACCAGAACCTGGCCAAATGTCAGGTTTAAGCTGGAGGACATTTGCCTTCACCAGCCAACACCACCAGGAAAACCTGGGAAGTGACCACATTAAAAACATTTCCAAGCCACAGCACATGGAGAGCAGAAGCATCCTTGAAAGGAGGCCTAGGGAACACCCAGTGAGCACATCCCAAGCACAGAAAGCAGGCTGGGAGGTGAAGGAGCTCTCCAAGAGCATTTCCATGCAGGTGTTGCAGGAGCAGTGTGGTACCTGTGCTTGCTGCAGCCCTGGGTACTGCGGGAGCTGCGACTGGGGGCGAACTTGGGCAGAGAAAATAGCAGCCTGGTCCATCAGCTGCCCCTGAAAGACACAGCATCCATCAGACACAGCCTCCACACAACCCCAGCAAGCCCTCATCTGCACACCAGCCCCACCACGTTGTGCCCTAAAGCCATGGAGATGCCTGACCATTTGTTTCAGGACAGCTGCTTGTTGCTTATCTGGGCCCCAACCTCAAGGTTCTGCTCACAGAGCACCAGCTCCAGAGCAGCCTGGCTGCAGCCATGCTCTGAAGCCAGCTCAGGCTCCCAAGGGGGATGCACCACAGCCAGATGTGGCCTGGCACGCAGCAGCTGTGCTCTGCACCCGTGCTGGAAGGAAAAGCAGCTGTTTGTGGAGATCAGGAGTGTCTGTGTGGAACTGGTCCTGCTGCACTTGCTGGAGTTTGAACTGGGGAGGGCAGTGCTGTGCCTCTGCTGCTGGCCTGCAGCCACCACACAGCTCCACCTGAAAGCTTCTGAGCTGCAGCAGAGAACACAAATATCATGAAGCAGCAAAGGGGCAGCCTGGGTTTGTGCAACATGGGAAAACCAGAAGGGGCTAAGAGATTAAATGAAGCTCCCAGGCAGCCCTGGTGCAGCCATAGCTGGGGAGTTATTGCAGCTGCAGTACCAAGCTGGCTTCCACCCCCTGAATCAACCCAGGATGAGCAGCCCTGCTGGAAGCTGAACTGTGGTGTGGCTCTGCAGCCCTTGAGCCTGGGACAAACCTGCTGGAGTGGCTGTGGCTGTGCCTGCTGCCTGAGGAGCCGCTGCTGCTGCTGTTCTTGCTGCAGGAGCTTCATCTGCAGCAGCTGCTGCTGGGGGGCGACTGCATGGATGGAGGGGGGCTGCAGCAGGGTGCCCGAGCGCCGCTGCAGCAGGTTGGACAGGGCCTGCTTGGTGTGGGATGGGACAAAGGAGCCTGCTGCATCCAGCCTGGAGCCACCTGCAAAACACCCACAGGATCTGCCCCCTGCCCTCCAGAAGGGCACTGCCCCAGTTCATCAGCAACTCTTTACTGAGCTCCACAGTGACAGTAACAAACACCTCTGTGAAGGCAGACCCCACATGCCACAGCTGTGCAGGGGCTGCCCTGCTGTGCCACAGCTGTGTGCAGGAGGTGCCCTGCTGTGCCATACCTGTGTGCAGGGGCTGGCCCTGCCCGAAGAAGCTGGGCTGTGGTGGCTGCCCCAGGACGCTGTAGCCCCACAGGGCAGGCTGAGGATGGGGCAGCATCGGGGAGGAGAGCGGTGAGTAGGTGGGAGGCACTCTGTAGAGGCTGCCCTGGGGGTATTCCTGAGAGTGCAGAGCAGAAGGCAGAGTTAGTGACAGTCAGACCTTACTGACTCATAAATAATGCCAACTCTCCCACTGAATTATTCAAGGGCAGGAACAGTTCCCATTGTGGACTGCAACGCTGCAAAAGCCAGGTGAAGTCTGAGGCTGCCCACACACTCACAGCTCCAACCACACAGCACCACCCCTGCCTCACCAGTCACTGCCTTCTGCAGGCTGTGGCTAGGGAGAGCACAGGGACAGCTTCCTCTAGCAGTGTATGTAACAGGAAGAACTTAACTGAAACATAGGACCATGGCATCACTTGGGTTGGAAAGGACCTTTAAGATCATCCAGTCCAACCATTCTCTTACTCAGCCAAGCCTAGGGATAAACCATGTCCCTCAGCACCACACCTCTGCCTCTCTGAAACACCTGCAGGGATGGGGATTCAGCCATGTCCCTGGCCAGCCTTTGAGAACCCTTTCAGTGAAGAAGCTTCTTCTGTCCAACCCAAACTTCCCTGGGGCAGCTTAAGGCCATTTCCTTTTGTCCTGTCACTTGTTGTTACATCAGGGAGGGCAGAAAATGATCTGAAAACCACAGCTGAAAATGCAACATGTGGGCAAAACAGCTGGCTGCTGGCAGGGGACAACCACCTCTACCACATGGGTAGCAGTGTGAAGAGGACCTAATTGCACAGAACATAGGACATAATTGCACCAAGTCTCCTGCTCTGGAGACCTTCCAGCCCCACCTGGATGTGTTCCTGTGCGACCTGTGCTGGGTTCTATGGTCCTGCTCTGGCAGGGTCTTTGGACTTGATGCTCTTTGGAGGTCCCTTCCAACCCCTAGCAGCCTGTGGTCCTGTGACTGTTGCTGGAAACACAGCTCATGATTTGGGTCATGGCAGGAACAAGTTTCAAACCCTTGCTTTAAGCAATCCTCAACTCCCACCCCAAAACCCAACACAAACCAAAAGAGGAGGCATCTCAGAGACCAGAACAAACTGCACAACACTTCAGCTATGCACAAGAGCCTCTTTCAGGCTGGTGTCCAGCTGAGAGGCACCACACAACATCAGGCACTTCAGTGAGGTGTTCCCAGTGCCTGTTGGGGCACCAGCTACTTACATCAGCCCTGGAGCTTGCCTTTGACTTCCGCTTCCTGCCCTTTGCCTTCTTCTCATCATCAGCAGTGTGTTTGCCCTGGTCAGAGAGCTCTCCTAACTTCCTTTCTGGTTCCTGAGACACAGGTGTGGTGGGCTCTTCCTCCTCCTCCTCCTCCTCTGGAGGAAGGGGCAAGGGCTCGAGGTAGTAACTCCTTGGCTTGGGCTTGGGGTGTGTGTGGTAGAGGAGGAGATGCTGCTGCTCCTCGTACTTGATCACCTTCCTGTCGACACGAACGGTACCAAACCAGCCCCAGGAGAGAGGAGCAGGGGTTTTGTGACCTTCAACTAAATCCCATGGGGACACCTTTTGTTTTGTGGAAACCTGAAGGCCCTGTTTCAGAAGAAAAGTGCAGTGAGTACCCGAAGAAAGCTGAAGGCTGGAGCTGACAGCTTGCTTTTGGGCAGAGTTATCTGAGTCTGAAAAACACCCCCCAGTGAGGGATTTCCTCCCCTCCACAAAGGGTACCAAATGCACCCTGTGGGATTTGAACCTCCATCCTGCTGCTACTGAAGTAATTATCATAGAATGGCCCAGGCTGGAAGAGACCTTAGAGATCATCTAAGGGGACTTGTTGTGACAGGACAAGGGGTGGTGGTTTAAAACCAAAAGGGGAGTTTTAGATAGAAGGCTGACATCTCTTACACTGAGGGTGGGGAGACCCTGGCCCAGGTTGCCCAGAGAGGTGGGAGATGCTCTATCCCTGGAAGCACTGCAGGGATGGAGCACCTGGAGCTCTGAGCAACCTGCTCTAGCTGCAGATGTCCCTGCTGACTGCAGGGTACTGGACTAGATGAGCCTGAAAGGTTCCTTCCCACCCAAACCAGTCTGTGACCTGTGAGACTATCTGCAAGTCCCAGTGAGAGGGCACTTGCCAGGCAGGGCTGGGTGGAACTGCTGCAGGTGCTGCTGCAGGGACAGTGATGCCAGGGCGTGGGCCAAGCCCCACAAAGCTGCTCAGAGCCCTCCAGCTGGGGCTTAACAGAGGGTTTGCATCTACAGAATTACAGATTTAACCAGGTTGGAAAAGACCTTGGAGATCATCCAGTCCAACCTATCATCCAATACCACCTGATCAGCTAAACCAAGTGCCTCATCCAGTCTCCTCTTAAATACCTCCAGTGATAGTGACTCCATCACCCCCCTGGGCAGCATATCCCAATGGCCAATCTCTCTTGCTGGGAAGAATTTCTTCCTCACCTCCAGCCTAAACCTTCCCTGGCACAGCTTGAGACTGTGTCCTCTTGTTCTGGTGCTGGGTGCCTGGGAGAAGAGACCAACCCCCACCTGGCTGCAACCTCCCTTCAGGGAGTTGGAGAGAGCAAGAAGGTCTCCCCTGAGCCTCCTCTTCTTCAGGCTAAGCAACCCCAGCTCCCTCAGCCTCTCCTCACAGGGCTGTGCTCCAGACCCCTCCCCAGCCTCCTTGCCCTTCTCTGGACACATTGCAATATCTCAACATCCTTTTTGTATTGAGGGGCCCAGAACTGGACACAGGACCCAAGGTATGGCCTGAGCAGTGCTGAGCACAGGGCAGAATGACTTCCCTGCTCCTGCTGGCCACACTGCTCCTGGATGCCATTGCTCCTTGTCAATTTCTTGCCTGTTTCTTGTCAATGGAGTCGAAGCCTGCGATCTTGTTGCCCTTGGTGTCGATCAGGGAGCCCATGGGCTCGCAGGCGATGATGTCGCACGTCTGCTTGGGCAGGGGCAGCAGCTGCCGCACCCTGTCGATGCTCTCCGACCGCTTGTCCCCCAGCTCCTTCTGCAGGGCAAAGAGCAGGGAGTCAGACGGCAAGGGGAGGGAGAGGGAGGAGACCCCCGCCGTGCTCTCAGCAGCAGGGCATGACCCTCTCGGATGGAAGAGCTCCTTCTGCTCTCCCTCCACTCACTGCAAGTTCAGCACTTTCCTTTCCTCTCCTCTTTTCCAACGACGCTAAGTTATGTTTTGCTTCTCTTGTTTAAGCAGAAGGTGGAAAATACCCAACACCAACTCAGGGTCTCAAAGAGGAAGAGAATCGACTGAAGTGTCTTGCAGAGCAAGATTAATCTTAATGCAATGTGGCAGGTTTAGGCCCTGTCTAGGAAAACCTCCCCCAGATCTTGAACAGAAAGTGGTGGGAGGTAAATAAATTACCATTGGATGTGCAAGGGAAAACATGCTAAGGACTAAATAATCCCACTGCTCTGACTGCTAGCTTCATCTGCTTTCAACTGAGCTGCTCTGGCAGTTTTATGTTGGGAAGGTAATTCCAAGCCACCACAATTACTGATTTTAAGTCATTAGAATAGGTAGAGGTCTGTCCTCCCACCCCCACACTCCTCCACTGCTGCCTTCTTCTTTCCCCCCTTGTTACCACCGGTGCTGTTTCAGCCTCTCCTCTTTTCCCAGGCCCTGGAAACGATGGGATGCAAAGGAGGGCACTCAGGAGAAGGTTGACACTGAACAGCCACCACACTTACCTTTAATTTTTTCACCAGGTTCATGTAAGCTCTTTTGTTTTCCTCAGGCCCTCCCTGGGAAGCGTTGGACAAGTCCGAGGCCAGCGTCCCGTTGATGAGGACCCCCAGCATGTCCAGCACGGTGGTGAACAGCTCACTGGGAGCAAAGACAAGAGTAACCCTGAGGAGAAGCCCCTGCTGAGACCCAGGGACAGGGGGATAGACTAGGATAGGATAGGATAGGATAGGATAGGATAGGATAGGATAGGATAGGATAGGATAGGATAGGATAGGATAGGATTAACCAGGTTGGACCAGGTTGGAAAAGGCCTTAGAGATCATCCAGTCCAACCTACCACCCAACACCATCTGATCAACTAAACCATAGCATCAAGTGCCTCATCCAGGCTCTTCTTACACACTTCCAGTAATGGTGACTCCACCACCTCCCTGGGCAGCACATTCCCATGGCAAATCTTTTTCTTTATGGCAAGAACTTCTTCCTAGCATCCAGCCTAAACCTCCCCTGGCACAGCTTGAGACTGCTACAGACAGTCACTAGGGACTGGAGCACACAAGTTGGGAAGGTGCTCAGGGATGTGGTTGTTATGGACAAGTGTCAGCAGTGGCTCCAGTGCTTCCCATAACCAAGGTACTCCCCAGCCATGCCCTGCATTAAGCATGCAAGCTGCATTCAAGCAGTAGTAGAACAAGGGTAAGGAAAGCATGAGGCTAAAATCCAGGCCCCCCGAGGTGCAAAGCAGCAGCGACAGGGAGCAGCGCAGACGTACTTGCTGGTCTGCATGTCCACAGTTCCTGAAGTGATGATCTGGAGGAGCAGGAGTGCCCAGTCAGTGGTCCACTGGCTGCTCCTCTGCACGGTATCAAACATGCCCCCCACCTGCAAAGCAAAGGGCAGAGAGCACAGCTTGGCACAGGCCTCCTTGGGCATAACACCCTGCACATGCAGGTGCTGACTGCCTGGCTGCTGACACTAAAGTACTTGCATAGAATCAGTGAGGTTGGAAAAGACCTCAGAGATCAAGTCCAACCTATTGCCTAATACCTAACACCTCCTGACAAATAAACCATGGCTCCAAGTGCCACATCCAAGCCTTTTTTGAGCACCTCCAGGGTTGGGGACTCCACCACCTCCCTGGGCAGCACATCCCAAGGGCCAATCTCTCTTGCTGGGAAGAACTTTCTCCTCACCTCCAGCCTAAACTTCCTCTGGCACAGCTTGAGACTGTGTCCTCTTGTTCTGGTGCTGCTTACCTGAGAGAAGAGACCAACCCTCTCCTGGCTACAACCTCCCTTCAGGGAGTTGGAGAGAGCAAGGAGGTCTCCCCTGAGCCTCCTCTTCTCCAGGCTAAGCAACCCCAGCTCCCTCAGCCTCTCCTCACAGGGCTGTGCTCCAGACCCCTCCCCAGCCTTCTTGCCCTTCTCTGGACATGTTCAAGTCCCCTGGCTCCCCTCCAGAGTACCTGCCACACCTTTCTGTGACATCAGGACAACCACCCAGGCTCTTCTTACCAAGTTCAGGCGCAGCTGTAGGGCTTCATGCATCATCTGCCTGGCTTTAACATCGTCCTGGCACCGCTCTTCCCGCCAGTTACTGAGGATCTGCAGAAAAGCATTGGATTAAGGTGGGTTTCTTCCTGCAAAGGAATGTTCTGCCTTTTATAGTTAAAGTATTTGTGATCACTATCTATAAGGGATCACAAAGGGTCATGAACCTTTTGATCCTCCTGCCTGTTTAAGAGCAGATCAAGCAAACTAGCAGGGGCAAAAAAATAACTGTAAAGAGCTGCTGATCTGCTGGCAGCTGTGGGAGTAGATCTTCCTGCTGTAGTGGGAAGAAAATAAGCAGCTGCATTATGAATGTTATTAGCAATGCTGTTGCAAGCACCCTGTCTGACTGCTCACCACAGGTTAAGTGAAGAGATCTCTTGCCCTGGATGCAATCAGCTCCACAGAATTACAGAATTGTCAGGGTTGGAAGGGACCTCAAGGCTCAGCCAGTTCCAACCTCCCTGCCATGGGCAGGGACACCTCACACCACAGCAGGTTGCTCACAGCCACATCCAGCCTGGCCTTAAATACCTCCAGGCATGAGGCTTCCACCACCTCCCTGGGCAACCTGTGCCAGTCTCTCACCACCCTCATGGGGAACAACTTCTCTCTCACATCTAATCTAAATTTCTTCTCCTCTCGCTTGGATCCATTCCCCCCAGTCCTATCCCTCCCTGAGACCCTCAAAAGTCCCTCCCCAGCTTTCTTGGAGCCCCCTTCAGATACTGCAAAGCCATAATTAGGTCTCCTCAGAGCCTTCTCCTCTCCAGCCTGCACAACCCCAACTGTCTCAGTCTGTCCTCATAGCAGGGCAGCTCCAGCCCTCTGCTCACCCTCATGGCCCTTCTCTGGACACCTTCCAGCACCTCCAGATCCTTCCTGGAACAGAGGCTCCAGAACTGGACCCAGAGCTCCAGGTGGGGTCTCAGGAGAGTGAAGCAGAGAGGGAGGATCCCCTCCCTGCCCCTGCTGGCCACACTTCTCTTGCTGCAGCCCAGGCTCTGCTTGGGTCTCTGGGCTGTAAGGGCACAATGATGACTAGACCCTGAGGGAACCAGCCACATTCCAGGGGAGAACCCAGACAACAAAAGGAAAACCCAAATGGCAGTGACTCCAGGGTTGAAAACAACCACTCAAGGAATGAATATAACCAGGATGTGGAGCTCTGACATAGCCTGGACCTGAGCTGAGAGGCTCTAGGACAACACAGCAGCCCTACAGGTATCGATCTTCCGCCCAGAAAGGTTGGACCAGATGATCCTTGTAGTCCCTTCCAACCTGGGATCCTGTGATTCTATGAATGTTGACTGTCAGAGCAACTCACAGAAACCAGAGACAGAAAGCAGGCCACAAGCACCCCCTACATGGGCCACTGGGGGTATTAATTTTAAAGACAGCCTCCAGCAGCTGTTGGAGGGCAGAGCATGAGCCAGGTGGGAGCAGGCAGTCTAGAGCAGAGCAGCAGAGGGTGTGAGTAAGCCAAAGGAAGAGCTGAGGGCAATGGGCCTGTTTGGGACTAGTAACACAGGTTTTTGAACTACAAAACCCTCCTCATCTGCACCAGCTGGAGGAGGTGGAGGGCTTCCTCAAAGAGGGCAAGTTCCAAACTTAGCAAAACTTCTTCTGATCAAGCTAGAGGCTGAGAAGACTGCTAAGACTGCTCCCCCAGGACAAGCACCTTTCATTGCTTTGCCTGGAAAGAACTGGAATCAGACTCAGGTGAGAGTGGGACAACACTGGAACAGGTTGCCCAGGGATGTGGTTGAGGCCTCAGAGAATTGCCAGGGTTGAAACAGACCTCAAGGATCAGCCAGTTCCAAGCCCCCAGCCAAGTCTCTCACCATCCCTGAAGACATTCCAGACCAGACTCGACGTGGCCCTGGGCAGCCTGATCTAGTTGGAGGTGTCCCTGCTGACTGCAGGGGGGTTGGACAAGGTGATCCCTGAAGGTCCCTTCCAACCCAGTGCAATCTGTGACTCTGTGGCTGTACTTCCCTGCACCACTTTTAGAAAAGGAGATGTCTCCACTCTCAGAGAAGAACAGACACTTCCCCATGCTGCCTGCCTGGCACTGCTCCTGTGGGCACACACTGCCACGTGCCCGGCGGCACACACCTCAGCCTGCTGACACACGGGGTGCTGGTGGCTCTGTGCTTGTTTTACCTGATTCACTTGGTTCTGCAGGGATGTTAGGAGCCCTTCCCGCTGCTCATCCTGTCCCTTAAGGCAAGTGAGTACCAGGGAGAGGAAAGGCTGCTGGCTCAAGAGAGACATGCTTCAAGAGAGGCAAGCAGAAGGCAATTAGTGAGGTTATTTTGATACTTCCCATCCATCCTCGCTCCCTTCCTCGTTTTGTCTGCCCCCTTTTTCCTGGCAGGGGCAGTGCCCATGTCTGTGTCTGTGTCTGGGTTCAGTAAATTAAAGCCTTGCCAGGGGAATTAGAAGCACATCAGAGGGCAGAGCAGCAGCCAGTGTAAACGCACACATTATGCACACCAGCACTGGGAACCCTCCTTGCTCTGGGCACTGTATGACCTGCACCCTTAAGGCCTGACTCAGGGACAGAGCACATCATTTTAAGGCTGCTTTGATCAACCAGGGATATAATTTCACTGGAGATTAGGTAGCTGAAGGTTCAAATCCCTGTGAGTGGTCTGAAGTGAATCCCAATTCAGTTTGCCCTAGAAGCACTGAGCGACAGCTGCCTGAATTGCACTCAAATTCTAGCAGGGCTCAGCTGGGAGTAAATTGAGCTGCAGCCTTAGCTGGTTGGAGGAGAGAGGCCACAGCAATGCAAAGGCTTCCCCTCTGGGTAATTCATCTTGTTTAGAGCAATCTGTTTCCCTTATAAACACCAAATTAAGACAAAGTGAAGGAAAAAATGAAAATGAAGGAGATGTGAAGCCGAAGAGAAGTTAGCAAAGGGATTTGAGTCACAGCTCATGCAAAGACTACTGCAGCTTCAGGCAGGTAGGCTCCTTGAAAACTGTGTTCTCTGCAGTGGTTATTTGCTGGGTGTGTGGTGTCCCAAGTCACTGCTGTCATAACTCCAAGATCAAGCACCAAAACCCCAGGCACTGGGAAGAACCTTCTGCTGAAGGGAAGGCAATCACCATCCAGTCACTAAACACTCTCATGTGCTTGGGGAGTTGAAGAGGAGCTCAAGCCTAATTCCCAACAGGAATTAAATGACACTTGGTGACAGTTAGGGGATCTCCCTGGCAAGAGAAGTGGCCAGAGAAGGGAAGAGACAAGCACTCGAAGTGTCCATTTAAATCTCTCTCATTTCCCACCATCGTGCTGCAAGGGTAGAAGCTGTGTTACAAAGCTTTCACACTTCTGCCTTTGAAACCAATGTTGGGCTTTTAATTCAAACTAAAAGGCACTGAAGCCTGTTTGGGGTGCATCACTTATTGCCACCCAAAAGCAAAGCAGTGAGGTTTGGGTGAAGCCAAAATCCAGCTCCTCGCTCAACTCCTCCTTCCAAACCACCTCTCGGCTCTGTGCTCGGGGACCTGCCGGGCTCATACCTTTTTTGCTTCTGTCTGTCTCTTTCCTTCTTAGAGGAGGACCCCAAATGCTGACCTTTCTCCAGCTCCTCCCCTGCAGCTTTCAAGACCCTGCCTTGGACAGAGGTAGGCAGCTTGGCAATCAAGGGAGCCACCAGCCACACTCCTCGGCGCTCAGAGGAGCTGGAAACAGAAGAAACTTCCATCAGCCAAACCCCCCCCACGCACTGCTGCAGCCAGCCCCCAGCTCTTGTAAGCCTTGCACTGCCCTTGATCAGAGCAGCTGAGGCCAAAGCCTCCTGGAGTAAGCAGTGTGGCCTGAGCAAGCCACAACTTCTGGTTGCCAGAAGAAATTCCAGCAGTGTTGAAGTGAATCAAGAGAAGTAACCTTCAGGTGATTCATTTCTGTATGTTCCTCTTGCAAGTTGGGGGGGGGGGGGGGGGCAGGAAACCCAACACCCAAACCAACCTCTAGGCACAGAATTGGCTAAAAGGATTAGGATTGGATTTAAAAGGTGTCACCAAAACAAAATAGAATAGGATAAAATGGAATGGAATAGGATAGGATAGGATAAACCAGAACAGAAGAGGATAAACCAGAACAGAAGAGGATAAACCAGAACAGAAGAGGATAAACCAAACTAGAAGAGGATAAACCAAACTAGAATAGGATAAACCAAACTAGAATAGGATAAACCAGAACAGAATGAAACAAAATAAAATAGAATAAAAGCAAACCAAACCAAACAGAAGATAGAATACCTTAGGAATGTCTTTTTACCATTCTGTCTTGTATTACTTGTGTCAGCATTTCCAAGAGAGTTTGGGCTGCAGAGGCCTATACCAGAGTTAGAAGAGTTATTGTTTAGAGCAGCGGAGTGCTGAAACACCTCTATTGTCGCCTTTGCAATATTATCCAACAAGCTGTTCATTTCAGCCACAGCCCCAGAACCCTACAGCAAAACATAAGTACACTAGCACATTCGTGGCATGGTGCCTCACCAACTCTGTCAACATTTAACAGGCTTTGTCTTCATTTTCTTGGTTTTTTTGCCTTTTTTGTTTTGGTTTTTGCATTCAGTGTCTCAGGCAGGAAGAGTTTGCAAAGGGAAGTACTCACAGGCTCCTTGGTGCACTGTTTGAGCATCAGCTGCAGCTCCAGCCAGGACTGACGGAGAGTCCACTGGTCTAAGTTCTGGGGAAGGGTTACACAGGACAAACACAAGGGTCAGCACTTCACAGGGGTGAAAGGAAAACCAAACAACCACCCCCAGTCTCCTAACTGATACATAAACCAACCTCCAGTCTCCTGAATGATGGCATAAACCAGCCCCCAGTCTCCTAACTGATGTATAAACCAACTCCCCATCTCCTAACTGATGGATAACGACCCCCAGTCTCCTAACTGATGCATAAACCACCCCCCAAACTGATGCATAAACCAACGCCCAGTCTCCTAACTGATACATAAACGACCCCCAATCTCCTAACTGATGCATAAACGACCCCCAATCTCCTAACTGATGCATAAATGACCCCCAGTCTCCTGATGTATAAATGACCCCCAGTCTCCTAACTGATGGCATAAAACAACCAAGCCCAGTCTCCTAACTGATGCATGTTCCACGCAAGAGCCTCATCTTCTGTGTGCCGATTGGGGTACTGTATACAGGTCTGTAGCCCTCAGTATAGGAAGGATATGGACCTGATGGAGAGGGTCCAGAAGAGGGCCACCAAAATGATCAGGGGGTTGGAGCAGCTCTCCTATGAGCACAGGCTGAAGGAGCTGGGGGTGTTCAGCCTGGAGAAGAGAAGGCTACAGGGAGACCTAATAGCAGCCTGCCAGTGCCTGAAGGGGGCTACAAGAAGGATGGAGAGAGACTGTTTGCAGAGGACTGCAGGGACAGGACCAGGGACAATGGCTTCAAACTAGAGCAGAGCAGACTTAGATTGGATGTTAGGAATGAGTTCTGCACCATGAGGATGGTGGAACACTGGAACAGGTTGTCCAAGGAGGTGGTTGAGGCTCCTTCCCTGGAGATATTTAAGGTGAGGCTGGACAGGGCTCTGGGCAACCTGATCTGGTTGGGGATGTTCCTGCTGACTGCAGAGGGGGTTGGACTGCATGACCTTTGGAGGTCCCTTCTGGCCTGGACCATTCTATGATTCTATCTGGGCCCCTCGCTTCAAGAGACATCCTGAGATGCCAGAGAAAGTCCAGAGGAGAGCAACCAGACTGGGGAAAGGACTGGAGGGAAAGTCTGATTGAGGAGAGGCTGAGGGAGCTGGGGATGCTTAGCCTGCAGAAGAGGAGGCTCAGGGGAGACCTTATTGCTCTTTCCAGCTCCCTGAAGGGAGGTAGTAGCCAGGTGGGGGTTGCTCTCTTCTCCCAGGCAGCCAGCACCAGAACAAGAGGACACAGTCTCAAGCCAGGGGAGGTTTAGGCTCAAGGTGAGGAGAATGTTCTTCCCAGAAAGAGCAATTGGCCCTTGGGATGTGCTGCCCAGGGAGGTGGTGGAGTCCCCATCCCTGGAGGTGTTCACAAAAGGCTTGGATGTGGCACTTGGAGCCATGGTTTAGTTGTCAGGAGGTGTTAAGTATTGGTAATAGGTTGGACCTGATGATCTCTGAGGTCTTTTCCAACCACATTGATTCTGTGATTCTATGATTCTATGACACCAGAAGCCACACTACAAACATCCACATACAGCCTGGGAGTCCTGAGCACACAGCCTGTAAAGAAGCAACCAAAGGTCGATGGCAGCAAGAACTGCCTGTCCAGGTCACTTGGTGGTGCTGCTGAACGGCAGAGTAAGAGCCAAAGCACCACAGGCAGTTTTCTCCACCCCTTCCCCACTGCATTACCTGAAGTATGCGTTTGATGTGCTGCCTCTGAGGGTTGTCACCCTCGGAGCACTCCTTAATGCCATGAGGATAGCAGATAAGCTGGAGGAGTTTCTGTGCTTGCTTGTTGGAAAGAACAGGATCCAAAATCAGGTCTTTGTCCGTGCAGAGCCTCTCAGGTTCCTTCAAACAGTGCTCTCCCACCCACTCCTGCAAGAGACCAGACAACAGACTCAGCCAGCAGTAGGGCAACAGTCACTGCTGGAAAGCTGAACACAAAAGTGGTTTTTCCATATGCAAAACCTGAGGTGAGCTATGGTGACCATGCAGCAGGTGAGATGAGGAAGGCCTTCTGCCCTTCAGTGCCACCTGCCAGTGCAAGGCTGTTAACAGGCCTTCCCAAATTCATTCCTTCTGTACCTTGAATTCATAGAATCATACAATTGTCAGGGTTGGAAGGGACCTCAAGGATCAGCCAGTTCCAACCCCCCTGCCGTGGGCAGGGACACCTCACACTACAGCAGGTTGCTCACAGCCACATCCAGCCTGGTCTTAAAAACCTCCAGGGAGGAGGCTTCCACCTGGACACCTCCCTGGGCAACCTGTGCCAGGGTCTCACCACCCTCATGGGGAACAACTTCTTCCTCACACCCAATCTGAATCTACACACTTCTAGTTTTGCTCCATCCCCCCCAGTCCTATCACTCCCTGACACCCTGGAAAGTCCCTCAGCAAATTCAACTCTGCAATAGAACAAATGCTGCTGCCAAAGCACTTTGAGCAGGCAGCTGATGGAGTGCTCCTGCTGTCCTCTCAAAGTGCTTGAGATCCAGGTAGGAAAAACAGCTCAAAATAGAGTGCAGGTTGATGCTAATAACTAACTAAAGCAGTTTTGGCCTCCCAGTAACCTACTACTGTGCACCAATTGCCCAGGACCCCTCAGCCATCACTCTCACACTGCGCTGCATTAGCTTAGCCTCTGCAAGCCAGGCAGAGGAGCAGCTCCAGAGCTTACCTGCTGGCAGATGGTTCTCAGCACATAGCGAGCGTACTCGCTCAGACTGGCACTTTCGATGGGAACAGCTTTTCCACAGGGCTTCAGAGGCTGAGAGGAACCCCACATCTCCTCCTCATGCAGCTCACCTAACAAGCCTCTCACGGGGAAGTCTTCACCCTTCAAGGAGCCGACGCTGTTGCTGCCGATTTCGGCGTCGCCTGTAGGCCAGAAGCACAGAAGCAGGAGGTGAACTTCTACCTGAGCCTCTTAGGCTGGATGTTAGGGAGAAGTTCTTCCCAGAAAGAGAGATTGGCCATTGGGATGTGCTGCCCAGGGAGGTGGTGGAGTCACCATCCTTGGGGGTGTTTAAGAAGAGCCTGGATGAGGCACTTGGTGCCATGGTTTAGTTGATTAGATGGTGCTGGGTGGTAGGTTGGACTGGATGATCTCCAAGGTCTTTTCCAACCTGGTCTATTCTATTCTATTCTACTTCACTCCACTCCTATTCTACTCTACTCTACCTGCCACAGGACATCTTTAGAGGCCACAGCTAAGGACTGAAGCAGGAGTGAGGTGGTCACAACCAAAAGGGTAGCACTAACTGGCCCTGCAAATCTCCACCTTCCAAGTGTTGGTCACCCACCTCATCTGCCACAGCATCTCAATGTCTATTGCAGGAGGAAAAGCTTTGTGCAACTCCAACACAAATGAAGCCACTACCTGCTCCACAGACCTGTTCCACAGGAGAAGGTCTGTGAGTGTGTAACTGCTTTGGTAGATAAGGAAGAGCCAGGGTACTCACTCCTCTCAGATGTCCCTTTCCCAAGTCTCTCTGATTTATTAATACCCTACAGCTAAAGAGACAAGTTCTGAGCAGTGGGCCCTTAGCCCAGCTTGCTATGGGCTTGCTGATAAAAGAGACCGACCCTCCTGGGACTGGAAGCAGGCAGAGCACACTGCAGGAGCCTGGCAAACAGGGCTGAGCACCTCCTCTCTGCAAGGCACCAGCACAGCTCTCCAACCACCACCTACCCCAAACCAACAGGGCTGACCACAGAAGCCAGGAGAAGTACTTTGGGGACAATGCAGAAAAGCCTCAAAGCTGGGGAAAAGTCTGACCTGTGGGGAGATGATGCTGCTCATGGAAGCATGGGCAGCATCCACATTTCATTCCTGTCATCAGGGATTTCCTTTCCCAGGGAAAAGTATTAGCATGGTCTCTGTGGACTTAGAGGGGACCTTAGCACTCTACACTCCCTAAAAGGAAGCTGTAGTCAGGTGGGGATCAGGCTCTGCTCCCAGGCAGCTTGTGACAGCACAAGAGGGCATGGCATAAAGCTGTGCTAGGAGAGGTTTAGGCTGGATATTAGGAAGCACTTCCTCACAGAGAGGTTGATTAGGCCCTGGGATGGACTGCCCAGGGAGGTGGTGGAAGTGTTTAAGAAAAGCTTGGATGTGGCACTTGCTGGCCATGGTTTAGCTGATGTGGTGGTGTAAGGTCAGAGGCTGGACTTGATGATCCCAGAGGTCTTTTCCAGCCCCAATAATTCTGTGATTCTGTGTTTTCCTCAAACACCACGAGAAAAACATCCCACAGGACTCTGAGGGTTCTTACCAAGCATCAAAATGGCTTTCAGGACTGCAAACACAGCTCCCACTTCCATGTTGTTGTGAGCAGCGGCCAGCAGGTGACGATCGCAAGAGGAACGAATCCCAGGAAACAATTTCCCTGGGGAAAGAAGGGCCAAGCTTGCAGAAAACAGTTGTTATTGACTTATAAAATTCCTTTTGTAGACAATCCTCCTCAGCTAGAGCAGCCACAGAAGTGTGAGAACTGAATTCTCTGGGACTGAAGCCCAACAGCAAGTGACTGACACAACCACAGGACATGCGGTTGTGGTGCCCTGACACCAGGCTCTGATCATGGGAATGGAAAAGAGGAGTCTGCCTCTTCACTGTGTCCCACGAGGAGGCACTGAGGTGTGTTTGGGGCTTGATTGGAGGGATTCAAAAATGACTTCCCTCACCTGTCTTCATAACAGAGGGAGCAAAGGTAAGGAACACGAATCCCTGTTGCCCAGTCATGCTGGAACGGCAGCTCAGAAGCAAAACAAGTCAGTGAGGGCTGCTTCTAGCTGGAAGAAGATAAACTGAGGAGGAGGAGTCTGCTAACTTTCTGAGGTGGTTACATGAGCTGTGAGTAAGAAAAGTCTGTGATGTAGTCACATTTGGTCTGATCTGCAGCTCCTTGAGAATTCAAATTCATTCTGGACAGGGAAAGGCTCTGAGGAGACCTTGCTGTGGCCTTCAAGTATCTGAAGAGGGCCTAGAAGATAGCTGGGGAGGGACTTTTTAGGGTGTCAAGGAGTGATAGGACTGGGGGGAATGGAGCAAAACTAGAAGTGACATTCTCACACATGAGCCCTGAAGCCATCAAAGCCATCTGAGTTCACTTTCTGAAATGAAAGGACCACACACAGCAGGAACTTACCTGCTCCCTGGGGAAAGAGGCAGACTTGGGGTGTCCTGAAGAGGTGCAGGAGCAGCCGGCAGGTCATCCTCGCCCCAGGCTCAGCATCTGGATCTCCACAGGCTATGGGAGATGGGACATGGGCATGAGGCATCTGCCCAGGACCTCAGGAGCCCCACTGGCAGGCCTGGAGATGTTCTACCTCACAGCCCCATTTGAACTAGGAACACAGCAATGTCATCTACAGGAATCAGCACTCACAGCCTTGAGTCATCCAAACCCAGAGAAGAACAATATGACTTGTGGTAAGCAAGAGACCTTGCCAATGGCAGAGAAGAACACATTGTGAAAATGGCTTTTGACAGTCAAAGCAGCAGTAAGAAAGCCAAATCCAAGCAAAAAGTGAAAAGAAACAAGTGGCCAGCAAAGAGGACACAGCTACAGCATTCCAGGGCTGGAGGCAAAGACTATGAGGGCAGAGAGTCAATGTCAGCGTCAGGCAGCCCGAGGTCAGATGGAGATGCATGATCTGGGCAGATCTGGCAGATATTTGACCACACAGCAGAGAGCAGAATGTGGGGCTGTGCCACAAAGGGACAGTGTCCTCTCAGCAGCCATGACACCTCATACTCAGTGTAGGTTTTGATGAGCCTAACTCAGCATCACTGCTATAGGCAGCTGCAGGGACACACACACTGCGATGCTCGGGGGTGGCATCCCACGCCCCAGCACAGCTCAGAACACACTGAGCTATTCCATCCATGGAGACTCCTCAGGAAGTCCTTAATCCTTCATGTCACATTTTCCTCTCACTGCTTTCTTACCAGCTGCCAGAAGTGAAGGCAGTGCCACGTGCTGGACCACATCCTCCAGGGAGAAGCACTGCCGGGCGATCAGGATGGCGACGAAGGTGGCCAGGGAGTCGTGGAAGGACAGGTCACTGACCTGGGGGAGAAGACAGGGCCAGGCTTCACTCAGCAGCCCTGACAGTGCTGGGTGCACTGGCAATCAACGAAGAATTAAGAGCCTAGCATTACACACAAGCATTTGTCTCTGCATTTTAGTGCCTTTCTCACACATTCTATGGCAGACACTGACAGCTCTTAGCTCAGCTCAGCAGAGATTCACAGACTCACAGAATGGGTTGGGTTGGAAGGGACCTCGAAGATCATCTAGTTCCAGGTCTCCTGCCGTGGGCAGGGGCACTTCCCACCAGACCAGGGGTTGCTCAAGGCCTCCTCCATCCTGGTCCTGAAGATCTCTAGGGAGGAAGCATCTCAGCACTGATCAACCAGCACCAGAACAAGAGGACACAGTCTCAAGCTGTGCCAGGAGAGGTTCAGGTTGGATGTTAGGAAGAAATTCTTCCCAGCAAGAGAGATTGGCCATTGGAATGTGCTGCCCAGGGAGGTGGTGGAGTCTCCATCACTGGAAGAGTTTAAGAAGAGCCTGGATGAGGCACTTAGAGCCATGGTTTAGTTCATGAGATGGTGTTGGGTGGCAGGTTGGACTCGATGATCTCTGAGGTCTTTCCCAACCTGGTTCATTCTGTGTGCTGAAAACTCAGATACCAGACTCGCGCCCCACGTTCTGTGCCGCAGGGGAACCTCCCAGCCACGGGAAAGAGGGTCAGAAGGTCCTCCAGGGGATGCTGGACTTACATCCACGCTGCAGAGCAGGTCATTGAAACCCCAGACATGGTTTGAAGAGCAGCAAAGGGCTTTCACCACCCCCAGCCACTCGGCGCTAAGCAGCGTGCAGCAGGCGGTCAGCTCCGCACAGAGGTTGGCTATGTCGTTGATCCTAGGAGAGAAGAGAAGAGAAAAGCCAGTGCAGGAGTAGGTGGAGATATGGTTAAGTGAGGAAGGCTGAGGTGAAAGCAGCTCCATCCTCTTCCAGGCAAAAATACCTTAGGACAGTGCTGTGTGTGCTGAACATCTCACAGAATCACAGAACCTTAGGGGTTGGAAGGGACCTTAAAAGCTCAGCCAGTCCAACCCCGCTGCCAGAACAGGATCACCCAGAGCAGATCACAGAGGAAAGCATCCAGACAGGTTTTGAAAGTCTCCACAGAAGGAAACCCCACAACCTCTCTGGCTGGGGTCTCACTGGTGAGATCCCACCTGGAGTACTGTGTCCAGTTCTGGAGCCCCTAGTACAGGAAGGATCTGGAGGTGCTGGAAGGTGTCCAGAGAAGGGCCACGAGGAGGAGCAGAGGGCTGGAGCTGCTCTGCTGTGAGGACAGACTGAGAGAGTTGGGGTTGTGCAGTCTGGAGAGGAGAAGGCTCCAAGGAGACCTTATTGTGGCCTTCCAGGATCTGAAGGGGGATACAAGAAAGCTGGGGAGGGACTTTTGAGGGTGTCAGGGAGTGATAGGACTTGGGAGGGAGTGGAGCAAAACTAGAAATGGATGTGAGGAAGAAGTTGTTCCCCATGAGGGTGGTGAGACACTGGCACAGGTTGCCCAGGGAGGTGGTGGAAGCCTCATCCCTGGAGGTGTTTGCAGGCTGGAGGTGGCTGTGAGCAACCTGCTGTATTGTGAGGTGTCCCTGCCCATGGCAGGGGGCTTGGAACTGGCTGAGCCTTGAGGTCCCTTCCAACCCTGACAATTCTGTGATTCTCTGGGCAGCCTGCTCCAGGGCTCCAGCACCCTCTCAGTGAAAAAGCTTTTCCTTATGTTCACATCTCCCCAGGTCACCAGTAGGACCTTGGAGCAAGAGCCCTGGTGCCAGGCCAGCACTGCTCTTCAGCAGGGAGGAGAGCCCCAAGATCAATGGGCATTAATGACCTGCACTTCACAGAGGGCACCCCATGGCATGGGTGACTCAGAGCTATGGAACACTCTGGGGTTGACTCACCCCAGCCCAAGTTATTTTAACTCTGCTCCACATGAAACTCGTTTGGCCACATTTAGATGTTCTCCTAGGTTGCTCTTACAAAACTGCTTCCTCTCTGCTTGCTCCACTCTGCCAAGGATGTCCTGTGTCACACAGCCTGGCTTGGGTTGGAAGGGGTCTTCAAAGGTCATTTAGTGCAACCCCCCTGCCATGGGCTGGGTCATCTTCAACAAGATTAGGTTGCTCAAAGCCACATCCCCCAGCCTTGGACACCTCCAGGGATGGGGCATCCACAACCTCTCCAGGCAGCATGTGCCAGTGCTTCACCACCTCTGTCACAAAGAACTCCTGTGTGTCCCATCTCAATCTTCCTCTTTCAGTTTAAAGCCTTGAAGCACTGAGGCCACCAAAAGCTCTCCCTGGAGCCTTCTCTCCCCCAGGCTGAACAACCCCAACTCTCTCAGCCTGGTCCCACAGCAGAAGGGTTCCAGCCCTGCCAGCATTGCTGTGGCCTCCTCTGGCCCTGCTCTGGATTTCTCAGAGATGTTTTCATAATGGCAACAAGGAGAAGGACACAGGAACTACACAGACTTTGGGCAGGAGACAGTAAGAAAGGAATAAGGAAAAGAGTGCAGGGGAGAGGCAGGGAGAGGGGGAGAGAGATGTTGGTTTACTGCAGGGATTCTTCATTGTACTTCTTGTCAGTGCCTTGAAATCATCTAAAAAGACCTGATGTAGACTTAAGGCCCAAGAAGCATCAGAATGGCTCAGAGAGAGCTCCACCTGACCATGGCAGGAGCCAGCACCTGCTGGTGCCAGAGGACACCCACACTAAGACAGTGCTGGACAGCCTGCTGAAGTGCAGATCCCATCCCAAACTCTAACCTCTGGAGATCAACTCAAGCTGGGCTCCAGGAGGTCCAAGCTAGTCTTCAAAGATAACTGAGAGCTGCTGCAAGTCCAGCAGCTTCCACCCAGAGTGAAACCTTGAGTGTTTTAAACAGAGGTAATTCTGGGGAAGGCTACCTGAAGATGAAATCCAGAATGAACAAATGACACAGTCAGTAAATGAAACACCAAGTTGCACCACGAGGAGGAAATGACCTAAGCAGAGCCTTCCCTCTGCTAATGAGCCTCAGGTTGTGCTGAGCTGTGCTGTCTGACGTGGCCCAGGGGCTGATGGCAAAGCTCACAACTGCCTGGCAGTGAGGACCTTCTGCTGGTTCCTCCTGCTGATAGATGAGGCAGCTTGAGCTGATGAATCACAGAACCATTAGAGTTGGAAAAGACCTCTAAGATCACTGAGTCCAACCACAACCCAACTACTATGACCACTAAAACTGTGTCCCAAAGCACCACATCTGCAGCTCCTGGAACATCTGGAACAAAAATAGCAATGGGTAGGTTCAGATTTGATGTGAGGAAGAAGTTCCCCATGAGGGTGGCGAGAGCCTGGCACAGGTTGCCCAGGGAGGTGGTGGAAGCCTCATCCCTGGAGGTGTTTAAGGCCAGGTTGGATGTGGCTGTGAGCAACCTGCTGTGGTGTGAGGTGTCCCTGCCCATGGTAGGGGGTTGGAACTGGCTGAGCCTTGAGGTGCCTTCCAACCCTGACAACTCTGAGATACTTTCCTGTGCCATGGAGTGGTGCAGTCTGACACAGAGGTGCCGAATAAAAGTGCAGCAAGGGAAAGCTCTGTGGCAAACAGAGAGGAAATTCCTCCTGTGGCAAAAGGAAATTCCTTACTCGCTGCAGAGCAAGGGAAAGGGGAGAAGACAAAGTGTAGGACTCAGCAGATCCAGGGAGGTTCTCCTCTCCCTCTACTCTGCCCTGGTGAGGCCACACCTGGAGCCACATCCAGCTCTGGGCTCCCCAGTTCAAGAGGGACAGGGATCTGCTGGAGAGAGTCCAAGGGAGGGCTATGATTAAGGGACTAGAGCATTGCTTTGTGAGAAGAGGCTGAGAGCCCTGGGGCTGGTTGGTCTGGAGAGGAGAAGACTGACAGGGGATCTGATCAATGTCTATCAATATCTGAGAGCTGAGGGTCAGGAGGGAGGGGACAGGAGGTGGGGAGATTCAGGCTGGAGGCAAGGAGGAAGTTCTTCACCATGAGAGTGGTGAAGCCCTGGAATGGGTTGTCCAGGGAGGTGGTTGAGGCCCCATCCCTGGAGGTGTTTAAGACCAGGCTGGATGAGGCTCTGGCCAGCCTGATCTAGTGTGGGGTGTCCTTGCCCATGGCAGGGGGGTTGGAACTAGATGATCCTTGTGGTCCCTTCCAACCCTGACTGATTCTATGATTCTATGACAAGGAGCAAGAGATGGAAACACCAGCCCAGGAGATTTCACCTCCACATGAGGAGGAACTTCATCACTGTGAGGCTCACAGAGCCCTGGAGCAGGCTGCCCAGAGAGGTTGTGGAGTCTCCTTCTCTGGAGACTTTCAAGCCTTGTCTGCATGTCTTCCTGTGTGACCTGTGCTGGATTCTATGGTGCTGCTCTGGCAGGGGGGTTGGACTGGATGATCTTTGGAGGTCCTTTCCAATCCCTGACATCCTGTGAGCCATACAGCACCCACCAGGCTTACCTGGCAGCATCCTGGTGCCCCATACAGACGCTCATCAGGGCGTTGCAGACGAAGCTGTAGCGGTTGGCTGCGTTCTCGCTCAGGATCTTGCCCAACACGGAGTAGTTGAGGCTGTGGGTGGAAGGGTTCTCCAGGAAATCCAGCATGAACTCTGGGTCCCACAGCAAGTTGGAATTGGAAGGCTGCAGGTTGCTGTAGATGGTTTGCTTCACCTTAGAACAGGCACTACTGAGGGGCCAAAAAGAAGGAGGAAAAGAAAGTTGCTGAAGCTGATGCTTCACAGAGGGGGCTTGGGAGGCTCCTGGGGTATGCTGTCACCCTGCTCCTCACTGAGAGCTCCAGTGCAGGAGGAAGAGGCCATCAGCAGGGTCTGGGAGGCTCCTGGGGACACACTGTTACCCTGCTCCTCACTGAGAGCTCCAGTGCAGGAGGAAGAGGCCATCAGCAGGGTCTTGGAAGGCCCTGGGGACATCCTTTCACCCTGCTCCAGTGCAGGAGGAAGAGGCCATCAGCAGGGTCATTAATCTACAGGAAGGGCAATGTCTGACATTGACTTTCCTCTACCAGCCAGGGTAACAGCAAAGACAGACAACCAACCAGAGCAGAAGAGCTTCCTCCTATGGCAGGCACTCTGGGAGCAGTGCCTGGGTCCCCAAAGGGCCCCCACACCATCAGCACAGCCTCTGCCCCACAGACCCCATGGACCACAGCCAGAAAGGTCCAAAACCCAAAGGAGACAGTTCTGGGGGTGGGGAAGTGAGCAAAGCAACCTCTGCTTTGCTTGGAGCAGAAGCAGCACCAGGGAGTGGTCAGGAGATAAGAGCTGAAAAAAAGTGAAGGAATGACTTAAGAAAGAGGAACTTTGGTGAACTCAAGCAACCAGCCCAGGCTCAAAGCGAAACCTGCTGCTCACTTAGCAAAGCCCAGCCAGCAGAAAGCCTGTGGGTGAGGTTAGAAGAAGATCTTGGAGGCACTGCAGCACACAGGAGGTAAGTCTCTGCATCTGGACATTTCTAAACTGCATTTTATTGTGGCTGCAAAAATAACTGAAAGGCAGAAATAGCTCAGCTGGAGCCTGCTGAAAGGGAGTGAGAAGAGCTGTGGTGTACAGAGGGCTGGGCTTGGCTGTGGGCCAGCTGTTGCAAGGAGACCAAGAAGACAATGAGGGTAGGATTGTCTTCACCCAGCTGTTGAAAAACTGGACAGAGAAAGTCATTACCCATTTGCAGAGAAGTTCTGGTCCCTTTTGTCTAAAAGCAAGAGGCACATCACATGGAGTCAGAGAATTGCCAGGGTCAGAAGGGACCTCAAGGCTCAGCCAGTTCCAACCCCCCTGCCATGGGCAGGGACACCTCACACTACAGCAGGTTGCTCACAGCCACATCCAACCTGGCCTTCAACACCTCCAGGGATGAGGCTTCCACCACCTCCCTGGGCAGCCTGTGCCAGTCTCTCACCACCCTCATGGGCAACAACTTCTTCCTCACATCCAATCTCAATCTCCCCACTTCTAGTTTTCCTCCATCCCCCCCAGTCCTATCCCTCCCTGACACCCTCAAAAGTCCCTCCCCAGCTTTCTTGTAGCCCCCTTCAGATCCTGGAAGGCCACTATGAGGTCTCCTTGGAGCCTTCTTTTAATCCCTTCAATACCTGTGTGTTCAGAGATGCTGATTTGTTGGTTACTGTTAACAACAACATTATTTCTCATTGTGGTACTGAATTTAGGCTTGAAGCAGAAAAATGAACACACAGCTAAGAGACTTCTGTAGCTCTTCTGTGCATTTCTTTCCTCCCTAGTGTTTCTCATACTAAATCTGGCTGTTCCCATGTCTCTGTAAACCCATTAAAATATTAAGATCATGACTGAGAACTTCTCTCCTGCTCCCTATGAAATGAAAACCACAGCTCCAAAGTACACAAACCCTCAGGTTTAAACCAGGAGGGGAAACAGCAACTGAAGTGGTTTGTGACTCTCACTAGATGCCTATCTGCATCAGAAAGGTTTCCACTCCCTCTTTAAAAAGTAAGAGCCCAAACCACAGCACACAGGGGACCTAAAGTCATTCTTTTTTCATTTAAAAAACCAAGGAAGGTTTGATCTGAAGATCAACCCTCACAAACTCAGACATGTTTGTGCCTGCCCCCACATCAAAGCAACTGCTCAATAGAGAACTGTGGCTGCAGCAGCCAAGATCTTGGGATTTCTCTACCCAAAGCTGTATGTGCCAATTTGCTGATGTGTTCTAGGAACCAAATCAGGAACATCATAGCCTGGGATGGGGAAGGTGTGAGGGGAGGTTGCCCTCAGCAGCCATCCTGGTGCTGATGGTGCCAGGGAGGTGGTGGAGTCACCATCACTGGGAGTGTTTCAAAAGAGCCTGGATGAGGCACTTGGTGCCATGGCTTAGTTGATCAGATGGTGTTGGGTGCTAGGTTGGACTGGATGATCTCAAAGGTCTTTTCCAACCTGATTCATTCTGTATTCAGTTCCCTTGCCCCACACCTGCTGGCTGCATGCTGCAGTGAGCCCTCAAGCTAACCTCAGCCCCTGCTCCTCCACAGCAGCTACCTGCACAGGCTTCAAGGGCTGAGGACCACACATTGTACCACCACCCTGGCATGGGCAAGAGAGCTGCAGTGAAGGGAAAGCAGCAAAGGCCACAGAGTGCTCTCCACAGAGAGCAAAGGGAGCTGCCAGCGCAGCAGCCTGCATCAGGTTGTGGGGAGAACCTTTCCACTGCCACCCACCTGAAGAGGTCTCCAAACTTGCTCCTCAGGTGGCTGCAGGACACGTAGAGATCATAGAGGTAAGCTAAAATGCACCTTTCTGGGGAGGAGCACTCGGAGGGGTTGACGACGTGCTTCACCACCCCGCACAGCCTGCAAAACAAAAGCCGCCTGAGCTTTCCTCAGAAACAGCTCTCATACATCACAGAAACCCCACCACTGGCTGCCCACTGGCCTGACACTTGTGTCCAGGGGCTGGGGGGGCTCAGGTGAAGTCTGGTGTCACCTGTGTGCTTGCCTGGGCCTGGGAAGGAGAGGTCAGAGGAGGCCTGGGAGAGTGCAGGGCAGAATGGGGTGAGTGAGTGAGAGAATGGTCATTTCCAGGGGTTGGGAGGAAGAATTATCTCCCTGTGAGGGTGACAGAACGCTGGAACAGGCTGCCCAGTGTGGGTCTGGAGTCTCAAGACCTGCCTGGATGTGTTCCTGTGTGATCTGCTCTAGGTGATGCTGCTCTGGCAGCGGGGGTTGGGCTGGATGATCTCTCGAGGTCCCCTCCAGCCCCTAACATTCTATGAAGGGACATCTGGAGATGATCCTGTCCAACCCCACTGCTAAAGCAGGGTCACCCACAGCAGCTTGCCCAGCATCACACTACCCAGGGTGGGGGTAGAATCTCTCCAGAGAAAGAGACTCCACAACCCATCTGCTCCAGGGCTCCAGCACCCTCACAGCAAAGAAGTTTCTCCTCCTGTCCAGATGGAACCTCCTGGCTGCCAGCTTGTGCCGGTTGCCCTAAGACAGACAGCTCCTTCTTTCCCAAGTTCACCCAGTGGGCTGCAGAGCTGAGCCATCACTAAACCTAAACACCTCCCTGAGAAGAGCAAAATAAAACAAACAACCCTGTTTGGAGGGTTGCAGCTGGCACCAACCCTTCGAAGACCTGAGCGGTCTGCTCGGTGTTGAGGATGAGGCAGGCGTGGTAGCGCCGCAGCACGGCCACGATGCACACACACAGCCCTGTGGTGTAGCTGCCTGCCAGGCTGGATGACTTCAGCAGCAGCTCTGCCTCCACCACGCTCAGCTCGTTCAGCAGCTGCAAGAGAGCAAAAGGAAGAGCTGAGAAGAGCTTGCAAGCTAAACAGAGGGGAAAAGTGCGTCGAGGAAAAGCTCTGTGGCAAAGGGAGAGGAAATTCCTTACTCACTGCAGAGCAAGGGAGGGCAGGGGGGAAACAGTGTGAAAATCAGCCTCAGAACTGCTCTCCAGCAATGCTTGGCACTTGGGGCACTGGAAACTCTTCCCCATGAGGGTGGTGAGACACTGGAACAGGTTGCCCAGGGAGGTGGTGGAAGCCTCATCCCTGGAGATGTTTATGGCCAGGCTGGATGTGGCTGTGAGCAACCTGATTTAGTATGAGGTGTTCCTGCCCATGGCAGTGGGGGCTGGAACTGGATGAGCCTTAAGGTCCCTTCCAATCCTGACAATTCTATGACGCTTTCCTGTGCCATGGAGTGGTGCAGTCTGACACAGAGGTGCAGAATAAAAGTGCACCAAGGGAAAGCTCTGTGGCAAACGAAGAGGAAATTCCTTACTCGCTGCAGAGCAAGGGAAGGCAGGGGGGAAACAGTGTAAAAATCAGCCTCAGAACTGCTCTCCAGCAATCCTTGGCATTTGGGGCACTGGAAACTCTCCTGTGCAATGGAGTGGTGCAGTCTGACACGGTGAAGTCCTTCCTAAAATGCTCTGTGCTTTGAAAGATGTGAAAATCAACCACAGCCAGTGGCTCTCCGTGGCTGTCACAGACAGATAGGGAAGTGTCTGGCACTCTGTTTCTGAGGACAGGAAACTGACCCAGATAGCAGAGCGTGGCAGCAAATGAGGAGCATGCAGAGCCCAGCCCTTGGGGTTTTCTGGTTTCCCAGAACAGGCCTCACAGCCCCAGCCTGGCACCCCCCCAGCACCACCTCTGCTTGCCTGTATGGCAAAGTCTATCAGGCCATTGATGTTCAGCGCCGGCTCCATCAGATCGAAGATGAGCTGGATGTGGTGAGCCAAGGGGAGGTGATAGGACGTTCCCGAGGCAAAGCTTGTGATCTGTTCCAGGACATTACTGGAGATCTGTGAAAAGTAGTGTTGGGCAGTGAGACACTGAGGGCTCCTGGGGGGCACACAGCGCTCCACAGAGCCGGGGCCCCAAGTGCTGACAGCATCCTGCGGATAAAAGTGTTGCCGAACCAGACTCTGCTACCCTGCACCTCCCTGGCAGTGCTAAGCCAGCACACTTCTCAGACCTGCCAGCACAGACAATGCTGTTCTGCTGCTTCACAGCAAGAGGCAAGCTGCTCTCAGCACCAGCAACTAAAATTTTCAGTCTGGGGGGGGCTGTGCTTGAAAGAAGAGGCAAAATCATGTTTCTTTCCAAGTTACTGCACTGTGGTTTCTTTGTTTGTCATTGATGGCTTTCAGCTAGAGTCACAGGCAGCTTTAGGTTGGAAGGGACCTTTCAAGGTCCTCTGGTCACAGAATCATCGAATGGGTTGGAAGGGACCTCCAAAGGTCATCTAGTCCAAACCCCTCTGCAGTCAGCAGGAACATCCCCAACCAGATCAGCTCGCCCAGAGCCTCATTGAGCCTCACCTTGAATATCTCCAGGGAAGGGCCTCAACCACCTTCCTGGGCAACCTCTTCCAGTGTTCCACCACCCTCATGATAAAGAATCTGTTCCTAACATCCAATCTAAATCTGCTCTTCTGTACTTTGAAGCCATTTCCCCTTGCCCTATCACTGCAGGCCTTTGCAAACAGTCTCTCTCCATCCTTCTTGTAGTCCCCTTCAGGCACTGCCAGGCTGCTATTAGGTCTCCCCAGAGCCTCCTCTTCACCAGGCTGAACACCCTCAGCTCCCTCAGCCTGTCCTCATAGTAGAGCTGCTCCAACCCCCTGCTCATATTCACGGCCTCCTCCAAGGGGTGTGCACAGTGATGAGATCTGTGCTAGTCCAACCCCCCTGCAGTGAGAAGGGAAATCTGCAACTAGAGCAGGTTGCTCAGAACCCCAAACAACCTGACCTGGAATGGTTCCAGGGATGGAGCATCTCCCCCTTTCTCTGGCAGATAATTAAGAGCCTCTAGCCCTGCTAACAAAACATGGAATAAATCCACTCAAAAACACAGATCCAGGGATGCTCTAGAAATGATCAGGTGTCTACCCCTCTCTGCACTTTGTGTTAGCCTCCAGTTATTAAGATACACTCAAACACCTGACAAAGGCAAGAACGACCTCCCATGCTGATGCATTTGCACCCTTGCAAAGCCCAAAGACAAACCATGAACACTGGCCATTTAAAACCAACTCTCTGTGTTCTCCAGGCAGCCACTGGCACAGGTCTGAGCAGCAGAGATTGCCTATAAATTCTAATATCCAGGCAAGAACAGCCTGTCATTATCCACCAGCCTCCCAAAGAGACACAGTTTGTCCCACAAACACACTGAGGAGTTCCTTGTCCTTCATGAACACAGTGACACAGCTCACACACAGGCAAGAGAGGGCATCCAGAGAGGTGATTCAGCCACTTTGCTCTGCTCTGGTGTGACCTCACCTGGAGTACTGTGCACAGGTCTGGAGCCCTCAATATAGGAAGGACATGGACCTGATGGAGCAGGTCCAGAGGAGGGCCACCAGAATGATTAGGGGCTTGGAGCACCTCTGCTACAAGGACAGGCTGAGGGAGCTGGGGGTGTTCAGTCTGGAGGAGAGAAGGCTCCAGGGGGACCTTAATAGCAGCCTGCCAGTACCTGAAGGGGACCTATATGAAGGATGGAGAGAGACTGTTTACAAAAGCCTGCAGGAGCAGGGGCAATGGCTTCAAAATAGAGAGGAGTAGATTTAGATTGGATGTTAGGAAAGAGTTCTTCACTATGAGGGTGGTGGAACACTGGATCAGGTTGCTCAGGGAGGTGGTTGAGGCTCCATCTCTGGAGATATTCAAGGGGAGGCTCTGATCTAGAGGAGGATCTGGACTGGATGACCTTAGGAGGACCCTTCCAACCCAGCCCATTCTATGATTCTATGATTAGTAGTTCTCTAACTTACCAACCAGCCCCAAACAAAGCTGGCCATGGAAAGTGAGGCAAAACTGCTTCCCAACTTGTCACTGAAAGATCCACTACTCCAGTAACAACCCAGAAAGCTGCTTGAACCACAGACCTCCCCACACAAAGCAAACCAGCCCCCAGTGATCCACCCAAGCAGCTCATTCAGAATGGCAAGGCAGCAGCTTGGGTTTTTTTCTTCCCCCTTCTGCCTGTGAAGAAGCAGAGCACTGAAAATTCTTGGGGTGATACAAAGTACCAGGAAAATCCTGCACTTTGCCTCTTCTGTTCAGCACAAAAATGCCACAATTTCACACAAGGGAAGTACCTGAGATGTCACTTGATGTTGATCAAAGTAGGACAGCTGCTGCAGCTTTGTGAACACAGTCTCCAGGCTTGGAAATGCCTCTTGCTTGATCTTCCTGGCTTTTTGCCCTTCATCCCCAACTTCACAAATATAAACAGGAACAAAATAAGAACAATTTGGTCATTTTCTGTTTAATGGAGCCCTGGTTTTGCGTTATTACTGATTTAGAAGACAATTAAAACCTTAATAAGCTTCCCCCATGACTACGGAAAGACTCGTGCTCCAGTTTTCCCTTGGGCTTGGGACAAACACACACCACAGCGTGGGGCAGCAACAAAGCCACCTCAAGGCTGTTCCACAGCACCAAAATGACACCCAGAAAGGGCTGCAAACGGTGACAGAGTTTTACTAGGAGGGTAAGGAACGTGTGTCACTGGCTTGATGCAGCCAGGACCTGCCATGCCCAGCTCTAGCCCAACACAGGCGCTCACAGTCAGGTCGGTTTAATGGACACGCTGGTGGGTACTGGTTGGTTTAATGGGCACTGGTTGGTTTAATGAGTACAGGTTGGTTTAATGGGTACTGGTGGAGGAGAAGCTCCACATGAGCCCCCAGTGCACACTTGCAGCCCAGAAAGCCAACCAGAGCCTGGGTTGCAGCAAGAGAATTGTGGCCAGCAGGGTAAGGGAGGTGATTCTCCCCCTCTGCTTCACTCTGCTGAGACCACAGCTGGAGCTCTGTGTCCAGTTCTGGAGGTGCTGGAAGGTGTCCAGAGAAGGGCCACGAGGAGGAGCAGAGGGCTGGAGCTGCTCTTCTATGGAGAGAGACTGAGAGAGTTGGGGTTGTTCAGTCTGGAGAGGAGAAGGCTCCCAGGAGACCTAATTGTAGCCTCCCAGGATCTGAAGGGGGCTCCAAGAAAGCTGGGGAGGGACTTTTGGGGGTGTCAGGGAGTGATAGGACTGGGGGGGATGGAGCAAAACTAGAAATGGGGAGATTGAGAATGGATGTGAGGAAGAAGTTCTTCCCCATGAGGGTGGTGAGAGCCTGGCACAGGTTGCCCAGGGAGGTGGTGGAAGCCTCATCCCTGGAGGTTTTGAAGACCAGGCTGGATGTGGCTGTGAGCAAACTGCTCCAGTGTGAGGTTCCAACCCCTCCCATGGCAGGGGGCTTGGTCCTGGCTGATCCTTGAGGTCCCTTCCAACCCTGACAATGCTAGGATTCTAAAATGGGGATCGGTAAGCACAGTGGCTGTCCTGGTGCCACCCTGGTGTAGCCTCAAGCAGAGCAGCAGCCTGGTGCTGCGGGGCTGAGGTCAGCAGCTCAGCCAGTGGCTGTGAAAGGGATGAAAGCCAAATGACACCTTCCATGTGCACTGCTCCAGACAGCTCCCTGAGCACCTTCACAGCTCCCATGCTCTACAGGCTACCCTACAGCAGCTGAGAGCTCTCACCACCCAGCTCAGTGGTGCTCTTCTTGTTGAGGATCTTGAGGATGTCCTTGGTGATCTTCTTCAGCTGATGCCTGGCTTCGTCACGCTCCTTGCCCACGCCGTACAGCAGGACCATGCGCTGGTTGCACTCGTGGCTGGAGGACTCATCCTGCAAAGAGCAGACAGGAGTGAAACCTCTTCTCTATTTACTCTCATCACCTGCAGAAAGCCAACCACAAAAGTGGTAAAGGGAGTGGAACATCTTCCTCACGAGGAGAGACTGAGCTGTGGCTCGGTAGCTTGGAGAGGAGCCTGAGAGGTGACCTCATTCATGTTGATAAAGATGTGCAGGGTGAGTGCCCAGAGCTCAGTGATGCCCAAGGACAGGACAGGGGGCAGGGGGTGGAAGTGGAGGCATAGGAAGTCCATAGAAACATGAGGAAAAAATGTCACTGTGAGGGTGACAGAGCCCTGGAACAGGCTGCCCAGGGGGGCTGTGGAGTCTCCCTCTCTGGAGATATTCCAAACCCACCTGGATGTGTTCCTGTGTGACCTGCTCTAGGTGATGCTGCTCTGGCAGGGGGCTTGGCCTGGATGAGCTTTCAAGGTCCCTTCCAGCCCCTGAAATTCTGTGATTCTGTGAACCTGAGCAGCCCAGACTGCACCAACACCAACTGCTCATCACAAAACACATCTCCTGTGGCTAGCAGTGGGGACGAAGCAGTGCCAAACAAACTCACTGCAGAGGAGGGTGAAAATATAGAGGGGAGAAACATCAGCTGATGTTGTAGATTCGATTAGGACAGAGCCAGAGGATGCACACTGTGCCCTGGACTGATACCCACAGTAGAAGACAGATGTCTAGAAGCTGTGAGGCATCCCTCTGCCTACAGCTCCACTGAAAAAAATGATACAGCTCATCTCCTAACCTCCCATTTTGCACATCCCAAAGGCATTGAAACGTGCCTGGCTTCAGTTGTAGCTGCTTGCATTCAGTCTTTTAATCAAGTATATCATACAGTGGTGAGGCACTGGATAGAACCACCAGTGACAGAACAAGAGAACACAGTCTCCAGCTGTGCCAGGGGAGGTTTAGGTTGGATGTCAGGAAGAAGTTCTTCACAGAAAGAGAGATTGGCCATTGGGATGTGCTGCCCAGGGAGGTGGTGGAGTCACCACCACTGGAGGTGTTTAAAAAGAGCCTGGATGAGGCACTTGGTGCCATGGTTTAGTTGATTAGATGGTGCTGGGTGATAGGTTGGACTTGATGATCTCAAAAGTCTTTTCCAACCTGGTTAATTCTGTATTCTGTAAAGACCTGGAGCACAGCTCTGCAAGCTCTGTGAGGTGTAAATATTCTCCAACATACCTTCTCCAAACCAACCAACCCCTGCTTCCTTCAGCTACTGGGAGACAGTCTTGAGAACACGGCTGTGTGCTGAAGAGCCACATGGCTGAGAGGCAGCAGACAGGAGACAACTCTGTGCTCAGAGAAGTTGCAGAGCCTTACAAAATACCTGCTCCCCTTTAAAAATAGTGACAGTCAGGAGGCCAAAAGCAGGAAGTAAAGCTCCAATTCCTCTTAAAAATGCTATTTTCTCTCTGTCTTCTAGAGGACACAAAAGCAGAAGCTCCGAGAGGGTCACCTGGGGCTCGCAGCTGTCTCTGGCTATCCGGCCAGCTCAAAGCCAGAGGGAGGTCTGAGCTTCAGAACTGGGATGTGCAGCTGCTCCTCCAGCAGCTCCCTTCTCCAAGGGATCTACAGACGGGTTGTCCTGCCTGCCCCCATGGTGAGGAGATAGAGGAAGCACCAGCAACCCTCCTCCAGCAGCAGCAGCTCCCACCACAGCCACTCCTGGCTCCTCAGCAGCAGCTACGGTAACCCTCACTTTGGTTTGGGCTGGGGAAGGGTCCTTAAGGACTGGGCTCTGCTTGGTGCTTCAAAGCACAAACCAATTTATTTCCATCTTACAGACAGGACCAGACCTTTTCAGGGTCAGGAGGAGGGCAGGGAACTGGCTAATGAAGCACCAGGTTGTCTGAGCAGTGTGCCCTGGTTGCAGGTGTCCCTGCCAACTGCAGGGGGGTGGACTGGATGAGCTTGAAAGGTCCCTTCCCACCCAAACCAGTCTGTGACTCTAAACAGAGGCAATTGATTCATTTCACTCCAGCCCAGCACTGCTAATCCCACAGCTGCAGAGAGTTTAGATACAGCTCAGTTCCAAACTGGGAAGATGCAGAATGGGACCTTCCTCCCTCCTCCCTGAGAGCAGAGAGGCAGGCATGGATCAGATGAGGTCAGCTGCAGCGTGCTGCACAATGGCCTTGCTCCTGGCACAGCATGGCACAGCATGCCACAGCAGCCTGCCCACCTTGTGCAGAGCAATGTGCCATGCTCCCCAGCAGCCCCTCTCTGCCACCCTGCAGTGCAGCTCTCAGGAAAGCTGCATGGAAAGCTCAGGAAGCTGGGGTGGAAGCTCAGTTAGCCAGGGTGGAAGCTCAGGAGCTTTGGCTGGCAGGTCACCTCAGCATTTCA
Organism: Dryobates pubescens; assembly: GCF_014839835.1. Lineage (NCBI taxonomy): Eukaryota > Metazoa > Chordata > Aves > Piciformes > Picidae > Dryobates > Dryobates pubescens. Next base: position 18,814,739 of record NC_071624.1, on the reverse strand, counting down.
GTCACAGAAGATGAACCCAGGCCACCTCACAAACATGGCTACACCACCGCCCGGCGCTCTTCTCCGGCAAAACCTGGCACGCTTGGTAAAATCAAACGCAACTTAGAGCGGACAAAACCTCCAGAGATGGTTCCCTCCACAGAGATTTAAAGCAGACTGAAAAAGCTGAAGTCTTGTAACAGACTGAACTCAGCATTTTTTGCTTGCTTCCTCATTTTTTTCCTAGGGAGAGGAGGAAAAGCCAAAGTGCAAATGAAAGCCACAACCAACTTCAGCGGCCCTGGAAACGACAGCAGCTGCCCCAGCGACAGCAGAGTCAGCCAAGTCATCTTCCCTTTGCTCTACACCATCCTGTTCCTGGTGGGCATCACCATGAATGGCCTGGCCATGTGGGTCTTCTTCAAGGTCTCCAGCAAATCCCACTTCATCATCTTCCTCAAGAACACTGTCATCTCCGACTTCCTCATGACCCTCACCTTCCCGTTCAAGATCCTGAGCGATGCCAAGCTGGTGTCCTGGGTGCTGAGAGGGTTTGTGTGCCAGGTCACCCAGGTGGTCTTCTACTTCACCATGTACATCAGCATTCTCTTCCTGGGCCTCATCACCATTGACCGCTACCAGAAAGCCACCTCACCCTTCAGGACCTCGACGCCCAGGAGCCTCCTGGGGGCCAAGATCCTGTCCACAGCCATTTGGATATCCATGTTTGTCCTCTCCTTGCCCAACATGATCCTGTCCAACAAGAAGCAGACGCCCAGGAACGTTAAGAAGTGCGCCCTGCTGAAATCGGACCTGGGCTTGGTCTGGCACGAGGTGGTGAACTACATCTGCCAGCTCATCTTCTGGCTCAGCCTGGCAGTCATAGTGGTCTGCTACATCCTCATCAGCAGGGAGCTCTACAAGTCCTACAGGAGGACCAGAGGCACGGGCAAGGCATCCAAAAAGACTGTCAAGGTGAAGGTGTTCATCATCATCGCGGTCTTCTTCGTCTGCTTCGTGCCCTTCCACTTCACCAGGATCCCCTACACCCTGAGCCAGACGCGGGACGTCTTCGAGTGCTCCGCTCGCAGGACCCTCTTCTACCTGAAGGAGAGCACGCTCTGGCTGACCTCTCTCAACGCCTGCCTGGACCCCTTCATATATTTTTTCCTCTGCAAATCCTTCAGGAAGTCCTTGCTGGACACGCTGTGCAAGCACACAGCCTCCTTAGAGCTCGGGGCACAGACGAAGGAGCAAAACGAGAGAGACGACACAGACGAGACGCCGGCCTAAGGGCTCCCCACACCCTTTCCTGGCCAGGGGTGCTGTTTCCTGCTGGGTGGAAGCAGCACAAATCCTGCAAAGAAGATCTAATTTCACCAGCCTCTTGGGGAAAAAAAACCAACTGTGCTCCAGATGAAGCAAACCACCCTGGAACGAACACCACTGGTGAAAGCAGAAGGCTTGAACACAAGGGCACCACCTGGTGACACCCTCCAGGCTCGTTTGACCCCCCTGGGAGGAAATTTCAACTTGGAGTTTGGAGCTGGGAAGGGGAAAAAAAAACCAACATGAATTTAAGAGAGTCTTGAAATGCTAGAGATGAGATGATGAACTGCCAAGGCCAGAGGAAGGGTCCATGGAAGCAGAAGGTGTGGGGAACGCAGCTAACATCTGTATAAACACAGGGGAGTTGCCACCTGGTTGTGACCAGGAGCCAAACAGAGCCGGGGGGACAGGTGTAGGGGAGCTATTTACCTCTGCAGGGTTTGGTAACACAGTAACACTTTGCTTATCTCATTAAGTGCTTGCAAATCTTAATCCACTGACCAATAATTACTAGCTGTATGTCAGAGGAAATCATTTCATCCTTGGGCTTATCTTGATGTGAGTTAAACCTTCACAGTCTTCACCTTGCTGTATGAATAAACACAACTGCACACTTGGTAGAGAATCATGAATGAGAACACAGACCAAGGCTCCACTGAGAGAGTACTTTGGTCCTGGGGATCCAGAGACTCCCAAGAACAACCTTTGCTGCTTATCCAGGGCAGCTCCTCTGCACTACACAAACATTTCAACCTTCTCCCCTTTTCCATTGGGGGAAAAAAAACTGAAGAGAACAGGGAACCAGGGAACTATTTCCAGGTACAGAACACGTTCAGCTGCAGTAAAACCCACACATGGCTGAAGCAATAAATTATGGTTCATTTATCACCACCACAACACAGCTCCAGCCCAGAAAGGTTTCACTATCATGCAAGATCTCAACCTTGCCAAAAGCTGGTGCCTCTCTGCCCCTCTCCAGTGCTTACTGGTGCCTAGAAGAGCATTGGGAGCTCCTAAAGAGGATACCCAACTTCCTAAAGAGCTCCAGGGCAGCTCACTTACTGTAGCCCTCTGCCTCAGAGTCCACATATCTCCACACATCACATCTCCATGCATCACAACCTGCTGGATGAATCTAATGCTTTGCAAAACATCCTGTGCACTGCTTGTGCTGGGGCAAGCACCAGCACTGATGGCAATCAGGAACCAGGTTACACCACCAAAAGCAGGGCACAGCCACTTCCCTGGAACCAGGGCTGCCAGTCGCTCCACAGCGAGCTCTCCAGGACCAGCCCCAGTGGGGGCCAGGGCTCAGCAGCTACAGGTGATGCCCAGAGGGAAGCACAAGATGTGTCCACCTCCAAAGAAGGGCAATGGAGCTGGGCAAGCGTCTAGAGCACAAGTCCAATGAGGAGCAGCTGAGGGAACTGGGGTTGTCCAGCCTGGAGGAAAGGAGGCTGAGGGGAAACCTTCTGGCTCTCTACAGCTCCCTGAAAGGAGGCTGGAGCCACATAGGGGTCAGTCTCTTCTCCCAAGGAACAAGTGGTAGGAAATGGCCTCAATTTGGGTCAGTGGAGGTACAGGCTGGACATCAGGACACTGAAAGAGTGGTTAAGCCCTGGAACAGGCTGCCCAGGGAAGTGGTGGAATCACTGTCCCTGGAAGCGTTCAAAACATGTGGATGTGGTGCTGAGGGACGTTGACTAGTGGTGGGCTTGGCACTGTTGGGTTACAGGTTGGACTCAATGACCTTGGAGGTCTTTTCCAGCTGTTATGATTCTATGCCCCACTTCCACCCATGCCTCATTCCCCTGCACACAGAGAGAAAGCAGCGGTGAGGTGGCAGCTCCCCTGGCCAGATGAGCTGTGGGGACACCAAGCACCACAGGTGCCTGTGTGCCACACTGCGCTCTCTGACAGGGCGCTTTGTGCCTTCCCTCCTCCAGCTGCGAACAGGTCAAGGAGCCAGCTTAGGAGAAAATCTGGAAGGTGCTGCCTCAGGCATCAGTCCTGGGCTACTGCAATGGATCATAGTCCATGATGCATAGTCCATGATGAACAAGCAGCTGTCAGGGCAGGCAGCTAGGGACATGTCACACTGTTGACAGCAGTAAGAGTGACCTCTGTCAAGGTCATCCTCAAGGCTCTTTGCTCTCCGCCAGCCATTTAACACCAACACTTAGACTAATCACACACACAGAATCAACCAGGTTGGAAAAGACCTCAGAGATCAAGTCCAATCTATTACCTAACACCTCCTGACAACTAAACCATAGCTCCAAGTGCCACATCCAAACCTGTCTTGAACACCTCCAGGGCTGGTGACTCCACTACCTCCCTGGGCAGCACATCCCAATGGCCACTCTCTCTTTCTGGGAAGAACTTTCTCCTCACCTCCAGCCTAAACCTCCCCTGGTACAGCTTGAGACTGTGTCCTCTTGTTCTGGTGCTGCTTGCCTGGCAGAAGAGACCAACCCCCACCTGGCTACAATCCAACTGACTGTGGATACCTCTGCAGCTTGAGAGCCTCAAAGAGCAATCCATGTCTGCCATGCAGGGATGGCTTCACCAGGAAGCCACTTCCCAGGCAACAGCAAGCAAGGAGCCAGAGCCCTGTCCCAGCAGCTGGCAGGAGAACACAAAGCAGATGACTTGGCTCAACTCACACAAGCAGTCCAGCTCACAGAGACATGCAGCAGAATCCTGCACTGTTGTGATGGATTGAACCTGAAATTACCACAACTGTACATGGCCAACAGGTAAGAAACCACACCAGGCACACCAGACAGCAGCAACAGCAGCCTCTGCCAGGGGCAGACGGTGGCTGTGCCCAGCTTGCTGTGCCACTGACACCACAAGAACCCCAAAATTCCACTCTGGAAAGCAAAGCCAAGCTCAGGTTCAGGTGTTGGAATCAACAGGCTGGCAGAGGGATGGAGGTACAGCTCTGAGTGTATCAGTGCAGACAGTTCTGCAGTCAAGTAACCCCTGCGAGGGTGGCTCTCAGCAGACCTCCTGGTCACACACTGACCACAACTAGTGCTGTCCAGAGCTGACTGGATGTTAGGAAGAAGTTCTTCCCCATGAGGGTGGTGAGAGACTGGCACAGGTTGCCCAGGGAGGTGCCCAGGTGGCAGCCTCATCCCTGGAGGTGTTTGCAGCCAGGCTGGATGTGGCTGTGAGCAAGATGCTGTAGTGTGAGGTGTCCCTGCCCATGGCAGGGGGCTTGGAACTGGCTGATCCTTGAGGTCCCTTCCAATTCTGTGATGCAAAACCATGCAAGCAGAATATATTCATATTTGAGGCAGCTGGTTAGGACCAAAGCAGTCAGAAGATTCTACGATTCTGTGACCTCCCCAGGACTCAGACTTAGAGCCAGCTCTGAGAGAGGAACTCTGGCCCACTTTGTGTGGCTATTTCAGAGCAATACTAACATAAAACAGGCAGTGTGGCTGTGGAAGAGTGTGGGAATGCTGGAGAACAGGCAGCTTGCTCCTCTGTAGAAGGTGTTTGTATTCTCTCCTCCCTCCTGCTGTAAGAGAGGCTCAGGTCATGCCGTGCACAGACACACACGGGCAGCACACAGCCAGGTCCTGCCAGCCTGCACCTAGGGGTGGGTGTAACCACAAAATGGGCTGAGTTGCTCCTCAAATAAGGGGTGTGCCAGAGGTTTCAGAGGAGGCTTAATCATCTGTTTTTCAGCTGCTGCTCTGTGGGTACGTGAAAAGAGAGCCAAAGCTACCAAACCCTGCAGCAGAGGCACACAAGGTGACTGCAAGCATGAGACATCCAGCTTGATCCACTTAACAGAAGTCTCCTACATTCTACCAGTTGGGTTCTGGCATTTCTCTCTGCAGGTTTTCAGATCCTTGCCTCCAGATGGGAGCAAGAATCCTAACAGTTAAAATGCCTCAAGGTTTAGGGCACTGCTTTTGAAGGCTCAAAAATAAAAGAACCAAAACAGCCAGAGCAATATTTTATGGTTTGCACCTGACCAAAATGGAGACAAGTTTTGAGAGCAGAGATGAGGAAGCCATCAGCTGAGATGCCACAGGACAGTGCACTCCTGGGCTCTCCAGATTGCTGTGGTGCAGTCGAGGGACCGATGGAATCCTGCTCACTTTACCAAAATGTTCAGCCCAACACTCACCACTGTCCCAGATCTCTCCCAGCCTCCCCTTGGTAGGGCTGGTGCTGACACTCAGGAGCTGCTGAGAGAGACCTCTGCTTCTCCTGCAGTCAGAAGCTGGACAAGACAGAGCAGCTACAGGTAACATTTCCACTTGATGGGTGCCTGCTCCAGCCCATCCTCACCACGAGGCAGCAGCAGGGCTTTTCCTCTCCACATCCAAACATTCCTTGGCTCAGCTCACCCAGACTTGGGAGCAGAAGCAACAGGCAACCTAGAAACTGGGAAACTGGCACCAGGCCTTGGACTTGTTCAGACAACTTAACCTTGTTCCAGGCTCCCATGGTCTAGGATTCACAGGAAAGCTCTTGACATGGATTCTAAACATTCCTACAGGTTGTTGGGCTTCCCAAAGGGGAACTACAGGGTGCAGGGTTTGTAGGAAATCAATTCTCTTTGGGCACACAAAGGCTGCCATGGATTAGTTTGTATTTTATTTGTATTCCTTCAGGAAAAGGAAACCCAGGACAGCTCTCTCCAATGCACAACCGTCCACCCTTCCAGGCTGTCTTTCTGCCTCTCCTCTGGGGGACAGCAAGTTCACTCCTGACTGCCTGAAGACCAGTCCTGCCCCTCAGATGTGCCCCAGCTCTCCAGCACAGCCATCCACCTCCCTCCATCAAAGCTCTCACAACTGAGTACTGAGAGCGCTCTCCTAACACACAACAGGACTGCAAATCAATTAGAAATGCAAAACATCCATTTGCATAATGAGCAAGAGCTGGGAAGCCAGGTGGAGCAAGCCAGGCATTACCCATGAAAGGACCAACAAATGCACAGAGCCAGCAGGCTGCAGGTGAAAACTGAAGGCAGCGGCAGGAGAGACCCAAGTCCATGGACAGGATCAGCCAGCCAAGATGTGGAACTTCAGCTTAGCTGTCACCACAGTGCAAAGACCTTGAGGAGAGAGGGGAGAAAATCCAGCTTTATCCAAGCCAGCTCTGAACTGTCTCCTTTCCTCCCTCTTCCCCTTTCAGCGCCGGCCACTAAAATCGGCGCCCAAAGTAAAGCAACCAAGGGACGGGGAAGGGGCAAACTCTTCCCAAGCCACTACCATGGGCACCTCCATCCTGCACTCCTGAAAGAATACTCCCAGGGCTGCAAGCTCTGGTGCTGCAACCCCTTTTGCTCTGTTTTAAACAAAACAAAAGCCAGGCTCCTGCATTCCCTAGGAGGCAACCCTGCGTTGCCAAACGCCGCGGTAATGGAGTTTTGGGGTGAAGCAACCAAATAATTGTTGTAAAAACGTTGGCCAGGCTCTGATGAAACCCCAACATTGCACTCTAATCAGCAGAACACACACATACACACACACACAAAAAAGGGACATCCAGCCTTTAAATAATGAGAACAATAGCAAAGCCCTAGATTGGCTTTCAGCTTTGCTTCACATCAGAGCCCCCGAGCCGCTCTTGCGCTGTTTTAACAACGAGCTCCCCGGCATTTCCTTTTCATGTGCCGGCTTGTCCCGACTTGCTGCAGCCCAGGAGCAGCCAAACAGCACCTCTGAGTCAAAAGCCTGCTTAGGGGATGCCATGAGAGCAGTTCCCAGCCCATTAGGTTTTACTGATAGACCAAAATGCAGAGTTACAGCATACAGAATTCAACAGGTTGGAAAAGACTTTTGAGATCACCGAGTCCAACCTCTCACCCAACACCATCTGAGCAACTAGACCATGGCACCAAGTGCCTCATCCAGGCTCTCCCTAAACACCTCCAGTGATGGTGACTCCACCACCTCCCTGGGCAGCACATTCCAGTGGTCAATCTCTCTTTCTCTCTTTCAGACCTTTCTGGGTCCCAAGTGACTGGTTCAAGGGGCTCCTCAGAACAGAGACAGGAGGTTATCATCCTGTGAGGAGAGGCTGAGGGAGCTGGGGCTGCTTAGCCTGGAGAAGAGGAGGCTCAGGGGAGACCTTCTTCTCTACAACTATCTGAAGGGAGGTTGTAGCCAGCTGGGGGTTGGTCTCTTCTCCCAGGCACCCAGCCCCAGAATAAGAGGACACAGTCTCAAGCTGTGCCAGGGGAGGTTTAGGCTGGGTGTTAGGAAGAAATTCATCACAGACAGAGAGATTTGCCACTGGAATGTGCTGCCCAGGGAGGTGGTAGAGTCACCATCCTTGGAAGTGTGTAAAAAGAGCCTGGATGAGGCACTTGGTGCCATGGTTTAGTTGATTAGATGGTTGGACTGGATGATCTCAAAGGTCTTTTCCAACCTGGTTAATTCTATTCTATTCTATCCCCTGGCCATGCTGACAGGGAGTCTGGCACAGAAACTCTGGAAGCCAGACCAACACAGCACAAATGCTTTGCTCAGTGTCCAGGCTGGAAAGCCCCTGCTCCCCTAAGGACCTCTGACCCTGGAATTTTGGGCTGTCCAAATATCCCAGGGGATCAAAAGTAACAGAATCACTTTAGTTGGAAAAGACCTCTGAGAGTATTGAGTCCAAACAACTATGGAGAAGGATCATCACAAGGCATGCCTGTGAAAGGCCATCAGTCAGGCACACACTCCTGCCTCATGCTGACTCCACTCAGAACACAGAACTGGATCACCACAAGTAACATTAGGGTGGAAATTAACTGAAGGCCACTGAGGAAGTGAACCAAAGACTGGAAGGAAAACAGGAGACACCACTAGTCTAAGCAGCTGGGAACAAAACATAAGCAGCTGCTAAACACCAGAGCACAAGGGACAGCTGAAGGAAGGTGGAATGGTGGCTGGCACACCGTCCTGTCCTCCACAGGTCTTTGAGAGGCAGGGACCTCAGCAAGTCTCCTCTCCCTAACTGCAGAAAAAGCCTTCTCCATCCTTTGGTGATGCCATGTGTGAGCTCCAGCCTGTGCATGCAGCTGGGGCCACCACTTCATGTCAGGATATCCAGCTCCTCAGATCACTTTGGCAGCCTGCAGAGCTGCAAACACAAGAGGAGGCCCACATGTGTTCCTGCCATCATCATTTGCATCAGCTGCTTTGCCTTGCAAATGCTGGTTTTCAAAGGTAAGCCCTGTCAGAAGTCTCCTGCCACCAGGGACTGTACATGCTTCAGGGGAGAGGTCCTGGGGCAAGAGGGAACTTTACAGTCTGCTCAGTAGCAGAAATGGGGAAAGCAGCCCAAAGAGGAAACTTCACCAGTGTGGGCAGGCAGCTGGTGGGTCCTGCTCCAGCTCCACACAGGCACCTAAGCAAAGGTCATCTGGCTTCAGAGGGGGGCTGGGGACTCAGTCTCTCAGATCTCTGAGGAAAAAGAAGAAAGTGTGTGTGAAGTCCAGGCAGAACAAACAGAGCAGGCTGGGAAAGCCACCCCTCAGCCACCACTCTTGAGCATTAAGCTTATTTTTCCCTTTCTCATGAAAACTCAGTGAGAGGAATAGACTTTCCCTTTTCTTTTTAAGGTGGCAGAAATGGGAAAGCAACCCCCCCACACACAGAATCTACTGACATGACACAAAACTTTGTCCTGGTCTAACCACTGCCATGATGGTTTCAGTGCTGTGAAGGCCCCCTGCCATACACGCACACCACCGCCGGCACCAGCGCTGCAGGACTGCAGAGCAGCAGCACAGCAGCGAGCTCGCAGTGAGCAGCCAGCCCAGCTGAAATCCTGAGATCACGGATGCATAGAACGGTCTGGGTTGGAAGGCACCTTCAACACCATCCAGTGGCAACCCCCCTGCTATGGGCAGGGACACCTCTCAACAGCCCAGGTTGCTCAAGGCCTCATCCAGCCTGGCTTTGAACACCTCCAGGGAGGGGGCATCCACAGCCTCCCTGGGCAACCTGTGCCAGTGTCTCCCCACCCTCACCCTCAAGAATATCTTCCTAACCTCCAATCTCAATCTCCCCTCCTCCAGCTTCAATCCATTCCCTTTGCTCCTCTGCTTAGGAGAGAGGACCTGCTCCAAGTGCAGCATCACAGATGCCTCTACGCAGTCAAATGAACAACCGCCACAACAACCTCCATTAGCAGACATTTGCATCCCTGCAGCACAAGCACTCTCCAGCGCCAGGTGAAGCCGGCAGCCGCTTGTGTCTGCAGGGGTGGAGGGCAGGGGGTCGCTGGGGAACGCGGCCTCAGCCTGTCTGCAGCCGTGCCCTGCACGCAGGGCTGCTGCCTTCCCCCAGCACCAACCCTCCTTCCCTCCCTCCCAGGTGATTCACCCCTGCGAGCGCCGGCCCCAGCCGCTGGCTCGGCAGCCAGGCGGGAGCGCGCCGCTCACCTAGCCTGGCATGTGAGTCATTCCCAGGAATGAGCAAGCCAGTTGCTCCAGTTGCTCCTGGCCAGGGGAATTTTGACTCTCTGATCAGCTATCGCAAAAAAAGGGCATCGGCAGCAGGGGAGCTCACTGCCAGCTATGGTTGGTTTAACCACCTGGGCACCGGCAACGTTCGCCTGGCCGCTGTAGCTCCCAGATGCGTTCCGCAGGAGTCTGAGGAGCTTCCGAGATGCAGCCCAGAGACAAGCGGAAGGGGACAATGGTGACAGGTAAGTGAGCTTTGGGCCAGCTGCAAGGCGTCGGATCAGTTGCTCTGTGAAACCTTCTTGCCCTTAATCACCCTCAGAGTGAAGCCAGGAATTAAGATACCGGCGCTGAACAGGCAGACCCGGGACCCTAGATCGAATAGGAGCTGAATGGGAAGTGTGGGAAGCTCCCCAAACAGCACAGCTTCTTTACTAACCTTTTGTTCAGTCCTTAAATGTTACTCCCTAGATTTTATTTTCCCTCCCCACCCCCCCACCCTCCACTGGCATAAAGAAAGAAATTAAGGAGTAATAATATAGTTTTCTACTAATCCTTCCTTCTAAGCCATGAAACAAAGCACAGGAGGGTCCCTGGGTTCGGCGGCTTCCTTCCTGAGGGAGCTGAATTGCCAGCAAGTGAGGTTCAGCAGCTCTAATATCTGAGTTTTGGTCTCAAAAAAAAACCCCAAAGGTTGTTGTTCCTTTTCACCTCGTTGGGCAAAGGGAAGCAAGGCTTGAATTCTCTTAATTAGATGGCAGAGAATAAAGCTTCTCTCCCTTCACCCCTGCGCTGGGATCGTGTTAAAACTTGTCAGGTGCACTGGAAAAACCACATAGCTCTGAATGAGCAACTGGCAAACTGCAGGGCTGAGGAGTCCCAGAGTTTGGGAAACACAGAAAGTGCTTCCCCAGAGCTTCATCCTTTCAGGAGCATTTCAGATGGAAAGGCTGAGTTTTGGCTGTGGCCGGGCAGCTGAAGGCTCCGTAGGCTAAAGAGCAATTTGCCAGCTGAGTGCTGTAGGAGCTGCAGACATCCGCCCTCCCGTCACGAGTGCTTGGTCAGGGCACCCTGGGAGAGTCTCAGGCTTGCTTTTTTTCCATCTGTTTAAGGAAGATTCTGCAATCTTCTTTTAAAAGGGGAAACCAGGAAACTCAGGCCAGAATTCAGCTGATGTGGCTGATTCACCCCCGGCAGCACAGGCCATGGATCACATGAAAGCCACCACCAGCGTTGCTCCACTTTCAAACTCACTCTTGGGTGGGCAGACAGGTCTGGGGCACCTGCCAGATCTTCTTCCCACTACCTGGGGAGGGGAACTGGCAGGGCCTGGGGACAACCCCTAGCATGGAGGATGTGTGTTAGCTCTGGCAGGAGAGAGAGGAGAGCACGGGAGCAGAGAAGGGGAGCAAGGCCACAAGGTGTGCAGGGCCCTCAGAAGCAGAAAGCAGCTGGTTGGCACTGCGAAGGGGTGAGAAAAAGGCAGCAAATTCTGAGCAGCCCCAGCCACCAGGCACTCCTCCTGGCACCCACGGAGCTTAGCTTTCCCAGCTCAGTCCTGCTGCCTCACCCTGTGCTCCCTCCCCGGCTGCTGGGGCTGCCCCAGGGCAGGGCGAGCACGGGGAGCCCAGCACAGCCAGCACCCAGTGCCCGCCGCGCTGGCACGCACCCCCCAGCTCACCCAGCACCCACAGCCCACTGCATGCTGACAGGCACCCCCCAGCTCAGCTCTCCCAGCACCCACGGCCCCATGCACACTGACAGGCACCCACCAGCTCAACCAGCACCCATGGCCCCCTGCACACTGACAGGCACCCACCAGCTCTCCCAGGACCCACCCAGTACCCACTGCATGCTGATATGTAACCACTAGCTCTCCCAGCACCCACAGCCCACTGCATGCTGACAAGCATCCACCAGCTTTCCCAGCACACTGGCATGCACCCACCAGCTCACCCAGCAGTCACCCAGTACCCACTGCATGCTGATATGCACCCAGCACCCATGGCCCCCTGCACACTGACAGGCACCCACCAGCTCTCCCAGCACTGGCATGCATTCACCACAGCAGCAGGGCCTTGGCAGCTGCCTGCGTCCCAGTTGGACACAGGGAGGGAGGCAGCAAGTCTGGTCTGGAGGCTGACCCCAGAGCCTTGATGCTCCTCAGCCAGGACACCTGCTCCACTTGCCATAGCCTCACAAGAAACACATCCAGGAACAGCTGGAGGAGGAAGCCCCTTGCTCTCCTTTGTACAGCCAGGCTCAGCAAGGCCTCCTCTTGGCCAAGTATGCACCAGGAAAAGCCAGGCCAGACATCAAGCTCCAGGCTTGGAGCCAATTGCAAACAGCTGACACAAACCAAGGGCTACAGACCAACCATGCTGCTGCCAGCATTCAGGGCTCTGCAGGAGAGCAGTCAGCAGGAGAAACAACCCAAGAGAGCACCAGAGGAAGTCAGAGAATCACAGACTTGTCAGGGTTGGAAGGGACCTCAAGGATCATCCAGGTCCACCCCCCTACCATGGGCAGGTTCACCTCACACTACAGCAGGTTGCTCACAGCCACCTCCAGCCTGGCTGCAAACACCTCCAGGGATGAGGCTTCCACCACCTCCCTGGGCAACCTGTGCCAGGCTCTCACCACCCTCATGGGGAACAACTTCTTCCTCACAGCCAATCTCAATCTCTCCACTTCTAGTTTTGCTCCATCCCCCCCAGTCCTATCCCTCCCTGACACCCTCAAAAGTCCCTCCTCAGCTTTCTTGGAGCCCCCTGCAGATACTGCAAGGCCACAATGAGGTCTCCTTGGAGCCTTCTCCTCTCCAGAGTGCACAACCCCAACTCCCTCAGTCTGTCCTCACAGCAGAGCAGCTCCATCCCTCTGCTCCTCCTCATGGTCCTTCTCTGGACACCTTCCAGCACCTCCAGATCCCTCCTGGATTAGAGGCTCCAGAACTGGACACAGAGCTCCAGGTGGGGTCTCACCAGGGGGCAGAGGGGGAGAATCCCCTCTCTTTCCCTGCTGGCCACACTTCTGTGCTGCAGCCCAGGCTCTGGTTAGCTTTCTGGGCTGCCAGTGCTCACTGCTGGCTCATGTGAAGCTTCTTCTCCAACAGCACCCTCAAGCCCTTTTCTTCAGGGCTGCTCTCCCTGCCCAGCCTATATCAGTGCCTGTCAGTGACATTAATTCCTGCATCTGAGTCACCTTAACCCTTCCCAACTACCCTCATGCTTTCAAAACCCCTGAACAAACCAAGAGCCACACCTCTCACTTATCAGACATAGGTTTCCACATCCGACCAGCACTGAACCTCACAGGAGGTACTCCAATAACCACCACGTCTTGGGTGTCCTCAGGCAGGTATCAGTGATGTATCACAGTCACTGCTGCTGCTGAGCAATATGAACCAGGCCCTCAGCACCTTCCCTGCACCAGCAGCTTCTCTAAAGGAACATGCAGGAGCTGGCAAAGCAGCTGGGCTTGGGGAGGAGCAGCAGCTCTCTGCAGCCAGCACCCCAACACCCTGCCTGGGACCTGCAGCTCTAAAGAGCAGAGCAGGAACTCTCCGAGCTGCTCGCAGCTGCACCAGGCTGAACTTCTCCCAGCCCTACTCCAAAATCCCTGTCCCCTTCCTCTTCCTCTTTAAAGAGTGGTGGTGCTGCAAGCAGCTAACTCAAGCAGTTGTGTCACAGAATTACAGTGTGAAGCACAGAGCACCCAGGGGACAAGTAGCAGCTGAGGAGCTTTGGTCCTTTTACAGGGGGGATTAGAACTGCATAGGGAAAAGAAATCAACAGAAATTGTTTCAATGCAAAGTAAGACACCAAAAAGGGCTCCTGGGGTTACTTAAACAGCACTGTCTGCATGTGAGCAGGGATATGGTTTAGCATCAGGCTTGGCTGAGCGCTGGAAGGTGTCCAGAGAAGGGCCACAAGGAGGAGCAGAGGGCTGGAGATCCTCTCCCACGAGGACAGACTGAGGGAGTTGGGGTTGTTCAATCTGGAGAAGAGAAGGCTCCAAGGAGACCTAATTGTGGCCTTCCAGGATCTGAAGGGGGCTACTGGAAAGCTGGGGAGGGACTTTTGAGGGTGTCAGGGAGAGAGAGGACTGGGGGGGATGGAGCAAAACTAGAAATGGGGAGATTCAGATTGGCTGTGAGGAAGAAGTTGTTCCCCATGAGGGTGGTGAGAGCCTGGCACAGGCTGCCCAGGGAGGTGGTGGAAGCCTCCACCCTGGAGGTGTTTGCAGCCAGGCTGGATGTGGCTGTGAGCAACCTGCTGCAGTGTGAGGTGTCCCTGGCCATGGCAGGGGGGTTGGAACTGGCTGAGCCTTGAGGTCCCTTCCAACCCTGACAATTCTGTGAGTCAGACAATGGTTGGACTTGATGAACTTTTCCAACCCAACCCTTTCTATGCACCTACAGCAACTTTTCCCCACGAGCTCTTTTCTCACAGCATCCCCTGCAGAAGGTGTGGCAGAGGCACAGCAGCCAGAGCTGCACCACTTGAAGGTGTAATACAACCAACCCCCTTTTTCATTTCTGTGCCCCAGACAACATCTTGACTGCTTTTAAAGTCTCACCAGGAGCTTTTTAACTTCATGCTTTTCATTGCACAATGCCAACAACCAAACCTGAAAGCTCATCTTCACAGCACAAAGCTCCAGCAAATCTCCTGTGACACCCAAGGGAGTCTTTGCTTTGCAGGCAAGCTGCAGAGCAGAGGCTTCTCACAAGGGCCTCTCAAGAGACCTCTCAGGAGGTCCCTGTGCTGCTCACCTGTAGAGAAGGCAGCTCCTCTGAGCCCACCCAAGCACCCCATGCTGAACCTGAAGAACCACCTTTTGCCTTTTGCCCAAACTGTTGTGTAGATCACAGTTGGGATGGAAATGGCTCTGGCTGTGGGCTGATACAGCCCAGTGTCAGGAGCAGGCTGTGGACCTGGAGAGGGGAATCAATGACAAAGATTTCCAGGCTGCTATACCAAGACCAGAGCCCCTGAAAAGAGAAGCAGAACAGGAATGGAAAGGCTGAGGGAGAAGCTTGGGAGGAGACTGGGAGAGGGAAAAGTTGAAGATGTTCTGGAGAAATGGATGTAAAAGGTGAACCTGCTTCTGGCCTCCCCCATGGAGGGGAAGGCTAAAAATGTGAGCTGTGTCATCTGAGCAGCAAGAGAAGGGAAATCCACTGGGATGGAAAGAGGACCACGTCTGCAAACCACACCAGACTGGGATGAGTGCTTTATACCCCAAGAGGCTGTCCTGCCATGCAGAGAAATGGGCCAGCAGCAAGGGGGACTGCAAGGTCCTGTCCCCAGGGAGGAGCAGCCCTTGCACCAGGACAAGCAGAACATGAGCCAGCAGCCTTCCAGGCTGCAGGAGACAATACATGGCCAGCAGCACTGCACAGCCTCACCTGCCCCACCGAGGCCAGCTCTGGGCTCCCCACTCTGAGACACATGGACACAGTGGAGCCCAGAGGTAGTCACCTTTGGGTACTGGAACATCTGTGTTGGATGGGTGAGAGATTTGTAACCCAGCCTGGAAAAGAGGTGGCTCAGAAGGATCTCATCAATGTGTACAAACACCTGCAGGGAGGGTGCAGGGAAGAGGGAGCCAGGCTCCTGCCAGTGGCACCCAGTGCCAGGAGAGGAGACAGAAGGAGCAAACACACACAGGAGGCTCCACCTGAACACAGCAGAGCTTTGGTGGGGCTGGCATTTTGGTGGGGCTGGCACTTGGGTTGCTTTGGTTCTTTAGTCACTGTGAGGGTATTCAAGCCCCAGAAGAGGTTTCCTAGAGAGGTGGTGGAGTCTCCATCCCTGCAGACCCCCCCTGACCAATCATGGTCTTGTCAGCCAGCTGCAGCTGATGCTGTTCTGAGCAGGGAGCTGGAGCTGATGAGCAACCACAAAAGGCAGTGTCAGGAAGGAGTGGAAAAGGCTGCAGGAGGAGGCAAACTAAGCAGTAGTGAGCAGGCAGTGGTGGGGGAAAGGCCAGGACCACATTGTTCACAACTTCAGGGCTGCCTCCCACCCTAACCCCACTGAGCACTGCACAGCTGCACCTTGCATGGGATACCATCACCATGGGGTTGCAAGCCAGCACTCTGCAGGGTGGCAGTGCAGCTCCCACCATCAGAAGGCTTTGTGCAACCTGAAGCAACTGCCAGCATCTTCCAGAAAGAAGCGAAGGAAATACTGCAGCTAATCCTTTCCTCCTGCCTAATTAGAGGCTGCCACACTGAGAAAACATTCATTAGCCCAACTCTGCCAACCACTGCATTGTGCTCTCCTCTTGTAAGCAAGAGATTGCAACACCAGCAACAGCCTGGTGCTTCCACCTCTGCCACCACAGCCTGGCTCCTCTGCCACCGCCAGCAGCCACCCACCTGCTGCCCAGCAGGACACCACTTCTGGGAGCAGATCTCTCCCAGCTCTTCCCATCAAAGCAGCTGCAGCCTGAAGGAGATGTGCTCCAGCACTGCACTGCTGTGCAAACCTCCTGGCCTCTCCTCCAGAAGCAGCAGCCAGCTGCTGCAGGCAGCCCGCCCAGAGCAGAGCAGAAGACACCAGACCTGGATCCACACTAAACACATCCCACAAGGGGGAAAAGGAAGGGTCAGAATCATTCATTTGACATCAGGAAAGAAAAAAAACCCTAATAATTAATGGTCCCACTGGGACAAAATGCTCCACAAGTAGCTGAGAAAATGAGCTATGTCCAAGTAACACTTCTGAGTGAGGAAATGTTGTCATCCCAGGGGTACATTCCCCCCCAAATAGGAATGCTGCCTCTTAGGCAGTGATGTTGAATGCTTACTGCAGCCCTCTGCTACACCCAAGCTCAGGTTCTCCTTCAAGCTGCAAACCAAGAGCAGTTTCAGGTGCAGGCTGTGAGATTTGGGGCAATACCAACAGCACTGGCTAGAGGCTGCAGCAGAAAGCTTCAGGGAGGATGTTTGCCTGCTCACTCAGACACAAGGTTCACCCAGCCAGGCACTGGAAAGGTGCACAGTGCTTCAGCTGCCTGCCCAGGAAAACTGAGCCCACCTTCAGTGACTGCTTGTGGGCAGCTCTGCAGGCTGCAGGAGTGGTGCACAACCACCTCTTGGGCACAGTGCCCATGCAGAAGGAAGTCCCTGTTGGCAACGTGTCTCAGCAGGGACATGGAGGGACTGCTGCTCCCTCTGCAGCACAGCCCTCCATGGGAGGTGTGCTCCCTGGCCACTGCCCTCACCTGTCTTCTGCTAAAGACAAAAGGACAGGCTGGGGCCACGAGGGTGAGCAGAGGGCTGGGAGCTGCTCTGCTGTGAGACAGACTGAGGGAGTTGGGATTATCAGTCTGGAGAGGAGAAGGCTCCCAGGAGACCTAATTGTGGCCTTCCAGTATCTGAAGAGGGCTACAAGAAAGCTGAGGAGGGACTTTTGAGGGTGTCAGGGAGTGAAAGGACTGGGGGGGATGGAATAAAACTAGAAGTGGGGAGATTCAGATTGGATGTTAGGAAAGAAATGTCTCCCCATGAGGGTGGTGAGAGCCTGGCACAGGTTGATCAGGGAGGTGGTGGAAGCCTCATCCCTGGAGGTTTTGAAGGCCAGGCTGGATCTGGCTGTGAACAACCTGCTGTAGTGTGAAGTGTCCCTGCCCATGGCAGGGGGTTGGAACTGGATGATCCTTGAGCTCCCTTCCAACCCTGACAATTCTGTGATCCTGGAGACAACAGCAGCTGCTCCACCAGCTGAAGGCAGATGGAAGGGAGCTGCCTTGCAGCCTGCCCAGGGCCAGGACACTGCTGTGCAGAGATGCATGAGAGGAAAGCTGGGGTGGAACTGAGGGGGAAGTTCAAGGAGGAACCTGCAAACCAAGCAGGAGGTTTTGTACTGGGACTGAAGCAGATGAGCAGCTCTTTCAGAGAAGAGATAGGGGTTCCTCTTTCTGGATAAGACTAAGCAGACAGGGGCCATGAGCTGCAGCCAAGGACAGTTCCAGCCCAGCTCTTATTTCCCTGTCCCCCTGCCTTCGGTTGGTTACTCCTGGCAGTGCTGCAGGGTGCTGGCACATGGTGTCTGCACACCCCTGCACCACCACACTCCTAGGGAGCAGGGCACAGAGCCCAGGGAGGGCTATTTTCACCCTCTCCCCAGCCACCTCATGCCAAAGCAGCTCCTTGTTTGTAGCAGCCAACAGTTGCCAGCTGGCTGAGACAGGCTCACAGGGTGGTGGGCACCACCATGTAGCTCAGCCAGCCTCTGGAGGCACACAGGAGCAGGCACTAAGGGACTCCACCACTGCAGCAGAGTGTGGCTGGTCTAGGAGCTGGGCAGGAGCTTCCCACCCCAGGCTGCAGGGCCATGCCCAGGTAGATCTACATCCCAGGATGGAGATCTACAGCCTCCATGGACATCCTGCACCCATGCTTGACCACCTGCACAGTAGAAAAAAGCTTTCCCTTGTGCTTGGGTGTAGCTTCCTGAGTCTCAGGGTGTGCCCAGTGCCTCCTGTCTGCTCAGTGGGTGCCACTGTAGAGAAAGATCCAGGCTCCCTCCCACCATGCAGGAGCTCCTGAGCCTTCTCTGGGGCCAGACTGAACCTCCTCAGCTCTCCTGACCCCTCTGCAGACAAAAAACACCCTGCTTGGTGCAGAGCAGGGGTGGCTGTGGTCCTGCAGTGACTCACACAATCCCTGGTGCTACACATGGCACCTCTTGGCACAGCTGGCACAGGGACAGGGACGTGGCAGCCAGAAAAATGCACAAAAGTAAGGAAGGGTGCAAAGCCCAGGAGAGCAAGAGGCACAAAGTCACTGGCTGCAGGCAGAACCCCAACAGGAAGGTCAGATTATTCCTGTGCATGGAATTCCTGCACACGGGCCTTCAGCAAAGGAAGATGGACAGCATCAAACAGAGGCCTCTGAGGAAGGAGGACTCTGAGCAGTGCCCCAGTCCATGGGATGGGCTCTCTGCTAGACAGCAAGAAAAAGCCCTAGGGAGGATAAAAAGGCACAAGGACCAAGGGGCAAAGGGGCTCAGGAGATACTGCACAGGAGTGGACAGAATCAGAGAGAGCAGCACAGCTCCACTTGCCTGCTTGCAGCAGCTCCAGGCTCACAGGCACTTACCCTGCAGCCTGCACCCATGCTTTTGGCCCCTGAAGTCTTTGTAACAACTCAGTGGTGGGCAACAGAACAGAGCAGAACTGCAGCCAGGCAGGAGCAGACTTCACGAAGTGCCTCCCATTTCATACTTGCACCAGCTGTCACCTGCCAGACCTCCTGGTGACAAATGCAGACTGACAGGCCAGAAAACCACACAGCAGATGAAAGCCACCCCCTACAAAAGCTCTGCAGCCTTGTCACCTAGAATATCTGGTCTGGTTCCCAGGGAGAACCTTCTGAGTTTTCCAAAGCTGTAAATCAGATGCAGAGGAACAATTCCATTTTTGGGATGCAGAAGTTCCTTAGGTGAGGCAATGTAAAGCCTTAGTCATTATTAAAACTATACAGTCATTCCCTGCCCATCTGCCACCCAAGTCTGCCAGCCAGCCTGCTATTTAATTTCACATCTGAGCTTCCACCAGTCATGCACAGAAACCAGTCCAACCACATCAGCAGCAGCAGATTACCTCACCTGGGAGACAGTGAGCACTTCACTTACACTTCATGCAGCTGGCAGCCTGCAGGGCAAGGACAGGGGGGTGGAAAAACCCAAACCAACCAAGTGCATCTCAACTACAAGAAGCAAAACATATTCTGGTTTTAAAAAAGCTACCTGAAGGAAGGAGCAGCTTCTGAGGCATCCTCCAAAAAAAACAACTAGAAGTGGGGAGATTCAGATTGGATGTGAGGAAGAAGTTGTTCCCCATGAGGGTGGTGAGAGCCTGGCACAGGTTGCCCAGGGAGGTGGTGGAAGCCTCATCCCTGGAGGTGTTGAAGGCCAGGCTGGATGTGGCTGTGAGCAACCTGCTGTGGTGTGAGGTGTCCCTGCCCATGGCAGGGGGGTTGGAACTGGATGATCCTTGAGGTCCCTTCCAACCCTGACAATTCTATGATTCAAAACCATCCAAGCAGAATATATTTATGTTAGAGACAGACAGATGGTTAGGACCAAAGCAGTCAGAAGATGTGCCTGGAGAACTGGATAAGGAGTGGAGAACCAACCTTGCCCAGCTCAGAAGCACCATATCCAAAGAGGTAAAACAAAGAGGCCCTCTCAGAGTGCAGTCAGTCAGCAATTCCTAAATAGCCCCAAATACTTAGCATATCTTAAAAAGAGAGGGCAGGCTTCACCTCCCAGTCCAAGAGAACAGATTGAGAAGGGTGAGCTCTCCACTTGTGATAACTTGCCTGCAGTTCTACAATGCAGTGGTCTTGATTAGAAGAGATAAAAGCAGCTTCTGGAGTAGAGATGCACCGGTTTGGACTCACAGGAGCCTTGCTGCCCCATCCTAGATGTGAATAATGAAACCCCACTACTCCAAGTGCTCTGTCACAGCACCCCTCAGCCTCACAGGCTTGGGTAGGACACCATGTGCAACACTTTTGGACTGGTGAGGCTAAGCAAGGATCATCTCTGTGTAGCCCAGAATGTTGTCTCACAACCAGCTCTGTGCAGCAGAGGTCATTGTGCCTCAACTCCTCTGCTGCTCTGCACAAACCTGTTTGTGCCAGGCTCTAAGGCTTCCAACTACAGCAGCTCAAGGGAAAGTCTCCAGTGCATAATTAGGGCAGTCAGTAGGTGTTGCCTCTCACCTCCACCCCACTCCAAAGCCTCTGCTGAGCTCAGCTGTGCCAGCAGGGCAGGGTACAGACCACTGCCTAGATTTACATCTGTGAAGACTTTGCTGCTTTGCTATTTCATTGGGATCAGTTTGGAATATAGAATCATAGAACTGTCAGGGTTGGAAGGGAGCTCAAGGATCATCCAGTTCCAACCCCGCTGCCATGGGGAAGAACTTCCTCACATCCAATCTGAATCTCCCCACTTCTAGTTTTGCTCCATTCCCACCAGTCCTATCCCTCCCTGACACCCTCAAAAGTCCCTCCCCAGCTTTCTTGGAGCCCCCTTCAGATACTGCAAGGCCACAATAAGGTCTCCTCTGAGTCTTCTCTTCTCCAGACTGCACAACCCCAACTCCCTCAGTCTGTCCTCATAGCAGAGCAGCTCCAGCCCTCTGCTCATCCTCCTGGACCTTCTCTGGACACCTTCCAGCACCTCCAGATCCTTCCTGTAATAGAGGCTCCAGAACTGGAATGTTTTAATATTAAAACCATCAAGAAATATGAAGACACAGAGGTGTCCACTCAGAGGCTTAGTTGCTCTGTAGAAGCAATGAGCAAGGTCCCAGGGTGGCTTCCAGGTGACCTGGAATTCCCTGGGCAATTAAAGCTTGGTCACACCTGCAGTGGCCAGGAAGATGCTTGTGGAAGGGCTTGCTCATGGTCAGGGAGGCCCAGGGAGGTGGTGGAAGCCTCATCCCTGGAGGTTTTTAAGGTCAGGCTGGATGTGGCTCTGAGCAACCTGCTGTAGTGTGAGGTGTCCCTGCCCACGGCAGCGGGGTTAGAACTGGCTGATCCTCGAGCTCCCTTCCAACTCTGACAATTCTATGACTCTAACCTGGGCAGAGGAGCTGGGAGAGACCTGCCTGAAGAGCCTGAGAGCAGCACCAGGAATCACACAGACTTAAAAGGAGCTTGGAAAAGCAGGGAAAGCACCACCTTATTTGCCTGAGAGGGCAGATAAGGATCTTCTCACAAAATCACCTCTTCTTTTGAGCTCAGTCCCCCCTGGGCAAAAAAAAGGCTAGCTGCAAACTATAAACAACAGCAAAAAAGGGAATGGTTACTGCTGCCCATACCAAGAGGAGGCAAAATACCTGATAGACAGCAACCCTGATGACCTTATTCTGGACCCCAGTTAATATCAGAGCAAACAATGCCAGCCAAGAAGCCAAACCAATCAAAAAACAGAGCTTAAAACATCAGAATTAGAGTCTTTAAAAGGGGAGGATTTGCTTTACTGCCATTTAGTGCCATCCAACCTGGCTCACCACACAGTGATGTCCACCTCAAAATGCTGCAGGCTTGCAAAAGGGCTGCAGTTGCTTTCTCCTCTGTCCCTTCCCACGTGAGGGCACTCAGGTCCAGCGCAGTTGCTGAGATCTGAACCATTTAGCTCATTTGCCTCTCAAAACCCAGAACCAGAAATGAAGCCTGGAAAAAAACCATTCCTGTTTGCATAGTGCAGGAGTGAAGCAGTCACCTGGAATGGAGGAGTCAGTGTTGTGAACAAGGTCACAACATCCC
Organism: Dryobates pubescens; assembly: GCF_014839835.1. Classification (NCBI taxonomy): domain Eukaryota; kingdom Metazoa; phylum Chordata; class Aves; order Piciformes; family Picidae; genus Dryobates; species Dryobates pubescens. The sequence continues at coordinate 18,792,702 of NC_071624.1, read as the reverse complement.
AGCGCCACCAGGAGTGCCACGGAGATGCTGCAGGGGTTCACTGCTCCCTGCAGGCTGGAGCCTGAAGCGCTTCACTCAAAACCACGGGAAAGGAGCAAGGACTTCCCATTTCCACCCCAGTTTGCTGGATAGAGCATAGAATCACAGAATTGTCAGGGTTGGAAGGGACCTCAAGGATCAGCCAGCTCCAACCCCCTGCCATGGGCAGGGACACCTCACACTACAGCAGGTTGCTCACAGCCACATCCAGCCTGGCTGCAAACACCTCCAGGGATGAGGCTTCCACCACCTCCCTGGGCAACCTGTGCCAGTGGTATATGAATGTGTACCAGGATCCATAAAGATACTTCCTATTAAGCTTTTTTACTTGAAGAAGTGACAGATTATAAATGTTAAAAAGAAATTTCCCATGTGGCAGGGGGGTTGGACCTGATGATCTCTGGAGGTCCCTTCCAACCTGTAATGTTCTGGGAAGGACACTAGGGTGGTGAGAGACTGGCACAGCTTGCCCAGGGAGGTGGTGGAAGCCTCATCCCTGGAGATGTTTGCAGCCAGGCTGGATGTGGCTGTGAGCAACCTGCTGCGGTGTGAGGTGTCCCTGCCCATGGCAGGGGGTTGGAGCTGGCTGAGCCTTGAGCTCCCTTCCAACCCTGACAATTCTAGGATTCTATTCTATGATTCTAAGGTTTAGAAGTTTGAAATCAAAGACATTTTCACAGTTTTACCAAACTTGATCTGCAGTTTGCTTTAGGTTTCATTCCCTTTTCCTTTCCCACAAGGTCAAGCTGGCACAGCCCATGCCACGTCCTGGATCTGCGGCTGCCAGCGGGACTCCTGAAGAGCATTTCAGCTGAGCACCTTCAGCAACACAAACCATGGGGTACAATTTGTCTTATGGAAAGCTGCCAGGTAAGAGAAGGTGGGAAATGCCAGGGAGAACACTTCCCAGTGTTCCTTGTATTGCCATCAGTCCCTACCAAGGTTTTAAAGCAGTAGGTCCTTCCAGAAGAGACCACAGGCTCACAGGATGTTAGGGGTTGGAAGGGAGGAACAAGGATATGCAAGCAGCTAGGAGCCAAGCTAAGCAACATATCTACTTCAGGACCTAGAAGCCCCACTGCTAGGCTGCACAAGACCACAGGCTCACAGGGTGTCAGGGTTTTGGAAGGGACCTCCAGAGATCATCCAGTGCAAACCCCCACTGCCAGAGCAGGAGCAAAGAATCCAGCACAGGAACACATCCAGATGGGTCTGGAAAGGCTCCAGAAAAGGAGACTCCACAACCCCCCTGGACAGCCTGCTCCAGTGCTCTGTGACCTCACAGTGAAGAAGTTCCTCCTGATGTTGAGGTGGAACCTCCTGTGCTGCAGTTTCCATCCATTGCCTCTTGTCCTATTCCAGGGTGCAGCTGAGCAGAGCCTGTCCCCTGCCCCTTGACCCCCAGCCCTCAGATATTTATAAACACCTATTAAATCCCCTCTCAGCCTTCCCCTCTCCAGACTAACCAGCCCCAGGGCTCTCAGCCTCTCCTCACCAAGCAGTGCTCCACTTCCTTCATCATCCTTGTAGCCCTCCTTTGGCCTCTCTCCAGCAGATCCCTGTCCCTCCTGAACTGGGGAGCCCAGAACTGGATGCAATATTCCAGGACAGAGCAGAAGGGGAGGAGAACCTCCTTGGATCAGCTGGACACACTCTCCTTAATGCACCCCAGGACCCCATTGGCCCTCTTGGCCAGCAGGGCACAGTGCTGAGGGCTGCTGCCCTGGGTGCCAGGCTGGGTTTACCACAGCAGCCAGGCTCAGTGGATAAACAATGGGAAACTGTTTTATGGAGAGAATTTATAAATCTGAAGTTCCTGCACAAACATTTCCACACAAAACCTTAACCTCCCCCCCAGACTGTTATTTTTAAGCTCATTTAAGTAAGCCAAGTGTTACAGCAGTGTTTAAATAGGCCTGAAGAGGCTCTCCAGAGCCCTCTCTCTTGATAAACATCATCTCTGCTCACAAGTTGTGTTGTGTCAGGACAGCCAAGAGCTGACACTCTGTGACTCTGATTGATGATGGCTCCTTCCCAAGCTGCTGTCACGCAGCTGCAGCTGCCCACACCCTGACACAGCAGTGGGCACTGCAGACCCTGGCCCATGACGTGGCAGTGCCCAGCTCCACTCAGCTGGCAGGGGTTTGAGGGAGGCTCAGCTCCTGCTCTTGTTTCACTAACCAGTCATGACTCTCTCTGCAGAGAATTTCCAGGCTATCTACCTCTTTCAGGTATTGCAGGAGTGTTCCTTGCACCCTGCCTTAAGGCTGGCCAGATCCTGCTGCTCTGCCCTCCCCAGCACCGCCCTGGCAACCAGAGCTCCCCCAAAACCAGCATAAACCCCATGTGTGTGGAGCAGATCCCAGCAGGCACTGCTCTGTGCTACCAAGAGGGAGGGCACCATGGGGTGGCAAGGATCAGTCCCACACATGCTTCACAGTACCCAAGCCAGTCCTTGCTGACAGGTCCTTCACAGCATCAACCAGGTTGGGAAAGACCTTTGAGATCATCCAGTCCAGCCTATCACCCAACACCATCTGATCAACTAAACCATGGCACCAAGTGCCATATCACTCTGACCTGGGCAATTGTGGCAGTTTTAGGCTGTGCCTAGGAAAATTTGCCTCCACAGACTGAGTAGAAAAGTGATAGAATGTGAACAAAATTACCCTTGGATGCAAAAGAACAGCAATGATAAGGTCTAAATGATCCTATTGGTCTGGTAACTAACCCACCACAGTAACAGTCACAGAATGGGCTGGGTTGGAAGGGACCTCCAAAGGTCATCCAGTTCAACTCCCTCTGCACTCAGCAGGGGCATCCTCATCTAGACCAGACTGCCCTGTCAAGCCCCACTCTGAATACCTCCAGGGCTGGGGCCCTGTTCTAAGCTCAGGTTTTTCCAGGCTGGCTGTTCCAAGAAGCCTCCAGCCCTGCCCAGAGACAGGAGCAGAGGGCAGACCTGAAATGGCTCTGTTTGTAAAACACTGCAAACACTTTAGAGACTCATGGAACTGTCAGGGTTGGAAGGGACCTCAAGGCTCAGCCACTTCCAACCCCCCTGCCATGGGCAGGGACACCTCACACTGCAGCAAGTTCCTCAGGGCCACATCCAGCCTGGCTGCAAACACCTCCAGGCATGAGGCTTCCACCACCTCCCTGGGCAACCTGTGCCAGAGTCTCAGAGAAAGGCAGTGTTTGCAGGGGTCAGCTGCTCTTCTGTGATGGATGAAACCTTGCAGCACTGATCATTTTTGGGTGTGCTTTGGAGAGAAGCAAGCAGTTGCCCAGGGCAGAGGATTAAGAGCTTAAAGGGTGGGCAGCAGGTCCAAGCTCTGCCTGCTTTGTCACCCCCTTGGAATGACTCTGGGCAGCTGGGCAGCAGGGACAGGGCTCTTTGATAATGCAAACAGGGATGTTTTGATCTTGCTGCTCTCCCTCCTCCCCACAGACCTGAGCCAGGACAACGTCTCCTCACCCAACTCCACAGCAGGCCCCCCGGGGAGCTCGAGGCAGGACGAGTTCACCACCATCGTGCTGCCCGTGCTCTACCTCATCATCTTCCTGGCCAGCATCCTGCTCAACGGCCTGGCCGTCTGGATTTTCTTCCACATCAGGAACAAGACCAGCTTCATCTTTTACCTCAAGAACATCGTGGTGGCAGACCTCCTCATGACGCTGACCTTCCCCTTCAAGATCATCCAGGACTCGCGGCTGGGGCCGTGGCACTTCAACTCCTTCCTGTGCCGCTACAGCACGGTGCTGTTCTACGCCAACATGTACACCACCATCGTCTTCCTGGGGCTCATCAGCATCGACCGCTACCTGAAGGTGGTGAAGCCCTTTGGGGACTCCAGGATGTACAGCATCACCTTCACCAAGGTCTTGTCGGCCTGCGTCTGGGTGGTGATGGCCTTCCTGGCCCTGCCCAACCTGATCCTCACCAACGGCTACCCCACCCGGAGGAACGTCGACGACTGCCTGAAGCTGAAGTCGCCCCTGGGGGTGCAGTGGCACAGGGCAGTCATCTACATCAACACCTGCACCTTCGTGGTGGTGCTGCTGGTGCTGATCGGCTGCTACATCGCCATCTCCAGGTACATCTACAAGTCCAGCAAGCAGTTCATCAGCTCCTCCAGCAGGAAGCGAAAGCACAACCAAAGCATCCGGGTGGTGGTGGCCGTGTTCTTCACCTGCTTCCTGCCCTACCACCTCTGCAGGATACCCTTCACCTTCAGCCACCTGGACAGGATCCTGGACGACTCGGCGCACAAGATCCTCTACTACTGCAAGGAGACGACCCTCTTCCTGTCTGCCTGCAACGTCTGCCTGGACCCAATCATTTACTTCTTCATGTGCAGGTCCTTCTCACGCAGGCTGTTCAGGAAGTCCAACATGAGGACCAGGAGCGAGAGCATCCGCTCGCTCCAGAGCGTCCGCAGGTCCGAGGTCCGCATCTACCACGAGTACACCGACGTCTGACTCCCCCCCTCACACACACACAGAGACTCTGCCTGCCCCTCAGCACCTCTGTACAGCCTGTAAATAAAACCTCTCTTTGAGCACCCCACCAGGCAGGTTCCATACAGCCACCTGTGCAGGCACGGGACAGCTTTTCTGGCCCAGCTCCGACCTCCAGAGCTGAGGTCCACACAGAGATCGGGCTGGCTGCAGAGGAGGGCTGGAGGGGGTTGTGTTGGTTGGGAGGGGGGAGGTTCTTCAAGGCCAGCTGAAGCTAAGGATGCCTCAGCTCAGGAAGCAACCCCCAGGAGGCTCCAGTCAGGATGGATTGGCCTGGAGTGGGATCTAACAAGATGACTCAACATCCCCAGGGTCCATCAGATAGTCACTGAGGGGGCTTGCAGCAGGTGAAGGAGAGGGGAGAAGGTGGAAGATGTTCGGTGTGCCCACAGGCAGGGTGGCTGCCAGGGCAGGGCAGCTGCAGGTACAGCAATCTGCTGCCAGCCAAGAGCAGCTCAGCTTTGCCTCTGGGGCCTGTGTGGTGCTGATTGCACCATGGTGTCCACAGATCAGACCTACCAGAGGGCTTCTCAAGCATAAGAGATCTCTTCTCAAAAAAATAAAATAAAGAAGGGGGGAAAATAGATTGTTAAAGGCACTTTTCATTCCCACAAATCTCATTCTAAGGGAGGACATAACAAAAGTGTCCCCTGACAGGCTCACACGTGACAAGCCCTAGCAGTCAGCATCAGGCTGACAGCTCAGCACTTTGCCTGCCTGATTCCACAGGAACCACACTCAAAGCATTGGGGATTTCTTGTTCCCAATGATTGCTAACTTTGGCTGCTTCCAACTCATGGAAACAACACTTGTGTGTGATCAGCAGGTGAAGCTCTTTGTAGGACAGCAGCTCAGGCAGCATCCTCAGGGGATGATTTCATCCTGGTCTGTGCAGAGGAATTAGAGGAGAGCATCCAACAGCAAGGCAAGAAGAAGAGCATCATAAAAGACCAACACAGCAGCTGCTGCACGAGAGTGTTGAGTAACTACAACATTGCTGACAAGAAGAAACAAAGGGTCTCCACCAGAGCTCATGCTGGACCTCAGGCTGCTCCAGTGAGATGCTGGCAGGCTTCACACCACACGAGCAGCCAACAGCACCCCAGACTTGTTTACAACATGGGCAGAAGAAACGCAAACCATCTGTCACAGCCACTTGTGCAAACATTCCCAGCTGGTCCTGGCCAAGCAGGTCAGAGCAGTGAGGGTCACAATAGGGTCCGAGGCTGCTCCAGCCCAGGATGTGCTGTGGGGACCTCTCCAGGGTAAGGCAAAAGCAGAAAGAGAAGTTCACAGAATCACAGAATTAACCAGGTTGGGAAAGACCTCAGAGATCATCCAGTCCAAGCTATCACCCAGCACCATCTGATCAACTCAACCATGGCACCAAGTGCCTCATCCAGGCTCTTTTAAACACTTCCAGGGACAGTGACTTCACCACACCTCCCCGGGCAGCACATCCCAATGGCCAATCACTGTCTGTGATTCCTTCCTCACATCCAGCCTAAACTTCCCCTGGAGCAGCTTGAGACTGCATCCTCTCCTTCTGTCACTGGTTGCCTGAGAGAAGAGACCAACCCCCACACACTCTTCCTTCTCCGGTGGCTGCCCCCTGCAAGGAGCCCACCTCCCACCCAGTGCCCCAGGATGCATTTGCAGCAGGGACAGGGAGCAAGGTCAATCATTTTGCACTGTACAAACCAGGCTTGCTGAGGGAGAAAGCTGCTCCTGCACAAACCAAACCGCTTCAAACAGACTGGCAGGAGCTGGTACGGGTCCTGAGCAGTGCATTTTTTTACTCAGGCACTGCAGTGCAGCTGGACGAACAGAAGATGGCAACAGCCCATCGTCAAGTGCCTTACTCTATAAGGACTTCCCTTTTAATCTAGGGGCGGGGGGGGAAATGGTTTGAGATGAAAATCCTGACAAGGCAGCATTCAGCTAGCAAGACAAAATCCTGCAGGAGAACAGAAGACCACCTTTGGTGGAGCTGTGTGCTGAAGCAAGGGCTGCTTTTGTCTCTCTTCTCTCTGAGCACAGTTCTGTTTTAGGCTTTTCTTATACAGAATGAAGAAGTTGAAGTATTCCAATATTTGGATTCAAGCAAATAGGATTAAAATGCTGACACTGCTCTGGGCAGGGGGTGGAAATCATTTCTACAAAGGAAGACAGGGTATATGTGATACTTATCCCACTTTAAATATCTCTGTTTTACCCAGCTAAGTACCACAGAATACACCCCACTTCCCAGTCATGGAATCACAGAATTGTCAGGGCTGGAAGGGACCTCAAGGCTCAGCCAGTTCCAACCCCCTGCCATGGGCAGGGACACCTCACACTACAGCAGGTTGCTCACAGCCACATCCAGCCTGGCTGCAAACACCTCCAGGCATGAGGCTTCCACCTGGGCACCTCCCTGGGCAACCTGTGCCAGGCTCTCACCACCCTCATGGGGAAAAACTTCTTCCTGACATCCAATCTGAATCTACCCACTTCTAGTTTTGTTCTATCCCCCCTAGTCCTATCACTCCCTGACACCATAGGGGGTTCCTGTAAACCCCCTTCAGATACTGGAAGGCCACAAGAAGGTCTCCTCAGAGCCTTCTCCAGACTGAGCAGACCCAACTCTCTCAGTCTCTCTCCATAGCAGAGCAGCTCCAGCCCTCTGCTCATCCTCAGGGCCATTCTCTAGACACTTTCCAGCACCTCCAGATCCTTCCTGTAATAGAAGCTCCAGAACTGGCCCCAGAGCTCCAGCTGGGGTCTCACCAGAGCAGAGAGGAAGAATCGCCTCCGTGGCCCTGCTGGCCACACTTCTCTTGCTGCAGCCCAGGATGTGATTTGCTTTCTGGGCTGCAGTCAGCTCTGTAGAGAAGTCCATTCACACACAACCTCAGAGGCTGGTTCTGGATCAGAAGTGCCAGTTTGTACTCTCAGGGGGACTATGCACACACACAATGATATTAAAGAACCGTCCTGGGAAGGGGGTTGAAGAGTTTGAACTCTCACAAGCACCACACTAAAAGGAAAGGGCTGTGTGAAAGGACAGCCTTTAGGGCTGCAGGATCACTCCTGGGCACACAGACAGGAGCAACCAAGGTCTGACATGGCTAAAGAAAACCAAGGCTGAGTGCTTCTGGTCTCCTTTCTCAGGGTCCAAGCAACATTAAATCCCAGAGGGTCTATGGCTCCTTAACTGTGGTGCATTCAATTCCCACCCCTCACCCAGGCTCCACTCTGCAGCTGGACCCCCTCTAACACCCCTGCAACACCCTCATGGCTACAGGAAAAGCTTCTCTGCCACCACAAGAGATTGTGACACACAACCTTCCAATAACAAGACCATTCATGAGGCTGCAGCTTTCTCCCAGCCCTCCTTGTGCCCTCCCCTCCACACACACATCACCCCAGGGCCAGGCTAAGGCAGGTGGCTCCAGCCACCACACATCCCCTGAGGTGCTCCATGTGCTCAGCCTGCAGGACAGGTGAGCATCATCCTGGTGTTGCTTCCTTATAGGACCCAGTAACCCAACACTGCCAAGTCTGCTGCTGCTAACCCATATCCCTCAGCACCTCATCTACACAGCTTCCTCCAGGAATGACTCAGCCACTGCCCTGGGCAGCCTGTTCCAGGGATGGATAACCCTTTCAGTGAAGAAACTTTTCCCATTGTCCAACCTAATCCTCCCCTGGTGCAACTTGAGGCTGTTCCCTCTTGTCCTATTACTTGTTACTAGAAGAGGCTGAGCCCCTTCTGGCTTCAATCTCCTTTCAGGGAGCTGCAGACAGTAGCAAGGTCTCCCCTCAGCCTCTTTGTTGTCCTCTCCTGTGACATAACCACTCACACCACTGGAACTGAAGCTCATTATCCTGCTGGACTTAAAGCTGCTTGACACATGACCTTCTCTGGACCTGTTCCAGCCTCTCAACCTCCCCCTTGGAGTGAGGGTCCCAAAACTGAACCCAGTGCTCAAGGTGTGGCCTCACCAGTGCCCAGTGCAGGGCACTGTACTCCCTACCCTGGTCCTGCTGATGCAGGCCAGGATGCTGCTGTCCTTCTTGGCCAGTTGTGCACACTGCTGGTGTGTTGGAATCATAGAATCAATGGCCAATTACTCTTTCTGGGAAGAACTCCTTCCTGACATCCAACCTAAACCTCCCCTGGCACAGCTTGAGGCTGTATCCTCTTGTTCTGGTGCTAGGTGCCTGGGAGAAGAGACCAACCCCCACCTGGCTACAACCTCCCTTCAGGGAGTTGGAGAGAGCAAGAAGGTCTCCCCTCAGCCTCCTCTTCTCCAGGCTAAGCAACCCCAGCTCCCTCAGCCTCTCCTCCCAGGGCTGTGCTCCAGACCCCTTCCCCAGCTTTGTTGCCCTTCTTTGGACATCTTCCAGCATCTCAACATCTTTCCTAACCTGAGGGGCCCAGAACTGGACACAGTGGAAATGCCATTTGAACACATTCTTGCAGGCAGCTCCTGACTGCTACCTCCACAAGATCCTTGCCCCTGTGTGCACCATGCCCTTTACTTTCAAAGTTTCTCCAGCAACAAGCTCCCTTGTGGTTTCCACCAGCCCAGCTTCCTAGGAATCCTAAAAAAGGAAACAAAAAACCCCAAAAGGTCTAAAAATGTCTCTTTGTGTGGACACCAGAACCTCATGCATTGAGCAACTGCAATTGTGTAACTGTGACTCAGATGCATCCCTCAGCTCTGCACAAACCCCCCAGGCCCAGTGTGGCCCTGTAAGGCAAAATGTTTGCACTCTGGGGCCATCTGACCTGCTGACCACACTGCAGACAAAGCCTTGTAAGGCCTCAGAAGTCTCCTCTACAACAATGCAGAGGCATCCATCCCTCAGCAAAACAAAACTAGGCTGTGATAGAGTAAAATAAAACCCCCAAAGCAGAAGGTCCTGGGATGCTTTTGGAACTCAGCTGCCTTCTGGTGGGATTATTCTACATAAACATTTATCTTGTGCATGCTGCTTGTATCAGCTTACAGAGCCTGGCCACAGCCAGGGCACAGTCCCTGTGTCTGCACATTCAGTAGGGTTGGAAGCACTGAGTACCTCATGAGAAGCCCTGGGAAATGGGGAACAACCTTATTTGGATGAGAAGATTAACAGCCAGAGATACTGCTGGGGTGTGGTAATGGTTTGGTGAGAAACCCAAGTATGAACCTGTCAAGCAATCAGACCCATTCCTGATAGCAAAGGCTCCAGAGCTGCCACTCCAACCTTTTCTTGGTGATGCAAGGTCCTTCATCCAGAAGAAACCTAAGCATGAACCTGTCAAGCAGTCAGACCCATTCCTGATAGTAAAGGCTCCAGAGCTGCCACTCCAACCTTTTCTTGGTGATGGAAGGTCCTTCAACTAGAAGAAACCCAAGTGTGAACCTATCAATCAGTCAGACCCATTCCTGATAGTAAAGGCTCCAGAGCTGCCACTCCAACCTCGACTTGGTGATGCAAGGTCCTTCATCTACAAGAAACCCAAGCATGAACCTGTCAATCAGTCAGATTCATTCCTGATAGTAAAGGCTCCAGAGCTGCCACTCCAACCTTTGCTTGGTGATGGAAGGTCCTTCAACTAGAAGAAACCCAAGTGTGAACCTATCAATCAGTCAGACCCATTCCTGATAGCAAAGGCTCCAGAGCTGCCACTCCAACCTCGACTTGGTGATGCAAGGTCCTTCATCTACAAGAAACCCAAGCATGAACCTGTCAATCAGTTAGCCTCATTCCTCTTAGCAGTGGCTCCAGAGCTGCCACCCCAAGCTGGACTTCTGTCACCAGCAGCATGAAGAAACAAATCCCCAGCAGCAGCCCTTGCAGTCACCAGAAGGGCTCTGATAATGCCTTCAGCTCTCTGCCACCTCTATCTCTGGATCTATGCTCTGCAGTTCTGACACAGAAGTTCAGCAGCAGGACCATGACAAGTTTCCTTTCACAGACACTAAGCTCAGACAAAGAGTTAGGGTTTACTTCCTTACTGAAAGGATGGCTGGACCAGCAGACGGGACCTTTGGATTCTGTGGGAGAAGACAACTTGTGTGGCTAAAGGTGAAACACAGAGGCAGCTGGTTCTGAGGCCATCAGAAGCACCTGATGGACAGGAGAGGTGTCCTGGCACTCATGCTCACTGCTTGCTTTCTAACCCTGCATCTTTTAGCTCCTGAGAGACCCAGTTTGGCTGGCACTTTGGAAAAACATCCATGTTTACATATCAAAGGGTCCTGTCCCTGCTGCCCAGAGTCATTCCAAGGGGGTGACAAAGCAGGCAGAGCTTGGACCTGCTGCCCACCCTTTAAGCTCTTAATCCTCTGCCCTGGGCAACTGCTTGCTTCTCTCCAAAGCACACCCAAAAATGATCAGTGCTGCAAGGTTTCATCCATCACAGAAGAGCAGCTGACCCCTGCAAACACTGCCTTTCTCTGAGACACTGGCACAAGCTGCCCAGGGAGGTGGTGGAAGCCTCATGCCTGGAGGTCTTGAAGGCCAGGCTGGATGTGGCCCTGAGGAACCTGCTGCAGTGTGAGGTGTCCCTGCCTATGGCAGTGGGGTTGGAACTGGCTGAGCCTTGAGGTCCCTTCCAACCCTAACAATTCTATGATTCTGTTCTTTGGGGACTTCACATGTCCATGGACACTTCAGTCCCCTCTTGAGGCAGCACTGTGACTGATGCCCCCAGCTGTAGCTGAACAGCTCTGAGCAGCTCTGTCCCTTTTGTGTGGTCAGGCAATCCCACAATGACAGCACATCAAAGATGAAGCATGAAGAAGTCATCTCCAAGGTTGCCCATCCTTGGTTCAGGTTACCTTTTAGCAGACCACCATCATTAACATCATTTCCAGTCATCATAGCCCTGCCTGTGGAGCTCAAGCTGTCCACTGCCCCACGAGAGCTGCAGAAGCCCTCAGGAGAGCACCCACACCTCTCAGCACAGCAACTTGTGCTCAAGATAACTTTGCCTGCTCAGAACTGACTTCCTTTTCTGATAGGCACTGGTTACTCATGACCTTCAGAGAAGAAGACCAGAGCCACTTCCCCTCTGCTTCCCCTGGCAAGTGCTATTCTGCTTCTGCTGCTCAAAACCCCAACGGTGGCAGCCGGAGCTTGCTGCAGCCCCTGGGCACGGGAGCAGCGCTGAGCACAACCACTGGGACTGCCCTCCAGATGACCCACAGGAGAGCTGCTTGAGCACACAGGTATGTCCTTGCCTAGGGAAAAGCATCTTCCCACCTCAGGCTTAGCTCTGCACGGGGCATAGCTTTAAATTGGGAGCCTACCTCCAGCTGAGGTCTGGGTAGCTGCTCCCAGCATGAGCCGCTTCTGAGGCTTGGCCAGCACCGGGGGCTTCACGGCAGCTCATGCATCCCAGTTTGTGTCTGCTGAAGAACAAGCTGGGCAAAAAATGTCAATGTGAGCAAGATTCTGGATCTATCAGGGCAAGAAAGCATCTTGGTTCCAAGCACAGCTTGGTTAGGCTGCAGAAAAAGAGGGTGAGGGGAGACCTTCTCAATCCCTACAACTCCCTAACAGGAGGCTGGAGCCAGCTGTGGGTTGGTCTCTTCTCCCAAGGAACAAGTGAGAGGAAGAGAGGAAACGGCCTCAAGTTGCACCAGGGGAGGTTTATTTTGGCCATCAGAAGAAACTTCTTCACTGAAAAGGTTCTCAGAGACTGGCACAGGCTCCCCAGGGAGGTGGTGGAGTTCCCATCCCTGGAGGTGTTTACAAGAAGCAGAGATGTGGTGCTGAGAGACATGGTTCAGCACCAGCCTCGAAACAGTTAGAGGATGGTTGGATTCAATGACCTTAAAGGTCCTTTCCCACTGAAATGATTCTGTGATTCTATATCCATAAAGCAGAGGATGCTCTTCAGTGAGCACAGCCCAGAGCAGGCACCCTTCTGCTCGCCTGCCCTTGGCTTCTCTGCTTCCTCTGCAATGACTCCTGACCCCTTGCAAAGCAGTTTCTGAGTTTATCTGTACACTGGGGGGAGTCACTCCAGCAATTTCCTGTTTCTGACAGAGTATGGTAACATTTTCAACAGTCAGGAGCCTGGGTTTTGGACCTGAGGAGTATGGGAGCATGCTGCACATTGATCCCTGCATCACTACAGAACCACTCACACAGCGCTTGGCAAACTCCATCCCCAGCAGCCTGTTGGAAACCTCTGTTCAAATGCAGCAGCAACCTTGATGGTAGCTGAACTTCTCTGTTTACTTTGTGTGGTCTTTCAAGCACAAGGACAGGCAGCAGAAGCTCCAAACAACAACAAAAAACATGAAAGGGGTTGGGGGGGGGGGGGGGGAATAGCACAGCAGATAAAAGTGAAGTTAGAGGGAGAAGGAAGATGTCACCAGCTGAGGGCTGAACATAGGATGGCTATTTACAGCCACCAGAACAAGCTGTGCTCTTCAGGGAAGTGAAGATAGCACAAAACTGCAGCCTGTCCAACATCCACACCCCCAGAACTCCACCAGGCAGGACTGACAAACCAAGGGCAGGCAGCAGCAAGGTGCTGTGCTCGTGGTGCTGCACCCATCTCCACACGCAGCTAAGGAGCAGCCTGCCCTGCCATATGCACAGCACACAAGACAGCTTTCTGCTAATGCTCCCAGACTTGCCAACAAGATGCTTCCCTTCCTCTTCTGAAGCATCCTCTGCCTTTTCTTGGAGGGAGGCACAGCAGCAGAGGAGGGAGGAACAAGGATATGCAGGCAGCTAGGAGCCAAGCTAAGCAATATATCCACTTCAGGACATAGAAACCCCACTGCTAGGCTGCACAAGACCACAGACTCACAGGATGTTAGGGGTTGGAAGGGACCTCCAAACATCATCCAGTCCAACCCTCTTGCCAGAGCAGGACCATAGAATCCAGCACAGGTCACACAGGAACACATCCAGGTGGGTTTGGAATGTCTCCAGAGATGGAGACTCAACCACCTCTCTGGGCAGCCTGCTCCAGGGCTCCAGCACCCTTACAGTGAAGTGGTTGCTCCTCATTGTTGGGATGGAACTTCTGACGTTCAACTTCCTGCTTTAGAATGTGCAGAACTGGCAAATCCTGTAAGCAGTTCCCACTGCCAGCCTGGCAGCCCCACAGCCTGGTCTGGATGTGGCTGCAGGGACCTCACATGCCCCCATGCTGCCACCCTCCACCAGGCCAGCAACCAACACTCTGCCACATGGAGAAACCAGGAGATTTCTCCAGGAAAACACCTTTCCTGGAAGGCTAAGATGCTCCTGCCCCTCCAGCACTGGTCACTCAGTGCTGCCAGGGTCAGGCAGGCAGCAGTGTGGTGGGGCAGGCAGTGGGGAAGCTGACAGTGCAGTGCTGTAATGTTTGGGGATGTGACACCGGCAGGAAACCACCTAAGCCTGCCATGTCAGTGAAGAAAGCTGAAGTGTAAACCCACCAGGCAAAAGCCCTGATGCTGCAAGATACTTGAGGCACCACAGCTCTGGGTGCTAACAGCTTCTTTCCTGGACTCTCCAGTGACCACAGAATCATAGAATCAATAAGGCTGGAAAAGAACTCAGAGATCATCAAGTCCAACCTCTCATCCAACACCACCTGACAACCAAACCATGGCTCCAAGTGCCACATCCAAACCTTTTTTGAACACCTCCAGGGATGGGGACTCCACCACCTCCCTGGGCAGCACATTCCAATGGCCAACAACTCTCTCTGTGAAGAACTTTCTCCTCACCTCCAGCCTAAACTTCCCCTGGCACAGCTTGAGACTGTGTCCTCTTGTTCTGGTACTGGGTGCCTGGGAGAAGAGACCAACCCCTACCTGGCTACAACCTCCCTTCAGGGAGCTGGAGAGAGCAAGAAGGTCTCCCCTGAGCCTCCTCTTCTCCAGGCTAAGCAACCCCAGCTCCCTCAGCCTCTGCTGCAGAGCTCAGAGCCTGGGAGCTGTGGCTGCTTTGACTCTAAAAAAGGCAATCTGCAGGCAAAAAGGCATGAAGGAAGTTTACTGCTTTTATTTACACAATGGAAGGACAACAGGGTCCCATGACTGAAAGTTTCCATAGCTGCTCCCACCAAGAAGGAAAGACCATACACAGCTATGTGCAGAACTCCATGTGGCCATTTCCTCATGGGCACTTGGTTACTACCTTGAGCAGTCTTTAGCCACCAGTGGCATCCCAGAGAAAACTGAGATCTGGGCTCTCTCAAACCCAGGTGAAGACAGAAGCAGGATGCATTTCTCCCTCTAACCAGAGCAGTGAGACTGAGCAGAAAATCAGTCCTGGGATGGGACCATGCTGAGGAAAGGGGCAGCTCCTGCTCTGCAGAACCAAGGAGCTCACCTACAGTTGGACAGGATGGGATGGCTGGGTCTGAGCTCTGCCTTCTCTGAGGCAGGAGTACTGCAAGGGCAGTGCAGATACCTGCCTGTGCTCACAGTCACCTTAGTTAGCCAGGAGAGGTCTACTTCATAGATCTAAAAATAACACACTCCTGAGTCACTCAGGGATGGAGGCCTATGGCTGGGCTGCCAATCAGCCATAAATCACCTAAACAGCCCAAGGAGGGACACTGTGCTTCAGAAAACAGAGAAGAGAATTTGTTCTGCACTGTGGAAAATAGCTAGATCCAGGTCCCGAGTTCTGCACCCAGGAGCAGGGCACATCTACACCTCCTGGCAGGCCCTGAGCACACCTGCAGGAAGCCTGAGATACTCCACAAGCAGTAACACAGAGGTGGAGAAGACCCTCCTGCTCTCATACAAGGAGCATTGGTGACCCCTGGATGTGCTGAAGTGCAAGAGCCACCTGCAGAAAGCCAAGTTCAGTTCCTCCTGGCAGGAATTCCCCTTGCACTCCTCCAGGCCCCACAGGGTGCCCAGTCACCTCTGCTGCCCATGGCAAGCATAGAGGTGGGGTTGGGACACTTTGGGCAAAGTGGGAAAAATAACAAATGGGGAGGCAGAAGTAACCTGCTAGGGACAGTGTCTAAACCAGAACTCCCTGCAGCCTAACACCTCCAGCCCCTTGGCAGCAAGGGGCAATAGGAGACTGAATCTCCCATGGAAATCCTGATGTCTGCTGAGACCTGCTCTGGAACCACCTCCTCAGCCTCTCTCCAAGCAGAAGCAGGAGGAGAAAGTCCAGCTCCTGTCACTGCAGTTCACAGGAGCCTGGGGAAGGCAGCAGCTGTGCTGGTGCCCCTGGCAAGCAGCCTGGTGGGAGGGTGTGGAGAAGGCAAGCAGAAGCAAGCTACCCCTTCTGCTCTGGTGATCAAAGCTGAATGGCACCTGGAGAGGTGGCTGCCAGCCTGGGCCATGCCCTTGGCTTTACTGCAGGCTTGCTTAGAGGTGCTGAGTCTGCAAACAAGAATCTTTGCTGCGTGGTGTGGAGTTCACTGCACCAGAGCCCAGGCTTTCAGCGACAAGTTGGCCACAGGAGCCAGCAGAAGGACTGCTCCTGCCATGCAGAGGTTGGCAGCCCCATCCACACTGCTGGCTGCAGGCAGGAGCCCTGAGTGCCTGATGAATCAGCAAAACAAGAAAAAAAGGTTACTCAGCTGTTTGCTAAACACTCAATCCCTTGGAACAATGGGAACAGCTTTGGAATGTTGCAGCTCTTTTCTCACTGCTCAAACTTTCCCTTCTGCTAGGCCTTTGACCAGCCCAACAGACAGCTGGGGGGATGCACACAGAGCAAGAGCTGCCCTTGGGAGGGAGACATCCATCTGAGGTTGGTAGACAACTTTGCTTTGCCAAGAAGTTCTTCTTGTCCTTTATTTTATGTTTCTCCTTCACACTCACTTCTCTTGGCAGACTGCACTTTCCTTCCTCTTCTGCAAGGATTTCATCTGGGCACAAAGGGGATGTTGCTTGGTTTAATTTTAGGCTTAGAGGAGGAAGGTGCTGGAAAAAGTTTGTCGTGGGTCAGGCTCTGAAAGCTGACCTTGGTCCCAAAGGGGATCCTGAGGATTCTGCTCCTGAGGGGAAAAAAGCAACAACAACAATCCAAACCACCACACCAAACACAAAGAAAGAGGAGGGTTTGGAATGAATTACAACCTCTGTCTCAGAGGGTTTTAAAGCACTTGAGGACAGCTAAAGCTTTATCTGACCCATTCCTCTCATCCTTGCTTCAGAAAGTGCCAATAGGGTGGATGAAAAGAGGTGAAAAGTCTGGCTGACTTCCAGGGAGCTGCCTGCAAAGCTTTGCGCATCATCCTGCCTGATCCTCCCTGGCTGCAGAAGTTCTGCCTGAGCAGAAGCAGAGAGAGCAGGTTTGCCCTTGGACAAATCTCTTCACTTCACTCCACAGCCCAGAGCTGCTGGCTCCAGCAGGGCTCCCCAGGCAGCAGGCTCCACAGCTCAGAGCAGCTGGGAGATGCAAAGCCACAGGCAGCCCCTGATGCCAGCTTCTGGCAGCAGATTCTCCCAAGGAGATGTGGTGCCCACTCCGAGATGCCCACCTGGGCACAAGCTGGGGACAGCAGTGCTTCCCCAGGGAGACACAGCCCTGCACAGAGTCCAGATCCAGGGCTGCATGGGGCTGCAGCTGTGAAGGAAAAAGCAGCCTGTGCTGCCACCAGCTCTGGTGTCCCAGCAGCTGGGGTCCCCCAGCACGGAGCTGGGCTCCCAGCTCGTGACTCCTCTCCAGCTGGTTCCCATGCCTGGAAGGAGGATGAGAACGGAAGCAGAATCTGTGTTTTTCCAAAACATACTCCAGATAAAACAATAGCCCATGATGGACAGCAGGGAGAGGCTTCCCTGGGAGCAAAGGCCCAGGCAAGGGCTGCTCTAAAGCCTTCTCAGGACATTGGGTGGGCATCCATCAGGAGAAGCGTTAACACTTGCAGCCTCTGGCACTCACCACTTCTTCCTGTGGCACAAGTTTAGCCCTCTCCTCTCCTCCTGAGGCACACAACGCAGCTGAGAGGGGACCAGAGCATGCCCCTACCTCTGGCACTTCAGAAAACCAGCTGAAACCACACTTTGACATCCCAGCACCTGCCTACAGACCTGAGGAGGAGGTCTGCAAACATAACACACAACCACGAAGGGAAAAGCAAACAAGCAAACACAGCAAAGGAGGGGAGAAGGAAAGACAGCAAAGGAGGGGAGAAGGAAAGACAGCAAAGGAGGGGAGAAGGAAAGACAGCAAAGGAGGGGAGAAGGAAAGACAGCAAAGGAGGGGAGAAGGAAGAAAAAATCAGAAAAAAAAAAAAAAAGAGGAAAATAAGAAAAGGGGAAAAAAAGAAGAAGAAAGGAAAAGCAAAAGAGAAGAAGAAAGAAGCTGCCATACACCGAGGATCCAGCACTCATCCCAGGATTGCCTCCCTCCGGCTCTTAGCACGCCCCGAGCAGCCCCAGGCCGTGCCCCGGGCTCGGGTCCAGGGCACTCCCAGGCGCAGCAGCGTCTGTGCAGGAGAGGTCGCAGCCAGGCCTGGGAACCCTTTGCGAGCGGAAAGCAGCTGCCCTTCGCTGCTCTGCCCGCTGCAAGCACAACGTCTCCCTTCCCAAACCAGCTCAGCGCCGACCTGGATGGAAGCTGGTGGGAGCATAGGAAAACACAGCCGCGGCCATCTGCAGCACCTAGCCCTCCGCACATCTGGCTGCCAGCCCTGCGCACATCTGGCTGCCAGCCCTCCAAGCCGCCTGCTCAGGCACAGCGCGCCCCGACCCGCCCGCTGCCGGCGCCGGTACTGGAAACAGGAGGGCAAAGCCTTCCCTAAGGACCTGGAGCGTGTCCAGCTGGGCTGGGCACCGCTGGGCACCGCGGAGCAGCGCAGGGCTGCTCCAGCCAGCGAGTGAAGGACCTGCCGCGGCTCCCACCGTCCTCACCCTGCTCCACAGGACAAGGCAGCTGTAAAGACTTCGTCCTCCACATCTGCTCCCCAGCTGAAGAGGGACCACGTAGGTGACTTTCTCCTCCTCTCCTTTCCACGAGGTGTTTCTCTACCTCCCCCACGCTCCCGAGCATGCCCCTTCGGATTTTCCACATAGCTGCCGCCACGGTGCCCTTCGCCTTTCTTTTTTAATCGGCAAATCAGCAGCGCAGGAAACTCTCCACGTGTTATGCAAACCACAAACAAATGAGCTGGGGCAGAAACGAGCTTGCAAATAAACACACAAAGCCCACAGCAGAGAGCGCCTGTGGGGGCTGAGGCATGGACCAACCTCCAGCCACCACCGCCGCCGCCGGCTCCAGCACAGGTAAGAGCTGCTGGGCAGCAACTGCTTTTCTTTGCGTTTATGGCCGAGGAAACAGAGCTGTGAAGCTCAAAAGGGATTAAAACATTAGAAAAGAGAGTTAGAAATCAAAGATTTCAACTGGCAAATGCTGCTGTTAAAATGGAATATGAAAGGGAGCAGTTCCTTCACCCGAGCCATGGTTTTAGGTCTTTTCAATACCTCAGGGTTTAGGACAAAAAAAAACCCAAACTACCAATCATTAAAATGTTTGATTGGCATACTCAGACTAGAAGAACTCCAAGTTTGATAGGAGACTTGCTTCTAAAAGCTCTTCTGCTTAATCCTCAAACAGCAAATCATCAACTGACCATTCCTAATACCCTGCTCCTAACTTTGTCTCTCACAGCCACCACTCCCCAATTCAGATCCCATAACTGATGAAAGACAGAAAGGATCCAGGAGGGAGAGTTGAGACTTAACCAAAAACCCTCCAAAACTCCTCCAAACTGATTATTTAGGGTTAGATCTGAAAATGATCCTACATGGGGACAGCTCAAAGCACTTCTTCTAACTGTCACAGCCACTGCTCCCTAATTCAGATCCATAACTGATGGAAGATAGGAAGGATCCAGGAGGGAGGGTTGAGACTTAACTAAAAAGCCTCCAAAACTCTGCTAAAATGATTATGTAGATTAGATCTGAAAATTATTCTGCATGAGCACAGCTCAAAGCACTGCTCCTAACTTTGGCTCTTACCATTCCCTAATTCAGATCCATAACTGATGGAAGAAAGGATCCAGGAGGGAGGGTTGAGACTTAACTAAAACTCCTCCAAAAGGATTCTTTGGGTTAGATCTGAAAATTATTCTGCATGGGAACAGCTCAAAGCACTGCTCCTAACTTTGGCTCTCACATTCACCACTCCCTAATTCAGATCCCATAACCAACAGAAGATAGGAAGATGCAGCAGGGAGGGTTGAGACTTAACTAAAAAGCCTCCGAAACTCCTCCAAAAGGATTCTTTGGGTTAGATCTGAAAATGATCCTACATGGGAACAGCTCAGAGCACTGCCCAAGTCTGGGTTTGCACAGATACTTCTCAGGCTCCAACTTTCCCACACTAAAAGACTGAGTTTAGAGTCAGTCAAGACTGTAGAAAACCCAAAATGAAAACAGAATGAATAACTGAACTTATCAGGCTGTGCTATTTCACATTTGTAAGGTGGCATCAGGAGCTGGGGGCAGTAAGACATGAAGCTGGGTGGGGTTTGCAGACAGAAATACCCTTGAGGTGTCCTCACCCTGTGATACCAGCCCCTGCTGCCCTTGAGCCTGCTGTTTGAACAAGAAACAAAGACTCTCACCTGCTGCTGCTCTCAGTAGCTGGGGGCTCCCCTCCACACTCACTCTGTCCTGGCCTTCACAGCATGCACACCACCACCACCTATGATCTAACTGATCATTTTCCAGCCAGGAAACTCTGTGCCAGAACAGTCACTGCTGAATGCCACTTGCACTAACGGGTGGCACATTAAGAGGTTAACAGCACTGCCCTGCTTGTGAGCTCAGCTGAAGTGCCATGAAGGAGGGTGCTAGGTCAAGCTGGCGACCACCAAGAGGTGAGCCCATGACAACCTCATGAGGTTCAACAAGACCAAGGACAAGGTCCTGCAGCTGGGTCGGGGCAATCCCAGGCACTGATACAGGCTGGGCAGGGACTGGCTTGAGAGCAGCCTTGAAGAAAAGGAACTGGGGGTGCTGGGGGAGGAGAAGCTCAACAGGAGCCAGCAGTGAGCACTGGCAGCCCAGAGAGCCAAGCAGAGCCTGGGCTGCAGCAAGAGAAGTGTGGCCAGCAGGGGCAGGGAGGGGATTCTGCCCCTCTGCTCCACTCTGCTGAGACCACAGCTGGAGCTCTGGGGCCAGTTCTGGAGCCTCTGTGCCAGGAAGGATCTGGTGGTGCTGGAAGGTGTCCAGAGAAGGGCCACAAGGATGAGCAGAGGGCTGGAGCTGCTCTGCTATGGAGAGAGACAGAGAGCTGAGGTTGTTCAGTCTGGAGAAGAGAAGGCTCCAAGGAGACCTAATTGTGGCCTTCCAGTATCTGAAGGGGGCTACAAGAAAGCTGGGGAGGGACTTTTTAGGCTATCAGGCAGTGATAGGACTGGGGGGAATGGAACAAAACTAGAAGTGGGGAGATTCAGATTGGATGTGAGGAAGAAGTTGTTCCCCATGAGGGTGGTGAGAGCCTGGCACAGGTTGCCCAGGAAGGTGGTGGAAGCCTCATGCCTGGAGGTGTTTGCAGCCAGGCTGGATGTGGCTGTGAGCAACCTGCTGTAGTGTGAGGTGTCCCTGCCCATGGCAGGGGGTTGGACCTGGATGATCCTTGAGGTCCTTTCCAACCCTAACAATTCTATGAGTCTATGCCATGGTGAGGGACCACCCTCAGCCAGGGCAGCTGTCAGTGCTCTGCACCTCCACAGGTCCCCATGCTCACCCAACCCCCAAGCAACTGCCACCACCCAACTCAGCATTCTAAAAGGCTGGACTAGGACTGGGTGTGTTGTGCATACTTTAATTCTCTGCAGTATTACAGGCCAGACATTGGCTTAGAACAAATGTTGTCCTAAGAACAGAAAAAGAATGAAATCTTGGTCTCTTGGCAAGCTGGCCAGAAGCCACACGTGCCAACCCATCTCCATGGTCACCACGGCAAACGGCCTCCCAAAGGAGAGCAGCAACAACCACCATGGACCCTGAACATCTCCACCCACCAGCTGCCAGCCTGGGCAACTCTGTGGAAAGACAGCAACCAGCCCTGAGCTGGCTCTGGCTGAGAAAGGCCTGGGTGACCTGTGGGGAGGGCTTTCCCTTGGTCAGCCCCTGCAGCTCTGAACTCACAGAGAGCCCTGGTTTACTCCCTCCATCAGCCCAGCTCCTGTGGAACACCTGAGGATGCTCACCCTTTCAAGTCCCATGAGGAGACCACAGCAGTCTGCCCTGATGGTTCCCAGTCAGCAGCCACTCATGTCCTCTGCTGCAAGCAGGAGCTTCAGACCAGCAGGGCAAGCAGCTCCCACCAGAGGGGCTAAACTGGGGCTGCTTTCTGCCTGTGTTACACCAGCCAGGACCACAGGCCCGGACCACACCAGAAAGAAACTCTTCAGAAAACATTTCTCTTTCAGCCCAACTCAGCACCCAGTTGTTCTGTCTTGCTGTCCCTCTCTAGATGTCTCATAACATCAGAGACAACATCTGGCATGATCTTCTCCCCTGATAACTCCATTTTGCAGTTCAAAAAAGACTTCTGGGTACAGTGACTGCTGTCAACAAATTCCTGACCCAGTAATTGCATTGCACATTCATTAATCAGGAAGCTGCATTAACTTCCATAAATAGCTAAAATGTGCCCTCGGCCCTGCAGGACCTTCCCTGTCTTCAGGGTGAGGGGAAAAACAAAACAAAACACCCAGAAGCTTCTAATGTTCAGTAAAGCAGCTGTGAACTTTGAGATCTGACAGCCCAGTTACAGAAGCCAAGGAAAAATAACTGCCTTCATGAAGGCACTTTGTTAGGAAGGGTGACAAATGACAGTGTAAGAGCTTGAACACCATATCATAGAATCACAGAATCAGCCAGGGTGGAAAAGACCTCAAAGATCATCAGGTCCAACCTATTACCCAACACCTCCTGACAGCTAAACCATGGCTCCAAGTGCCACATCCAATCCCCTCTTGAACACCTCCAGGCACGGTGACTCCACCACCTCCCTTGGCAGCACATCCCAAGGGCCAATCTCTCTTGCTGGGAAGAACTTTCTCCTCACCTCCAGCCTGAACCTCCCCTGGCACAGCTTGAGACTGTGTCCTCTTGTTCTGGGGCTGGGTGCCTGGGAGAAGAGACCAACCCCCAGCTGGCTACAACCTCCCTTCAGGGAGTTGTAGACAGCAAGAAGGTCTCCCCTGAGCCTCCTCTTCTGCAGGCTAAGCAACCCCAGCTCCCTCAGCCTCTCCTCACAGGGCTGTGCTCCAGACCCCTCCCCAGCTTTGTTGCCCTTCTCTGGGACACCTTCAAGTGTTTCAATGTCCTTCTTAAACTGAGGAGCCCAGAACTGGACACAGGACTCAAGGTGTGGCCTAACCAGTGCTGAGCACAGGGCAGAATGACTTCCCTTTGTTTGCAAAGGTTTATGTAGCTCTCCTGGGTGCACTTGGCCCAGACACTGCAATCTGCAAGCTGGGAAAGTTCCTAACCTCCACATGTTCTACCAGATCAAATTGTTCCATTGACTTTCTGCAGGACCAAGCACTGGAACCTGAACTGCTGCTTAGCCATGGAAGGCTCTTCCTACACACAGGACACAGCCTGCAGTGGGGGGCTCACCCACCCCCTCCAACACACAGCAGCAGAGAGCAAGGTTACACAGCAGCAAAACAGTAGCAACATTCTAAGAACTGGGGGGAAGGGGTGAAAAAAAAGAATCCTGAAGTTCAGTCACCACCTCAAATAGTAAACTGACCTCTAATTAATACCAGATGAGGACTGTTCATTGGTTCCATCTGAGAACCCAGTGTGGAACAAGGGGTGAGGGTCTATGTTCATTCCAAGGTGTGCATCACTTGGTGGAGCCACTGCAAGTCCTCCTCTTCTCACCAGGAGAGGATGTTCTGGTTACCAGAAGCAGATGAAACTGATGGTGAACTCAACTGACATAAAGCACAGCAGGGGGGAACACAGAAGCCTCTAACATTACCCATGATGGGCTCTAGGTTGAACATGATTGCTCTATGACTCTGTCATCCCTAACCCATTTTGGTTTCAGTCCTGCAGGAAGAGCTGAAGATTCATCTGCAGTGGAGATCATGAGATGGTCCTCAGCACTGCAGGATTACACTCTCCTGTGGGCCATACACAACCCTGACAACTATTCTCCTGTCTCTCACACAGGTCTCCCAGCAAGAGCTGAGGTCCTACGCCAGAGAATGGAAGGCACTCTAGGCCCTTAACAAGAAACACTACAGCAGTCAAACCAAGACAGGTAAGGACAAGCCATTGGCACTGAAAGGCTGGCAGAGTTCTAGCCTGGCTTTGGCAGGGGGAAGAGAAGAGTTTTCAAGTACAGTGTGTTCCCATCTCAAGTGAAAACACCAGTTGGTACTGGTGCTTTTCAGCTGCCTGAGTGGGTGTTTGAAGGATACAGAGGGCAAAGTGGAGATCCTTTGAGCTTTAGCAGGGTCACCCCAGACCTTAGCCATTACCACCTCCTAATCCTAACACACCTATTCAGGTGGCAGATAGAACACTGCCCTCCACACCACCTTTGTCCTTTAACAACCCAACCAAACACCCTGCTGACCAGTGAGCTTAGGCAGCCAGGATGGCAGGTCCTGGTAGGGGAGAACTACCAGGAGATGAGCTGCAGGCTTCAGGTGTGAACACAAAGGTGGACAGGGATCTGCTGGAGAGAATCCAGCAGAGAGCTACCAGGATGATGGACTGGAGCACTGCCCTGTGAGGAGAGGCTGAGACCCCTGGGGATTTGTAGCCTGGAGAGGAGAAGACAGAGAGGATTTAATCAATGCCTATAAATAGCTGAGGGCTGGGGGTCAAGAGGCAGGGGACAGGCACTGATCAGCTGCACCCTGGGATAGGACAAGGGGCAATGGATGTAAGCTGCAGCACAGGAGGTTCCACCTCAACATGAGGAGAAACTTCTTCACTGTGAGGGTCACAGAGCCCTGGAACAGGCTGCCCAGAGAGGTTGTGGAGTCTCCTTCTCAGGAGCCTTTCCAGCCCCATCTGGATGTGTTCCTGTGTGACCTGTGCTGGATTCTATGGTGCTGCTCTGGCAAGGGGGTTAGACCTGAAGATCTCTGGAGGTCTCTTCCAGCCCCTGACATCCTGTGAGCCTGTAATCCTGTGACACCTAATGGTTTAGGTATAATACCTGCTCCAGAACAGCACAAAGCTGGCCAGTCCTTTCCAGTGCCTGCTAGACATATAGAAGCCCCCACACCAAAGGCAGTAACTGTGCCTCTTTGAAAGGAAATTTCCATTTCTAGTCACTGCAAAGGTGCACTAAGGTTCCAGTCTGCTCCATGCAGGCATCAGCTGCTGACTCTGAGCTGTAGCATCAAGAAAACTCTTTCTTTTCTGAGAGATGAGGCTGGGCTTTTTTTCCCCCAGCTCCACAGGCACGTAGTTTCCAGTAGCTTAGCTTTTCCTTTGCCAAACCCAGCAGTGCTGTGTCTCTGCCCTCCCTAGAGAGGGGAATCCACCCCCATAAACATTCTGTCAAAGCAAGCAGACAGCAGATGTGATTCTTTCTGGACATCCTCTGAAATGTCAGTCTGAAGGACACGAGAGGACAGCTCCAGCCTCCGTGCGAAGCTACCACGCAGACAGGCTCCAGCACGTCCTGCTGCTGAAGGCAAAGTTTAAAGTAAGCTGTGGTGGCTGCTCACAAGGCTTGCAAGGCACTTCCAGGCCTGCCTGACAGGATGTTTTCTGTGCCTGTATACAAACCAGAACGTTTGGCCAAGGAACATCCTTGCTTCCTGGTAATCCAAGGCTAAAAGTACACGCTGGTCCCTAAGGGTTAATGTGCAAAAGCACCACAGCTCCATCCCACTTCTAGTTCACAGGGAAAAGGGGCAGCACAGGGCTTGAGGGGTTGAAGTCAAACAGAAACAGATGGATTTTCTCTGTTGAAAGCAGCAGCATGCCCTTGAACATCCTGGCCTGGATCAGGGGTAGTGTGGCCGGCAGGAGCAGGGAAGTCATTCTGCCCCTGTACACTGCACTGGTTAGGCCACACCTTGAGTCCTGTGTCCAGTTCTGGGCTCCTCAATTCCAGAAAGATGCTGAGATGCTCAAATGTGTCCAGAGAAAGGCAACATGGCTGGTGAGGGGTATGGGGCACAAGCCCTGTGAGGAGAGGCTGAGGGAGCTGGGGTTGCTTAGCCTGGAGAAGAGGAGGCTCAGGGGAGACCTTATTGCTCTCTACAACTCTCTGAAGGGAGGTTGTAGCCAGGTGGGGGTTGGTCTCTTCTCCCAGGCACCCAGCACCAGAACAAGAGGACACAGTCTCAAGCTGCACAGGGGGAGGTTTAGGCTTGACCTTAGAAAGAAGTTCTTCACAGAAAGAATTGGAATGTGCTGCCCAGGGACGTGGTGGTGTCAACATCCCTGGCAGTGTTTAAGAAGGGACTGGATGAGGCACTTAGTGCCATGGTCCAGTTGATTGGATAGGGCTGGGTGGTAGGTTGGACTTGATCTTGGAGGTCTCTTCCAACCTGTTTGATTCTGTGATTCTGTAACAGCATCAAAGCAGTGAGACTGGAAAACACCACCCCTGTGTCCCCAGGTGCTGATGGCTGAGAAGGTTGCCAGGTTCAGCATGGAGCAAGGGCAGAACCCTTGCACTGCTCACTGGCAAGCACAGCACCACTTCCTCTGACCGAGATCACCTCTCTCTGCTCGCAGGCACAAAGCCACCGGAAGATGCCCAACTCCAGCAGCAACTCCACGGACAACAACTGCAGCCACAGCACAGTGATCACCACCACAGTCATCCCCCTGGTCTACTGCCTCATCTTCCTCGTGGGGCTGCTGCTGAACGCGGTGGCAGCATGGGTCTTCCTCTCCGTTTCCAGCCAGAAGAGCTTCATTGTCTATCTCAAGAACATCGTCGTTGCTGACCTCCTTATGAGCCTGACCTTCCCTTTCAAGATCCTGGCCGACTCGGAGGTTGCACCTCCCCAGCTCAACGCCTTCGTCTGCAGGTACTCGGCTGTGGTGTTCTACGCCAACATGTACATCGGCATCGCCTTCTTCGGCCTCATCGGCTTCGACAGGTACTACAAGATCGTCAAGCCTCTCTTCACCTCCCTCGTCCACACCGTCAGCTACAGCAAGGCGGTCTCTGTGGTCATATGGCTGCTGCTGCTGCTCATCTCCCTCCCAAACATGATCCTGACCAACGAAGCCACGGAAGAGAACTACTCCAGGAAATGCATAGGCCTGAAGAGCGAGCTGGGCAGGCAGTGGCACAAGGCCTCCAGCTACATCTGCACGGGCATCTTCTGGGTTGTCTTCCTCCTGCTGATCGTTTTCTACACCTCCATCTCGAAGAAGATCTACAGCTCCTACCGGAAGTTCCGCAGGAACTCCGAGGCGGCCAAGAGGAAGAGCAGCCGCAACATATTCAGCATCATGTTCGTCTTCGTCGTCTGCTTCGTGCCCTACCACCTCTGCAGGATCCCCTACACCCTCAGCCAGACCAGCTCCCGCTTCTCCTGCCAGGCCAGGACCACCCTCTTCTACGCAAAGGAGTTCACCCTGGTCCTCTGCGCCGCCAACGTCTGCCTGGACCCCGTCATTTATTTCTTCCTCTGCCTCCCCTTCAGGGAAAAGCTCTACCAAAAGCTGCACCTCAAGCAGAAAGCACCAAGTGAGGTGGAAATCTCTAAATCCAGGAGGTCAAACACCCTTGGGGAGAGTGTCGACATAGTGTAGGCCTGGGTCTGTCAAAGGATGCCACCTCTCAGCAAGAGATTCGAGAGTGGGAAGGTCCCAGAGCAGCTGAGCTGATGGGAACCAGCAAGGAAACGGGAGAAAGGCTTCAGCACGGACCACCAAGTGGTGCTGCTCTGTATAAACCATGATTGAATGTTGCCCTTACATCTGCTCTGTGCTGTTCCAGCCGATGCTCTGTGCTACAGCGTGGTATGACCTGTCTGGATCTCAAAACAAAGAGAGGAGTAACTGGAATGACCCATCCTGGAGCTCCAGGCTGTGGGTCTCTGAATGGATCATCCCACAGACTCAGTAACCCAAGCCAGGCACAACACACAATGATCAGGGCCTGGCAATGACCAATTGCTCCACCTTGGCTGGTGCAGAGCCTTTAGCAGCCACAGAAGCTTCACAAGGCTCTGACCTGGCCTCCACCAGCCCATGAAGAGGACTGAGACCCTGAGGAGAATTGCTCTCCCATGCCTACCAGCTCAAAAAGCAAGCTGAAGAAGGCAAGGTGCAGCTTAAGAAAAGACTCAGAAAAACTCCAAAACAAATACCAAACCAAACCAAGAAATCCCAGATCTGTCCAGATCCTGACAGCCCCTTGGTACAACTGTTATGTGTATACAGATACATACCATGGGACAGCAATGTGCCCTGGTGGCCAAGAGAGACAATGGCATCCTGGGTGGTGCAGCAAGAAAAGTGTGGCCAGCAGGGCTGGGGAGGTTCTGCTCCCCCTCTGCTCTGCCCTGCTGAGACCACAGCTGCAATCCTCTGTCCAGTTCTGGGCTCCTCAGTTCCAGAAAGACAGAGACCTGCTGGAGAGAGTCCAAGGGAGAGCCAGGAGAAGGAGGATTTGGGAGCTTGAGCATTTCCCCTGTGAAGAGAGACTGAGAGCCCTGGGGCTGTTAGTTCTGGAGAAGAGAAGACTGAGAGGGGATCTGATCAATGTCTATCAATAGCTGAGGGGTGGGGGGCAAGTGGAGGGGGCCAAGCTCTTTTCAGTGGTGTGCAGTAATAAGCCAAGGAACAAAGGATACAGACTTGAACAGAGAAGGTTTCAGCTCAGCATGAGGAGAAACTTCTTTCCAGTGAGGGTGCCAGAGCCCTGGCGCAGGCTGCCCAGAGAGGTTGTGGAGTCTCCCTCTCTGAAGGCTTTCAAACCCCATCTGGATGCATTCCTGTGCAGACTACCCTAAGTGATCCTGCTCTGGCAGGGGGGTTGGACTTGATTTCTTGAGGTCCCTTCCAACCTCTAACATTCTATGATATATATATATATATATATAATGTGTGTATATATATTTATATTATACATAGGATTTCTTAAAGGAAAGAATCTCCCAAAAAATAAGTATTAAGCATGACTCTCTGCCCCCTTTAGGCACCAAATGTCTGAGTGCTTCTGCAAAAGGCAATGCTCAATAAAAAGAAGTGTTTCAAGAGGCTCCTTCTGTAAGTCAGGAACACAGTGGCTTTGCACCATGTTCCTCAGAGCCTTCCAGAAAGCCACAGTGCTCACACCCAATGATTCCCTCCCTGCTGCTGCAGGAGGAGCAAGAGCACCCAAGGAGCTGTTTGAGAGCACAGCTGGCTAGAAACTCTGGGGTGCATTTAAACCCAGAACCATTTGCTGGTTTCCCCATGCCCTTGGCACTGTGACAAAGCATTTCTCTCTGTACAGCAGTAAGGGCTCCCAGCCTCCTATACAGAAATATAATCTCAGCTGTGTTTCAGTGCAGATTTTTCTCTTCCTGGTTGATATCATCACCCTCCAGGGAAAACACCTCTGCAGAAACTACCACAGAAGCCTCCTTCCTTTCCCTGAGCACAGCAGAGACAAGAACAGGCGTGCTTCACCCCTCTGCCATTCTGCTTCATTTCAGGGCTGACAATCTCTTAAGGGTGAGAGATGTTTAAGTCTGTGGTCTCTGAACCTCCTCCAAGGCTGTGTGGGTAACTCTTCTTGGTCTGAGATCACTGCTTGACGGCAGCACCATTCCACCACCACCACCCAGCATTAGAGTTCAACTGAAGGACCAGGCAACTCTGCTCACTTCAAACCCACCTCTGGGGAGCTTGCTTACTTCCATCTATTTCCTACTTGCCTGAGCGGAG
This sequence comes from Dryobates pubescens, assembly GCF_014839835.1. Taxonomy (NCBI): domain Eukaryota; kingdom Metazoa; phylum Chordata; class Aves; order Piciformes; family Picidae; genus Dryobates; species Dryobates pubescens. The sequence continues at coordinate 18,763,342 of NC_071624.1, read as the reverse complement.
ATCCCGAGCAGCACCCAACACATCCTGGATGTTCATCCTACTGCAGGGGCTGGGGGACCCTCAGCCTGAAGCAGCCTTTAGGGCCTGCAGGAGAAGGTTGCCCTTTGGCTGTGTTTTGTAAAGAAAACACATGGAAGATTATTTACATGGTCCTTGCAGAGCTCCCTGACTTGTCAAACTGAGCCTTTGCAGGCTCTTCCCTCCAAGCAAGGGAAGCAGCCTGCTGGGAAGGGAGTCTGTGACTTTGTGAGAGATTTCTTGTCATTTATGGCAAAAAAAAATCATTTCCTTCCTCCATGGCACAGCTTGGTATTTGCCTGCATAAACCTAAGGAACACAGAGATGAAAACACTTCCACAATAGAACTTTAACTACTCTGAAAATAGTTTCCTCACCCCCTCCAGGTTACTGATACTAGAGAAGGAGAAAAACTCTGCAGAGGGCACCCAAGGGAAGGGATGCTGAGCAAAACACCCTTGGGAAAAGGGGATACTGAACTTTAGTTAGCTTTGATGAAAGATCTTGCTCCTGTTGGAGGAGGTGTGACCATCAGCCCTGCTGCAGCCAGCCAGGTGTGACGAGGCTCAGCTCCCAGTGCAGACCTCTTCTCAGTAAAGTTAACCTAACCACCACCTTGTCTTTGCCAGACCTGCAAAGAAGTTTTTTCTGAGCTGTAGCTCACTCTGCAGGAAAAGGGAGGCACAAACACATAAAAACTCACAATGCTGTGTTTCAGGCTTAAAATCAAGGAAAGAAAACTTCAAGTGTGGAAAGACCAGCTCTGTACAAGGAGCAGAAGAGCATAAAACCACAGAATCACAGCGCTACTGAGGCTGGAATAGACCTCTGAGATCTTCAAGTCCAGCCTATGACCTAACAGTGCCACACCGACCGGACCATGGCACCGAGTGCCACATCCAATCCTCCCTAAACACCTCCAGGGACAGCGACTCCACCACCTCCCTGGGCAGTCCTTTCCAGTGTCTGACTCCCCTTTCCATGAGGAAGTGCTTCCTAACATCCAACCTAAACCTCCCCTGGCACAGCTTCAGGCCATGCCCTCTCATCCTCTCACAAAGTTGCCTGGAAGCAGAGCCTGACCCACACCTGACTACAGCTTCCCTTCAGTTAGTTGTAGAGTGTGATAAGGTCCCCCCTGAGTCTCCTCTTCTCCAGGCTAAACACCCCTAGCTCCCTCAGCCTCACCTCATCAGACTTTCCCTCCAGTCCCTTCCCCAGTCTGGTTGCCCTCCTCTGGACCCACTCCAGCACTTCCAGATCTCTCTTGCAGCAAGGGGCCCAGAGTGCTTGAGGTGAGGGGGCAGGGCACAGGGGCAGAATTCCATCCCTAGTCCTGCTGGCCACACTGTTCCTGATACAGGCCAAGATGGCACTGGTGTTCCATGCCAGCTGGGCACACTGCTGGCTCGTGTTCAGCCAGCTGGCAACCAGCACTGTCAGGTTCCCTCTGCAGCCACTCATGCCCCAGTCTGTAGCACTGCACAGGGTGGCTGTGGCCAGAGTGTAGGGGCCACATTTGCTCAGAACTGAAGGCAGGCTCATCCCAGATGATGAAGCTTTGCAAACATTGTGACAAATATGGTCTGAACTTTAAGCTTCTGACTCAACCTAAAACCAGGCATTCTTCATCTGTGTCCTGCACAGAGCTGTGGTAGGTGGCTTGTGGATTCTCAGCTACAGCAGAGTGCCACTGTTTGGGGGTTCCAGTCCATTGTCAACCCCTCAGCCCTGCTGTGAGACATTTCCTCATGGTTAAAGAAAAAACCAACCCAAAACCTTGATTATGAACATTTCCCTATATCCATAATGTGTCTTTTTTTACATCCAACCTAAACCTCCCCTGGCACAGCTCCAGGCCATGCCCTTTCATCCTCTCACAAAGTTGCCTGGGAGCAGAGCCTGACACCAGCCTTACTACAGCACCCCCTGATTCCAGGGAGATTTTAAATGCAAGACATGTAGGGGGAGAGGAGAATTTCAGATTCTTAGAAGCAAAAGCAAAGCAGCAGCCACTGACATCCCAGGTCAAGAGCCCGGGAAGAATGAGATAAGGCTTTACAAGTACATGAGGAAGCTCCCACTCTGGGGCTGGCCAGGCCAAATCTGCCTCCTCACCCTGACACATATGAACACACAGAAAACGTTTAAGGTTACATCTCCAGGCCTGAAACCAGGAGGAGAGGCTGAGGATGGTCCTGCCTTCAGGACCACAAAGAACCAGCTGGCTCCCAGCACTGCTGCCCAGCCTGCTCAGCTCCCCGGTGTGGACAGCTCAAGCAGCTCTGACCACCTCCCCCCCACAAAAACACATTCTGAATTGCAATACCTGCATTAATCCACAGACTGGCCACACCAATGTGCCTGCCTCAGCTCCTCTGCAGTTGTTCCCTCCCCATCATTCTCCATTTCATCCTGCACAGCCTCAAGTGCCTGAGGAACAGCTCAACGCCTCAGGAGCTGGGCAGAGGGTACAGGGGAGCACTGCCCAACCCCAGCTCCTGCAAAGGAAAAGAGCTCTCTGAGCTGTTCCATGAACACTGACATCTTCCTGTGGCCTCTCTTTTAGGTACCTTCCCTGTGGTTTAGCTGTTTGAAGGCTGGGCTGAAGTGCGTCAGCCAGCACAGCTACAAACCACAGGCTCATTCTGAAACCCCAGCAGATGCAGGCAGAGGAACAAACAACACACCACTGGGCTGGGAGAGCCTCCAAGGTATCAGACCCTGCAGGATCCTGCTCAGAAGGCCCCAGAGAGCACCAGGACAAGGTAGGTACTCTGAATCTTTGTCCCAGGCTATCTAGAGCTAGGTAAATACAGAGCCTGAAATATTAGCAGAGAGCCAGGCTCAAGCAAAGCAGCCCTTGCTCTGCCTCTAGTCACTGTCACTGGGTTGCAGCTGTGCTAAATCCCTGGAGGCTCCTGTTCTAGGAGGGTTTCAGGGCTTGCTTTGCTGGGCTGCCTCTCTGTGCTGCAGAGCGTGAGCAGGGCTGTGCCATGGCACAGCTCCCACCGGCTCAGGACCAGGCTGACAAGCCCTGCACCCAACTAAGTCAAATTCAGTGACTTCAGGACAAGAGAAAGCAAACTCTTCCCCCTGTGAGGAGAGGCTGAGGGACCTGGGGCTGGTTAGTCTGGAGAAGACTGAGAGTGGATTTAATAACTGTTTATAAATATCTGAGGCTAAGGGTCAAGAGGCAGGGGACAGGCTCTGCTCAGCTGCACCCTGGGTAGGACAAGGAGCAATGGATGTAAGCTGCAGCACAGGAGGTTTCACCTCCACATGAGGAGGAACTTCTTCACTGTGAGACTCACAGAGCACTGGAGCAGGCTGCCCAGAGAGGTTGTGGAGTCTCCTTCTCTGTAGCCTTTCCAGCCCCATCTGGATGTGTTCCTGTGTGACCTGTGCTGGATTCTCTGCTCCTGCTCTGGCAGGGGGGTTGGACTGGATGATCTCCGGAGGTCTCTTCCAACCCCTAACACCCTGTGAGCCTGTGAACTGCATGAAACAAGCTGCTTTTCCCCTTGTTTGAAATCCTAGGAGTACCTTCAATCATGGTGGTTTATGAGCTGTGCACATCTGGATGTGTCTTACAGCAGAAAACCAAAGTGCAAATGCAGCAGTCCTCTTACATCGTTCCTCATTTTGACGTACACCATAATGAAATACAAGTGCTGCACTGATGTTATTCAAGACAAATACATTGGTTTTCATTCCAAGAAACTCTAATGAACCTGCCTCCCTTTCCCCCAAACATTCTGTGTGGCAGTCTGGCAGTGCAGCAAGCAAACAACAAAACCAACCAGGTTTGGTTGGTCATGGAGTAGTAGGATTTAGCTAAAAGAAGACCCAAAGCTGTCTGCTTTGCCTCCCTGTAATTCCTAAGGAAGCCTAAAAAGCTTCTTTCAAAATGTGTTTTAAAAGCTTCCTAAAAATAAGCCATTCATTTCTCCTCTGCTCAGGCAGGATGAGAGAGGAGTCTGCAAAACCTTAGGGCTGCTCAGGACTCGTGGCTCCTCTCCCCCAAGACCTCCCTGCATCGCTCTGACAGTGCATCAGCCTCCAACTCCCAGCACAGCTTTCACAGAACAAGACTGCCGCAGGCATCACCCTGGGTGCAGAGGCACAGTTTCAGCTGTTGAGAAGCCTGAAGTTCCAGTATGACCATTAGTAACCAGATGCTAAAATCTTCAACAGAGTCAATCCATTCCTCTGCTGGCTTGGGTGGTGGTGGGGCTTGGGCTAACTCCTTCAGTTCTAGTGGAGAAGTTTCTCCTCTTCATGTTCTCAATAAGAAATTCTAACACAGTTCTGGGATCAGTTCTGTGCCCCAGCCTGTTCAATATCTTTACTGATGATCTGGATGAGGGCATTGAGTCCACCATCAGTAAATTTGCAGATGACACCAAGCTGGGGGCAGGAGTTGATCTGTTAGAGGTTAGGAGAGCTCTGCAGAGGGACCTTGCCAGGCTGGAGAAATGAGCAGAGTCCAAGGGCATGGGATTTAACACATCGAAGTTCTGGGTTCTACACATTGGCCACAACAACCCCAAGCAGTGCTACAGGCTGGGATCAGAGTGGCTGAAGAGCAGCCAGACAGAAAGGGACCTGGGGGTAGTGGTTGATAGTAGGCTGAACATGAGCCAGCAGTGTGCCCAGGTGGCCAAGAAGGCCAATGGCATCCTGGCCTGTATCAGGAACAGTGTGGCCAGCAGGAGCAGGGAAGTCATTGTGCCCTGGATGTGGCATTTGGTGCCATGGTTTAGTAGTCATGAGGTGTTGGGTGACAGGTTGGACTGGATGATCTTTGAAGTCTTTTCCAACCTTGTTGCTTCTAGGATCCCCATTAGTAACCAGATGCTTAAATCTTCAACAGATTCAAACCCTTCCTCTGCTGGCTTGGGTGGTGGTGGGGCTTGGGCTACCTCATTCATTTCTCATCATGTTCTCAAGAAGAAGTTCTAACACATCTCCAAACTTTTTGCAACATGAGAGCAAAGCTCTCTCCAGTTTCTGTGAAGAGGCACAAGGAGAGGGGAGGAGAAAAAATATCTCTTCCCAAGTGCCTTTTTTTTCTTTTTTACATGAAATGAATCAACCAAAATTCCTGTTGCTCAGAAAAAGCTGATGTCATTGATGGACAAGGGGCAATGGGTGGAAGATTAGGCATAGGAAGTTCCATGTGAAGACAAGGAAGAGGTTTTCTTTTCACTGTGAGGCTGACAGAACGCTGGAGCAGGCTGCCCAGGGTGGGTGTGGAGCCTCTTTCTCTGGAGACAGTCAAAACCCACCTGGATGTGTTCCTGTGTGATCTGCTCTAGGTGCTCCTGCTCTGGCAGGGGGGGGTTGGACTGGATGAGCTTTCAAGGCCCCTTCCAGCCCCTAACCTTCTGTGACTCTTGGTTCCTTTTGCAGGGCCTTGCTGTCTCCTTGCCAACTCACAAGAGAAGTCTACCATGCCGAGCAACGTTTCCCACTGCCAAGTGGGTGACGAAATGGAACCTTTCACCTACTTTTACTATTTGATTTTCCTTGTGGGATTCATTGGAAGCTGCTTTGCACTCTGGGCATTCACACAACGAGGCCAGAAGCAGAAGTGCATGAGCATCTACTTAATGAACCTCCTGACAGCCGATTTCTTGTTGACTTTGGCGCTGCCGGTGAAGATCATTGTCGACCTAGGAGTGGCGTCCTGGAAACTGAAGATATTCCACTGTCAAGTCACAGCCTGCTTCATCTACCTGAACATGTACTTATCCATCATATTCCTGGGCTTTGTAAGCATGGATCGTTGCCTTCAGCTGATGCACAGCTCCAAGATCTACCGGATTCAGGAGCCAGGCTTCGCCAAGGTGCTGTCCGCCGCCGTGTGGGCAATGGTTCTCCTGGTAACGGTGCCCAACATGGCCATCCCCATCAGAACCATTGAAGAGAGGCCTGGAGCCACCTGCATCGATTTCAAGAGCAAATTTGGGAGGGACTGGCACGTCTTCACCAACTTCATCTGCACAGCCATATTCCTGAACTTCTCAGCCATGATCCTGGTCTCCAACTTCCTGGCGGTCAGGCAGCTCTACCGCAACAAGTACAGCGAGGGCTATGCGCACGCCAGGAGAGCCCTCGTCAGCATCCTGCTGGTGACTGCAGGCTACCTGCTCTGCTTCCTCCCCTACCACATCGTCCGCATCCCCTACACCCTCAGCCAAAGCCAAACCATAACCAGCTGCTCTCTCAAGCAAGCTCTCTTCAAGGCAAAGGAAGCTACCCTGCTGTTCGCTGTGTCCAACCTCTGCTTCGACCCCGTCCTGTACTACCACCTCTCCAAATCGTTCAGGCTGAAGGTTACTGAGACTTTCACAGCAGCCAAGGAGGGAAAGGCTTCCACAGACAGAGGTGCAGGACAGAAGGGTACAGCAGAGGCAGAAGGAGTGGCTAACATCCAGCTGAGGATCCTGCAGTACGAATAGCTGCTGTGCCGCTGCATGGCTGCCTGCCGTGGCCAACAACCTTCCTGCTCAACCACAACCCAAGCAGGAGGAGAAAAAAACCCTGACCAAACCCAGCTGGCTCTGTTACAGAGTCAGATCACAGGTGTGAGGGAGGAGAGTGTTCAACAATGCCTTTCAGCTCCATGTACCAGTGATGATCTACAGGGATCAGCATTGCTGGAGGACACAGCCTGTCCAGACAGGCTCAAACACAGCAGTGTGATTATTTATGGCAAGGAGCTCACCTTTTTCTCCCTTCAATGTGGCACACCAAGAGATTATTTAACAGCAGCTCTTCAGCTGCAGAGTTTTCATATATACAGTTAACCATAAAAAGTACTTCAAAGGGCATTATTTACTCCAGTCTCCTTCTCTGGAGACCCATCTGGATGCATTCCTGTGTGACCTGTGCTAGATTCTATGGTCCTGCTCTGGCAGGGGGATTGGACATGATCTTCAGAGGTCCAACCCCTAACATCCTGTGATTTTTAAGGTGCACTAATTAAAAATGGTTTTATCAGCTTACATCACTCCTACAGTTTTTAATAAAGAAATGTCTTGGCCTTGCCAAGTTCCATGGCCTCTCCTTGCTGCTACTGCTGCTGCCTCAAGAAAACAGGGAAAAGCTAACTTGTTATAACAGGAAAGACAAGGAAATCGAGATAAAAAGGATAAATCATAGAATCATAGAATGGCTGGCTTGGAAGGGACCTCCAAAGGTCATTCAGTCCAACCCCCTCTGCACTAAGCAGGGACATGAGCCCTATGAGAAGAGGCTGAGGGAGCTGGGGCTGGAGAAGAGGAGGCTCAGGGGAGACCTTAATGCTCTCTACAACTACCTGAAGGGAAGTTGTAGCTGGGTGGGGGTTGGTCTCTTCTCCCAGGCAACCAGCACCAGAACAAGACGACACAGTCTCAAGCTGCACCAGGGGAAGTTTAAGCTGGAGGTGAGGAGAAAGTTCTTCACAGAAAGAGTAATTGGCCATTGGAATGTGCTGCCCAGGGAGGTGGTGGAGTTGCTGTTGCTGGAGATCTTCAAGAAAAGCCTGGATGAAGCACTTAGTGCCATGGTCTAACTGATTGGATAGGGCTGGGTGATAGGTTGGACTAGATGATCTTGGAGGTCTCTTCCAACTTGGCTGATTTATGATTCTATGCCATCCTCCACTAGATCAGGTTGCCCAGAGCCCTGTTCATCCTGACTTTGAATATCTCCAGGGCTGGGGCCCTAACCACCTCCCTGGGCAACCTGTTCCAGCATTCCACTACCCTCATAGTAAAAAGCCTGTTCCTAACATCCAACCTAAATCTTCTCTTCTCTAGTTTGAAGCCACTTCCCCTCCTCCTGTCACTGATGTCTTTTGCAAACAGCTTCTCTCCCTCCTTCTTGTAGGCCCCCTTCAGGTACTGTGTGTATCCAGTGTGTTCTCTGGGCTTGTATGTTTTAGGACACAGCAACTCAGTTTATTAGCATTCTAGTTGACAATTCCTTCCAAACAGACAATGCATCTGTAGAATAATCTCTTTGCAGAGGAAAACCTCAGATACCTGGATTAGCTCCATCTCCAAATCAAAAACATTCCAGAAACAAAACCAAGTTACCCTTATGGTTTTTTTCCTCCTGATCCTTAAAATGGGCAAAATATGAATCAAACCTTGAAGCAAGCATCCAAAAGTGTTGTGAACAGAAATAGCTCCTTCAGTGTTCTCACAGCAGTCCACTTGCAATAAATCAGAACCCAGACATAGTGGAGTGAGACATCTACAGCAAAGGCAAGCTGTGGGTTTCTCAGCATACTCTCAGAGGACACCTCATGGCACTGACATCATTCAACATCATTTAGAAGTTACTACTGTTGGTACAACAACAATAAGAGCAATTCTCAAGTTAGACTCATTCCAGCTTGAGGCTCATTCAGTATCTGGGCCCTTTCTCAGCACAGCAGAAAAATATGAGAAGTCATCTGAATGGGGTTTTGGGGCCTGGAATGTTATTCCTGGGGCTTTCTGAAGTTGCCATGAGCCTACAGACAAACACAACAGCAGCGGCAGCCAAAACCCCACGCCAGAAGCAATGGGGAGTGGGTGGGAGGAAGTAACACCCTCCTGTCCTGTACATGTCAGAACTGCTTCTGTCAGATATTTTGGTACCCATCCATCTGCCCAACTACAACATCAAGTTCTCTATTTAGCAAACTTTGATCAGCCCCTGGAATGTGGTGGTTTCTTGTGGTGCCCAAGCAGGCCGGCACACAATATTAGGTCTCCTTCCTCTGAGCCCATTTGGATACTGCAGGGATGACCACGGGCTGCTCTGAACCCACCCCACAGACATGGTGTGGCCATGGGGCCCTCAGGCAGAGGTCAGAGCAGGCAGGGAGCTCTCCTTCCTTTGGAGGCTCTGCTGTCACAGCAGGCAGCACTGTTGGGCACACAAGCAGAGGTCACTCACCAGAGGTATAGGGAAATGCGTTGCGTACTGCAAGTGGCGCAGGAGGTCGTAATTGGACGGGAAAATCACTTCCCTCAGTCTTTCCCTCTTGACTGACTTCTCGCTGGCAACTGAAATCCTTCTGTCTAAGGAGGAGGTCACATTCTCACAGGGCTCCCCAGGCATCGGAGAGAAAATCTGAGTCATGTAAAACAAAGGTTCCAGGTGAGCGCAACCTCCGGCTGCCCAGGCTCAAGCAAGCGCAATCAGACAGGAGCTGAAGCATTGGAGCTTTAGACAAGGCAAGGGCAATCCTAATCAAGCCTGAAATTCCAGAGACAGACACACACATTGTATCCCCAGGCACACCTCTGCTGTTATCAGACAGGTTTTACAGCGGCAGCACCTGGTTAGGGAACAAAGGATGACAGCTCAGAGCAACTGCCACGCTGCCTGTGCTGCCCTGACACAGAAACCACAGGGAGATACCCCAGTGAGGGAGAGGAAGAATGGAAGGGGTGAAATGGGAAGTGACAAGAGACACTGTGGGCAGGCATGGGTGAAGCCACCAGTATGAGAGATGCCAGGTTAAAAAAGGGGTCCCAGTGTCCTGCACTGACAGGTCTGGGCACAGGAGTCCCTGAGGGTGCAGAATCAGGATCAGTCCAGAGAAAGAAATGAGGAGATTCAAGAGCCATGCAGAATCAGGCTGACAGCAAGGAGAAACAAGAAGAGGAAAAGAGGTTTGGAAGAGAGAGCCAAAACTTGAACAGTCAGTTGAAAAGCAAGTGGCATCAGTGGGGTTCTGGGATGCCAAATAAACTGGTAGCTCTGCTTATTTACTCCTGTTTAACACACAGCACTCTGAGTGTGCTGCAACAAGGGCCAGGAAGGGAAGGAGAGGCAGGGGAGTGTGCAGGTGGACAAGGAGGGGAAGCAATGGAGAGCAGTAGGCTGCCATACAGCAGAGATGCAGAGAGAGGAGGCAGTGACACAAGACAGCAAAGACTGGATACCCAAGGCCACGGGCTGGGGATGGAAGCAGTGAGGTGGGGGGCTGGGGCCACGGAGAGGAGGGGGCTGGGACAGCAGCAAGCAGCAGGCACAGGCACCAAAGGCATGCAGAAAAATCAGAAGTTAAACCTACTGGAAACTCCGAACCAAACTCTGCCTTAAAGTCACTCTTGTCTACATCATCAAAAATACTGGTGGCTCCTGAGTCAAGGCCCATGTGTTCCATAATAGTGTGGTCCTGACAATGGCCAGGGAGGGGGAAAAAAACAACCAGGATCAGTCCCATCTTACTGAAGACCCATTTAACTGACCACAGGTTAACAAGCCAAGCACTCCACCTAAGTAAGAATCAGGAAAACAAAGCCTTGACAGCAAGAAGTTTTCACATAGTGACTGTTAAACCTCTCTGAAAAGCCTCAACTCACAGAAGTTGTTTCTCAAGCAGAAATCCACAGAGGCAGAGAAAAAGGGGGAAACAAAACTTTGAAGTGTATCCCCAGTGAGCCATTCTGCTCCAAGGACAGCCACAGAACAGGAAGCTGACTCCTGTACATCCCCAAGAGTGATTTCCCACTTTGTTGTGCCACAAAAGGCAGTCTGTAGAAACCCCTCCCATTTTCAGGGCACATTTGGCCATGAGACCAACAGGGAGATCACCAGAAAACTGTCAGTTCAGTCTATTTGCACTAAACCAGCAATGTTTACAGCCACACAGAGGAATGAGGCTAGTGGACCGCCTTCAGTCCTCTCCAAGAGAGGGAAAGAGGCAAGGAGATTAAAAGATGTGAGAACTCAGCATCCCCTGCCCCAAGCCCTCACACACCGCGCACCGCGGCAGCCCCTGCCCCAAGCCCTCACGCCGCGCACCGCGGCAGCCCCTGCCCCAAGCCCTCACGCCGCGCACCGCGGCAGCCCCTGCCCCAAGCCCTCACGCCGCGCAACCCGGCAGCCCCTGCCCCAAGCCCTCACACACCGCGCACCGCGGCAGCCCCTGCCCCAAGCCCTCACGCCGCGCAACCCGGCAGCCCCTGCCCCAAGCCCTCACACGCCGCGCACCGCGGCATCCCCTGCCCCAAGCCCTCACGCCGCGCACCGCGGCAGCCCCTGCCCCAAGCCCTCACGCCGCGCAACCCGGCAGCCCCTGCCCCAAGCCCTCACGCCGCGCACCGCGGCAGCCCCTGCCCCAAGCCCTCACGCCGCGCACCGCGGCAGCCCCTGCCCCAAGCCCTCACGCCGCACTCAAAACTGATGCTTAACAAAACAGAGCACAAAATACAGGAGAAACAGCCTGAACTGTTACCTCCAGTTTCACATCATGATCCTTGGAGTAATGTTCCTCCACCACATCGCCATTAGGTGAGTGTGGTCTGGGAGCTGCAGTGAGGGACAGGTCTCCACGGGATATCAGAGTGCACATGTAGGCATCGTGGGAGAAGACGTCGTGCCGGGTGAATTCAGAGAACAGCAGCACCAAGTTCACAAACTCTGTCTTCTCATGGTCACTGTTTGGATCAGCTACTCAAAAACAAAAGGAAGAAAAACCCAAAAAGGTTAGAGTGGAAGTTTCAGCTTGTTAAGTCTTTGGGTCTCAGCTACCCAAACTGCAAACCCCAGCTGATCGACTCTATAGTCAGAGAATAGTTTGGGTTGGAAGGGACCCCCAAAGATCATCTAAGTCCAACCCACCTGCAGGGGCATCCTCAACTAGATCAGGTTGCCCACAGCCTTGTTGAGCCTCACCCTGAATATCTCCAGGGATGGGGCCTCAGCTACCTCCCTGGGCAACTTGTTGCAGTGTTCCAGCACCCTCATGGTGCAGAACTTCCTCCTCGTGTCTACCCTAAAAGCCTGCTAAGGATGTCTCAGGCATCCTACACAGGTCAGGAAAAAAAACCATTTTCCATCTAATTGCATGTTTCTCTCTGCTGTCAGCTCCAGACAGACACTCCAGAGAGCAGAGGACTCCAAAGCATCCACACACATCTGCCCCAGATGGGGGGGGGGGGGGGGGGTCCAGAGGTTAATTACAGTGTTAAATACTCCCCAAAAAACGAAAAGGAAGAGAGGGGAAGAAGGTGAGAAGATTCCCTGTGGGGTGAAACACTAAAGCTGAAGTTCTGGGCTGTAACAGACCCCCAGTGGTTGCCTTCTCCTCTCAGATTGCATTATCTACACCACCTTATCTACAGCCCTTGTATTCACAAGAGAAAACCTTCTGACAGCTGTGCAGGCAGCTCAAGATCTTTGCATGGGAGGCCCCCAAGATGTAAAGCAATCTGTTACGAAGGCTTGACAGTGTGGTGTGCTTTATCTACTAAACTATGCTCACACACACAGAGACATCAGGGAAAAGTTCATCAAATGTTCTTATTTTTCCAGTGAATAGAATAGAATAGACCAGACAAGGTTGGAAGAGACCTTTGAGATTATCCAGTCCAACCTATCACCCAACACCATCTAATCAATTAAGCCATGGCACCAAGTGCCTCATCCAGGCTCTTCCTAAACACCTCCAGGGATAGTGACTCCACCACCTCCCCAGGCAGCACATCCCAATGGCCTCTCTTTCTATGAAGAATTTCTTCCTAACATCCAGCCTAAACCTCCTGGCACAGCTTGAGACTGTGTCCTCTTGTTCTGGGGCTGGTTGCCTGGGAGAAGAGACCAACCCCCACCTGGCTACAGCCTCCCTTCAGGGAGTTGGAGAGAGCAAGAAGGTCTCCCCTGAGCCTCCTCTTCTCCAGGCTAAGCAACCCCAGCTCCCTCAGCCTCTCCTCCCAGGGCTGTGCTCCAGACCCCTCCCCAGCTCTGTTGCCCTTCTCTGGACACCTTCCAGCAGCTCAACATCTTTCCTAAACTGAGGGGCCCAGAACTGGACACTGGACTCAGGGTGTGGCCTAAGCAGTGCTGAGCACAGGGCACAATGACTTCCCTGCTCCTGCTGGCCACACTGCTCCTGATCTAGGCCAGGATGCCATTGGCCTTCTTGGCCACCTGGGCACACTGCTGGCTCATGTTCAGCCTTCTGTCAACCAGTACTGCCTGGCCGTTCTCCAGCCACTCTGCCCCCAGCCTGTAGCTCTGCATGGGGTTGTTGTGGCCAATGTGCAGAACCCAGCACTTGGATGTGTTCAATCTCAAGCCCTTGGACTCTGCCCATCTGCCCAGCCTGGCATGGTCCCTCTGCAGAGCTCTCCTACCCTCCAGCAGATCAACTCCCACCCCCAGATTGGTGTCATCTGCAAATTTACTGATTATGGACTCCATCTCCTCATCCAGATCATCAATGAAGATATTGAACAGGATGGGGCCCAGCACTGATCCCTGGGGGACACCACTGGTGCCTGGTTGCCAGCTGGATGTGGCACCATTCACCACCACTCTCTGGGCTCAGCCCTCCAGCCAGTTCCTAACCCAGCTCAGAGTGGGTTAGTGTGCAGTGCCACAGCAAAGCCTAGAGAAACACAACACAAAATCATGCTGTTAAGCTTCTTTGTTGCAGCTGTATTTAATCTGACTTCTTCTGTCCCACAGAAGGGTTTGCAGCACTGCAGGAAGAGAGCTCTTATACCATGCTGACTCCACTGGGCAACCAAACCTCCAGCTGCAGAGCTACCAAATCCAAAGCACCCTCATTGATCTAAAACCCAACTTTGCTTTACATGCTCAAGTTAGCTGGGAACAAGCAGAACACAAATAGTTGGGATGGTTTATCAACCCAGGGTCAGCACTGGCACCAAAATAGAGCACTGCCAATACCTCAGAGCCTGCAGCACATTTTCCAGAAGTTTCTCCTTTTTGGGATGTGGAGAGATTTCAGTTTGCTTTAAGGCACCAAAATGCACTAAACTGGCAGCAGCTACACTACCAGGCAGGCTCCTAGGCCAAGTCATTTCACAGAGCAACCTAACAATGAACAAAAATCCTTTGTCAATCCACCCATTTGTCAGCTAACAGCTTCCAGTTTCAGCCAGGCACTTGGAATGTGGATGGGTCAAAGGGGGAAGTGTTTGCTGTCAAGCATGCACAGAGTGCAAGCCATTCTCCCCCCAGTCTCTTACAGCTTAAAGAGAAATAAACGTGGTTTCTGCCAACCTCCCTCTGTGGAAAGAGAGGAATCCAAAGCATGGAAGGATCCCACAACAGGGCAGCAGATTTCAAAGCAAACCTGCAAACAGAGCAGGTGATGGTGGAAACTGTGGAACACAGAATCACAGAAAACATCTGCTTGGAAGAGACCTCCAAGCTCAGCCAGTCCAACCCTTAACCCAGCACTGCAGGCTCAACACTAGAGCTGATTCTCCCCCTCTACTCAGCTCTGGTGAAGCCCCACCTGGAGTACTGCCTCCAGTTCTGGAGCCCCTATTACAAGAGGGATTTGGATGTGCTGGAAGGTGTCCAGAGAAGGGCCACGAGGATGAGCAGAGGGCTGGAGCTGCTCTGCTATGAGGACAGACTGAAGGAGTTGGGGCTGGTCAGTCTGGAGAAAAGAAGGCTCTGAGATGACCTAATTGTGGCCTTCCAGTATCTGAAGGGGGCCTACAAGACTGTGGGAGGGACTTCTTAGGATATCAGGTAGTGATAGGACTAGGGGGAATGGAATGAAGCTGGAGGTGGGGAGGAAGTTCTTCCCCATGAGAGTGGTGAAGCCCTGGAATGGGTTGTCCAGGGAGGTGGTTGAGGCCCCATCCCTGGAGATGTTTAATACCAGGCTGGATGAGGCTCTGGCCAACCTGATCTAGTGCGGGGTGTCCATGTCCATGGCACGGGGGTTGGAACTAGATGATCCTTGTGGTCCCTTCCAACCCCGACTGATTCTATGAACACTAAACCACATCCCTAAGCACCAGGTCCACAGGCTGCTTAAACACCCCCAGGGATGGTGACTCCACCACTGCCCTGAGCAGACCATTCCAATGTTTGAGAACCCTCTCTTGTGAAGAAGCATCTCCTAGCATCCAGGCTGAACCTCCCCTGGTGCAGCTTGAAACCATTTCCTGCTACAGCAAACCAGCAGCCCCAGCAGACAGACAGCAGCCCACTTGCTTCTGACCTACTTTGGGATACAAATGAGTTCATACTCACATAATGAGGGAGCTTGTGTATCTAAAAACCTTAGCAGGACATTCTGAAAAACAGGAAGACTGGAACCTGTCAAGGAGGCTGAAGACAGAGATTCCTTTTCATCCAGGACTTCGGCTTCCCCACATCTCTGCACAGCCAAACAAATAACAACAGCTGTAGGCACACACAAATCCACATAGCATTCCCACAGTGTGCTTCTCAGGCAGCTCCTCCCCATGGGATTCTCTCCCTCCTCTCCATGGGATCCTCTCCCCCTCCTCCCCATGACCCCCAGACTTGCTCTAGAGCAGGTTTTTCCCATTGCCTATGGGGCTGTTTCATTTGATCACTTTGAGTTACTGATCAAGCAGGAATGCCTGAGGCATCATCTGCAACATGGGTTCATGTAAAAGCAAAAATGTAAGACACACAACTTCCAGGATCAATGTGACCACAGAAGGTAAGTCCTCTTGTTTGTGTAAAGGACACTAAACACTACAATAACCAGGGCAAAATATCTCTGGCCAGGGTGGATTTCCTGTAAGGGAGGCAGAAAGAGCCACCAGCTCCCTTCTGAGCAAGGCTTTGTGGTGAGGAGCAGACAAAGCAGAGAGGCTTTGCAGAGTCAAGGTCCTGTTGCACTTCAGGGTGTCTCACAGACAGATGCACTTCTGACATTGCTCTCACCTGCCTGTCCCCACACCAGGCTGAACAGACATCACAGCACTGTCCTGGGGACACTTTTTTGCCTAGGTAAAAAACTGGATAGCAGTGAGGCCAAGGCAGCAGTGCACCAGCTCTGGGGATGTCCCCTGGCCCAGAGCTGCAGCAAGGTTGTGGGGACCAGGGCACAGCTCCTGCTGCTGAAGTTTCAAGTGCCAGCCTGTGTGAGCTGGGGCAGGAGCACTTGCCACAAGGCACAGGCAAGAGTTTACACCCAGGGTGGCACCGCAGCATCCTGCTCTCCAGTGGAACGTTTAATCACCCCTCTGAAAACGAAGACCTTCTAAGAATGCAGGACTTAAACTTCCACTCACATTTAGCCCCCAAATGGATCTTACTTTTGGAATCTTCCCAGAGTCCTCCACCAGCTGGACCAGCCCTGCCCCAAAGCCAGACCCCTAGCCTCTTTTTGAGGGACTCCAGTGTCAGCAGCACTACTTTCTTTGGGCAAGTAGTTGACAGAAGTAAAACAGCTCAAGCCAACAGACATCAATCAGCTGGCACAGAACATTCTGAGTTAGGCTGCTGGTTATTCTAGCTGGAACTGGGCTGGGTTTCATTTTAAGGTTATCTAGAATTTAAAAAGCTGTAAAGTGACAACAGCAATCCCCAGGGCTCCAAGAGCCACCAAACTTACTCGTTGTGTAATGAGCTCAAAGTGATGTTTCCTCAGAACTACCTTACTTGTTAAGCACACTGGTGACACTGCCCCACAAGTGGAAATCACTTACTTCTGCTTCAATTTCTGCTTGCCTCTTCTCCAGCAGCTTGGCTACAGCCATGGCCCTGTGCTTACCAGACCTTTTGCAGCTCACAGCCCATTCACAGAGCAGTGTCACCACGGCCTCGTCGTTCGGGGCTCCCTGCTCAGGGTGAGAACAGAGACACAAAGACCTGTCACCCTCACAGCAGCCTGCTCCCCAGCAGCTTGCAGCCACCAGCCTGCTGGGGCACTGAGACAAGAGCTGAGCTTTGTTCTTGAGCATTGCACAAAGGATCACAGGATGTTAGGGGTTGGAAGGGACTTCCAGAGATCTTCCAGTCCAACCCCCCTGCCAGAGCAGGAGCAGAGAATCCAGCACAGGTCACACAGGAACACATCCAGATGGGACTTGAAAGTCTCCAGAGAAGGAGACTCCACCACCTCTCTGGACAGCCTGCTCCAGGGCTTTGTGACCCTCACAGGGAAGAAGTTCCTCCTGATGTTGAGGTGGAACCTCCTGTGCTGGAGTTTCCATCCATTGCTCCTTGTCCTATCCCAGGGTGCAGCTGAGCAGAGCCTGTCCCCTCCCTCCTGACCCCCAGCTTTCAGATATTTATAAACATCTATTAAATCCCCTCTCAGTCTTCTCCCTCTCAAACTTCTCCTCTCCAGACTAACCAGCCCCAGGACTCTCAGCCTCTCCTCATCAGGCAGTGCTTCAGTCCCTTCAGCATCCTGGTAGCCCTCCCTTGGGCTCTCTCCAGCAGATCCCTGTCCCTCCTGAACTGGGGAGCCCAAAACTGCATGTAATATTTCAGGTGAGGTCTCACCAGGGCAGAGTAAGGGGGGAAGGAGAACCTCCCTGGATCTGCTAGACATACTCCTCTTAATGCACCTCAGGACCCCATTGGCCCTCTTGGCCACCAAGGCACACTGCTGAGTGCTGCTGCCATGGGTGCCAGCCTGGGTTCACCACACCACACCACACTGTCCCATGCAGAACTTGTGGTCCACACATTTGCTTTATTTGTAGTGTTTTCAAACAAGATATAATCTGGAAGCCAAGGAGGGAAATCTCAGTTTTCACAACTGCTGATCATCAAGTCAAAATTTTCCTTTATGATAAAGTTGCTTCACAAACACAGAAAAGGGCTTTCTGCCTGATGAGCCACAGGAAAAGCACAGCACAGAGCCTCTCACCCCAGTTAACCACAGGGAATTTACTCTTTCCTTACATAAATTCTTCCACACCTCCTTCATCTGTTTCCAGACCACGACCTACATCACAGTGACACATTAAAAAGCATAAGACAGCCTCTAGCAATGTCACCTACCAGATCACCAAGGTCAAAAATCTCCCCAAAAGCTCAGACAAAAATTGAGCCAACTCAGACATTCATCAGAAACAGAGAATGTCTGCAGGAAATCTGTATTTGCAGGGCAGCAGTGGGATGTAGCAAGCTCCTAGCTGCTGAGTGCTCATCCAGCCTGGAAGGATTTATTCCTTGTGTGCTGCTGAACTGGACCTGCTGAAGCTCCTCACTCCTGCCTGAGCTGGCTGCCCTCTCTGAACACCCAAACCTGAGGCCAACCCTGCACATGAAGCAGATGTGGTTTTCAGGCTGGATCTTACTCCAGTCACTTCAAGCAATGCTGTGAGCTCTTACTTTTGCACCCACTTCCACATGTAGCTCTGGATGTGGCTCTGAGCAGCTTGATCTAGTGTGGGGAGTCCCTACCCATGGCAGGGGGCTTGGAACTGGATGATCCTTGAGGTCCCTCCCAATCTTAACAATTCTATGACTCTAACCTGAGCAGAGGAGCTGGGAGAGACCTGTCTGGAGAGCCTGAGAGCAGCACCAGGAATCACACAGACAGATTAAAACTCTCTTAACAAGGGGACAGATGTGTTGTGCAGCTCACAAGAAAGTGACATTTTCAAACACCCATGAGAAGGGCACCCTCAAGAAGTGAATACTTTCAGGCATTTCACACCCACAAGCATGAAAGTTGCTGCCTCAAGTCATCCTTCTCCTAAAAAACACCAAACCCAAGAGTGTGCTGAAGAAGGCTGCTGTGTACATGCACATCACACTGAGGAGTTTCCTGTAAACACAGCCACAGGCCAGCAAGAGAGAGTAAATGACATTGGCTGGGGGCAGTGGGGAGGGGGAAATGCTTCTCTTTACCCATCAGCAGTGATGTGGTTAATGTCACCAATGCTGTGGTTAGATGCAGTCAGCTAACACCACATCATTAAACACACCTCAAGAAGGCTCAGAACAACACAGAATGTTAGGGGCTGGAAGGGACCTTGAGAGATCATCCAGTCCAAGCCCCCTGCCAGAGCAGCATCACCTAGAGCAGGTCACACAGGAATGCATCCAGGGGGGGTTGAATATCTCCAGAGAAAGAGACTCCACAGCCCCCCTGAGCAGCCTGTTCCAGTGTTCTGTCACCCTCACAGGGAAATAATTCTTCCTCCTGTTTCCATGGAGCTTCCTGTGCCCCAGCTTCCACCACTGCCCCTTGTGCTATGGCTGAGCTTGTGGAAGCTGACGCTGGCTCTGCAGAGCCGAGCTGATTTTGTCTCTCTTACCCTGCCGTGCATCGCCACAGCCTCAGATCCAGCCCCCAACAAAGTGTTAAATTGTAGCTTTCTAACCCAAGAGGCATCCTTAGACCTCCTTTCCCACGGTCACAGCCCGGTTGGGGTTTTCTGTTCTGTTTGTTTCACTTTCAGCACAGTGATCTCAGCCAGACAAATATTAACTCTCTGCATCTGTCACAAGCCCTGCTGGTGAGAACTGAGTTCAAACCCAGGGCTTTTTTCCCCCCCGCCTCTTTGAAACAAAAAACATCTCCCAGCTTCAGAAGAATCCAGCCAGACTTCAAAGCCAACACGAGAAGCAAGACCCAAACACAAGTTCAGAGACCTGAACCTGAAAAGCTAGCCAAGTGCACAAACATCCATGAATACAGAGCAAACCAAGCTGGAAAAGACCTTCAAGATCATCCAGTCCAACCTATCACCCAACACCTCCTGACTACTAAACCATGGCACCAAGTGCCTCATCCAAGCTCTTTTTATACTCTTCCAGGTGACTCCACCACCTCCCTGGGCAGCACATCCCAATGGCCAAGGTGGGTTTAGAATATTTTACCATGCAAAATTCATTCATCTACTACTTTCTACAAGATCACAGGATCACAGCATGTTAGGGTTTGGAAGGGGCCCAAAGAGATCATCAAGTCCAACCCTCCTGCCAGAGCAGGACCATACAATCTAGCTCAGACCACACAGGAATGGATCCAGACAGGCCTTGAAAGTCTCCAGACAAGGAGACTCCACAACCTCTCTGGGCAGCCTGCTCCAGGGCTCTGTGAGCCTCCCAGTGAAGAAGTTCCTCCTCATGTTGAGGCAGAACCTCCTGTCCTGCAGCTTATATCCATTGCTCCTTGTCCTATCACAGGGTGCAGCTGAGCAGAGGCTGTCCCCTCCCTCCTGACCCCCAGCCCTCAGATATTGATAGACATTGATCAGATCCCCTCTCAGCCTTCTCCTCTCCAGACTAACCAGCCCCAGGGCTCTCAGCCTCTCCTCACCAGGCAGTCCTCCAGTTCCCTCATCATCCTCGCAGCCCTCCACTGGACCCTCTCCAGCAGATCCCTGTCCCTCCTGAACTGGGGAGCCCAAAACTGAAGGCAGTACTCATGATGAAGTACTCAAGAGATGTTAACAAAGTTTTTACCAAACAATGACCTGCAATTTTACTTGGCAGAACCCAAAACGGCGACCCCCAGCCCCCTGACTGATCACTTCTCCTGTGTGAGGTTTCCAGCACATAGATTGTTTCAATTATAACACCAAAGAGCTGTTTCCTCCTAATAAACCCAATCATAGAATCATAGAATGGTCTGGATTGGAAGGGATTACCAAAGGTCAGCCAGTCCAACCCCCTCTGCAGTCAGCAGGGACATCCTCAACTAAATCAGGTTGCCCAGAGCCCTTTTGAGCTTCACCTTGAATATTTCCAGGATGGGGCCTCAACCACCTCCTTGGGCATCCCATTCCCATGTTCCACCACCCTCATGGTGAAGAAATTGTTCCTAACATCCAATCTAAATCTGTTCTTCTGTAGTTTGAAGCCATTGCCCCTGGTCCTGTCCCTGCAGGCCTTTGCACACCGTTTATGTCCAGCCTTCTTGTAGCCCCCTTCAGGTAGTGGCAGGCTGCTATTAGGTCTCCCTGAAGCCTTCTCTTCTCCAGGCTGAACACCCCCAGCTCCCTCAGCCTGTCTCACAGCAGAGGTGCTCCAACCCCCTGCTCATTTTCATGGCCCTCCTCTGCAGCTGCTCCATCAGGTCTGTGTCCAGCCAAATGGCAAGCAGAAAAGAAAAAGCACACCAGAAAAACAAAACAAACCACAAAGCTTTTGTATCAGATACAGACATCCACCCAACTCTCCTCAGTGAAAATGAAGCTTGCTGTGTACAGGTCAGGCAGTGAGAAGGCAGCCTTTACCTCTTGGGTATCTCTGTTTTGGTTGGCCCAGAAAATCTTGTGGTAGAGTGTCTCCATGGAATTGCTAGAGTCCGACCTGTCGAAGCAGTGCCGATCCAGCACCTCCAAGGTGTGCAAAACTCTGCTGATGGTCACCCCTACAGGTGGGAGTGAGAGAGGAGGAAGGAAAGGTTCACACAAGAAGACACTGAATAACCTCCACCTGCCAGGTCTGTCACCAGCATTGGGGCAGTTCTAGGCTGATGCCTAGGAAAATTGTCCACAGAGTAGAAGGTGGCAGAATGTAAGCAAATCACCACTGGATGTGAAAGGGAAAATAAGGGTAAGGGCTAAACAGTGGAATGTGTTACCCAGGGAGGTGGTTAGGGACCCATCCCTGGAAATCATAGAATCAACCAGGTTGGAAGAGACCTCCAAGATCATCCAGACCAATCTATCACCCAGCCCCATCCAATCAGCTAGACCACAGCAGTGAGTGCCTCATCCAGGCTTTTCTTAAACACTTCCAGTGATGGTGACTCCACCACCTCCCTGGGCAGCACATCCCAATGGCAAATCACTCACTCTGTGAAGAATTTCTTCCTAATATCCAGCCTGAATCTCCCCTGGCACAGCTTGAGGCTGTCCCCCCTCATTCTGTTGCTTCCTGCTCTCAGGCTCTGCAGGCAGGTCTCTCCCAGTTCCTCTGTCCAAGTTAGAGTCACAGAATTATCAAGGTTTGAAGAGACCTCAAGGCTCAGCCAGTTCCAACCCCTCTGCCAAGGGCAGGGACACCTCACACTACAGCAGGTTGCTCACAGCCACATCCAGCCTGGCTGCAAACACCTCCAGGCAGGAGGCTTCCACCACCTCCCTGGGCTACCTGTTCCAGGCTCTCACCACCCTCATGGGGAAGAACTTCTTCCTAACATCCAATCTAAATCTACCCATTTCTAGTTTGGTTCCATTCCCCCTAGTCCTATCACTCCCTGACACCCTCAAAAGTCCCTCCCCAGCCTTCTTGGAGCCCCCTGCAGATCCTGGAAGGCCACAATTAGGTCTCCTGGGAGCCTTCTCTTCTCCAGACTGAAGAGCCCCAACTCTCCACAGGAAAGAAGCTTCAGCCCTCTGCTCATCCTTGTGGCCCTTCTCTGGACACCTTCCAGCACCTCCAGATCCTTCCTGGAATGGAGGCTCCAGAACTGGACAAAGTACTCCAGGTGGAGTCTCACCAGAGCTGAGGAGGAGAATCTCTGACCCTGCTGGCTCTGCTTCTCTGGATGCAGCCCAGGCTCTGCTTGGCTTTCTGGGCTGCAAGTGCTCACTGCTGGCTCCTGTTGAGCTTCTCCTCCACCAGCACCCCCAAATCCTTTTCTTCAGGGCTGCCCTGCAGAACAGATGCAAACCTTAAACCCCACCACCACCTTTGTTCCAGTTGGGAGTCCTCTTACCTGCAGTTGATTCTTGGCACTTGTCAAAAGACCACCGGACCTCCACAGCTCGGCCTCTTTGTTTGATCTGCTGTTCTACCTCATAAATCTTTGCCCGAACCTGGGGGGTCAAAAAAAGGAAGGAAAACAAAGGGGGGGGGGGGTGTGGGGTGTGGAGAGAGAGAGAGCACGCGCTGCTAATTAGTGGTGGGAAGTCTCAATTGTCATTTGAAGCTCCTGAAAGCTTTCTCAGCAGGAGCAGGGTACCCTGCGGTGTTCCACAACACTCCTTAACATTCAGGAACAACAAACCCAAGCAGGTTCTATTCAACTATTTTGTCTGTCACCTCTGAGCCTGCACAACAAAACATCTATTCCTTAGGGTCAATCCACCAAAAGGGCACTTCCAGCCCGTCTGTGAGGGACCTTTTAGGGTGTCAGGTAGTGAAGGGCCACGAGGATGAGCAGAGGGCTGGAGATGCTCTGCTATGAGAACAGACTGATGGAGTTGGGGTTGTGCAGTCTGGAGAGAAGGCTCTGAGGAGACCTAATTGTGGCCTTCCAGTATCTGCAGGGGGCTCCAAGAAAGCTGGGGAGGGACTTTTGAGGGTGTCAGGGAGGGATAGGACTGGGGGGGACGGAGCAAAACTAGAAGTGGGAAGATTCAGATTGGATGTGAGGAAGAAGTTGTTCCCCAGGAGGGTGGTGAGAGCCTGGCACAGGTTGCTCAGGGAGGTGCCCAGGTGGAAGCCTCATCCCTGGAGATTTTGAAGGCCAGGCTGGATGTGTCTGTGAGCAACCTGCTGCAGTGTGAGGTGTCCCTGCCCATGGCAGGGGGGTTGGAACTGGCTGAGCCTTGAGGTCCCTTCCAACCCTGACAATTCTGTGACTTCCTTTGGTGCACTCTTGAGCTGTTTCTCCTGCTGCCTGCTCTCCTGCAGAGCCCTCAACACTGGCAGCAGCATGGTTGGTCTGTAGCCCTTGGTTTGTGTTTTCTGATTCTAAAAGTCGTGTTCCACAACACTTTCCCTCAGGCTTCCTCTTATTTAACAACTTAAACTCATTTCAGTTTGGCAACAGAAAACATCTGAAGGTAAATACACTTCCTGTTAGTTTCACTAATGGAAGACAAAGTAAGGTGCCAACACTGGTCTGGGAATTAACCCTGCAGGGATAGCTAAACCTGGCTGTAGTCTGCATGGTCCCAAATGAGACATTAGGAAGAAATTCTTCCTGGGTCCTGAGGCACTGCAACAGGCTGCCCAGAGAAGCTGTGGAGGCTCCAAGCCTGGAAGTGTTCAAAGCCAGGTTGGATTTGGCCCTGAGCAACCTGATTTAGTTGGAGGTGTCCCTGCTTACTGCAGGGGTGGGGTTAGACAAGATGATCTTTGAGGGTCCCTTCCAGCCCACTGCAGGCTGTGATTGTGTGCTCACTTGAGATTCAAAGCAAGGGACAAAGCTTACCTGCTGATTAAACGCCGAGTTCCCCCCGGGCATCGGCAAACCAGACGGAGCAACGTGAAGTAAATCCAGAGGTGAGCCTGGATTCATGCTCCTGTTTTCATTTGTGGAATAGTTCCACACCAAGGCACTTGGACAACAGAGAGTTACAGTCTGCAAAGCAACAGTGCAAAAGAGAAGTGATTCCTTTTCTAAGCACACATAACAAAAAATCCCTGCAGCAAGAGAAGCCATGAGACCAGAATCACTTTTGGTGTAACTACTGCAGCAAAAGAAACCAAAAGACAAGCCTAGGCACAACTGCTTGAAAACATCCATCTGAGGAAATGCCCCAGCTCAACAGGGACAGGGATCCACCTGAGAGAGTCCAAGGGAGAGCTACTAGGATGCTGAAGGGACTGGAGCACTGCCTGGTGAGGAAAGGCTGAGGGCCCTGGGGCTGGTTAGTCTGGAGAGGAGAAGACTGAGAGGGGATCTGATCAATGTCTATCAATAGCTGAGGGCTGGGGGTCAGGAAGGAAGGGACAGGGACAGCCTCTGCTCACTTGTGCCCTGTGATAGGACAAGAGGCAATGGATGGAAACTACAGCACAAAAGGCTCCACTTCAACATGAGGAAGAACTTCTTTGCTGTTAAGGGTCACTGAGCACTGGAAGAGGCTCTCTCCAGAGAGGTTGTGGAGTCTCCTTCTCTGGGGACTTTCAAAACCCATTCCTGTGTCACCTGTGCTGGATCCTATGGTCCTCCTCTGGCAGGGGGGTTGGACTGGAAGATCTCTGGAGGTCCCTTCCAACCCCTGACATCCTGTGAACTACAGTATTATTTTTCTTCTTCAGTATTAAACAATTATTTCCCTATCTGTGCCTTCAGTTCCTATGTGTATTGCTTTCAGAAGGCCAGCAAAGAACACCAGCAAAGGTCCATTTCAGTCAGCCCCTTGCTGTGGACTGTGAATGGGCTCTGGAAGAAGCAAAAAAAATAAGGAAAAAACTAATCTTTTTGGTATTCAGCTTACAGAGAGAGCTGGATGTGGAAAATCTGCAATCAGAGAAATTAAAATTGACACTTCCAATCAACACTTCTAAAGCCCAGAAGTCACTGAAATGCACCATGAACTTCAGAGTGACTTCAAAAGAAAGATCTTTGCATTGAGAGGCTTCAGAACAGCAGCTTGCCAGCAGGTGCTTCATTACCCTGCAGCTTTTGGTGCTGTAGAAAGTGACAGCAGAATGCTTTGGTGTTTGGGGAGGTCAGACCTCAAATAGCACTTAAAATGATGGAAGTTGGTTCGTTTTACAGATGTTTGCTTTCCAGACTGCTGGATTACTCCTTGGGAAGCCCAACTCCAACTCCCCAACCCCAGATCTGGATTACAAAGCCACACCTCAGCAAGAACATTGCCTAGAGAAATGCTGCTCTGAAAAGACAGAGAGCTTGTCCAAACCCAGGCTGTGCCCTGCACCCTCTTGGTAGTGCAGGAGGGAGGAGGAGAGCAAAGAGCAGAGAGAACACAGGTACACAGACCCTGCTGGTGCCAGAAGGGCAGAAGATGAGCAGCTGTGTTGCAGCAGAGAAAAGCTGTAAGGCTGCCAGAGTACACAAGCATAGCCCAGGATGGAGACAAACACTGAAGTTCCCAGACCCATGGTCAAGAGAAGAAAAAGTGACAGCATGCTGAGAGCCAGATGGGATCTAAGCTCCTGACTCCTTCAGAGAGGGAGGTGGATCCTCTCCCACACTCACTCCTTGGACTGAGCCTTAACTGCACACAACCTGGCCTGTCCCCAGGCTCTGGACTTCTTGCACTGTGAGGATGGTGAGAAAGCAGCAGCCTTCCCTTGGAGAGGGAGCTGTGTGCCACAACAAAGTGCTCTTTCAGTTGAGGGGAAGCGGGGGTCCAGCACTGGAAGAGGCTGCCCAGGGTGTGGTGGAGATGCTAAAAATCCAGCTGGATGGGGTCCTGGAGAACCTGCTCTAGCTGACTGCCTGAGTGGGATGGGGTGGACGACACCATCTGAAGAGGTCCCTGCCAGCCTCACCCATTCTGTGATTTTATGGTCCCCTGAGCATAGTCCTGGTCCCACCGCAGGACATCTCTGTGCAACCTCCCCCAGAGGCAGACAGCTGCAGAGCCAACAGCAGGAGGGCTTGAGGAGGTCTCACCAGGTCAGTGCTCAGGCAAACAACTGCAGCTCATCACAGAAGTCTTTTTTTAGAAGGTAATTACTCCCTGGATAATTCTGCCATTGCCGAGCAACGAGAACAAGCCAGCAGCCTGCTCCGCTCCACAGCGGCCCGGGAGGCCGCCACAGAGCACCCCCACTTCTGACAACAGCAAAGCAAAGAGCCCTGCAGTGGCCCCCACGACAAGCTGGAAGAAGTGAGGAAGTGCTCAAGGCTGGTGGGAGTCAGTCTGGTGCTGCCTTCTGCCCAGCCACGCTCCGCAGGCACTTGGGGCCTGGCAAAGCCGCGCAGGGTCCCTGGTGGCGGGGATGTGATGAGATGCACAGGGCAGTGCTGCAGCCAGCAGCACTGCAGCACAGAGCAGAGGCTTGGCCAGCCCTGGCAGCCAAGTCTCTCCTTCCCACAGCAGAGGTGCTGGCAGAGCACAAGCATCACCCACTCCTCAGCCAGCACAGGGAGCCCACCCTCCTGCTCCCCCCATACCCACTTGGTTCTCCCCCTTTAATGGATACAGGACCACCTCTGTGGTGGGTTGAAATTACCCTCCCCAGTGTAAAATTGCCAGACCAGCACAGCTGGAAGCAAATGAAGCTGTTATTTGCAAGCAAAACCACAATCTAGAATGAAGTGCAATGAATGTGTACAAAATACACAATATTTACAATATTTACAGGTGTTTATGATTTATAAACAGCACAAGAATCCCCCTGGCAAAAAAAAGCACCAAACAATCAGAGGGATACTAATAGCTTCCCCACTCTCTGCTCCCTTTCCCTCTGTACATGATAGAGGAGAGAAAAGAGCAGAGAGTTGTTTGTTAGTACTTAGCCACAACAAAGCAATGCAGCCAAGGTGAGCAAAAGAAACCAGCAGAAGCCCCAGCCAGAGTGGAGGAAGCAAAACCAGAGAGACTTAGTTTACCAAACTAACTTTTATGGGAGATATCTGTCCCATGGGATTGCTTAGAAATGATCATTTTTGTCCTTTCTGACATCCAGTGGTGATTTCCTTACACCCTACTGCTTTCTGGTCAAGACTCACAGACCATTTTCAAGGTACAGCCTAAAACTGCCACCACTTCAAAAGCACAGCTCCCAACTCCTTTTCACCCCCCAAACCACTCTGTTTTCCAAAAAACCCAGAAAGCCAAGAGCAGCAGCAGTAGCAGTGTCCTACCTGCAGCAGCAGCAGTGTCCTACCTGCAGCATACAGCTGAGTCCATACACCAGCGGCCGGTGCTGAGGGCAGGAGAGGAAATCGGAGCAGGCCAACTGCAGCGGGCTCACCGCGGCGCCGGGGGCCGTGGGGCTGGGGGCTGCCAGGGCAGGGTTACCTGCTCCAAGGATCAGATGAGGAGGATGTGCAGCCAGGAGGCTGGGGGCATCGCCCAGCAGCAGCGCCAGGCGGCGGGCGCAGAAGTAGGCGAGGCGGCGGGCCAGGTAGGCTGACTGAACAAACTCCTCCGAGTACTGCCAGGGAGAGAAAGGCTGCTCACCACCCAGGCATCCCCCTCCTTCAGCCACCTGAACATGCACAGCTTAGAAAGGGTTTGCCCTTCCAGAAGGGGCTGGACATGCTGGAAGGTGTCCAGGGAAGGGCCATGAGGATGAGCAGAGGGCTGGAGCTGTTCTGCTGTGAGGACAAACTGAAGGAGTTGGGGTTATTCAGTCTGCAGAAGAGAAGGCTCCAAGGAGACCTTCTTGTGGCATTCCAGTATCTGAAGGGGGATACAGAAAAGCTGGGGAGGGACTTTTGAGGGTGTCAGGGAGTGATAGGACTGGGGGGGATGGAGCAAAACTAGAAATGGGGAGATTGAGATTGGATGTGAGGAAGAAGTTGTTCCCAATGAGGGTGGTGAGAGCCTGGCACAGGCTGCCCAGGGAGGTGGTGGAAGCCTCATCCCTGGAGGTGTTTGCAGCCAGGCTGGATGCGGCTCTGAGCAACCTGCTGTAGTGTGAGGTGTCCCTGCCCACGGCAGGGGGGTTGGAACTGGCTGAGCCTTGAGGTCCCTTCCAACCCTAATTCTATGATTCTGAGTTACAAAAGCAAATCTAGATTTCTGTCCCTTAAAAATTTCATCTGCCCTCCAGGACCAGTTTACAGCAACAGAATCCTTCCACTGAGTCAAGTAAACCATGAGCATTCTAAAGGTGCTCAGAAAGTCCAGACATACACCATGCCATACATTTCCCTAAGTGTCCTCAGTGTCACCACCACAAACATTAAAGTGATTTAACATGGCCCAAATCACACTGCTGTGGATTTTGGCCTTAAACCATTTCTGTACCTGCAGCATCAGTGGCAACAAGAGCTTGAGAAGGTCATCATCAGTGGGTCTGATTTTTTCCAGAACATCCAATATCCATGTTAAATATTCATGTCTCTCCAGCATCCCTTCCTTAAAGGATTTAAAGAACACAGCAGGCATTAACTGGGAGCACTCAACAAAGCTGGTGAGTGATTAGCAGCTTTATTTCCTGTCTGTTTCGCTCAGCACAGAGCTGTCAGGACCCTCAGCTCTGGGGAGGCCACACCTTGAGTGTTGTGTCCAGCTCTGGGCACCTCAATACAAGAGAGCTGTGGAGGTGCTGGAGCCAGGGCAGAGCAGGGCAAGGAAGCTGTGGAGGGCCTGGAGAATAAATCTGATGAAGAGCAACTGAAGGAGCTGGGGATGGTTAGTTTGGAAAAGAGGAGGCTGAGGGGAGACCTCATTGCTGTCTACAGCTACCTGAAAGGACCTTGTGGAGAGGCTGCTGCTGGTCTCTTCTCACAGCTAATTAGTGACAGAGCAAGAGGCAATGGCCTCAAGCTGCCACTGGGTAGGCTTAGATGGACATCAGGAAGAATTTTTCCCATCAAGAGTGGTCAGGGACTGCAATGTGCTGCCCAGGGAGGTGGTGGAGTTCCCAAGCCTGGCTGTGTTTCAAGGCGGTTTGGCTGTGGTGCTTGGGGCTGTGGTTTAGGGGTGAGCCTTGTAGAGCAGGGTCCTGGGTTGGACTTGGTGCTCCTGAGGGTCTGTTCCAAGCTGAACGTTTCTGTGACTCTGTGTGATTGAACCACCACCACACTTGCAGGAATAAGGCAGCAGCATGGCAGCCCTGTGGACAGGGAAGCAATTGCATCACAGAATCACAGATGTTAGAGCTTGGAAGGCACCTCCAGACATCAAGCCTAACCCCCCTCCCAAAAATAGGATCACCCAGGATAGTCTGCAGAGGAATGCATCCAGGTGGGTTTGGAAAGTCTCCAGAGAAGCAGACTCCACAATCTCTCTGGGCAGCCTGCTCCAGGGCTCTGTCACCCTCACTGCAAAGAAGTTTCTCCTCGTGTTGAGGTGAAACCTTCTATGTTCAAGACTGTATCCATTGTTCCCTATCTTAATACCGTGCATCACCAAAAAGAGCTTGGCCTCATCCATCACCAGTGATCTCTGCAGTTCAAACCCAGCAAGCTGCCTGCCTGACTGCTGACAGACTCCCTCCCAGCAACCCTTCTGCTATTTCTGTCCTTGGGTGGAACCAACCAGAGAGTTCTTCTGGGCTACAGCCAGGTGGAACTGAACAATCAGGCCAGCACTCCAGCATACAAAGCTTCATGTGCCACAGTGGCCCCAGCCTGATCCACTAAAAACACCCTTAACAGTTGGGATAACATGGAAGAGGGAATAATGAGCACGTGCTGCAGTTGCAATCAAGCACAGCAAGCAAGCCAAAGCTTTTCCAGCTGGCAGATCTTCAGTGCATCAGCACTGACAGTTTATGTGAGTCTTGTGGCAAAAGCTACCTCTGCATTCTAAAACTGAGCTCCCCAAGAATCACAGAATCAATAAGGTTGGAAAAGACCTCAGAGATCTTCAAGTCCAACCTATTACCTAACACCTCATGACTAACTAAACCATGGCTCCAAGTGCTAAAGCCAGTCCTTTTTTGAACACCTTCAGAGACGGTGACTCCACCACCTCCCTGGGCAGCACATTCTTTCTCCTCACCTCCAGCCTAAACTTCCCCTGGCACAGCTTGAGACTGTGTCCTCTTGTTCTGGTGCTGGTTGCTTGGGAGAAGAGACCTGGCTCCAACCTCCCTTCAGGGAGTTGGAGAGAGCAAGAAGGTCTCCCCTGAGCCTCCTCTTCTCCAGGCTAAGCAACCCCAGCTCCCTCAGCCTCTCCTCAAGAATGGTAGCTTCAAAAAAACCCCAAGAAGTCCATGCAGTGATTAAAGCATTACCTGAAACATATAGAATGACAATTTTTCATTATATTCCCACTGCTTCAGGGCTTGTTCCATCTCTTGAGGCATCACTGTGGAGCTGCTGCCTTGACTGGCAGTCAGGTGGTAGAACTCAGCAACCTTTGCCAGCTGCTCTCGAAGGTATTTGGTTACAATCTGAGTCCATTCTACAAAATAAGTTTGCAGTTAGAACACTTCAGGTGCTAAAGAAGTTTCCTTTCATGGTGAGAACTGAAACCTACTGCCTGGGGTCATCAAAAGTCTTCCTCTCAAAGCTTAACCCAAAGGTGCATGAGGCAATGCCACCAGGAGCTGAGGGCACCTGAGTGCCTCTCCTGTGCAGGGCGCCCAAAGCGCACACACTGCTAGCTCAGTGTGACACACAAAGCACTGACACAAGGTGAAACTCTGCCTGGGTCACCAAAAATCCTCCTCCCAAAGCTTAACCCAGAGGTGCATGAGGCAATGCCACCAGGAGCTGAGAGCTCCTTGGGTGCCTCTCCTGTGCAGGGTTCCCAAAGCACTGACACTGCCCAGAGTGCACAGAGCCCACTAGCTCAGTGTGACACACACAAGGCACTGAGACACTTAGACCTTACCATTGTTTCCCTTTTGCATCCAGTGGTGATTTATTTACATTCCACCACTTTCCTACTCAATCTGTGCAAAATGTCCCCAGGCATCAACCTAAAACTACCATGCAAGGTAACGTCCTGCCTGGGTCATCCAAAATCCTCCTCCCAAAGCACAGACACTGCCAAGAGTGCACAGAGCCTGCTAGCTCAGTGTGACACACAGAGCACTGGCACAAGGTATGCCTGTGGGGAATCCCCTGCCTCCTTCAGCAGACTGCAGCATTTGCCCACAAACAGCCTTGAAACAGGGACAATAAACAGCATTCCCTTACTTCCTTCCACCTGGACCTTCATTCCCCTCTTCCTCAGCCCTTCCAAACAGGCCAGCACAAAACTCAGCAGGACTTTGCACAAGCCATGGGATATAAAACTGTTTCTTTTTACAACCCCTCTGGAACAGACAGCTCCTCCAGGTTTTTTTATTCTGCTGAGAATGCAAAAAGCTCAGGAGCACTTTCCTAGGTCAGAGTGACCAGCACAGCAGAGGCCACAAGGGAAAACAATTCACCTTCCAGACAAACCTGCTAAAAAAATGATCACCTCTTCTCTCTGTTTAGTGCAACTTGGGGAAATTGTTGAATAAAGAAAGCTGTGGGGAAAGGAGGACTGTAAGGAAGGCATTAACAGTGCCTGGAAGCACGAGACAAACCTCCCCCAGAGCACACTGCACACTTCAGAGGAGCACTCTCTCTTTTCTGAATGCATAATGCAGTTGCTTTGACAACCTGAAGCCTGCTTACTGTCAGAGTTACAGGAACCACCACTCTTCAACAACTATTTTCACTGCTTGCTACCCACCTCAGACTCCAGCTAGCACATTCCTGCCTTTGCATCTGTAGCTGGCAGCTCTGGCAGCACACCCAGGCTGCATGGGGAATGCTTCCCCAGCCAACCCCACTGACATTTCTGTGTGAAGCCAGTGGGGTTTGGTGCTTTCCCAGAGCAGCTTAACTGCATTGACTTCAGTCACTCACTTTTGGAAGAAAACAATTCCAAACCCACTAGTTCAAACTCATTTCATGTGGCAGCCTGGAAGAACAGTTTTCCCCAAGCAATTACCAGTGTGTCTGTGCCAGGGAGGGAGGCACAAGGCAACTGCCTTTCTCTCACCTCAGGCACAGAACATCTGGGGAACTGTCACAGGCTGCTCAGCAACATGCAGCAAACTACCTCCCAAGAATCTCCCAACAACCTCTTCCAAACAGGGAATTTGGACAGAGGATGTCCTCTTCAGTAACCTGCCTCAGAAAACTTGCTGCTAAAAGCCATGGGCACCTCAGCCCCAGACACCCGCTGGCTGCGTCTGTCCTCGCCATGAAGCGAGTGCCACCATGGTGCCAGCATGAAGAAGGGCCAGAGCAGGAGTCCTTGCCCACTGCCAACATACACCACCACTTTCTACTTTCTCCATAGCATAATGGAGTCCTCAGTATAGGAAGGACATGGACAAGATGGAGAGGAGGGCCATGGAAATGATCAGTGGCTTGGAGCAGCTCTGCCATGAGGACAGGCTGAGGGAGCTGGGGGTGTTCAGCCTGGAGAAGAGAAGGCTCCAGAGAGACCTAATAGCAGCCTGCCAGTATCTGAAGGGGGCTACAGGAAGGATGGGGAGTGACTGCTTACAAAGGCTTGCAGGGACAGGACAAGGGGCAATGGCTTCAAACTAGAGCAGAGCAGATTTAGATTGGATGTTAGGAACAAGTTCTTCACTATGAGGGTGGTGGAACAAGATTAGACTGAAAGAATCATAGAATCACAGAATTGTCAGGGTTGGAAGGGACCTCAAGGCTCAGCCAGTTCCAACCCCCCTGCCATGGGCAGGGACACCTCACACTGCAGCAGGTTGCTCACAGCCACATCCAGCCTGGCTGCAAACACATCCAGGGATGAAGCTTCCACCACCTCCCTGGGCAACCTGTGCCAGGCTCTCATCACCCTCATGGGGAACAACTTCTTCCTCACATCAAATCTGAATCTCCCCACTTCTAGTTTTGCTCCATCCCCCCCAGTCCTATCACTCCCTGACACCCTCAAAAGTCCCTCCCCAGCTTTTCTGTATCCCCCTTCAGATACTGCAAGGTCACAATGAGGTCTCATCAGAACCTTCTCCAGGCTGAGCAGCCCCAGCTCTGTCCTTGAGAGGGACTGGAGGGGTTTCTTTACCCATGTTAGGGTCGCTGGCCTGGCGCTTCTTGATTTTGGCCTCGGAGACGGCAGCGTAGTAGGCAGAGGTCATTTTGATCAGCCAGGCTGCTCGCAGCAGAGGCACAGAGTATTTTGCTAAGTAAGCAAACACATCTTCCTTCTTACTGAGAATGGGAACCTGAAATGAGATGGGAAGCAAGTTAAGCACAGAGTCCAAAGAGCAGTTGGCACCCATGGGCTTGCCCACCCCTCCACTGCTCCACCTCACGCTACCTGCTCATCCCCACTCCAGAAGCCTCCTGCTACACCCACAATAGTGACTGAGAGAGGTGATAAAACACAGAGACACTGCACCACAGTTCCCCCAGGTGTCACCAGGAGCATCCTTCCCCTGCTCAGAGATGTCTGCAGGGCCACTAGCAGACCTCTTGACACAGCCAAAGGCAATCCAAACTGCAGAAGCAGTCCTGCAAGAAGATCATCAGAACCTCTGGAAAAATGGAGATCTATCAAGGTTTTAAGTAGAGGTTCAGCTGAAAGAGAGAGAGCATTAATTGTCTTCCTGTACTGAGCACTGGTGAAGCCACATCTTGAGTACTGAGTTCAGGTGTGGGATCCTCACTTGAAGGGGAACATGGAGGTGCTGGAGCAGGTCCAGAGAAGGGCAACACTGAGGGACCAGGTGTTGTTCAGCCTAGAGAAGACAGGCTGTCAGGAGACCTTCTCACTCTTTACAGCTCCCTGGAAGGAGCCTGGACTGAGGTAGCTGTTGGTCTGTTCTCCCAAGGAACAAGTGACAGGACAAGTGGAAATGACCTCAAGCTGTGCCAGGGGAGTTTTAGGTTAGACTTTACAGAATCATAGAACTGTTATGGTTGGAAGGGACCTCAAGGCTCAGCCAGTTCCAACCCCCCTGCCATGGGCAGGGACACCTCACACTACAGCAGGCTGCTCACAGCCACATCCAGCCTGGCTGCAAACACCTCCAGGGATGAGGCTTCCACCACCTCCCTGGGCAACCTGTGCCAGTGTTCTGTCACCCTCAAAGTGAAAAAAATGGGAGATATTCTAAACCCCCTGGATGTGTTCCTCTGATCTGCTCTAGGTGACCCTGCTCTGGCAGGGGGGTTGGACTGGATGAGCTTTCGAGGTCCCTTCCAGCTCCTAATATTCTGTGATGCTGTAAACAACAAGAAACTGTAACTGTGGGCTTGAGAAAGAAGTTAAGAGGAGAAAACAGGCTTAGACTGACTCTGAGGCCAGCCTGTCTCATCAGCCATATCAGACAGCCCAGAGAGCATGCACAAAGAAGCTGTTCAGCTGAAGGCCATTGGGAGGAAGAGGAAGGATGCCCCAAATGACCACCAAGGGCCCCCCCACAGGATATAATGAGCATGCATGCAGGAGATTTACATATGTAACAAACTGCATGAACTAATAGGAATATACTAATCACTTCCAAAAAGGATGATCATTTTGTATGAGATGTAAGCAGATACTCTCTGTGTTTGACTGGCTTTGGCACACTTAGGTAGAGGGATCCCCTATGTGTCCAGCACTAAGATGCCTGCTTCCTAACACATCATTGGTCTTAGGGAGTTTTCTTGCCATATTCAGTGACAGAAGAAATCTCTCCAGCACTCAGCAAGGTTGCCACAGCAAAGCTCTTGTGTGGGCTTTTTTTCCCCTGGTGGTAAAGCAGCACCTCTTCTTCACCAGCTGCATAGCAACAGACAGACCAAAACCTGGTGAAACTTGTACCTTCTGTTATTTTGATCCATTCTATGCTCAAGAGTCTTGGAATCAGAGTTCTCTATTTCAAGGTTAATTTACACTCAGAATAACTCCCAGATGCTGCAAGCACAGCCAGCAGGGTCAGGGAGGGGATTCTCCCCCTCTGCTCCACTCTGCTGAGACCACAGCTGGAGCTCTGGGGCCAGTTCTGGAGCCTCTGTTACAGGAAGGATCTCGAGGTGCTGGAAGGTGTCTGTGGTGGTTTTAGGCTATGCCTTTAAAAATTTAACCCACCACAGTGTCCAGAGAAGGGCCATGAGGAGGAGCAGAGGGCTGGAGCTGCTCTGCTGTGAGGACAGACTGAGGGAGTTGGGGTGGTTCAGTTTGGAGAAGGCTCTGAAGAGACCTAATTGTGGCCTTCCAGTATCTGAAGGAGGTACAAGAAAGCTGGGGAGGGACTTTTGAGGGTGTCAGGGAGTGATAGGACTGGGGGGATGGAGCAAAACTAGAAGTGGGGAGATTCAGACTGGATGTTAGGAAGAAGTTGTTCCCCATAAGGGTGGTGAGAGCCTGGCACAGGCTGCCCAGGGAGGTGGTGGAAGCCTCCTGCCTGGAGGTGTCTGCAGCCAGGCTGGAGGTGGCTGTGAGCAACCTGCTGTGGTGTGAGGTGTCCCTGCCCATGGCAGGGGGGTTGGAACTGGCTGAGCCTTGAGGTCCCTTCCAGCCCTGACAATTCTGTGATTCTAAGATCAGCTGCTTGCACACAGCAGCTTCAGGAAAGAAAGGCAGAGATAACAGCACCTTTGTCACTCTGTTCAGCTGCCACCTTGGGTGAGTTCTAATAGCCACTTCATATTTCTCTTTACTCCTGTCCTCCACTATCCAGAAAGATAGCTTGGAATTTCCTCTTCCAGTTATACAAAGGCTGCAACACAGCAGCAAGAATTCTTCTCCTTTACAGGAAGCTCCAAGCAGAATGCAGCTAATAAGACCATTTCACAAAGATTAATACAAATTTAAATGTGAAGAAGATGCAAAGGGCTTGGAGCTAGCAGGCAGGCTCTTTAAAGACTGCATTGGCTTCCCAGCCAATTATCTCCCTGCCACACACAAGAATTTCTGTTGCTTTGCTTGAGAAAAGAAGGATGGAGGCAAAGAATCTGTCTGTCAACAAGATAACCATGACTGAGCTGAAATACAGTTGTTCAAGGGAACTTCTTACCACCTAGATCAGAAGTGCCCCTTTGCCCCAGCACCCTCCTTGCAGAGAGGGAGCACACTGCACAGCAACACCTGACCCCAGCACCACTCTCAGGTTCACAGGATCTTAGGGGTTGGAAGGGACTTCCAGAGATCATTGAGTCCAACCCTCCTGCCAGAGCAGGGCCATAGAGTCCAGCACAGGTCACACAGGAACACATCCAGATGGGGCTTGAAAGTCTCCAGAGAAGGAGACTCCACAACCTTTCTGGGTAGCCTGCTCCAGCGCTCTGTGGCCCTCACAGTGAAGAAGTTCCTCCTC
Organism: Dryobates pubescens; assembly: GCF_014839835.1. Taxonomy (NCBI): domain Eukaryota; kingdom Metazoa; phylum Chordata; class Aves; order Piciformes; family Picidae; genus Dryobates; species Dryobates pubescens. The sequence continues at coordinate 18,727,060 of NC_071624.1, read as the reverse complement.
ATGTGGAGGTGGAACCTCCTGTGCTGGAGTTTATATCCATTGCACCTTGTCCTATCCCAGGGTGCAACTGAGCAGAGCCTGTCCCCTGCCTCTTGACCCCCAGCCCTCAGATATTGATAGACATTGATTAAATCCCCTCTCAAACTTTTCCTCTCCAGGCTAACCAGCCCCAGGGCTCTCAGCCTCTCCTCACCAGGCAGTGCTCTAGACCCTTCAGCATCCTGGTAGCTCTCCCTTGGGCTCTCTCCAGCAGATCCCTGTCCCTCCTGAACTGGGGAGCCCAGAGCTGGATGCAATATTGCAGGTGAGGGCTCACCAGGGCAGAGTAAGGGGGGGGAGGAGAGCCTCCACACCCAGCACATTCACAAGCACTGCCCCATTCTTACAGCCCAGGTCAGTACAATCCCACACCCAAGACGTGGAGGCAGGAACATTTTGGTACCTTTTTTGCTAAGAGAGTCAGTGGTTTGCTTCCTGCTAAATCTGTGAACCAGTTGTGAATGGCACTCTGAGACCGAGCAGTAACCAGCCAGTAGTTGTCTTTGGCATTTACTTGTGGTTTCTTCTTTCCTGTGTCCTGGAAAGTGTTCAGTTTGAGCTTTTCTGCCAGTATGCTGCTGAAGTAAGCACCAATCTGGTGGGGGGAAAAAAAGGCAAAATATCTGAGAACCTTGTAAGTAGCTACCACACACAGAATCACAGAATTGTCAGGGTTGGAAGGGACCTCAAGGCTCAGCCAGTTCCAACCCCCCTGCCATGGGCAGGGACACCTCACACTACAGCAGCCACCTCCAGCCTGGCTGCAAACACCTCCAGGCAGGAGGCTTCCACCACCTCCCTGGGCAACCTGTGCCAGGCTCTCACCACCCTCATGGGGAACAACTTCTTCCTCACATCCAATCTGAATCTCCCCATTTCTAGTTTTGCTCCACTCCCCCCACATAAAGCACAAAGGACCTGAATAGGTGCAGCTATCACTCCAGTCCAGGCTAGCAGCCTGGCAAGGTTACACTTCAATTCCCTGCAGCCAGGAGATGATGTTAAGCACCCAAGCACCCTTTGGCATGGCCACTGTAGAAGGTCAGAAAGGCAACCAGGCCCCCCAGAGCTGCACTCAGGATGGGTCACTGGGGACATAGACATATCCCTCCCTTATTATTGCATGCCACTGAAAAGAGCTTGGCCCCCTCCACTTGCCCCCCACCCCTCAGCTATTGATAGACATTGATCAGATCCCCTCTCAGCCTTCTCTTCTCCAGACTAAACAGCCCCAGGGCTCTCAGTCTCTCTTCACAGGGGAGATGCTCAAGTCCCCTAAGCATCCTCCTGGCTCTCTGACTCTCTCCAGCAGGTCTCTGTCTCTCTTGAACTGGGGAGCCCAGAGCTGGACAGAGGATTGCAGCTGTGGTCTCAGCAGGGCAGAGTAGAGGGGGAGCAGAACCTCCCCAGCCCTGCTGGCCACACTTTTCTTGCTGCCCCCCAGGACCCCATTGTCTCTCTTGGCCACCAGGGCACATTCCAATAAGGTAGAGATTTTAAAAGTCAAACAGCAGAAAATCTCTTTGTCTGAAAACATTTTTATAAGTCCCTTGCTAAAATCCTTCTTCAAAACCATTTCCTCCTCCTTTCCTAACACAAAAAAAAAGAGTACATGAATCTGGACAGTTCCCTCCAAGAAACACAGGCTGGGGTTTGGCTTTTTTTCTGCACAGCTGTTAGTTTCAATTGGGAGGACAGTAACTAACATTTTAGTGCTTTCTATGGCTCTTCTGTATCTCACACTTCTTTCACTCTCTAACAAACAAACAAACCAACCAACCCCAAAACCTAAATTAAACTGAAGCTAAGCTAAACTAAATTTCACTGAACAATCCCAGAAGAGATTTCCAAGAGACCTGGACCACAGTGAGCACTTCTCCCAGCCTGATGGATCAGAGAGGAGACCAAAGCAAGCCAGAGGTGTGCAAACAGCAGGAACTGCCAGGGAAGCCTTCCCAAATGTCCTTGTAAGTGAAGCAAAGAAAGGAGCAGGAGCACAAACTAACAGCTCTTCCACAATGAAGTCTTAGTTATGTTTTGCTCTTGGAAGAAGGCTGAAGGCTGATGCCAGGAGGCAGCAGAAACACAGCTCAGCATTCTTACATTGAGTCTGTCATTAACCTTGGTACCAAAGCTTCCAATCAGACAGCAAAGCATCAAGAACCACTGGAGCCTGGTTCTGCTTTCAAGCAAGGAGACTGGGACTGAGAAGGCCTGGCCTACCTTGGAGGCATTGATGACAACGTTCCTGGCAGATCCGTGCTCATCTCCAGAGAAGGCAGGCTGGTTACTGAAGCCTTGCTTTACATTCACTGCAGTGAGTTCATCCTGCAAAGAGTGTTTCAAAGGCACAAAATGAAATGACAACTTAAGAGGTCTCTCCATTCCAGGAAGCAAACTGATCTGTTTGCCCACTGTCTCACACTCTGCACTCACCTGGGACCCTCAAAGCACTTTGAACAGCCACAGGATGTCAGGGGAGCAGGATGCCACCCCTACCCTCCACTCCCCATGACAGGCTTCAAGGATCAGTTTGGGGCAAGGTGTCTCCCCAAAACCAGCAGCCCCCCAGAAGCTTACACTCACTTTATTCTCTTAAGATTTTCAGTGTTTTCACAAAGTTTGGGAGTAAGGCAGAAGGCAGTCATGTATTTAGAATCACAGAATCAGCCAGGTTGGAAAAGACCTCAGAGATCATCAAGTCCAACCTATTACCTAATACCCAACACCTCCTGACAACTAAACCATGGCTCCAAGTGCCACATCCAATCCATTTTTGAACACCTCCAGGGATGGTGACTCCACCACCTCCCTGGGCAGCACATCCCAAGGGACAATCTCTCTTTATGGGAAGAACTTTCTCCTCACCTTCAGCCCAAACCTCCCCTGGCACAGCTTGAGACTGTGTCCTCTTGTTCTGGTGCTGCTTGCCTGGGAGAAGAGACAAAGCCCCACATGGATACAACCTCCCTTCAGGGAGTTGGAGAGAGCAAGAAGGTCTCCCCTGAGCCTCCTCCTCTCCAGGCTAAGCAACCCCAGCTCCCTCAGCCTCTCCTCACAGGGCTGTGCTCCAGACCCCTCCCCAGCCTCGTTGCCCTTCTCTGGAGCCCAAGCTCTCTAGAGTTTATGAAGGTAGCAAGGCTCATCTGAATTTTAAAGAAAGTCAGCAAGAAGGGCTGGAACACTCCTCCACCCACACTGCACCCTAGGCAGCCTGGAAAACACAAATACCAGCAGGGATGAAAGTGATCCGAGAGGTAGTCGGCAAATAAACAAAAGGGAAATGCCAAACAGATGGAGATCCATGTAACTGACAGTGCCATTCCCAGGGCTGACCCCACTTCTGTCAGCTTTAAACTCCTGCCTTGGAAAAGGCTGTCAGGACATCCTTGTGCTGAAAACAACCAAGGGGTTCCTGCTGTATCTAGCAGGACTGCAAGCAGGAGAGGCGGACGGACTGACACCACAAGACGTCGGCACCGTGGCTCTGTCTGGCTTCACATTACTAGCTCAGGTTTTTCCCTGCCTTCAGCAGCAGCTCAGAGGTTTTCAACACAGAACACCACAGCCTGATTGTGTAACCACACAGCAGCTAGAAATGGAGAGAGGTGTCACCTGGGAGCACCACACACAAAAGGAAATGGGTGTTCACAGCAGCCCTCCTTACATCTCACCCACGCCAGCTCCACAGAGATTCATAGAATGGTTTGGGTTGGAAGGGACCTTAAAGGTCATCTAGTTCCAAGGCTCCTGCCATGGGCAGGGACACCTCCCACTAGAAGAGGTTGCTCAAGGCTTCATTCAACCTAGCCCTGAACACCTCCAAGAAAGGGGCATCCACAACCGCCCTGGGCAACCTGTTCCAGCATCTTGCCACACTCACTGCAAGGAATTTCTTCCTAAATATCCATCCTAAATCTGCCCTCCTCAAGCTTAAAGCCGTTCCCCTCTCACCCAATCACTACAAGCCTTTGTAAAAAGCCTCTTCCTGGCTTTCTTGTAGGCCCCCTTCAAGTACTGCTCCTCAGGTCTCCCCAGAGCCTTCTTTTCTCCATGCTGAACAGCCCCAACTCTCTCAGCCTGTCCCCCATAGGGGAGGTTTCTCCAGCCCTCTGATCATGGCCCTCCCCTGGACCCCCTCCAGCAGCTGAGGCTTTCTCTTGAAGTGCCCTTAGAAGTCATTTGATAAACTTCTGTTCTTCCTAGACTTTTTCTGTCTCCTGAGTTCAGAGTAGCTATCTAGTAACACCAGAGTGAAACCTCTCAGAGGCTTAACTTCTGTGCTTATTTGCCAGAAGACAGGTTATGTTTGCCTCCACGTTGTGACTTAGCAATTCCACTCCCTTACAACTCCTTGCTTGCATAGGAAAAATGTCCAGCAGCTCAGGGTCAGTGTCTAAGTGCAGTGTCTAAGAGCAGAGTGTCCCCTAGCAGAAGGAACAGGGCAGCTCTACAAGATGCAATGGACATGGGGCAGGTCTGCTTCTCTGGGTGGTTTGCAAGCCCTCTGGAGCACCACAGGCTGCTGTCACTATGTCACTATGCGCTCAGCCCGCACCACGCCGCATCCCTCAGGCTCCCCTGGGGATGTCAGCTTCCTCTCCAAATGTCAACCAGGGCCCCAGGCAAGCCCAGTCCAGCCTTGAAACCTTTCTGCAGTTTAAAATAGCCAAATGAACATTCAGGCCCAAGCTGCCTTAATGTATTTCAGGCTATGTTAATTGTTTCACGTGGGAGGCTCAAGATGTACCTGCAGCACTCTGCCTGTGAGCACAATCTGCGCAGAGGGATTTCAGAGAGAGGGAGAAGCCAACAAGCCCAGGCCAATGTTCACAGGGGCTGAGAAGCATCAGCTCTGTGAGAGGCTGGACCACAGCTGCAATCTTTTCCTCACCCCACTACAGCTTGACTTCTGCACAGCACGGCCAGAGCAGGCCAGCTTCACCCAGCTGGCTGCAATCAGGGCTCTCCAACTAGACCAAGAACAAACAAACCAGCTGCTAGGATCAAGCATCAGGCTGTTTCTGCTGGGTGGTCTGGACTGTATAATTCCATGTTAACTTGCTTTGAATGAGCAGGAACAAGCTCCATCAACTTAAGTGTTCTACTTCCTATTGCTACCATTACACTTGCTTACTGCAGCAGCAAGAGAAAAGGAGAAAGCTAATGATGCACAAAGGCTTTGGCACTGGCCAGTTGACTCTGACACCTGAAGTGGGGAAAACCAGACAGCATATAGAGCTCTACCAGCACTGACAATCAAAACCCAGATATTTTTGAAAGGCATTCTTTTCCTCCCTGACCTCAAAAACTTCCTTCAGAAGAGAAATTTAGAGGAAGTCCAACTTAAACTCATGAAAGCAAAGGGATCTTTTGAACCAGCCATTACTCTTAGATCCTTTCACATCCTCCATCTTTTGCTCCATGTCTCTTTTCTGCAACAGGGCACCTACTTTCAGCAGTGGGGAGCAACCACAGCATTAGCCTGGAGACCTAAACCTGCTGCAGGAAGATCCAGGACATCTCTCTATGCAGCAGAACAAACCTTTCACTCGTGGTCAGCTGCCACTGCTGAATGTTTGGCTTGGTTTAGACAACAAAATCAAAATGTAACTCCTTAGAAGAGACAGTATAAAGCACTGTGCTAGTGACAGGTCATAGAACTGTCAGGGTTGAAGGGGACCTCAAGGATCAGGCAGTTCCAACCCCCCTGCCAAGGGCAGAGACACCTCACACCACAGCAGGTTGCTCACAGCCACATCCAGCCTGGCCTTCAAATCCTCCAGGGATGAGGCTTCCACCACCTCCCTGGGCAGCCTGTGCCAGGCTCTCACCACCCTCATGGGGAACAACTTCTTCCTAACATCCAATCTCAATCTCCCCATTTCTAGTTTTGCTCCATCCCCCCCAGTCCTATCACTCCCTGACAGCCTAAAAAGTCCCTCCCCAGCTTTCTTGGAGCCCCCTTCAGATACTGGAAGGCCATAAGAAGGTCTTCTTGGAGCCTTCTCTTCTCCAGACTGAAGAGCCCAAACTCTCACAGTCTGTCCTCACAGCAGAGCAGCTCCAGCCCTCTGCTCATCCTCATGGCCCTTCTCTGGACACCTTCCAGCACCTCCAGATCCTTCCTGTAATAGGGGCTCCAGAACTGGACACAGAGCTCCAGGTGGGGTCTCCCCAGAGCAGAGTACATTGGGAGAATCACCTCCCTCGACCTGCTGGCTGTGCTTCCCCTGCTGCAGCCCAGGATGTGATTGGCTAAACAAGGATGTGATCACTAAACAAGTTACATTTCACGACGAGAAGGAGTAATAATACTTAGAGGAGCATCACCCACTGCAAACCAACAGCTCAGAAGTCCCCAGGAAGGATGAGCCAACAGCCAGCCACAGGCAGAAGCAAATGTCACCCAGGACTAGGAAGACAATGCACTGTCAGGTACCAGGGCCCTGAAAGGCTCCCCAAATGCATGAAGGGGATAACACTGGAGAGGCCTCTCTGGTGCAAATTTCAACCACTTTACTCACCCTATGAGTGAGGAGGTAGCCTGGGCTGCTGGTGATGTAGATGCTAGGGAATTAAGCCTTGGAAGGGTCAAACTCGGTGCACTGTGTGTGAAGAAGGCAATGAAATTCCCTTCTGTCTGTGTGAAGGGATGTTGACTGTGCCTTGAAACTGACTTCAACTAAGTTAAAAGCATCACTCATGAGTACAGCCATCAGAATCTGGCCCACTTTAAGTGGTGGTATCTTTGGTTGTAATAAACACCATCTGCATTGTATTTTAGCCACTTCAGGGAGACCATAACAATTTAGCACACAGGCAGTGGTAGAAAGAAGTTGATTCCAGCAACTGCCCTCAGCTGCTCCTGCCAGGGCAGGGTTTCCAAACCTTCCTTTTGCTCCATGCTCAGCAGCAGGGATTGGTAATCACAGAGGGAAGATGTGTGCAAAGCACTGTCCAGTGTTCAAAGGAAAGACACCACCGGAAGAGAAAGAAAGGTGACTCCTCCAGAGCAGTAGCAGGTGTTAAAAACAGCCCCAGAGGGCAGCTGCATTCAGGCACAAGCCCTGTGCTGTGCCACATGAAGGCTTCCCTTCCACCACTCCCATTTATGCAGGGAGCACTGCACATGCCCTCTGGGCTAAGCCTTACTACCAGTTTTTCTCAAGGGACCTTGCTAAGGGTGGAGATTTCCACCTGGTGCTCAGGTGATGGGCTCTGGAGCAAGAGAGCCCAGGGTCCCTGGTGGTGCTAGCTCTGGGGAGAGCCTACAACAGAGGGAATTTAGAAAGGCACAAAGCAACAGCTGGCAAGATCAACATCACCAGGCAGCCCATCCCTACTTCTGCTAGAATCTGCAACCCCAGTTTGTCTCCTTTCCCAAACAACAGCCAGGCTTCACCAGCCCAAAGAGTGGAAGGACACAGACTGTGACCTATAAGGGCCCCATGCAGCACACACCATCACTACCTGCTCACACATGGAAGGAAGACCTTTCCCAGGCCACATGCCAATCAATCACCTTATGGCATACAACAATGAGACTGTTGCAGTGATTTCCTGCTCATGCAGCCAGGAAACACAAATATGAACCACCTGCACAATGGCCACTTCTGCTCTCCTTGAAACTGACTGCATAGCTGTGAATGTGTCCACAAGCATCAATCCACCACCCAACTGAAAATACTCCACAGTCCAGAGCTAAAAATTCCCCTCCACGCAGTACCACAGCTGAGCTGAGATGCAGTTCTGCGAGCCTGGTCATGGTCACACATAAACCCACCTCATGGAAGTATTTCCAGCTCCCAAAATCATCAAAGTTTGTCAGCAGGAGGTGTAGCAGCTCAAGGGAGGCAAGACAGAAAGATCACAGGGGCCAAAAAAGTGAGGTGCATCTCGAAAGATCAGTCACAGACTTGAAGCCACATCTTGCACTGTGTGTTGCCCAAGCCCCTCTCAACCATCACTGACCAACAGCCACTCTGATGAGGGCTTGTTAGACTACAGGAACCAGATGATAACCTCTCACACAGCTACCTTAGCCTCCTTTCTGGAAGCCTCACAAGAAGAGAGCAAAGCACAAAGAACACTGCATGGCTGCCCCACTGCACTCACTCAGTTTAACTGGAGCTTGCTCTCTAGACACAGCAGACTGGTGACTTCTGCATGCACCAAATTCAGGAGGACAAAAGACCTCCAGGAACACCAGAGGAGGACACTCCAGACAAACCACACAAAGGCAGGGGGATCTGTACAAGCCACAACCCAGCATGCAAGGCAAAGCTCAGAGGGATCCCTTGACTTTGCTAGGAGACATCCCAGTCACAAAAGCCAACCAAGGGCTTCTTCCACCTGCCTCTGGAGGGCCAGAGGTCCAGAAACGAGGCTGGGTAGATGGGCCAGGGAGAGCCTATAACCATGGCCAGCCAGCCATATCACAGCATCCATCTGAACCTGGGCTTGGCCCCAACACCAACCAACAGCAAGTCTGGGCAGGGGCTTGACACAAGCTCCTGACCTACTCACTTCACCTTGGGTTTGCAAACGCAGCTCCCGACCTCCAAAACACTCCAGCCCTCCCCTTCCTCCAACCACGAGTCCCTGCTGTAGGGTCAGGAGGAGAGTGGGCAGCTCAGCACTCTTGCCCTCCGAGCAGCCTGTGCCCCTCATGTGCCAAGGGTACCCCTCCTGGCAGGCAGCTGTAACCGTCATGACCTGGGGACGCCCCTCACAGACTCTTGTGGGCTGGGGGTGCCCCTCACGGGTCTATGCCCGTCGTGGGTTGGGGGTGCCACTTACGTGTCCGTGCCCCTTATGGGCCAGGGGTGCCACTCACGGGTTCGTGCCTCCCATGAGCTGGGGGTGCCACTCATGGGTGGGGGATACCCCGCAAGGGTCCGTGCCTCTCGCAGGCCCCTGGCCCCCCGTACCCCTTTACGGACACGCGACCCTCCCGTCCGCAGGACGAGCCCCGGTGCCGGCCGGGCCGCGGGCAGGACGCCGAGACCGCGGTGCGGGGGGAGGGGGAGCGGGACCGGGGCGCCCCCCGGCTCGCCGCAGAAAATGCAAGTCAGCGGGCGGCTCCGCTCAAAAGTTTCGGGGGAAGGCAGCGGGCCGGGGGCGCCTGGCCGCGGGCTGGGGCGAGGGGGCGGGCGGCCGGGCCGGCGCGGGCGGTCTCACCTCCTTCTGCCGCGGGTCCTGCGGGTAGACGTCGGGCGGCCCCAGGCGCGGCCGCTTGAGCGGGCGGTGCTCATAGCTGAGCAGCCCGAAGGCGGCCATGATCGCTCATGTTCGCCGGCGCGGCGGGCGGGCGCTGGAGCGGGCTCCGAGCGCCAGGGAGCAGCACTCGGCGGCTCGCCCCCCGCCTCACCCCCGCCGCGCCGGGGGCGGGCTGAGCGCCGCGGAGGCGGCCCGGCCCTGCCCACCCTCCCTCCTGCCGCAGGTGCGGCCGGGACCCTCCTTGGTCCCACCCCGAGGTGGCGAAGAGCGGCCGGGGCGTAGGTGGGGCAGCCCCGAGGGAGCGCAGCGCCGGGTAGGGCTCCCTCAGGGCCGCTTTCCGCTGCAGGGACCGTGCCGTCGTCTCTTCCCATCTCTGGTAGCGTCTATCTCAACCGATAGCTCATTCGCTCAGGAGAGTAACTGCCCGCTGCGGTCCAGGCAGGGCCGCCCACCATCACCCGGCCGAACCGCCCCCGCCGCGCCCGCTCCCGGCAATGTCACGCTCCGGTACAGCCCTGCAGGCACAGCCCTGTCCCGCACACTCCCGCGCCCGGAGGTACCGCTGCCTACGACTGTGCTGCTAGGGCAGCGATGACCGTGCCCCGTCCAGGGCTGCAGCCCTGTGTGGCCCTTCGGCGAGTCATCCAGCCCGGCTCCTTGGAGCCACTGCTTCTGGCCCAGGGCAGCGAAGGCTCCGGGACTCCCGAAGGATGCTTGCCGGCTGTACCACCCGAGTGGATCCACCGATCCCAGGGCAGCAGAAGCAGGGGCTCCGTGACTCCCAAGAGATGTTCCCAGGCTGTACCACCGGAACAGACCCACTGATCCCAAGGGATCAGCCAAGCGGGACGGGAAACACGATGTCAGCAGAGGTTCCTGATTAACGGATCTCCAAAACAGAAGTAATACAGCAGTAAAACATCAGGGCTCCTCCTTTCCCCCCTCAAATGGATCTGCAGGCTCCATCACCTTCTGTGGTTAGCATCCTGCCCTCAATGTGGATGCCATCTCCTCAGGTATCAGAGAGGAAGGTTCATTCCTGTGCTAGCATCACCACAAGCAAGAATGAAAACTTTGTTCTCCCCCCTTTTCGAGTCAAATCCTCTCCTCACACTACATCCCCAAGTACAAACATGAGGTACTTTGGAAATACAAGATGAGGCAGCTGGTTGCAAATAAGCCTAAGTAAAATTAATGACAGTGCTCTACAAATGAGCTTATGTTCAAATTTAGTATGGACAAGGACAGGAGATGCTGACAAACCACATTGCTTTTGTTCCCAAGCAGTTCTGCAATCAAACCACAGATCACTTAACAGCTAAGCAGCAGCAATAAAGTAATGCCCTGCACCATCTCCTGGTTGTGAATACATCTGCTAGTTAAACCTTTGTCACCTCTGCTTACTGCACTAGTGTTCCTGCACCCAGCCCTGCTGCCCACCAAAGGCAAAGATCAACAAGTCTGGGACCTTTAACTCTGAAGTGCCTTCCTTGACAGGTTTATCAGCCTTTGCATGTGATCCAGAGGCACACTCTGAAGACCAGCAGTGCGTGCCAGCTCTTCTCCTCCATTCCCCAGTGGATAAAAATGCTGCAGAGCTGCTCAGCTACCCTGGCAGCTGGATCGGTGTGGCAATCCCTGGCTTTGGTAAGGTTAATATCACACAGGTGCTGGGACAGTATCATGACATTTTAGTTCTGAGATTTGTCAAACACACCTTGATGTACTGAAACACACAGGTCCCAGTCTCTTGGTGGGTTTTGTCCTGCAGGATGACAATCTCACAAAGGCACTGGCTGCTCCATGTGGATCTGCCTACACTTTACAGCACCCCTACAGCACAGTGTCCCAGCAGAGGCTACCTTCATGAAGTCCAGAGTTCAGGGATGCAGATCTGTCTGCAGAGCTGCACTATCCTCACCACTCCAATCCTCAGTTCAGTCACTAATGGTTGGCAGACCTGGGTTCAGATCCAGTTCTTTTGAACCCTTGACTCCACAGACACTCTGATCCAGAGTTTTAGTTTGTTTTTTACCTCCAGAAACACTGCCAGAAGAGCTGGGGTTGGTTGAGCTGTCTTTGGTCAGAGGGTAACAACTGTTTCACATCACCTCTAGCCATGGGAATAGAGCCTTAAGCCACCACTTCTGTGTGGGAATTTGAGGAACAAGCTCTGTTCAGAGCAGAAAGAGTGGCAAACACCAGTTCATAGCCTGCTGGGGGCTTTTTTAGCATCATGGCTAAACTCTTGCAATTTGCCATGACTTTGGTGTTGGTAGTTAAAAACAGAGGGTAACTTCTGAAGATGCTGCGTTCATTCTTGGCTACAGGCTCTCTCTCATTTTAAACAGTCACTGGTCTATCCTGTTCTCATGGTGAGGAGGGACAAATAGCACCACTGGTCTGGACTGGGGCTGATTCCACTGACATTCAAACTTCCCACAGGTGTAGGAAGTGAATAACCCAAAGCAAGATCTATTTCAAAACCCAGTCATTACCCATCCAGTAAATAATTCCTTATTTGCTTCATGTGCTTCAGAAGAGCGAAGATGTTGCCAAAACTTGTCAGAAGTTCATTGAAGGAGATCTTCCTCTCTAAATCTGTTTAGATTTAGAGAGTTGTGAGTCTTTTGTCCTGTGCTTGTTTGATAAACACAGCCCCCACCACCACCACAGGTGCTAGGAATACTGTTTCATCCACCCAGAAAGCAGCACTGTGTGAGTGTGTAAACACAAACAAGCCCTGCCAGATGCCTGCTCGGTGTTCACTGCAGAGCTCCCAGCTGGGGGTTACAGGGACTGGTGCTGCCTGCCAAGACACAGGGATGAGGATAAGTGCAGTCAGGACCCGTGGCTGATCATGAATGTTCAAAGTTATTCCAGGACAACTCTTCACTCCAGTTTCTACCTTGTCTCTGCACAATGTTATCTCCAGCCCATTCTCCTCTCCACTGTCCTCAGCCACCACCACTGCCCAGCCTCCAGCAAGGTGCAGGTGAGCCAAGGCAGAGCCCCAGGTGCTGGCTGCTCTTCCGTCAGCACCTCCCACTCCTATCTATCACATCCTATCTCATTCAGAAAGCTACATCACTTCCCGTGCCCTAAACTACATGAAAAGACTATCAGAAAGCTGACTCCTGAAAACAAGTGGTCTCCAAAACAGATAAATGCAATTACACACCTTCCCCCCCCCCCCCCCCAGTCAAACTCTTCTTATTCCTAGGACTTATTGCTAGGCTCAGTCTGTTGCTTTCACTGCTGTTGTGCTGGTGATAATGATACTGAAATATTACAATCCCTCTTCAGGGGACAATAAATGTATTCTGCTCAAGTAAAGTACTCAGCATGATCTTCAAAAATGAGCATTTGCCCAAACCTGTGCAGCACAAGCTCAGCAGTGGTGGACCCCAGTGTGCCATCCTTTGGTTACACACAAAGATGACAGTGTCATTTAATCATTAGCTTAAAACAATAATAAAAGAAGGGGGGGGGGGGGGGGGGGGGGAGTTAATCCTCTGTCTGTACACAGCCTCACTTCATTGGAATTCCAAGGTTGGGGTTAAACCAGGCTCAACGTCTAAGCCTGGCTGAGACAGTAACTCAAACCACCTGAAGAACTTTCTTGCCACCAACATGCATCCCATGAACAAACCACTTCCTAAGCTCATCTGGTCAGGAACAACCCCCAGTCCCTGTGCTTACTGAAATCACTGGTGGACAGCAGGTTGATGCAGGCAGCCATGCTCCTGACCCCAGCTGAGGCCCCCACTTCAGCCAGGCTCCAGGGGATGGGCTGTTGGTGCCCCACCACTTTGGCTTGCAGGAAGGACAGCAGCTGGAGCCCAGAGGTGGCTCTCCCATGTGGGGAGCAGGGGGCTGGTGTGCTCATGAGCCTCGGGGTGGGCTGGGTCTACTATAAAGAAGTGAGAGAAAAGATATTTGTGCTTCTGAAGCTGCACTGAAACATCTGGGCATCCTGCATGCTGCAGCCTAAGCAACACAGGACATAACAGGCTGCCTGTGCCAGGGACAAACCAGTGCCCAAACAACCAAACACTGTAGAGGGGCCTTCTAGTTTAGGGGGGCACTGAGTGTTACCTGTGCCCTTGTGTTAGGAGCAATAGGGGGGGGCAGAGAACAACACCCCCAAAAGAAAAGAGCTGAGTGGCTGAGAATTGCCAGCCTTAGAGGAAAAGCCAAAAAATAACACCCCCCACCACCCCAAGATTCCTTTTTGGAGAGCAGCCAGACACGGTGGCCAAGCCTGTCCCTGGAAGCTCCCAGTCGCCGGGAGGCTGGGGAGAGCAGAGCACTCCTCGAGTTACCGAGAGGCTGCTCCTGTCATCGCACACCCCTGTTATCAGGTGACAGAGGCTGCACACAACCACCCCACCAGCTGCTCTGCTCCAGCCCGAACCCATCTGCGCGCAGGCTGGAGCCACACGGGAGGGGAGAGGGGAGAAGAGCTCTCGCAGCATCCCTCGGGAATCATGTGCCTGCTGGAGGGGGGCTGCTGAGCCTCTCCAAGGAGAGGGCTCTGCCTGGGTGTCCGGGGCCCCGGCTGGCAGCTCGCCGCGCTGATGAAGACCTTGCTGCTGCTCCTGCCTTGCTGAGCACCACGTCGCTCAGAGGGCTCTGCCCAGCACCATGCCAGCCCAGCAGAAGAAGATCATCTTCTGCGTCGCCGGGGTGCTGAGCTTGGCCAGCGCGCTGGGGACGGCGGCGGCCGTCGGCAGGCAGCTGTGGGTGAAGGGAACGATCCTCTGCAAGACCGGAGCTCTGCTGGTCAACGCCAGCGGGCTGGAGCTGCAGAAATTCATCGGCGACATCCAGTACGGGCTGTTCTCCGGCCAGCGAGTGCGGCAGTGCGGGCTCGGGGGGAGGCCGCTCCAATTCTCCTGTGAGTAACAATGGCATTTGCATTATTTAGCCCCCCAGGGCTGAGTGAGAGCTGCCCTTGGGGTCCCCTGCTCACAGACCAAGCCTAACCAGCATGAAATATTCCCCACCCCTGCCCCGCAAAGCCTACCCCTTGCAGCCTTCTCCTCTTGGGGTTCTAATAACTGATTTCCTGCTGCTGGTAAAGCCCTGCCAACGTTTTCCCACCACCTATAATTCATAAGGTCAATACTAGTACTTTAAAAAGAGAATATTTGTGGGTTTCAATTAATCTCAGCTTCCTCTGTGTGTGCATCAACATTGTGTCCTCTGGGCCATCAGGAAAGCTGGCAGAAGTCTCTTGAAAGACCCAAGTCTGAGCTATCAGGTGAGGATGAGCTAAGCTGGCAGAAGCCTCTTGAAAGACCCAAGACACAGATACTGACATTGGGGAAACAAAGCACCTGGAACCTGCAGCAACAGCAGGAGGAGGAGCAGCTGGCTGGTGGCACCTGATGCTCTTGCTAGCCAGCACAGAGTTTTATCAAAGGCTGCTAGGCAGTGGTTTAGCTACACATGTAATATTCATAACCTATTCATCTTCAAGGCTAAGAAGGTCAATAAAACGATGGAGTGAGCCCAGGGTTTGTGTAGGGCAGCACATGGAACAGATGATAACAAACAGGTTCAAATGCCACCTGAAGCTGCTGCACAGCACAGTGCACGAGGGGTATTCAGTGAGTGGCTCCATCAGTGGCAGGCAAGGCAAGGTCAGGTCATCAGGTTGGGGATCAGAAAGAGCTTTCACCCAGCTAGAACTGAACCCAAGCCTGCCCAGTAGCACATTTTCTTCTCCTGCATGAGCCAAGTATTAACAATGAAGTATTTCACTTGGTCTCACTCTCAATGTTACAACTTACTTGCCTGCACTGGAATCCTTTTAGAGTGCTATATCAGGATGTCCTTTGGCACTGCGTGTACCTCAAAGGTAGCCCAGTTACAGCTGGCCAATCCCTGGCACCCTGCCCCTGTGAGCTTCCACCCACAGCTGAGCGTGGATGCAGGGCTTAAACCCTTACAGACTGTTCTCAGATCATCTCTGGGTTAGACTAAATAGCAAAGAGTTTGATAGGATTAGTACTTGGAAGCAGTGATTGGGTGGCTTAGCCAAATGTGCCTCTATGGAAACTTCAGAGCCCATTTAACCGAGGGGCTGGGTGACGTTCCCCAGGCTGCAGCACCCCATCCAATCCAAGCCAGAGCTCTCAGGGCCTCGCTGGAAGCATCCCAGAGAGCAGGATGACCACAATACAACACACACACATCCACAGCTTAATGCAGCAGGGTGCTCTCCAGCACCTCTGAGAAGAGGCAGGGAAAATGGGCTAACTGATGTGGGTTTGCTCCCATTAAGTGCTCCCCCCTGGACCACTATATCTCTTTTAATTGTGAAATGGATTTGCTCTGCCAGCAGACCCAGTTGGGCAGGGGAAAGCCTTCTGCTTCATTTGCTCCTGCTGATTCCCATCAGTTTCTGGGTCAGCAGTTCATTTTCTAAAGGCCACTGGCCTGCATACCCAACACACAAGTTCATTCATTATTGTGAAGGAATGCTTTTTCTCCCAGGACAGCACAGAGCTGCTGGAATTCATCTTTCCTGATATGTCACATATGAAATTTTAATGACACAAACAACCCTCACCACAGGCACCCAGGGGGAGGTTCACTGCTGTGCAGCAGCCTCTTCCCTTACACAATCATAGAATTGTCAGGGTTGGAAGGGACCTCAAAGATCAGCCAGTTCCAGCCCCATTGCCATGGCCAGAGACACCTCACACTACAGCAGGTTGCTCACAGCCACATCCAGCCTGGCCTTAGAAACCTCCAGGGATGAGGCTTCCACCACCTCCCTGGGCAACCTGTGCCAGTGTCTCACTACCCTCGTGGGTAAGAGCTTCTTCCTCACATCCAATCTGAATCTCCCCATTTCTAGTTTTGTTCCATTCCCCCCAGTCCTATCACTCCCTGACACCCTCAAAGTCCCTCCCCAGCTTTCTTGGAGCCCCTTGCAGATAATGGAAGGCCACAATGAGGTCTCCTGGGAGCCTCCTCCAAACTGAACATCCCCAACTCTCTCAGTCTGTCCTCATAGGAGAGGTGCTCCAGCCCTCTGATCATCCTTCTCTGGACACCTTCCAGCACCTCCAGATCCTTCCTGTAATAGAGGCTCTAGAACTGGACACAGAGCTCCAGGTGTGGTCTCAGCAGAGTGGAGCAGAGGGGCAGAATCCCCTCCCTCACCCTGCTGGCCACACTTCTGCTGCAGCCCAGGCTCTGCTTGGCTCTCTGGGCTGCAAGTGCTCACTGCTGGCTCATGCTGAGATTCTCATCCACCAGCACCCCTAAATCCTTTTCTTCAGGGCTGCTCACAAGCCAGCCCCTGCCCAGCCTCCATCAGTTCTCAGGATTACCCCAACCCAGATGCTGGTCCTTGCACAATACACCCCTCTGCTAGCAAACACACAGCTTTGGCACATCCCCACAAACCCTCAAGCAGTGTTGACGAGCACTGCATCCTGCAGCATCACACTGTCCCTGGGCCTGGGAAGGGTCCCTGGGTGCCCCTCTCTGCTTGCCACCAGCCAATCCACAAGGCAAGAAGTGATATTTATTGAATGTAGCCTCAGGAAGAGTTTGCAAACACTTCCCTCCTTAATTATCCTTCCATTTAGCCAGGGAGATAAATTGACTTGCCAACACCTCACCTGTTTCTCCCTGTTCACTGCATGGCAAGCTGCTGGCAGACATATTACAAGCTGGAGTAATTTAGGAGAGGCTTTTTCTGTACTCTCTGCACGTTAACAGCTGCAGCGAGGCAGCCCCGAGGCATTATCACCCCTGCTTTAATCATGCCCCTGTGGATCAGGAGCAGTTAAGTGTGTTTGATGAGTCCCTCTCTAAACCACCCCTGGTTGCCAAACAAGCATGGATGGTTAAAAATGATTCCCTTGTACAGAGCCTGACTGAGTGTCCCCCGTGCCCCAGCTAAGCAGGATCACCAGCTGAAGGAGCAGCTAGAAAGCTGCATAAAATTATTGAAGGTAAAGCAACCCTAGATTAATTTTTGCTTCCTGAATGCAGAATTAACCAGGCTGGAAAAGACCTCAAAGATCATCCAGTCCAACCTATCACCCAACACCACCTAATCAACTAAACCCTGGCACCAAGTGCCTCATCCAGGCTCTTCCTAAACACCTCCAGGGATGGGGACTCCACCACCTCCCTGGGCAGCACATCCCAATGGCCAATCTTGCTGGGAAGAACTTCTTCCTCACCTCCAGCCTAAACCTCCCCTGGGGCAGCTTGAGACTGTGTCCTCTTGTTCTGGTGCTGGGTGCCTGGGAGAAGAGACCAACCCCCACCTGGCTACAACCTCCCTTCAGGGAGTTGGAGAGAGCAAGGTGGTCTCCCCTCAGCCTCCTCTTCTCCAGGCTAAGCAACCCCAGCTCCCTCAGCCTCTCCTCCCAGGGCTGTGCTCCAGACCCCTCCCCAGCTTTGTTGCCCTTCTCTGGACACCTTCCAGCAGCTCAACATCTTTCCTAACCTGAGGAGCCCAGAACTGGATACAGGACTCAAGGTGTGGTCTAACCAGCACTGAGCACAGGGCAGAATGACTTCCCTGCTTCTGCTGGCCACACTGTTCCTGATCCAGGCCAGGATGCCCTTGGCCTTCTTGGCCACCTGGGCACACTGGTGGTTCATGTTCAGCCTACTATCAACCAGTACCCCCAGGTCCCTCTCTACCTGGCTGCTCTCAGCCACTCTGACCCCAGCCTGTAGCACTGCATGGGGTTGTTGTGGCCACAGTGCAGAACCCCAATGTGCAGAACTCTTCATGCTGGAAGAGCACAAGCTAAACCAACCATCACAAGTCAGCAAGACCCTCCCCTGGCCTGACCTGTGAAAGACCTGTGCCTGATGTCTATAGTAATGCCTTGCTCCTTTTGGGTTTTAGTTTTTCCAGACCTGCTCAAAATTATCCCTGCCAGCATCCACGTCAGTGTCATTCTCTTCTGCACAGTCCTGATCATCTTTGCCCTGGTGGCAGCAGGGTTCTTCATGTTCAATGCCTTTGGCAGCCCTTATGAAACGCTGCACGGCCCTCTCGGCTTGTACCTCTGGAGCTTCATCGCCTGTGAGTATCACTCCCCCCCAGCCCCTGGCCCACCAAGCTGCTGGCTGCCCCTGGGTGCTGCTTGGGAGGGTTGGGTTATCGGTGGAGGAGACTGTCATAGAATCATCCACCAGGTTGGAAGAGACCTCCAAGTTCATCATCAAGTCCAACCGATCACCCAACCCTAACTAATCAACCAGACCATGGCACTAAGGCTCTCATGCAGTCCCTTCTTAAACACCTCCATCAACCCCACCCCCTCCCTGGGCAGCACATCCCAGTGGGCAAACATTTGCCACACTGACTCCAAACTGGCCAAATAAGGCTGGGTAGGAAGGCAGAGGCTTTGCTCTATCAAAACATGACAAAATCCTCTGTGAGGGTGGGTGGTGGGGTGGGTATGGGCAGCCCCAGTGCCCTCAGCCCTTTGCTGTAAGCTGACAGAAAAGGGAATGGTGCCCATGGAACCCAAGAACCTGGAGCTGGGACCACACCATGGACATGTGGTTAGAGCTGGGAGTTGCAGCCGAGCAGGGAGGCAGTGAGGAGGGGGAGAATAAAAGCTGCCTGAAAGAAGGCTGTGATGTGAGTGCTGCGAGTGCTGCACAGCAGGGCTCCAGCTGTCTCACCGAGGTCACCACTTCCACCAGCAAGCCTCCCCGAGGAAGGAAGGAGCTGAGAAGCAGGGAGGGAGAGAGCAACAGCAGCTTGCTGTAAAAGTGGCCTCTGCAAACCCCCTGCCAGCAGGGATAAGGCCCCATCCCTCTCCCTCTGCCAGGTGGGGAGGGTCCAGCCCATCCTCTGTGTCACACTGCCTTGGCCAGCAAGAACATTTACCATCACTTTACAAAGGATTACCTATTCCAGGCATCATTCAATAAATGAATTAAGAACACATGAGCATGCAGACAGCTCAGGAGTGTGCAGTGGGCAACGAGCAGCTTACAGCTGCAGAGGAGCAAGGCACTTGGCTGGGTCAGGCACTGAAGCAGCCCTGCTCAGTATGACAGCTCCTGAGCCACATGCAATCAGCAAGCTCACCCATCTGAGCAGCCCTTGGCTTGGGCTCCAATAAGAACCCTGCTACAGTGACCAGAACACCACCAGCATGGTGGTGCTGTACATGGCATGGGCTTGCTGTAAGGATGAGGTGATGAGGGAGCTTGTGGATGCCCCCTCTGTGGAGGTGTTTAAGGCCAGGCTGGGCAAGGCCTTGAACAAACCTGTGTCAGGGGGGTTGGAACCCAGGTTGGATGAAACCTTGAGCAGCCCTGTGGCAGGGGGCTTGGACCTTAGATGATCTTTAAGGTCCCTTCCAAGCCAAAGCATTCCATGAACCTCCCTCTCTGCTTCAGGTTCCTGCGGGTGCCTCATCATGATCCTCTTCTCTTCAGAGGTGAAGATCCACCACCTTTCAGAGAAGATTGCCAACTTCAAAGAGGGAAGTTTCACCTTCAAGACTCAGAGTGAGCAGTTTGCAGACTCCTTCTGGGTCATCCTGGTCTGCTCCCTGGTGCACTTCCTCAACGCCCTGCTGATTCGCTTCGCTGGCTTCCAATTCCCCTTCTCCAAACCCAAGGACTCAGGGGCAGTCACTGGAGCAGCTGACCTGATGTACTAGAATGACATCATCTGAGAAGGTTTCAAGCAAAGAGGTTCACTACCACTACAGTCAATGGCCACCAGATGTAGTAGCTTGTAAATCATAGAATTGTCAGGGTTGGAAGGGACCTCAAGGCTCAGCCAGTTCCAACCCCCTGCCAGGGGCAGGGACACCTCACACCACAGCAGGTTGCTCACAGCCACATCCAGCCTGGCCTTCAAAATCTCCAGGCAGGAGGCTTCCACCACCTCCCTGGGCAACCTGTGCCAGGCTCTCACCACCCTCCTGGGGAACAACTTCTTCCTCACATCCAATCTGAATCTCCCCACTGCTAGTTTTGCTCCATCCCCCCCAGTCCTATCCCTCCCTGACACCCTCAAAAGTCCCTCCCCAGCTTTCCTGTAGGTCCCTTTCAGATACTGGAATGCCACAGTAAGGTCTCCTTGGAGCCTTCTCTTCTCCAGACTGCACAACCCCAACTCCCTCAGTCTGTCCTCACAGGAGAGGAGCAGGTGCTTGCAGGACAAACCCCAAACACCTAAAGCCACCAGCAACACTTTCACTTGGCACCACACACACAGCAGCATCACTGCTGGCCATAAAGCTCTCTTCTGGGTGGTTTTTTTTGCTTTTAACAAACCAAACTGTAGCTCTTTGACCCAAAGACCCCCAAAGCCCTCCTTTCCCTATGAGGTGACTAACTGTGGGCTTGACATTTCTGGTTCAAAAGCCACAGACACAAAGCAGGAAGGTGAGGAGATGAAAGGTGCTCCTCCTGCTTGCCCAGGGGAGCAGCCTGGCTTGGTGCTGCTGAAGAACCCCTCTGCAACAAACCAGGACAAAGAGCACATCCCAGAGCAGTGAGGGGAGTGAGACCAGGCACCCTTCACACTCCACCTCAGAGCCTCATGGTCAGAAGCATGAAGATCACTGCCCAGAAAGCAGCCCTGCAACCTCTCTTCGAGCCATGCAAATAATCAAGGGGAAAACCTCTGGCCAAGGGCAGCAAGGGAGTGACAGGCCAGAGAGGCTCACAAGGCACACTGCAGCTCAGCAGGCTCTGATGAGGAACAGGTGAGGTCCTCCAGGCATGCAGGAAGCAGGGGACTGACCTGCTGGAGAGCAGCATAGGGAAAAGGAACCTGGGGGTCCTGGTGGCCAGGAAGATGATCATGAGCCAGCAATGTGCCTTTGTAGCCAAAAAGGCCAATGGCATCTTGGGATGGATTAGAAAGGTTATGGTTAGTAAGTCAAGAGAACTTCTCCTGCCCCTCTACTCTGCCCTGGTGAGGCTGCATCTGGAATACCTTGTCCGGAGCTGGGCCCTTCAAGAAACCCTTTGAAAGGCTCCAGTGCAGAGCCACAATGATGCTGAAGGCAGCTGAGCTGCTCCCTGATGAGAGCAGGCTGAGGGAGCTGGGCTCCTGAGCTTGGAGCAGAGGAGCCTGAGGCATGACCTCATTCCTGTTTATAAAGATGTGAAGGGATGGAGCCAGGCTCTGCTCAGTGATGTCCAAGGGTAGGACAAAGAGCAATAGGTACAAGCTGGAGCAGAGTAGGTTCCATATGAACATAAGGAAAAGCTTCACTGTGAGGGTGACAGAGCCCAGAACAGGCTGCCCAGAGAGGTTGTGGAGTCTCCTTCTCTGGAGACATTCAAAACCCATCTGGATGTGTTCCTGTGTGACCTACTCTAGGTGATCCTGCTCTGGCAAGGGGGTTGGACCAGGTGATCTTTCAAGGTCCCTTCGAACCCCTAACATTGTGTGAGTCTGTGAAGCCAGAATGGACAAACATCAGCCCTCACAGCCTTACGTTCTGCAGGCAGGTTCAAGCAGCCAGAATGTTCACCCCAAGCACAGCCCAGCCAGCCCCACTTACAGAAAGGTCTGAAGAGCATCATGCCACCAGCCACTACCCTCCATGGTGCCTTGGAAACGAGGGGCTACCTTGCAGGACACAGACAATGCAGAGCAAACCCAAGAGGAGAAGCACAGAGGGGCAGCCCCTGCCCCAGCCACCCATTTATCTGCAGGGCTGCTGCCTGCAGCTGGGGGTGAGGGGCAACCAACCCCACCCAGAACCTCTCACAACCCAGCTCACCTGGTACCCATCACAAACCACCCACCCAGCCCCCTTCGAGTCACCCTGGGGGGAGGGGGAATCAGGTTCCCGTAAGGACTCTCCCCTGGACACAACCTCCTCCAGCAGCCTGCACAAGGCCAAGGACCTCGCTGACTTTGGGGGCACTGTGTTATACTTGGTCTTGTGAATGACAAAACATTGCTGGGGGTTGAGTGAAAAAGGTTTGTCAGCTGCATCCCTGCTCCACAGCCCCCTCCAGGAAGCAGCTCCCAGCCACCCCATGCTGCAGCACACCTGCCTGGACTGCAGCTTTGTGTAAGGCCCCAGCGAGTGGCCACCACCCTCAGCTGCTCTCATTGTTCCCTTCTTCATTAAGTGCATATTCTTCTTAATGGCAACTTATCCTCTTTAACACGTGGTTTGTGTTACATCCCGTGGTGTTGTTTTACTGTGCAGCAAGTGCTGAGGGGTGATGTTTCATCCCTCCTGCTCCCCGTGTCCCACAGGGCTCTGGCAGTCAGGCTGCTCAGCAGTGCAGCTCCAGGTGACCCTTGCTGATCCTGCAGAAGGAGCTGGCCCATGTGTGTGAAACACAGAGCTGCCCAGGCCTGCCTCAGCACGGGTATAAACCTCTCTCCATCCCTCTGCTGGGCAGGAGCTAGCAGCCCCTGACTCCAGGGGGGGAATCACCCCACAAAAATCCCAGCTCCCACCCCACTCACCAGCTGCAACCTGCATTGCTACCTGCATTGCTACCTTCATTCCTGCCCAGATGCTGCCTGCATTCCTGCCCAGCTCCCAAAGTAAACCTCACTTCTTACTGGAACAACACTGGTGTGTTGGACCAGCTGAAAGCAACAGCCAGAGCAAGCAGGACCTGCTCAGCTGCCCCCCTGTACCCTGCAGCTCATTTCTCATCCCTGAGCATCAGCTAAAGGAGTTTTGCCAAGCTCAGGCAATCCCAATGAAAAATTTGGGGGGGTGTGTGTGCATGCAGATAAATACAAACCCAGATACAATCACAGAATCCCAGCATGGTTGGAGTTGGAAGGGACCTCTGGAGAGCATCCAGTCCACCCCCCCTGCTAAAGCAGGGCACCCACAGCAGCTTGCCCAGCAGCACGATGCCCAGGTTGGTTTGGAATCTCTTCAGAGAAGGAGACTCCACAGCCTCTCAGGACAGCCTGCTCCAAGGCTCCAGCACCCTCACATCAACATTTTTCCTCCTGTTCAGGTGGCACCTTCCAGTTTGTACCTGTTGCCCCCTTATCCTGTCACTGGGCACCCCTGAGAAGAGCCCAGAGCCTCCAGCCTTTAGATCCTGATGTGCCTTTATAGGATACCCTCTCAGGCTGCTCTTTTCTGCTTGCTGCCAGCCTGTGCAGAGGCAATTGCCCCCCCACAGCTGGGCAATGCCCCCAGCCCTGCACCAGCCCTGCCAGAGCGGGCATGAAGCTGCAGGTGGCTGCACACAGTGCCTGGCATTAAAGATTCATTGTCCTCATGCAGTGACAGGGCACAGATGGGGACTGGCTCTCATCAAAGTTTAATCACAGTGCGAGGGTGGGAGCTGAACCTGAGACCAGGGTGGCACAGAGGGGTGGGGTGGCAGGCTGAGGGGGCTCAGGTGGCAGTCAGAGGGAGTTCAGGCGCCAGGCAAAGAGGGTTTGCTTGGCAGAGAGGGTTCAGGTGGCAGTCAGAGAGGGTTTGGGGGGCAATCAGAGGGGGTTCAGGTGCTTAGCAGAGGGGGGTTTGGTGGCAGTCAGAGGGTGGGGCTCGGGTGGCTGTAAGAGGGGGCTTGGGTGCCTGGCAGAGGAGGTTAAGGTGGCAATCAGAGGGACATTCAGGTGCCTGGCAAGAGCGGGTTTGGGTGGCAGCCAGAGGGGCATTCAGGTGGCAGTCAGAGGCTCTGAGGGCAGTCCCCACTGTCCCAGCACCACCCAAAGCACAGGGCAGCAGGGCTGGGTGACGGTGGGGCCGAGCAGACCATGGCACAGACCCAGCTTGAGGAGATTGCCAGCAGAATTTCAGACCTGAACAAGTGGAGAGACATCTTCAGTTTCCATGGGTAAGGTTTTTACTCTGTTCCCTGCTCCGTTTTTAATCCCAGGTGGGCTTTCAGCATCCTTTTTTAAGTGATGGTTTGTAACAATCCTTGTGTGACCAGGGAGGGGAAAGCCTCCCTGAGCCCAGCCGCACAGGTAGCTACCGCAGCTTGCACTCCTCCTTTCTGCTGGGGCTCTTTCTCAGCTGCTCTCCTGCTCCTTTGTGTCTCAGCAACGTCCCTGCTGTTTGGGGTTCCATTTGTGTTTTGTTTTGCCCTTTTTTCAGCTTGGAAATCAGCAACGGGGCTCACCAGGTAACGGCTCCTCTGCAAGGTAACGTTTTGGGTCTGTCTGCTGGGTTTTAGGGCCTGGCTCAGCAGGAAATCACAGGGGCAGCAGAGCACAGAGCTTTACAGAGGTTTGTTTCTTTGGGCTCTTCCTTTTTTGATTCAGCTGTTTTAAAGGGATGTCTTCCTAGCCTGGATCAGTGGCAGAGCTGTCCAACCATCAGTTCACTTCTCTGCCTGGAAGGGAAGGTTTTCATGGTCAGTTTCAAAACACAGGAGAAAAACCGTCACAAATGAAGATCCCTTAAAGAGAAATATTTGGGAAGCCTGCTGTGCCCTTTGGGTGGGAAGCTCTGAGGTTTATTCTCTGGGACTCAAGCACAGCTTCCTGCTCAGTCCTTGTAAGGAGGTATTTGCAGTGACTGAGAAAAGCTGGAAGCCACCCCCCCAGCACTCCCTGACCTCTCTCCCCTGCCTCCCCCTGCCAGCTCATCGCTAGGTCACTGTGCCCACCCCGCTGGGAACGCTGGGGGCAGGAGGTAACTGGGCACAGGGGAGGCAGCAGCCAGGGGGTGATGATGTTCCATCTTCTCCTCTCTCTGCGCAGCCAGGCCAGGGTAACACAGGGGATGGAACACCAGCAGCTGGAGAGCCAAGGGGGCTGCAGCCGCCAGACCCACCCTGTGCCGTCCCCGTGCCCCTCCTGGTCCCTGTGGAGGCAGGTGGCCAGCCCATCTCGCTGGACATGGCAATGGTGAGCAGGCCTGCTGAAGGAAACTCCAGCTGACCTCATCTCCTTGAGCTGCAAAGGCTGGGGAGCCCGGCAGGGGGCTGGGGAGCCCGGCAGGGGGCTGGGGGGGCTGCTGGGCTGAGCCAGGGCTGCAGCCCACTGCCAGCTGTGAGCAGAGGATTGGCATCGTTCATTCATGAGGCTCCTGGAGAAGCTGCCTGCAGCACAGCCTGAAACTGATGTGCTGTAATCCTCCTTAGGTGGTAGGCTAAAGGACAAAGTTGTTCTGTGCTGGACTCTTGCAAGTAGTTCCCCGAGGTCCTGCTTGAACTGAGGGGCATGACTCTCAACAGAGGGGTTTAGATCATGTGAGCACACACTGGATCTATACCCCCAGGCTCTTCTGTGCTACAGATCATGCCTGGTGCTGGGGTGTGAAGGGAGCTGAACCTAGCCCATCTCCCTCCTCCTCCTCCTCCTCTGCAGGGGCTGAGAAAGCTGCTCCTTGGGAATGTGTCCCACGTCTTCAGCTGTGAGTGGACCAAAGCACACTTCAGGTTTCGCCAGCCCTGCTCAGACCTGGCCTATGGCTTGGAGGCAGACAAGGTAAAGGGTTCAGCACCAGCTCCTCAGCCTCCTCAGGAGCTGGTGGCTGGCAAGTACCTCAGCAGTGCACATCTGTACCCCACATCTGCATGCCTGAAGCCACACCCTGCACCCTGCCCAGCTGAGCCTTCTCCATAGGGCAGGCCTGGGGGTTCCCACTCACAGTCCCACTCCAGAGCTGCCCTGAGCAAAGCTGCAGCTGCCCTGGCAGTGGTGAGCTGTCCTGATCCAGCATCACACTGCAGATACAGACTTTCAATGCCCCAGGATTAAACACATCCATGGTGGAGACTCAGGAGAGAATATTTGTCAGGGTTGGAAGGGACCTCAAGGCTCAGCCAGTTCCAACCCCCCTGCCATGGGCAGGGACACCTCACACTACAGCAGGTTGTTCACAGCCACTTCAGGCCCCAGCACATGCCAGGGTCATCTTGGATCTCCAGGAGATGGCCCCAGCACATGCCAGGTCACACTCCCTGGCGCTCAGGATGTTGTCTTTCTGTTTCCAGGGGGGAACAAGAGCCATCCTGATGGCTGTGCAAGCACACATCATCAGGCACCTCCTCTTTGGCAGAAACACAGCAGACACTCACCTGGGGAGGTAAGAATTGGGGTCTTCCCATGGTAGGGACAGAAACTATTTCCTTGCATTGTCTGCGCTAAGGTCAGTGCCAGCCTCCAGGTTGAACCAAACTCAGCCCAAGCTCAGGTCTGCAGCTGCTGGTGGGGATCTGCAGCAGGAGAAAAGCTTGGTCTGAGTTCCAGGCAAGGCTTTTTCCAACCAAAGCATCTGGTTTTGTACTGGAGGGGCTTACTCCTTCACCCTACTCCCTGGCACTGCAGTTGCAGCCCATGGGCAGTGTTGGTTGCCACATCTGCTCCCCAGGTTGCTGGCCAACACTGGCCCTGGGGCATCAGTGCTCAGCCCCAGTGCCACACAGCAGCCCCAGCTGGGATGGAAGCCTCCATGGCACACACTGCTCCCAGTGGGTGGGAAGCACATCCACAGAAGCAACAGAACTGAGTAAAAAGTGGAAATTCCAAGGATAACTGGCACAGCTTGGCATGAAGCTGAGCAGAGGGCTGGAGCTCCTCTCTATGAGGACAGACTGAGGGAGCTGGGGATGTTCAGTCTGGAGAGGAGAAGGCTCCAAGCAAAACTCATTGTGGCCTTCCAGTGTCTGAAGTGGGCTCCAAGAAAGCTGGGGAGGGACTTTTGAGGGTGTCAGGGGGTGATAGGACTGGGGGGGATGGAACAAAACTAGAAATGGGGAGATTGAGATTGGATGTTAAGAAGAAGTTGTTCCCGGGGAGGGTGGGGAGACACTGGCACAGGTTGCCCAGGGAGGTGATGGAAGCCTCCTGCCTGGAGGTGTTTGCAGCCAGGCTGGAGGTGGCTGTGAGCAACCTGCTGCAGTGTGAGGTGTCCCTGGCCATGGCAGGGGGGTTGGAACTGGCTGAGCCTTGGGGTCCCTCCCAGCCCTAACAATTGATGATTCTCCACACATGCCCTCAGGTCTCTGCCTTCCCACCGTGGTGGTTGCCCAGTCCCCCGAGCCATCAGACAGCTCAGGCAGGGCAGGACCAGTTCAGCCTCAGGGCTGGGGGAGGTCTCTCAGTAATTCCCAAGGATGGACACTTGGCACAGCCCAGCCCCTGACCCTGTGCCACAGGTTGCAAGGGGTCGGCCGTGGGGAGCAAGGCGAGGCGCTGGCCGCAGCCCTGGCAGAGCTGCTGTGGGCAGCAGGAGGTGGTGGGAGAGCCACGGTCTGCCTGGTCACCACGGCCACCCACTTCGTGCCGTGTGGAGACTACAGAGCTGACAGCTTCACTGAAAGGGTGAGTAGGAGAATGCCCCTGCAGAGGATTCTCTCCGGGGCCTCCAATCTTCAAAGGTAAGAAATGCAAAATCTCGTCAAGGTGTCCCTGAGCTGGCAGTGCACCCCAAAACTGTGAGCACCCAGCCCCCAGCTCCAGCCCCTAACACACTTCTGCCTCCCTGCACAGGCTTAAGGTGAGCCCAGAGGCTGCTGCTCCCTTCCACCCACAGCTGATCTTCTTCTCTCCTGCCAGAAGGACAATGTGAAGCTGTTCCTCTGACTCCTTGGACAGAGCTGAGCTCCTTGGTTTAGGAAGGAGCAGTCTTGGCTCTGCCATTATTCTTTCACCTGTCTAAATGCAGCACTGGGTTCCAAAGCTTGGCTTTTAGATAACTTAATCCTCCTTTACAACTTCTCCCCCTCTGCTCCTGCCTGGCAGATCCAGCTGTTTGAGTTCTGGGAGAAGGCAGCAGCTCAGGAGTTCATCTCTGACCACATCAACTGTGTAAGTGTGGGATGGTTGCTTTACCCTGAGTTATTGCCATGCCTGCTCACATTTTATCCCCCACTCAAGCATGGAGCTCAATAGTCTCTCCTGCAGCAGGACTTTCAGGCTGTTAACAGAGTCCATGGATCATTTCTAGCCTTTCCAGAGAAGGGCCACGAGAATGAGCAGAGGGCTGGAGCTGCTCCCCTATGAGGACAGACTGAAGGAGCTGGGGTTGTGCAGTCTGGAGAGGAGAAGGCTCCAAGGAGACCTAATTGTGGCCTTCCAATATCTGAAGGGGGCTACAGGAAAGCTGGGGAGGGACTTTTGAGGGTGTCAGGGAGTGATAGGACTGGGGGGGATGGAGCAAAACTAGAAATGGGGAGATTCAGATTGGATGTGAGGAAGAAGTTCTTCCCCATGAGGGTGATGAGAGACTGGCACAGGTTGCCCAGGGAGGTGGTGGAATCCTCATGCCTGGAGGTGTTTGCAGCCAGGCTGGATGTGGCTGTGAGCAACCTGCTGTAGTGTGAGGTGTCCCTGCCCATGGCAGGGGGGTTGGAACTGGCTGATCCTTGAGGTCCCTTCCAGCCCTGACAATTCTGTGATTCTCTAAATGACCTTGCTCCCACCAAAATCCCTGATGGCAGCAAGCACAGTCCACAGATGCTGGAGGAAGAGGAGCAGCATCTTGTGCACCACTCAAGTAAAGCAAATATAAACCACTGCTCCTTGCAAGTTAAGCAAACATCTGGAAAGAGGAATGTACAAACCCAGCTTAGGCAGCAGCTCCCAGTGCCTGCTTTCTTTTTCTACCTCATCCTATATCCAAACAAAATTAGTTACAAAATCTTCCTGGAGCAACACCTTTACTCCTGTGGGCTCAGCATGCTCGCCTAAGGCTGCATTTAAGCAGAGGGATTAGTTAAACATCACCTACCTGTCATCATTCCTCCCCTGGGATGAGCTCTTCCTTTATTTTTTTTTCTCCAGTTCAGAGGCAAAGGAAGCCATGGAGTGATCCTGTTTGTGTACAGCTTGCTCTTCTCCAGGACACTGGAAAGGTAAACTTCATTTAGTGAACAGTTTCCTCTAGTTCCTCCTGAACTTATCCTTCCCTTCTTGCATTTCAGTGGCTATAGAATTGTCAGGGTTGGAGAAGGGGCCTCGAGAATCATCCAGTTCCAACCCCTCTGCCATGGGCAGGGGCACCTCACACTAGAGCAGGTTGCCCACAGCCACATCCAACCTGGCTGCAAACACCTCCCTGGGCAACCTGTGCCAGTCTCTCACCACCCTCATGGGGAAGAGTTTCTTCCTGACATCCAATCTGAATCTACCCATCTCTATTTATTTTCCATTCCCCCTAGTCCTATCATTACCTGACATAGAGAAGCAGCAGCTGTCCCAGAGCAGCTCTGATGGCTGTTTGAGGGCTGTCATGCACCCCGAGCAGCTCCCCCCGGCTGTGGCGGGGCTCCGCCGCACCCCGAGCAGCACCCCCGGCTGTGGCGGGGCTCCGCCGCACCCCGAGCAGCCCCCCCCGGCTGTGGCGGGGCTCTGCCGCACCCCGAGCAGCACCCCCGGCTGTGGCGGGGCTCCGCCGCACCCCGAGCAGCACCCCCGGCTGTGGCGGGGCTCCGCCGCACCCCGAGCAGCACCCCCCGGCTGTGGCGGGGCTCCGCCGCACCCCGAGCAGCAACCCCCCGGCTGTGGCGGGGCTCCGCCGCACCCCGAGCAGCCCCCCCGGCTGTGGCGGGGCTCCGCCGCACCCCGCGCAGCCCCCCCCCCGGCTGTGGCGGGGCTCCGCCGCACCCCGAGCAGCACCCCCGGCTGTGGCGGGGCTCCGCCGCACCCCGAGCAGCCCCCCCCGGCTGTGGCGGGGCTCTGCCGCACCCCGAGCAGCACCCCCGGCGGTGGCGGGGCTCCGCCGCACCCCGCGCCGCCCCCCCGGCGGGGGCGGGGCGCCGCCGCCCCCCGAGCAGCACCCCCCGGCTGGGGCGGGGCTCCGCCGCACCCCGAGCAGCAACCCCCCGGCGGTGGCGGGGCTCCGCCGCACCCCGAGCAGCCCCCCCGGCTGTGGCGGGGCTCCGCCGCACCCCGAGCAGCCCCCCCGGCTGTGGCGGGGCTCCGCCGCACCCCGAGCAGCCCCCCCCCCGGCTGTGGCGGGGCTCTGCCGCACCCCGAGCAGCCCCCCCCGGCTGTGGCGGGGCTCCGCCGCACCCCGAGCAGCACCCCCGGCTGTGGCGGGGCTCCGCTGCACCCCGAGCAGCACCCCCCGGCTGTGGCGGGGCTCCGCCGCGCCCCGAGCAGCCCCCCCGGCTGTGGCGGGGCTCCGCCGCACCCCGAGCAGCACCCCCGGCTGTGGCGGGGCTCCGCCGCACCCCGAGCAGCACCCCCGGCTGTGGCGGGGCTCCGCCGCACCCCGAGCAGCACCCCCGGCTGTGGCGGGGCTCCGCCGCACCCCGAGCAGCCCCGCCGGGAGCAGGCAGGAGGCCAGCAGAGAGCAGGAAACCTTCGATGCATCACAAGGAACAGCATCACAGAATGTTAGGGGCTGGAAGGGACCTCCAAAGCTCATCCAGTCCAACCCCCCTGCCAGAGCAGCATCACCTAGAGCAGGTCACACAGGAACACATCCAGGTGGGGTTTGAGTATCTCCAGAGAGGGAGACTGCACAACCCCCATGGGCAGCACTGCACCAACCCAGGAGTTCCCCACTGCAGCCACAGTCAGACTGGCAGAGGAGAATCACCAGAAGCAGATTTAAACAGAATTCTGCAGGGTGACCTCACTGGAAGTGGGGGAAGAGAGGGTCTTCCTAATCCCCATGTGATCAGCTTGGGGTGAAGAGGCTTTGGAAAGGGACAGAGGCTCATTCCCACCGCTACTAAACCAAATCCATATCAACAGGATGCTGTGGTAGATGTTTGGCAAAATCCTGGCCCACTACATCTAACAGCTGTGTTCAGGCTACACCTGGGTGTCACTGGGCCCAGGGGAGAGCCTGGCTCCATCCACAAGGCTTGAGTTGGAGCCTCAATTTGGATAGAATAGAATAGAATAGAATAGAATAGAATAGAATAGAATAGAATAGAATAGAATAGAATAGAATAGACCAGACCAGACCAGACCAGACCAGGTTGGAAAAGACCTTCAAGATCATCCAGTACAACCTCTCACCCAACACTATCTAATTAACTAAACCATGGCACCAAGGGCCTCATCCAGGCTCCTCTTAAACACCTCCAGGGATGGTGACTCCACCACCTCCCTGGGCAGCACATTCCAATGGCCAAACTCTCTTTCTATGAAGGGCCTCTTCCTAACATCCGGCCTAAACGTCCCCTGGTGCAGCTTGAGACTGTGTCCTCTTGTTCTGGTGCTGGGTGCCTGGGAGAAGCTTTAGCAGGGCAGATCTGAGGGGTAAGAGCTGCAGCTCAGCACAGAGCTGTGGTGCCACAGCAAAGGCACCAAGAGGCTCAGTGAGGTTGCTCCCTATTTGCTGCTCCCAAGAGAGCAGCAGGCAGAGATCTCCTGGGCACCAATCAGGCACTGACATCACACTTTGTGCTTGGTCACACAGGGTCCAGGAAGATTTAATGGGCACAGCAACTCCTCTGTTAAAGTTAAGTTTGGGGAGCATGACCTGCACACAGGTAAGATTAACCTCACTGCTCGAGTTTCCTTCTTGTATTATTCCCACATCTGATTTTGGGGGGGGCAGGGGGGAATAACCAAAACAAACCAACCACATTTCCTCTTTGTCAATTCAATGAGCAAAAGTCTAAGAGCAGAGAAAACCACTTTGCAAGTTTTAAAGTGTGACTCTTTATCTTAGAAATTAATAATGATAAGGAAAATCCCAACAGAGCTGCAAGGCTGCTGTGGGGCCTGAAGCAGCTCTGTGAGCAGCAAAGGCTGAGAGTCCTGGGGCTGAGAGCCTGCAGATAGAGCAGCCCCAGAGGGGAGCTGAGCAATGCTCAGCAAGAGCTAAAGGTTTCATGGTGGGCAAGAGGATCAGGCCAGGCTCTTCTCAGAGGTGCCCAGTGACAAGGGGCAATAGGCACAAACTGGAACCCAGGAGGTTCCACCTGAGCAGGAGGAGAAAGTTGTTTGGTGTGAGGGTGCTGGAGCCTGGAGCAGGCTGCCCAGAGAGGTTGTGGAGTCTCCTTCTCTGCAGAGCTTCCAAACCCCCTCTGGCCCTTATGATCCTGCTTTAGCAGGGGGCGTTGGACTGGGTGATCTCCAGCGGTCCTTCCCAACCCCACCATGCTGGGATGCAGGCAGCCCGGTGGCACCCTGCTCATGACAGGCTCAGCTGAGCTGAGGGTGGGGGACAGCCACCACTTTGAGAAGGACTTTTGCCTGCAGCCTCAATGTGTGACCAAGGGCCATAGAATCATAGAATTGTCAAGGTTGGAGCAAGGTTTGAACACTTCCAGGCTTGGAGCCTGCACAGCTTCTCTGGGCAGCCTGTTGCAGTGCCTCAGGACCCAGGAAGAATTTCTTCCTAATGGCTCATTTGGGACCATGCAGACTACAGCCAGGTTTAGCTATCCCTGCAGGGTTAATTCCCAGACCAGTGTTGGGACCTTACTTTGTCTTCCATTAGTGAAACTAACAGGAAGTGTATTTACCTTCAGATGTTTTCTGTTGCCAAACTGAAATGAGTTTAAGTTGTTAAATAAGAGGAAGCCTGAGGGAAAGTGTTGTGGAACACGACTTTTAGAATCATAGCAAACACAAACCAAGGGCTACAGACCAACCATGCTGCTGCCAGTGTTGAGGGCTCTGCAGGAGAGCAGGCAGCAGGAGAAACAGCTCAAGAGTGCACCAAAGGAAGTCTCAGAATCACAGAATTGTCAGGGTTGGAAGGGACCTCAAGGCTCAGCCAGTTCCAACCCCCCTGCCATGGGCAGGGACACCTCACACTACGGCAGGTTGCTCACAGCCACATCCAGCCTGGCCTTAAAGACCTCCAGAGATGAGGCTTCCACCTGGGCACCTCCCTGGGCAACCTGTGCCAGTCTCTCACCACCCTTTACACAGGCCATGCTCAGCCTCCTCCTGACAGGCCAGGCAAGCCCATGCAAGTTGGATGGTGGCCAGGAGCCAGGTCCTGGTGGCACAGGCACGGAGGCACCACGGCAGCAGCGGGGACTGGTGGGCTACCTGCGCTGGAGCAGGGCACAGGCAGAGCCACAGGTGAGAGCTGGCACTGCCCCAAGGCCAGGACATCCACACCTGCACACCACAGCTTTGGGGACAAGGACAACATCCCTCCCACACTGTCACCCTGCTCTCTCCAGGTGTGCCCCGGGCTACGGACACCGCAGGTGCCCATCTGGCTCTGCAGCCTCTGCGGCAGGCACGGGGTCCTCTTCAGCACCAACAGCCTGCTCCTGTCCTGCTGGAGAGCAGAGAGGGTCTTCCACCTGCACTTCTACAATGGGCAGCAGGAGCAGACCAAGCCCACCCAGCTGACCATAGGTACACACCTGAGCTCCCCGTGGGGTGAGGTGGGAATGGCACACACCACATGTGGAACCATGCCTGGGGCAGCTTGTGGGGGGTCTGCCCACACAGCTCAGGGCTCTGTATTCCATCTGTGCATGCACTGCACAGAGCACCAGCCTTCCCTGGAGCATGAGGAGCCTGCTCCAAGCAACAACATCAAGGGGAGATTCAGACTGGAAAGAAGGGAGAAGTGTTTCACACTGAGGGTGGTGAGACCCTGGCCCAGGCTGCCCAGAGAGGTGGGAGATGTCTCATCCCTGGAAACCTTCCAGGGGCTCTGAGCAACCTACTCTAGTTGCAGATGTCCCTGTTGAGTGCAGGGGGGTTGGACTAGATGACCCTGAAAGGTCATTTCCAAATCCAGCCCAGTCTGTGAGTCTGGCCACAACCAAGCAGCTGGCCATGTCAGAAGGGCCAATGCTCTTGAGCTGGTGGCCACTGCTGGCAAGAGCTCCAGGAGTGCTTTCTCTAGAAGCAGTAACCTCTGAGCCCCCACATGAACTCCAGCTTGCTGACACCCCCTGCCCAGCCCACAGCTGGGTCCTTCTGTGGTGGTGCAGGCTCCTCTTTGGGCTGCATGATGATGCAGCACCAGCCACTGCCTTCTCTTTCATTCAACATGCAGTGGGCTGGGACAAGCTGGTACTCTCTGCTCTTGCCTAGTGGGTCAGGGAGTTGAAGGAATCTGGTACCTTCCCGTCCTGAATACCAGTACAGTGAGCTGGGACAACTGGGCACTCCCTAACCACACCTGGGAAACGTACCAAACCCCTTCCTGCCTGGGCCACAGCCAGCTCAAGGCACTGAAGGGCGCTGAGATTGCCTGCCAAGTGGAGCAGCCACAAGGAAAGAGCATTGACCAGAGTCAATCCTCCCATGACCTCACAAACACCTACCCAGAGTGAGGCCCCTGGGGCTTTCCAGGATCACAGCAGCTGCATCTCAGCACCTCCCCAGAGCTGGGACACTTTGCAGGGCAGACTGCCCATCTCCTGGGAGAGCTGATGTCAGTGTTCAGCAAGCACCTGAGGCTAACCCACAGCAGTTGTTCTATCACCCCATGACCCCTCCCCAGCAGAGAAGGAAGATGGGGGAAAGGAGAGGAAACCCACAGGCTGAAATGCAAATGGGTTTAATGAAGCAGCCAAAGTAAAGTTTGCAAAGCCATACTCAGCCCAGCGGTGTGCAGCAGCCACAGGGAACAGGAAAGCAGCCCTCAGGAGCAGAGTGATCAGCAAACCCTTCCAGGCATGGGGAGGAGGAGGAAGAAAGAGAAGCCTTCCCTTTATACTGAGAGTGACACTGCTGGGATGGGATACACCTGCACCCAACCTGGGGCAGGTACTCTGTCTTCTGCCACTCCCAGCTTCAGCTCCTGCCTGACTGGAAGCTGCTGATGGCCTCAGACCCTTGCTGGCTGGGATTCCATCCCAGGGACACCAGGAGGGCCAGCAAAGGGAAAGCCCATTGCCTGCCCAGGCTGCCAGAGGGCAAGGCTGGCTGCTCCTGCACACCACTGGGTACCAACACTGTAACCTGCAGACACCTTGATCCTAGGCTAATCCCTTTATCTGAATGGGTCTGTGTGTGGTTTCCTTAGAGAACTCTGCTGAGTCCTTCTCTAAATCACTGCATTGATTAGAGCCAATTACTGATGATTGATTAAGCATTGCTATAAAGTCATACAGCCTGAGCTTATTTACTGTAGCAGTGTTAATTAATGTCAAGCTGCTGCCACCTTAACATTACACAGGACCCACAGTGCCATGGTAAATGACCACTACTGACATCCTTCTACCCAAATTCTCCTTGGCATGAACCACTGACCAAAGGATGAGGAGTGGATCCAGCTACCCCTGGACTTCTCCCTGAGGAGTTTAGAGAGCAAAGAGGATCCCTTCTGTGACTCAGTGAAGGGTCTCCCTTACCCCTCTCACTCCCAATCTCTGTAGAATCACAGAACCAGCCAGGCTGGAAGAGACCTCCACGATCATCAAGTCTGAAAGGTCACCCAACCCTATCTAAGCAACTTAAACCAGGGCAATTTTCTGTTGCATTTCTCCACTCAGTAGCAGACTGACCCCTACCCCCACACCTGGTTAATTCATGCTTTCACCAACTCAGATTCAAAATCATTTTTGACAATGGTAATTTTTTTAAGTGACCTAAACCACTCTGTTCTGCCACACCTGGGCATGGGCATGCTCAGCACCAGGCAAAAGCAAGGCCCTCAGGTTCCCCCTCAAGTTTCAGATCCACATCAAGAGAAGCTGAACTGCTCCTTGTAGCCTCCAACATGCTGTGAACCAGGCAGTGTGCTGAGCACACAAGCTCCTTGTTTCTCCATGCCACCATCTACCTTCACCTGCTGGATGCAGTCTGGAGAAGAGAAGGCTCCAAGGAGACCTTCTTGTGGCCTTCCAGTATCTGAAGGGGGCTCCAAGAAAGCTGGGGAAGGACTTTTGAGGGTGTCAGGGAGGGATAGGACTGGGGGGAATGGAACAAAACTAGAAATGGGTAGATTCAGATTGGATGTGAGGAAGAAGTTGTTCCCCATAAGGGTGGTAAGACACTGGCACGGGTTGCCCAGGGAGGTGGTGGAAGCCTCATGCCTGGAGGATTTTAGGCCAGGCTGGATGTGGCTGTGAGCAACCTGCTGTAGTGTGAGGTGTCCCTGCCCATGGCAGAGGGGTTGGAACTGGCTGAGGTCCTTGAGGTCCCTTCCAACCCTAACAATTCTATGATTCTATGCCCAGTCCCTTCTCCTTGCTGTCCTTTTGCTCCGGTGTTTGAAGGGAGAACTTTGAGGCTCCCCCAGAGCTTGGTGTGCAGGACCATGTGGCTGAGGCAGAGGAGGAGAAGAGGATGTGCTCAGGAAACCCCACGCAGATGCGTCACAAGGAGCCCACAGCTGCTCTTGCAGCACCCAAATCTCCCCAGGCAGGGGCTGCACAGCACTGGAGACAGCCCCACCAGCCTAGGGGACTGAGTCAACCCTCCCTGAGCTCCCTCCTGGGGCAGGACGGGCAGCACACCTGCACCAATCCAGCCACTTCTGCTTTCAGCCCTCTCTAAAAGCTTTGTGAGGGGGAAGCTGGGCTTTTCAGACTCTTTTGAACTGCTTTTCTTTGCAGACACTCATTCACACCACTGGGAAGAGGATCAAAGGGAAGATGCAAGTAGCCCAGGGAAGAGGTGTCCACCCGTGGAGATGGCCATCAGGACCAAGTGGGCAGGTGCCACTGTCAGCTGGAATGGCACAGAGCCCTTCTTCTGAGTGGCTCAACAAGTCTGACTCCTTCTTCTGAAGCATCAGACAGGACACACTCCTTCTTCTGAGGGGTCCCAGCAGCTCCCACTTGCTGCCAACTCCACCAACACTGTGATCTGGAGGAGAAAAAAAAATTCATCAACAACACAGCCCTTGGGGCCTTGAGCAGATGCCCTGTCAGGAGGGCATCACAGCAAGTGTAGCAGGGCAGAAGCATCTCTGCTGACACTGGCTCACTGCAGGTGTTTTCCAGGTGGTGAATGCAGGTTCTTCTGCTTCCCACAACAGCCATCAGGAAAAGGGGAGAGGGTGGCACTTTGCTTCCCTCCCATGCCAGGCAGAGGTATTAAAGAACTCAAGGTGTCTCTTTAAGAGTAGGGCGGAAGTGAAATCAATACCAAAGTGTCTCTTGAGAGTGGGGTGGAAGTGAAAACAATATTGTGTGCATCTAATTTATTTAATTCAGTCTCTGCCACTAATTCAGTTGCTTGCAACAAGGAAGGCTTCCTCCTCCTGCAGCCGAGTCTCTCTTCTGCTTCAGCAGCAGCTCAAGCATGGACCTGGACAGGTTGGAGCTGTCCTGCCTCCCACACACCAGCAGGGAATCACAGCTGGTACACGAGGGCAAAACAAAGTCCTCAAAGCTGCTCCTTGCTGTGAATTCAGTGATTTCCCTGACTCTGAGGTGGCCAAGTCCTGACACCCTGCAGCAGCTGGGCAAGCACGGGCAGGGCACATCACTCCTCCCTCACATCAACCGCTTTCCACTTCCCTTTTTATAGGCACCACCCAAAAAAAGACCTATTAGTCATACCCAAATGTGTGTTGCTAGTGACAACTGCACTGAGAACAATAAACCTTTCTGCAAGGGATCCAGCACTTTGGTTGAAATTATTTGAGTTTAAAAGAGAAGCAGCAGCAGCAAAGAGAAGTGGTCATGACCAGCCTTTGACTGAGCCTGGATGGGGTGAGGAGCTCACTGCTTAGCAAGCTGAGGTGGGCTCGGCACTTGGCATTGTCCTCTCCTTCCTCACCTTCTGCTCAATTAAGAGCTCGTTTGAGCATGTTGGGGCTATTCAGTCTGGAGAAGAGAAGGCTCCCAGGAGACCTTATTGTGGCCTTCCACTATCTAAAGGGGGCTACAAGAAAGCTGGGGAGGGACTTTTGAGGGTGTCAGGGAGTGATAGGACGGGGGGGAATGGAACAAAACTAGAAATGGGTAGATTCAGATTGGATGTGAGGAAGAAGTTGTTCCCCATGAGGGTGGTGAGACACTGGCACAGGTTGCCCAGGGAGGTGGTGGAAGCCTCATGCCTGGAGGATTTTAGGCCAGGCTGGATGTGGCTGTGAGCAACCTGCTGTAGTGTGAGGTGTCCCTGCCCATGGCAGGGTGGTTGGAACTGGCTGATCCTTGAGGTCCCTTCCAACCCTAACAACTCTATGATTCTATGTCATTCTGCTGCAGAGTGGGTGGTGATCCAGGCAGCAGGAGCTTCCCAGGCAGCAGGAGCTTCAGGTGAGGTTAGGGAGCACCCAGTTGTCCCAGCTCACTATACCCTCCCCAGGACAAGGAAGCACCAGATGTCCAAACTCATTACATTTGTAGCCAAAACAAGAAGATGATGTTGGCTGGTCCTGACATCACAACACGGCCCAGGAGACCTGCACCAGCACCACGGTGCTGCAGCTGAGAACAGAAGGGTGGAGAGGAGCCCAGGCTAAGGCAGGGGCCTTGCAAGCAGATGTGGTGAGACAGCACTTATTTAAGTGGGGAATACCAGCCTCTGCTTATGCAAATACTGAATTAATAATGAACGAGGGAAGCTGTGCAGTAAATGCTAAGGAGGCTCAGCTGCCCAGCACAGCATGGCACAGCGCAGGGCACTGTGTGCTGTGGAGCAGCTAAATGGATCATTATGGAGATAAAAGGGTGCAAAGAGCAGGCCAGAGCTGCTTGCCAGCAAGCTGTGGGGATGATCAGTGTGCCCATCCCTGCTTACACCCATCACTCTGCACAGCGTCCCCAGGGTTGTAGGGTCTGCGCCAGGCTGTTGCCCTGCCACGACCCCACTGCTGACTCTGGCCACCAGCACAGGCAAGGGGGCAGGGTGTCAGGAGCAGAGACCCCCATCCCCTCAGCCACACCATGGCCCCCAGACACCCTGTCCCCCAGACACCCTGTCCCCCACCCCAGCCTCTGCTTCCCACCCACCATTGCTCCCCATCCCGTTCACAGAATAGGTGCAGCAAAGACCCAGCTGACTGCGAGCCAGGAGGAGGAAGGGGAAGCACGCCGCAGCAGACTGCAGGAGCACAGCCCCCGCCTCCCTCGGCTCCCAGCCTCTGCCCCCACGTCTTCATCTCTTTTTATAACCTCCTTGCAGTACAGGGCTAAATTTAAGCTGCTAATTTCCCTCACAGAGAACAAAGCCCTTGCTCAGTTCTGCGCGACACCATCACGCTCAGGGACGCTTTAAAAATAAGAAGCAGCGACGACACAACCTGGCTATTTGTCAGACTTGTCTGAACCCCTCCTCAGTTCTGGCACCTCAGACAGCTCTGTCCTTGCGGCAGGGACAACAGCTACAGATTTGCACTTCCAGTCCGGGAATGTCGTCGCAGAAGCCAAATAAATCTTACCAAACCCCATACACATCCCCCGGGTGTCACCCCCTGAAACAGAGGAACCCCTGGGGGCGTCAGGGGGCTGCCTGGCAGGGCACACGGACAACGAAGACAGACGCACACAAGTGAAGCTCATGCGGTGCTCTGGCCCCCCTGCTCGAGTCATCCCGAGAAGGATACAGGCAGCAGAGCTCCGGCAGCTCCCGGGAACGCCGCCGGGCTTCACCCTCACGGGAGTCACGCAAGCAGGGAGAGCTCATCCGCTGCAAGACAACCCTTGCACGGTACCTCTGCAAATAAACTCTCACAAAACTTTCCTGGCAGGGAGGGTGGGTGCCAGCTCTTCTCCGTGGGGGTGTGCCAGCACCTCCAAGTCGCAGCTGGGTGCTGCCGCTCCCGTCCCAGCCCTCCCCTTCCCGGCCCCGCGGCTGCAGAAGGAGATGGAAATGTCCTTCGCTGCGAGGTCCCTGCCCTGCAGGCACCTGGCCACGGTTGGGCTCTGAGGCTCTGGAGGAGACAGGCAGAGATCACTTCTCCTTCACCAGAGTTTCACCAATGTTACTGCAAACAGTAATTCCTACGGCACAGCCCTGGTGACCTGCGGTGGTGCTGGCAGCCAGGCCGTGGCTGTCTCCACAGCTCAGTGTCTCTGTCAGCAGAGGATCAATACCTGGGCAGCCAGCAGCAGTCTCACTGCTTCCTGGCACCTACTCAACCAGCTCAGAGTCTGCCTTGTGCCTTCCCATCTGTTCCAGGCAGAAAAACGAGCTCTGTTCAGAGTGTCTTCAGACCAGACACCAACCTTCTAAAAAAGATTGCTGGGTGTTTTTTTCTGGTACATTATTTATTGGAGTCTTCGAGGCTGCTAAAACCAAGTGGGACAGCCACATCCTGACACTGAAAAGTCAAAAACGTTATACCTATGTAGCTTAAATAACATCTTTGTAAATTACCCTGTGTTACTGAAAGCACAGGGAAGGGAAAAAAAACAACCACATTTTATTTGTATGAACTTCCACATCGTTCCAGCCTGTTTGTGAGGTTGGAAAAAGACCTTTGAGGTCATCAAGTCCAACTCTTAACCCAGCACTGCCAGGTCACCACCAAACCGTGGCCTTCAGCAGCACATCTCCAGGGCTTTCAAACCCCTCTAAGGATGGGGACTCCAACACTGCCCTGGGAAGCCTGGGCCAGGGCTGGACAAACCTTTTGGGGAAGGAATTGTTCCTCATGTTCAACTGAAACCTCCTCTGGAGCTCTTGATGCCTTTTCCTCTCGTCCTGTCGCTTGCTCCTTGGGAGGATGCGGGCGGGGAACAAGGGGATGGAGGACACAGAGGACGCCCCCCGCACTTTCCCATGCCCCACCAGCACTCTCGTTCCGCCAGCGGGGTTTGGGTACGAACGACACCTGCTTAACTAATTACCGCCGGCCGTGCCGCGTGTGCGGCGAGGGGTCGCGGACCGCCCGGACCATGCGTGGATCCAAGCAGCCGCGGACAGCCCGGACCGTGCGTGGATCCAAGCAGCCGCGGACAGCCCGGACCGTGCGTGGATCCAAGCAGCCGCGGACAGCCCGGACCGTGCGTGGGTCTAGCAGCCGCGGACAGCCCGGACCGTGCGTGGGTCTAGCAGCCGCGGACAGCCCGGACCGTGCGTGGGTCTAGCAGCCGCGGACAGCCCGGACCGTGCGTGGGTCTAGCAGCCGCGGACAGCCCGGACCGTGCGTGGGTCTAGCAGCCGCAGACAGCCCGGACCGTGCGTGGATCCAAGCAGCCGCGGACAGCCCGGACCGTGCGTGGGTCTAGCAGCCGCGGACAGCCCGGACCGTGCGTGGGTCTAGCAGCCGCGGACAGCCCGGACCGTGCGTGGGTCTAGCAGCCGCGGACAGCCCGGACCGTGCGTGGGTCTAGCAGCCGCGGACCCCGCGTGGATCCAGCAGCAGCGCAGCAGCAGCGCACCGCCAGCGCCACGCCGCTGCCTACCGGCCCCACCGGCCCCGCCG
Organism: Dryobates pubescens; assembly: GCF_014839835.1. Taxonomy (NCBI): domain Eukaryota; kingdom Metazoa; phylum Chordata; class Aves; order Piciformes; family Picidae; genus Dryobates; species Dryobates pubescens. The sequence continues at coordinate 18,685,664 of NC_071624.1, read as the reverse complement.
CTCCCCCCGGAGCCCCCCCGCGCGGGGCACGCCGGGAGCGGGGCGGAGGCCGCGCGCAGCCGCCGCTCCGCCGGCGCCGCCCCCGCCCGTCCCTCCGCGGGCCCGATGCTGGTGTCGGAGGCGCGGCGCGATGAGCCGCCCGTCCTCCGCCGGCCCCGGCTCTAGCAAGCCCTGCGGAAAGCAGCAGCAGCAGCACGCTCCGACCCCCGCC